>NC_090932.1:879499655-880124655 GCF_040938575.1 Ambystoma mexicanum | reverse complement strand
CTGACTGTCTCTCACGGAAATCAAATGGCCTGGGCAGAATTATTGGGCTTTTGTAAATAAAAAAAACATGTCGCCAGGGCAAACGCATCTTTGTTAGAGGGACACGTCCATCTCGCCGGCGAGGTCTTTTCCTTTGTGGGATTTAATGGCACTAATTAAATGCAGTTTAATCATTTTTCCCCGCAGCACTTTTGAGCAGGGTTCTGAAGCCAGCCCAGCATCCCCAGGGGGAGGATCTGAAACGCGTTAGATTGCAGCCTTCCCAGCACTGATGCCAGGCCTGTGTTTATAGCCTGCACGCCGGCGCTTGAAGGCCTGGAGCAGCAGGAATGGGTTATTGTTAGAATGCAATAAACCCGTGCAACAAGCAGACCGACAACTTTAACTGCAAAGCAGGCGTCTTGGACCACCCGGTCGTGACACCAATTTGTTATATTATTTCTCACAAAAAGAAACACAGTCAAGTTAAGAAGCAGCAGATAGATTGGCCCACAGAGATATGGCCTTTACTTTCAGTTCCTTTGGGAGCTGACACGCAGGGTTACACGCGCAGTGCCCCTGCGCCTGTAGCTTTTGGCTCCCTTCACAGTTTGTCCCCTCGGTTTCCACTGTGATGTCGTGTCACATGGGACCCGTGACGCGGGAGCACGAGGAGCCGCAATGGCATGTGACCAACAGGGATGTGGGAGGGACTTACGGCAGTTGATGTCTGACCCAGAACCTGTGTCAGTGTCTTCATTTCATAGGTGCCGAGCCTGTGTGCCCTTGGGGTCGCGCCATAACGCTGGCAACGAGGATCGCTGGTGCGCCTGCCATCTACTGAACAACCGTTGATCCGGACCACGCAGCTAGTCTGCACATGCACCCAAGCAACAAAGGCTACCCGCGATCCTGGCGATGGAGCCTTACCCCAACAGGCCTGCACGCCCTGTCAGTCTCCCGCGCACCGTCTGGCACCCGGCCCATCAAAGGTTAGGCAGAGCGGGAATAGCATAAACAGGAAGGAGGCTAGTTAAAAAGGCAACAAGCTCTCATGCACATCCCCGCCCAACAGCTGAAACAGATACAACGGCCTGACAGTCACTGATGGAACATAAAATAAAGGCACAGTAGAAGGCATGTGCCCAGAGGGACAGATGCAATTGCCTAGCCATCCACCAGCCCCTGCATTATTGCAAAAGGAAGTAGGTGTGCACACACCATACCATAGCTCTCAACCTTTTTCGATGCAAAGGCGGGTGAAATCACCCGATTTTGTGTTTGGCGGGTGAGAGGCCCATTGAAATGAATGGGCGTGCACGAGGCTTGGCGGGTGACTCACCTGTTTACAAGGCGGGTGACACCCGCCAAAAGCGGGTGAGTTGAGAGCTATGCCATAGAGCATGCAGAGTGCCCACACTTAAGGGAAAGGCAACAGGCCCTGCATATCCACTGGGAGGCAAAAGATCAACCATAAGCCCAGAACTGTGACCAGACCACCCCTGCCCCAGGAAAAGACATGTGCAAAATGGGGGAGCAAGTGCCTGAGCAAGTGCCAGCACCACTAGCACAGCACGTGAGGGAATCTTTTCCAATACCCACATTATTCCATTTTTTTAGACCACTGACACCACAAATCTAGGACCCAGGTGGTCTGAATGGATGAGGGAGTTTGACGTGTACCTGGCATCCCTAGGCCCTCAATTTGACAAACGGGTGATGGGGCTACTCACCCTGAAGGCAGGCGCTGAAGTTAGAGCCATCATTTCCAAACGTCTGAAAAATGTTGAATACACATATAAAGACCTGAAACTCATCAGAGGAGAACATTTTGCCATCCACAAGAACATTGACTATGAGCGTCACGTCTTCCATACCACTACGCAGCTACCAGGCGAAACAATGAATGCATTTGTGACTGCGATTTTCACCAATAGTCCAAGGAAGAAGCCATAAAATCACATGCCATTGCAGGGTGTGAATCAGAAGCCCTCAAGAAAAAGTATCTACAAAAACCCCACTCCCTAGCCAAGATACTGCTCCTGGCGAAGATGACAACCTTGGAGCTTCAAGTATCTACCATGACAAAAATACATATAGGACCTCCGGTCACCATCAAGGAAGAAGCTGTACACAAGTTAGCCACCCAGCCGCCCACAGCGAAAGACAACAGATGGCTATCCTTTCGGTGTGGATACGAGCTCCCTCACGACGGCACATACCTGGCCATAGAAAAATAATGCTCTGCGTGCAGTGGAGATCATTTCAGGTCTATGTGCAGCGTACCGAGGGCACCTCGTCCTGGACCGAGGGAAAACAAAACACAGGTACAAATCACCCCCTTGTCAAGACAGGATTGACAGAAAGAAACATTCAGATAGGAAATATAACAGAGAAAGATGCAGCACCAGATCCCGGTGTTCACCATCACCTGAAGCAAGGCAGAGAGGGCGAAGGAGAATACATCGCCTGCGCACGGCATCCCCCTCCATGAGCGAATCAGAGTCTCCGTCCAGCACACAGTGTAGAAAGAGAGGATATCTGTATGCCTTAGGAAACCCTGAACTGGCGGAGCACAGCCTGACGCTCCCGCTTGAGTTATTAGGGATTGAATTTGAATTCCTGATATACTCTGGCGCTACTGTAAATGTGATGGCAGAGAGAGAATTCTGGACGATTGTACTACCTCCCCACCTCAAGAAAGCACAGGTCAACATCTATGCTTACCAGACAAAACAGCGGCTACCCTACATAGGGACATTCACAGCAACCTGCACGCACAACGAGAAGCAAGACCGCATCACCATTCATGTCATTGACGCGGAAGCCACCTATGGATGCATCCTCAGCTTCAGATCGGCAGTCCAGATGGGGCTTATTGACATCTTGTACAACCTCATGGCCGGCAAATTCATCTCGTCGGCTGTGAAAGTCGAAGTAGCATTCCCGATTCTTTTTAAAGGGATCGGAAAGCTAAAAGGGCAGAAGATTCATTTCCACATCGACACGTCCATGAAGCCCACGGCACAGCACTCCATGAGCATACCCTTTAACATTCAACACCAGAACACAACGAAAAAGAGTTACATGCTCTCATTGACGCTGACATCATAGAGCCAGAAGTTGGCCACACCCCATGGATGTTGCCAGTTGTGCCTGGCCCAGAAGGACCAATAAGGCTGCGTGTGGACATGCTTGTCCCGAACCAGGCCATAAGGAGGGAATTACACCAGTCGCCGCGCACCACGGACACAATGCACACCTGTTTAACGGGGCCACAGTTTTCTCGAGACTTGACCTTAACAAAGGGTACTATCAGATAGAACTGAGCGAGGAGTCTCGATACATAAACACCTACACACGCACCTTGGGCTGGTCCGATATAAACGCCTAAACTTCGGCATATCGTCTGCGGCTGAAATTTTCCAGGAATAAATTCGGAAAATGATATGTCACATACCACACTGCATCAAATACAGTGACAATATCCTCATTTTTCGATGTTCACAGGAATCCTATGATGCCACCTTACTGATAGTGTTCTGAGCCCTCAAGGAAGCAAATCTCACCCTCAGCAAGGAGAAGTGAGCGTTCAATAAATCTACGCAGAGGTTTTTTGGCCATATCTTCTCTGATAAAGGGAAATAACTAGACCCAAAGCACAGACTGATGCCCCATGCCCATTAAACATGGTGCAAGTTCGCTCATTCCTGGGGTTAGCGAGCTACTGCATGCGCAACCTCCTGGTGTTTGCGTCCACCAGTGGCCCACTACGATTCATGATGAAAAAATACCAACCTTTCACGTGGACACAAGTGCATCAGAAGGCATTTGTCAAAATCAGGAATAAGATTGAAACCTCTGTATGCATGTCGCACTTTGATCCAAACCTACACACCAAAGTCATTATGGGCGCCATCCCAGCCCATCATTGTGATGGTGACCACTGCATGAGGAGGATTGTGTCATACGCCAGAAAGAGCCTAACAGAGACAGAATAACTATACTTGGAGGCCGAGAAGGAAAGCCTTGCTGGCGTGTGGGCTTGTGAACATTTCCACCTGTTCCTCTATGGCAAGCCATTCACCATCATTACCGACCACCAGGCCTGCACCACAATCTTTGTCACACCTACAGCCCAGATTCCTCCCAGCATCGCCATTTGGGGCCTCCGCGTACAGGAATATTGATTCAACATAGTACACAAACTAGGCCAACCAAGCAAACTTCCTGTCTCGACATCCCCTGGCATGCTCCCGACAGTCCAACAACAGAGCGGATGGGTATGGCAACTACGTGGTCCATCATGCCATGCCACCAACAATCTCACTAGAAGAGTTGCAATGGGAGACAGCAGAGGACCTGACCCTAGAACTTGCAGTGTCCTGCATCCGAGATGGGAAATGGAGGACAGTGGAACAAGCCGTAAAATCAAACCCGGCTGTAGACATCAGACTGTGGAAGAGACTCACAAGGGTGAGAGACAAACTATCCCTCACACCACCAACCTAGTGCTAAGAGGCTGTAGGATATTGATGCCAGCACCCCTTCACCAAGGAGCGGTGGGATTATATCAACCAAGAGACAACTAAGAAGAAAGTCTGGTTCCCGGACATGGACAACATGATCGAGGACCTACTCATATCGTGTCACATATGCCTCAGTCTACAACCTCACATGGCCCTGGTGCCACTAAAAACTATGCCACTGCCTGACCACATTTGGGAAGAAGTGGCCATCGACTTCTTCGGGCCCCTTTTTGTCTGGTGACTATATACTAGTGGCCCTTGATGAACACTCATGGTTCCCGGAGGTAGAGGTCTAACAGTCCACAGCGGCCACAAGTGTGATTACAGCTCTGGACAAAATATTGACAGCCTATGGCATACCACAAGTGGTTAAATCGGACAATGTACCACCATTCACGAGTTCAAGCTTCAAAGATTTTGCTCGATACATGGGTTTCCATCACAGAAAGGTGACCCCACTATGGCCACAAGCTAATGGCTCCGGTGAACGGTTCATGACCAATGTGAAGAGGGCAGTGAGAGTGGCGAACATCACACTAAAGCCACTGGAACAAACACTCTACCAACTCCTATGGAACTACTGCAACACCCCGCAAAGTTCCACAGGAGTCTGTCCCACAGAGTTGATGTTTGGTCGCCAAATCCGCACCAGACTTCCACACAACATGGATCAGAGAACAGAACAGAGCTGTGGACAGGACGTCAGAGCAAGGGACGAAACTGCCAAGACAAAAATCCGGGATTAGGCCGACCACTGCAGGAAAGCACACGACTCTCATATCCAGTTAGGGGAAAGCGTTATCGTGAAGCAAACAGTAACTCACAAATACTTTTGACCCCTGCACATTGACAATAACACACAGAAACGGATCCATGATCCCAGCAGCAGGCGCCGATGTCAAGTTACTAGGAACGCCTCCTTCTTCATAAAAGGGAAAGAACAACAGAGTGATGGAGTAGAAGAGAGGAGTGACTGAAGAATACAGGAGAGCTGATTCGGAATACACAGGAGATGAAGAGGACTCTGCACTGGGGAGAGGAATGGAACCGAGCGAGGAATGCACCTAAACGGATGGACGACTGGGTCAGACCATAAAAGACTCCAGTGGTGGATCAAAGAGATTGGGTAGGACATTGTTATTTTGGGGGGAGATGTGATGTCGTGTCACATGGGACCCATGACGCAAGAGCACAGGGAACTGCGATGGCCATGTGAGCAACAGGGATGCAGGAGGGACTTTAAACAAAATACGGCCGTTGATGCCTGACCCAGAAACTGTGTGGGTGTCTTCATTTCATAGGCGCCAAGCTCGAGTGCCTTTAGCGCCATAACATCCACTTTACCTCATTTAGGAAAAATGCACAGGGATGGAGTGTTGCACCTGGAGGTGAATTGAGTTCATTTCTTTCAAAGGAGTGACAATGAGTGGTGGTTCTGGAACCATTTCTATTTCGGGGTGTGTTCATTATTGAAGTACATTTCAAAGCAGTAGTTACAGCTCTCACCGCCACCAACCAGTCAACCAGCACTTTCGGTTTCCACAGTTGGGTTGAAATGAAAACCTAAAGTACAGAGTCCGTGAGAGCCAAGGTAGAAAAAGATGAATCCCTATGGAGCTAAAAACAATTAGCACCCTAGGTGGAGGGATCAGCCAATCAGATTTCATGAAACGCAGGCTGAAACTGCTAATCTCGGCCCACATTCCATGGAACCCGCAGGCTGCCTCCCCTGCTGCAGGCTTCCATCTTCCCCCCACCCTCCACTTTTTATTGGTACTTTTCACAACCCCCTTCCCCAGTGCCACTTACCTGATTGTGGCCGCCACCACAGCAGCTTCCCTCTTCGCTTTTCCGGCCACCATGGTAATAGAAGAGGGGCTCCATACAGAGCCCTGCCATCTACAACCGTGGCAGCCATTTTGGATAAGTATTTTCATTCATTGACTGTGACGCACGTGGCGTCACGTTCAATGAATCAAAATACTTTTTTTTAGCACCCGGGTTGCTAATTTGGTAACCACAGATGCTAATGGCTCACGCTCAGTACAGAAGCAGTAGTGCTGAAGCAGATCAGTTAGCTCACTAAAGCAGCCTGGACAAGCAGTTGTGCCAGACATCACAACCTTACTGTGCATGCCCTGTGATGAGTCCCTCAAAGTCCACTATGTGATATAATGTCATTTTAAGTGGTTTTATATAGTGCCCCTTCTGCCATGTTTGTTGGCCTGGCTGTGGGTGGCTCTGCTAAATAAATAAGGCAGGGTTGTTTGTGGCATAGCTGGTGTGGCTGTTGCAAAACCTGTAGTGCAGAATGTTTGGTGCAGAGTGGAAGTACCCATGAGCAGAGTGCTGTTCTATATTGTGATAAATCCGGCGTATTCGTCGCTTCTCCCCATGGGTGAACAATACCCTTTGAGGCTAGGCAGGTGAGCCCGCTCCGCAAGACCCTACCTAGGGGTCTGGGCAAGTGGGACCTCGCTGGGAGTGATTCCCCCTTAGGGGACAAGGACTTGGAGATGCAGAGCAAAGTGTGGCTGCGGGAACCCGCAACACTCTGCAGAAGTCAATAGGAGACACCGGAGCCCTGGCAAATCGAATGGCGTGGAAGCCGTTGTCAGGATGGGCAGCAAGGAACCGTCCAACGAGGTGGAACAGCCATGGATTTGCCACAGTGGGCCTGGCGCCCACATAACACCGAAACCTGGAAGACCGAGAGAGTCAGAGTACAGGTACGAGAAAGCAAACTAACCTCCTCGATTGAGTGCCGAGCCCTGTGTAGTCACCCACAACAGACACAGGGTGGACTGGACTAGCGGGAGGCCACTGGGATAGTCTGTAAACAATAAGAATAAATGTGAAGCATTAAGAAAGTGGAGAATAAATGTGAAGCATTAAGAAAGTGGAGACAAAGACCCTGGTGGAGTGAGAAAGAACCCTAGGGGACAACTCGAAGAGATATAAGTGCTGAAGAGTGGTGAAACCACTTAATGAGAAGTTATAAAACGTGTTGTGAGTTAAGGATACAGAGAAAGATGAACAACAAGGAAAATAGTTCATTAAGGAGATCCCAGAGCTGGGAAACTCACAAAGCTGATAAAGCAAGTGAACCACATAAAGCGAAAGCAAGATGTTTGAGAGACTATCTCACTGAGAACCAAGATAAAGGTCATGTGGTCTGAAAGGCAAGATCCATGAACAGTTGGAAGAGCTATATGAGCTAGTAAACAAAATCCTGTAACCTTATCAGAAGAGATCATCATAAGGAACTGTTTTTTCAGAGACATCTGTACTATGAAGAGTTGCACTGAGTAAGAAAACCCTGAAGGAACGCCTCAAGACAAAAGGCAAAGGGGAGGCAACCAGAAGAAAGACATTCTTTTGGCTGAGCTTAGTTATTATTTATTAGTGGTAGGATCAGGTAGATTTAGGTTTGGGCTGAGGACATTTTGGTTGTTGACTTGCCAATGACAAACAAGTACCTTTAGTTTAATTTAGTTAGATAGGGATTTCCCCTATGACAATAGGGCGACAAAGGCCTTTTCTTTATTATGCAAATAAAATCACCTCAAAATATCTATGTTGTGTCCGACTTCTTCGCCCAACCCACCACAGTATCTAGGGGTTTGGCAGAGTCACTTGGGAATATGTGATCTGAAGGGGAGAGCACAAGATCTGATAGACTACAGTGCTTTGAGTCTAGTTAACCAGTGATGTGGGGGAGTATGATGGGACTAGAGAGGAGAGCTTAGTCATAGCAAGATTATTGTTCATATGGTAGTGTCTAGGCTCTTGATGGCCACGTCTGTAAGGTGTTCAGAGAGTTTCACGATGAGTTGGTGAGTCAGAGAGAAGCTGGTAGGGTGCAATCCAGTAGCGAGGTAATAGCTCCTTCAGTTTAATTTCACATTTTCGACCTTCTTGTGACACACGCAGGCCCTTTATAGGCCCCAGCTTTGCTTTGGCTGCCTATTGCTAGGCTATCTACCTACTCACGATATACTGGTCAAACGTGGTTTCCAGCTCTACCCTTACCTCTTCAGTACCATTTCTCCTTTTTGTCTTACATGCTCTTCTTCCTAGTGACACATAGGAACTTCATGGTCTTCATTTTTCCACATGGTTTCCTAGTTCTGTCCTATCCCATCTCCATATGTTCTGCTGTCTCTCAACACACCAGCCCAACATGGTCTCTAGCTTTACTCTTGTCTCTTCGGTACCATTTCTTAATTTTATCTTTACATGTTCTGACTCATAGTGATACACAGGTGCTACAGGGTCCCTAGTATATGCAATTTAGATGATACATCCCGACCATGCAGGGTGCAGTAAGTGTGATGCTCTATAAAACTTGACCATGGACAATGCAGTATGTGTGATTTATGCGAACAGCTCTGTGAGACCATGTGTGATGTAGTTTGTGCAATTAAGCATGTTAGATCTGTTGTCTAAAGCCTGACCCTGTAGGTTTGCATGCAATATATGGAATAGGTCTACAACCTAAAGCCTGACCATGAAGGATGAATTATGTGCAATATAGGGGGATAGCTCTGCTATCGTCTGCCAGACTTTGTAGGGCGCAGTTTGTGCAATCTAGGAGAGCTATTATGGCTGTCTATAGCCTGTCCATGCATGGTGCATAATGTGCAACATAGGATGAGATTTAGGGGGGAGAACTCTGCATTTTAAAGCCTGACCCTGTTCAGTGCAGTGTGTGCAATTTAGGGGGATAACTCTGCTGTACAGAGCAGTATGTGTGATTTATGGGGACAGCTCTGCTGACTAAAGCCTGACCATGTGTGATGTAGTTTGTGCAATTAAGTGGGTTAACTATGGTGTCTGAATCCTGGCTATTTGCAGTACAGTATGTGAGAATTGTATCTTTCTCCCATCTAAAGCCGGACCATAAGGTGCAGTATATGCTTTTAGCCTAAAGACTGGCCCTGTGGGGTGCACTATAATTATAATTATTCTTTAATAACGTGCTTAATACCAGCGAGTGGTTTCTAAGTGCGGAAGAGGGATTCAAACCTGTGTTGCGCTGCGTTGTCATGCTTCCAAGACAAACGCGTTTCCGCGAGCTATCCTTCCTCACACTATGTGTAATGTAAAGGGATAGCTCTGCTGTCTAAAGGCTGACCACACAAGCTGAAGTATATGCAAATTAGGGTATAGATTTGCTGTCAAAAGTCTGACCCTGTATGGCACAGCCTGTCCAATTTAGGAGGATAGCTCTGCTGCCCGAAGACGGACCATGTATGGTACAGTATTTGTGATTGGTAGGGATTACTCTGCTGTCTAAAGACTGACCCTTTTGCGTGTAGTGTGTTCAATGTCGATGCCTCTGCGCTGTGGTGAGCTTTACAAATATAAATAAATACATAAATGTAGTTGGCTAACTCTGCTGCCTAAAGCCTGACCATGTAGGGCGCAGTATGTGAAATTGGGGGTAATAGCTTTCCTGTCTGAAGCCCAGAGGTGGAAGTGTCATATAAATCATTACCCTTAGCTCAAAGTAATAACCAAAAGCCTTGGGGATGCATTTTCTTCCTCCCGAGCCCAATGGATCAAGCACTGCCCGTTTCCCGAGTCACATCCCCACTGAGAGACACACCCCCCATGGATCTGCAGCTAGAATCTCTTCAACCTTTCAACACGTTTCTTTCTCATGCATAATGAGACCTTTGCAACTGAAGGACCGCGCATAGCACCTGGCACCTGGCCAATCTGTGACAGTTAAAGCCAGCAACACAATACAGCAGCCCTTTGAAAGTGTTGTTTATATCTATGATGTCTACTAGGCTGACATGCATGAAATAAAGTTTGCTTTACGTCTATATTCAAATCATGCATATCAACGAGCTGGAAGCTTGTGACACAGAATCTCCATATATGTGTTTATTGCAGGTTCTTTTACTGTCTTTCTTAAAGGGCTGTAGGTAAAAATAGATGTTTCAGGCTTGCCTTATTTTGCATTTTAGAATTTATAGTTTTCAATTCATGATGTGGCAAAGAAAGCTACAGTTGAACAAGTACTTTCTTACCTGGTAACGTTCTTTCGATGGGATGGTCCGACGACATATTTCATATCTATGACAGGTAATGTCCACAGCTGTGCTGCTTCGGAAAATCTTCGGCGTCTGCGTCCTGCTTCGATGATGTAGATGCGCCGTCCCCGAGGACCTCCTCCGACGGCCGACGTCACCCGATGTGATAAGTAGGACGGACGACGCCCATAGCCTCTGTTATAGTTTTTTCCCCCAGAACGTGTGCCACCAGTTTTCTGCCAGTCAGACACACAAGGCCTTGCGGAATTCAAGCTGCAATCGCAAAAGAAATTCTGCAGCGGGGAAGGTAGGGATGGAGCGATATGGAATACGTCGTCGGACCATCCCATCGAAAGAACGTTACCAGGTAAGAAAGTAACTTGTTCTTCGAGGGGATTGGGTCCTCTGACGTATTCCATATCTATGACAGACTCCCAAAGCAGTACCAAGCAAGGAGGTGGGAAAAGAATTTAGAACACAAATTTAGCATGCCCAATCAAATTGCGGAATATAGGACTGCCTTGCCAATGGCCAGATCCTGCCCTCTGATGGAATCGAGGGAGTAATGACGTACAAAAGTATGTACTGAAGCCCAGGTGGCTGCATCACAGATGTGACGAATAGGAACACCCCTCTGCAGGGCAGTAGACGCAGCCACTCCCCTGGTAGAATGGGCCCGCAAGCCAGCGGGAGGGTCCTTACCCGCCAAGCGGTAACACTCGGAGCTAGTTAAAATAATCCAACGAGAAAGTCTGTTTCGTCACAGCTTGTCCCAAACGCTTTCCAGCGTAACCAATGAAAAGCTGATCATCCACTCTGACCCGCGACATGCGCGAAATATAAAAGCTCAACGCTCTCCTAGGATCAAGCCTATGGAGCCTCTCCTCTTCCTTACCAGGATGTGGAGGAGGATAGAACGCCGGAAGAACAACCTTCTGGCTCAAATGAAATTCCGAAACCACCTCTGGAAGAAAAGAAGGACGAACTCTAAGGACAACCCTGTCCTTATGAAACACAGTGAAGGGTAGCTTAAATGAAAGTGCCTGTAACTCACTCACTCTGCGAGCGGAAGTAACCGCAACCAAAAACACAGTTTTCAAAGTTAACAGCCTCAAAGGGGAGGAATGTAAAGGCTCAAACGGAGCACCCATAAGAAACTTAAGAACAAGGTTCAAATCCCAACCGGGCACCAGAAAAGGTGACGGAGGGAACACATTAGTGAGCCCTTTCAAAAACTGAGAAATTAAAGGAATCTTAAAATAGGAACATTCTTCAGACGAGCGCTTAAAGATGGACAGTGCTGCCAGGTAAACTTTAATGGTCCCCACTTGCAAGGCCCTGTGGGCCAAGGAAAGCAAAAAAGACAGAACCATGGGAATGTCACATTCAAAAGGATCCACATTCTTAACCCTGCACCAGTCGCAGAACTTTCTCCAATGGCAACGGTACAGAGACTTTGTTGCCGGCCGCCTGGCCAAGAGCAACACCTCCATCACGTCTTCAGGGAGGTCCCAATCCTTATGCCTCAACTTTTCAGAAGCCAAGCGTGAAGGTTGAGGGATCTGACCTCTGGATGGAGAACCTGACCCCCTCCCGTGAGAGCAGATCGTCTCGATAGGGAAGACGACGTGGAGAGCAGATGGACAAGTCGAGAACGTCCAGGTACCACGTCCTCCGGGCCCACGCCGGAGCAATGAGGATCTTCCGGGAACCAAACTTCCGTAACCTCCGCAGTACTTGCGGGATGATGGGGACTGGAGGAAACGCGTACAGCAGTGGGAACAACCACTCCACTACAAACGCGTCTCCTAAGGCTCCTTTTGGAGGAAATTCCTGTGAGCAAAACCTTTCGCACTTCTGGTTGACACTGGAGATGAAGAGATCTACTTGAGGGGTCCCCCAAAGGGCGAAGATCTCCAGGAGAATCTCCTGAGCCAGCTCCCACTCGTGAGAGACTGTGCTCTGCCTGCTCAGAGCGTCCGCCGTCTCGTTGTCGTCTCTGGCCAGATGAACAGCCGAGATCGAAACTTCCTGCTGGATGGCCCAGAACTCGAGCTGCATCGCCTCCCTGCACAGAGGAAGTGACCCTGCCCCCCCCCTTTTTGTTGAGGTAGTGCATGGCCACCGTGTTGTCCGTTAGAATCAGGACACTCTTTCTTCGCACAGTCGGCAGAAAAGCCTTCAGGGCTAGCCTGGCGCCCCTCAGCTCCAACAGATTGATATGCAGTCTGGACTCCGACGGAGACCAACGACTACTGACTGTCAACTCGTTGGCATGAGCTCCCCATCCCGTGAGGGATGTGTCCATCACGATCGTCACCTCCGGCCAGGGCAGCCAAAATGGGGCCCCCTTCATCAGATTGCCTTCGACGGCCCACCACAGAAGGTCCTGGGCGACCGAGGGCGGCACCTGAACAGGGTCCGACAGCCTGCCAGAGGACTGAGACCACTGGAGCTTGAGTGCCCACTGCAAAGATCTCATCCGCAGACGAGCCTCTGGCACCAGAAGAATGCAGGATGCCATGAGGCCGAGCAGTCTCAAGAACTCGGACGCTGGGAGATTCTGGGCAAGTTGAAACTTGTGCACCATCTGCTGAATGTGAAGAGCCCTCACCTGGGGAGTAAAACACTGCCCCAGGGATGTGTCGAGCACTGCTCCGATGTACTGGAGCCGCTGCATTGGTGTCAAATGGGACTTCTTTAAATTGAGGGAGAAGCCCAGCTTGTGAAGGGAGTGGCAGGTGATGGGCAGATGATCCAGGACTTGCTCTGGAGAGCTCCCCCTGATCAACCAATCGTCCAGGTAGGGGCATACGTGAACCCCCACCTTTCCTGAGATGCGCTGCCACCACCACCATGAGCTTGATGAAAACCCTTGGGCGGAGGTCAATCCGAACGGCAGGACCCGAAACTGAAAGTGCGAGTCGCCAACCGTGAACCTCAGGTACTTCTTGTGCTTGGGATGGATCGGCACATGGAAGTAAGCATCCTTGAGGTCGAGAGACACCAACCAGTCCTGAAGTTGAAGGGCCTGGAGGACTTGAGAGAGAGTAACCATCTTGAACTTGTCCTTCCTGAGGAGTTTGTTCAAACCGCCCAAGTCCATGATGGGTCTCAATCCCCCGTCTTTCTTCGAAATCAAAAAATAAGGGGAATACCATCCCTTGTTCCTCTCCACTACAGGCACCAGTTCTATGGCGCCTTTCCCCAGCAGGGCTTGAATTTTCTGCGCAAGGAGCGGATCCGGACTCTTCAAAGAGAGGTTCCCAGGAGGATTGTCGTGAGGCCTCTGCCGAAAAGGAAGACAGTAGCCGTGGGTTATGATCTCCAGAACCCACACATTTGAAGTAATGGCTTGCCACTCTACAAGATGCTGCGCCAGCCTTCCCCCAACCGGCGAACCATGGGACCTGGCCTCATGACTGAGTGGTAGCGGCTGCGGCGTTGCCTGAGGGCAAAGAGGCAACTGCCCGAGCGGCCTTGGCACCTCGAGTACCCTTGTTTCCACCTCTGGCACTCTTACGATGGCCTCTTTGACTGCTAGCTCCTCTCGCTTAACTGAAGGACGAATAATAGCGAAAGGAACCACCCCTCCATTGCTGTCCCCTAGGACGAAAAGGTGGAGGTTGGCGAAATGCAGCGCCCAACGACTTCGCTGCAAGTTTGGAGGTCTGCAACCTCTCAAGGCTCTCGTCAGCCTTGCTGCCAAAAAGATGTTGACCGTCAAAGGGCATGTTGAGGAGCCGGGACGGCACATCAGGAGCGAACCCAGACTTCCGCAACCACGCAAACCTGCATATTACGGTGCTCGCCGCCATGGACCGGCTGACACAATCTGCCATGTCCCAACCCGACTGAACGGCCTCACACATGGCATCCTTGCCATCCTGAACTATAGCAAGGAAACCATCCCGTTCGTCCCCTTCGGGAATACGTTCAGCCGCTAATGCAACACAGTTCCACAGAGTGTGTGTGAAACGAGACAAGGCACATATGGAGTTGGCCGCCTGAAGCGCCATACCCCCTGAAGAAAACACTTTCTTCGACCAGCCGTCAAAACGTTTGTCGTCCCTATCCGGAGGGATGGTAGGATACGCCGCCTGCTTTGCCGGGGCTGTAGCCGCCTGCACCACCAAACTCTCCGGAGTGGGGTGCCTGGACAAGTAGCAGGGGTCGCTACTGGCTGGACGGTATTTTCGCAACAAAGACTTGCCCACTGCCGGGAGACTCTCCGGAGCAGTCCAAGCTGCTGCCACCTTTCTCTGCAGAGCCATATGAAGCGGCAAAACCGGGTAAGTGGGGGGACCAAGATCAAGGATGTCCGTGAGCCGTGAGATCATCCTGAACGAACTCCCCTGGGGGAGCCGACCAACCCAAGTACTCGATGACCCTAGACATAAGGCGCCGATACGAAGAATCAGAATGAGTGCCAGGCTCCGGCCTACAAAACTCCACCTCCGGAGAGGTGACCAGTCCACTGGCATCATGCAGTGACTGCCTCAGGTCATCAAACTGGCTATGGCCCGAGATAAGCTCATCTGGTACCGTAACCGGAACCAAGCCGTCATCGGAGCCTTCATCACCCTCTGAAATGTACTCGAGGTGGGGAGAGGAAGACATCTGGGGACCAAAGCAGTGCCTGACCTTAGCCAGAGCCTTTCTAGGGGCTAACCCCGTGCCACGGGGCCCCTCCGACACCACCGCCTCGAAAGGCGTCGAGGGAGCCGAACGAGTCGGCGCAGGCGTCGACAGAAACAGCGTCGACGTCAGCTGCAGCGCTGCCAGCATCGACGGCGTCGACACAGGCCTTGAAGCCTGAGCTCCGAGCGTGCCTCTCGACGACCAAGGCGCCGACAGCGTCGAGGACCCCCTCGGGGGCAGAGCCTCGAGAGAAATCGTCAACGACTTTGGCGCCACAGGCATCGACGTCTTCTTCGAAGACGGCACAGGATCACGCAGTCTTGAGCGTGTGGAGGACCGGGACCTGGAACGGGCATGGCGAGAATGGCTACCCTTGTCCGAGCGGGACCTCTCCCGTGAGCTGTGCCGACCACCCGAGCCCAAAGGCGTATGAGCGGTGTCTCTCGACCGGTGCCGACTGACCCCACTCGGAGGTGCGGACGGACCGGTGCCCTGCGATTCAAGAATCGCTAGCATCTGCTTCCCGAAGGAAGCCCATTCCTCTGGTGTCGCTTGCATGGAGGGGTAAGCGACCCGCCGACGCGCGGAGTCCTTGGAAGAGGACGGGGAAGGCGACCGATGCCGGTGCTTCCGGGAATGCCTCGAAGAGGCGGAGGAGTGGCGAGACCGACTCCTGGAAGGAGACCCACTGGACTTCCGACGATGACACGGAGAGTCGCCCCTCGAGTCATCCGTAGAAAGCCCAGCAGACCTGGACTTCTAGGGCTTAGACACCCGACCTACCGACAGCTTCTTCTTGCGTTCCCGCAAGGCCTTTGCCGTGAGCGACTGGCAGTCCACACAGTCGTCCGTATCGTGGGCCTCCCCGAGGCACCAGAGGCAGGTGTCGTGCGAGTCCGTGACCGACATCTTGGACCCACAGTCCCCGCATTTCTTGAAGCGGGGTTGAAGACGAAGTAGACATCGCCACGAACAGGTCTTCCCAAAAAACCGAACAGGTTCTACGAACCGAGAAGAAAACAGCAAACTCCAAAGAGTCGAGGCGTACCGAGATTCACGAAGCGAACACGTTCGCAGAAAAAAAGGAACTGAGGCTATGGGCGTCGTGCGTCCTACTTATCACATCGGGTGATGTCGGCCGTCGGAGGAGGTCCTCGGGGACGGCGCATCGACGTCATCGACGCAGGAGCCTAAGATTTTCCGAAGCAGCACAGCTGTGGACATTACCCGTCATAGATATGGAATACGTCGGAGGACCCAATCCGCTCGAAATATTATTTTGGCTTAACATGTTGCTTTACGGATTTACATGTTGTCATGTTGCTTTACTATGCAAACTGTGTATTTTGCAAGGAAACTCCAGAAGAGTGTGTTATTGAAGGTCCTGACATCCAAAACTTACATTTTTGTAAAAAGTAAAGCTTGGAAGGCATGTGGTCAAGTGCTTGCATTTCAGAGTGTGTTAAAATCCCTGCTTCACCGTTTAGCCAAAGTGTTTGATCCTAGCCAAATAAATTAATCTCACTCTGACTTAACTATGTCAAGTGGGGTGTTTATAAGTCATAAAGTTCACACCCTTACAATGTGACAGATTGAGGGCTCAATTCTGAGCTTGTGCTGAAAGTAGGGGTGGAAAGCGGACATTCACCCCTCTCGTTTCCACCACCATTCTGGGGTGAGTGGAATATTGAAGGGGATATGTAGGGATTTCCTGCAGCAAAAGCTGCTAAAATCTGTCATTGTGGGAGAAACATGGGCATTTCTTTAAAGACTGACACTTTTCCTATTTGCGAAAGTGTCCTTAGGCTTTCAGCAATTTAGAAAAGTGGTGCTGCAGTCTGGGTAATACTATTTTTAGATAAGGAAATGGGTGCATTATCACTTTAACAGAATATGGTGCTTTTAAGGAAAGTGTTCGTCCCTTATCGAAGAACAATTTCCAATGTTTGTATACATCTCATAATCAGGACCTGAATGTGCTTTGGGGCAAAATTGTGTACCCTGGTGCTCCTGTTAGTGTCCCTCAAGGCCGTAACCAATAATTGCATTATTGTTGCACTGGCCCTCCCTCAGTACCATAGAACTTGAATTGACAGGCAGATATATAACCTCATCAGCCAGTCAACTGGTCAGAGATTCTGTTATAGAGGACTAACTGTGGCAGAACCAACATTACAATTTCTCTGCTGTTGCTGGCAGGCAAGCAGGTTGCTTGGGCCATCCAAAGTATTACCACACAGGGAAATGAGTGAAACTCTTTGCTATTTCCTGTTTTCTGTTATTGAATCTTTTATTGCACACCATCTGCCACTGTCATATTTTCAAGCAGCGTCAGGATCTGCACAAGATAGGTTAGGGAACTAAGGCAGTAGCAGGGGATCTGGGCAACATTGCCTTGTTTCAGTATTGATGATTGATGTGTGGACACCTGAAAAGATAGGGTTCTCTGTGCAGTGTAAGTTTTATATATTGTGTGAGCTGTCAGGAGCAGTGGTTAATGTGCGCACCAGGTTGCTAAGGTACTCGTTTGCGTGATTGTCTGTTAGTCTCCCAGAGAGCTGTTTGTGTAGTGTGTGGAGTTGTGTAGGTATATCTGTGGTGGGTTAGTTTGGTGTTTAGAGAAAGTTGATGCAGACATGTGTCTTCGGATGGTGTACGTTCCATTGTGTAACCTGTGTTATTTTGGTGGACAGACTGTATATCGAAGTATATTGTTAGTATGGTGGTAGGTTGAATGATTTCTTTAAGTGGTTATTGTTACCATATCTTTCTTCCATCAATGCCGAATTTGATTTCATAGGCACCCCACACAAGAGTGGGAATTTGGGCCGTTTTCAAAGTTCATGTTAAGCTGCAATAGCATGCAGGAGCAGACGGGTGACAGACCAAAGCAGCCATGGGCTAGAGGACAGTGACTCACCTGAGAATCGAAAGATCAGAGGGCCAAATGATCAGAGAAATGTGATTTTACCTTAGTTTTACCTCAGTCTATTTTTAGTTGTGGGTATTGCAGTGGAATGCACCTAGGTGGGAGAGATTATGTGAACAGGGACACAGAGTTTGAGGGTGTTGAATAGTTATTTACCAACCCATTGACTGCCCATGGTCATTTTAAATCCTATGGCCATTCCCATCCACTACCTGCCCCTACTCGCCCAAAACCGATCCTCTTGAGATCTCTTTGAACAGACACTATCAAGCAGTCAGATCAAACCTTGGCCTGCCAGTGTTATTTCTAAGTAGTCGGCTGAGAGTTGATGGCTTAATTGCACCTGTAAATGCACCAATGATGTAAAATATGTTTTAGCCAAGTTTGCCTTCAATCTCTTGACTTATATCTGTTCAGTGCACTGAGGTCTTGTTTAAACACGCATTGACAAAGTCAACAGTTGGCTTGTGTATATGTAATAAATAGCATCCACAAGGAAGGTACTCATGTCATATGCCTAGATAATCACACCAATCTCCAACTGCTGCAACTTGATGCCAGGTAATACCCTTATGGAAGTGTCTTGCAAATGCTTATCCCATCCCTACATAAAACCAAATACATTGTCTTGGCCAAAGAGTCTTACCCTAAGTTACTAGGGGAATCCAGACGTGGACCCCTTGCTCACTATTCTTAGAGAGGCACAGGTCCACCCTACTGATGAGTTCCAACCAGACCGAAACACTATCTGGGGTTGCTGTTGGTACTCTTGTTCAGAGGAGAATTTCCTAGCATTTCGGTGCTGGACTGCCCCAGGGCAGGACAAAGACTGATATGTTATGGATATTTCTCCTCTGGTGAAAGATAGTGAGCTAAACAATCTGGGTAAGGATCTTGTAACCAGGACTAATGTCTGGCAGAGGTACTCACAGAACCCCCCCTTGTTGATTTGCATATTTAAGTAACATTGGGTTTTACCCTAAGTTACTAGGGGAGTCCAGACGTGGATCCCTTGCTCACTATTCTTAGAGAGGCACAGCTCCACCCTACTGATGAGGTCCAACCAGAACAAAACACGTTTTTGGGGTTGCTGTTGGTACTCTTGTTCAGAGGAGAATTGCCTAGCATTTCGTTGCTGGACTGCCCCAGGGCAGGACAAAGACTGGTATGTTATGGATATTTCTTCTCTGTGAAAGATAGTGAGCTACAAAATCTGGGTAAGGATCTCGTAACCAGGACTAATGTCTGGCAGAGGTACTCCCAGGACCCCCCTTGTTAATCGGGATGAATTTAATGCCATTTGAGGGGGGAGGGGGACTAGAGAGCCCAGTCAAGATGGGTGCAATGCCATCCTGGACAATTCCATGTAAATCCAGTCTTTTATCCTGCCGCCCGAACAGTCACCTTATCTTGTAGTGCTTCATATAAAAGAGGACAGCCCCATGAACACCCGGTCCAACTCCGGTTTGTAGGAGTGCACCGGGGGTGGAGATACTGCAGCTGGAGGAACTGGTGCGGCAAAGAGACAAGGCTTCCCGTTGAGGGTGGCAGCTAGCGCATGCGGCTTTACAGCAGTGTATGAGCCGGGGGTTGTGGATTATCCATCCAGAGAGGCTCGTTGCTGGCAGGCAGTGATAGGCGGCGTGGTCGATGGGACTACCCAGATCAAGAAGACATCTTTCCACAGGTGCGCAGCATGATCGCAGCGTGCCCGTTGGTGTGAAGTTGCGGCCAGCTTGTGAGCGAGCCGTGTACAGCAGCGGCACAGCCCCCACATCCATTGCTGCCTCGGGGGACAACCCAGGACCTGCTGTGAGTGGTGATCGTCTGCTGCATCAACGGGTGCCCGATCACAAAGAGCTGGCTGGCCCTGCCAGCGCTGCACAGAGTCGGTAATGAGTGAGGGCCCAAACTTACCTTGGGGGTCGGATTCTGAAGTAGGCCTAATCAAGAGTTGACAGCAAGCACAGGTGCGGCCCAGAGGACTACTGGCCTGCCGTGAGGAATAAAGGGGACACCCCTGGTACTACTCAGACCCTTACCTTATATCCTGAACAGTACGCTGCGCAACTAGGAATTATGGAGCCCTGGCAAGGGGGAACAAATCTGTGCAACATCAGTACCATGCAATAGAGAGTGTTAATTTCACCAGCACGATCGGGACCCTGGGGGGCATAATCCTTGCCTGGCAGGAGTATCTGTACCAAGCACCTTGAGGGAATAGTACCATGCTGCTTAGAAGGTGCAGGCAGGGGGGCTCAGAATCTGCAGATCAGACTCCTAAATGGCGGAAGACACAGTGGGGGTGGGGGGGTCGCAAAAAGGCTGCAGCTCCCAATCAGCTCACCACAACCCGATTGTGTGACAAAAGGATAATTCCTGATCTGCTGTGAACTCTCAGAAGGGCACTGACTGAGTCTTGGCGTGAGGGACAACCAGGAACGATGTCCAAATCACAGAAATTGATTGGGCAAATCGCCAACAAAACTGCATTTTGAGACACCGGCCAAACCTTCAACGTATGAGGACTGCTCCCCGGATGAGGCCTCACGGCCCTTGCAACTGGTTCCGGATGGAGCACTAAGCGACATTAAGATAATGCTGGGCCAGACGCAAGCAAGCATTCATTCCTTGGATTGCAAGATGGACACTTTGACATGTAAGGTGGACCATATGCAGGTGCGCCTGGACAAGCATGGAGACTTATTAGACGAGGTAGAGGGCCGTGTGCCCACAATAGAGGACAAGGCTAACACCTCCAGGAGAGATCTGGCCTCGATCAAGCAAGCGATGAAAGAACTAACGGACAAACAAGATGACCTAGAATCTCACTTCAGGCACAATAAACTGTGCATTGTGGAGGTACCTGAAGGGGCAGACCAGCGGAACATTGAAGCTATGGTAGAAGGTCTAGTGAAAGAAGTTTTGGGCAATGAGGACTTCTCGGTGGTGTTCATATTGGAAAGGGCTCATTACATTCCAAGTGGCAGGAAGCCAGTACCGGGAGCACCCACTCGACCTGTGATTGCCAGGCTGCTCCATTATCGAGACAGGGACTTGGCCTTATGCAAGGCCAGGGAAAAAGATAATCTGACATACCATGGTGCCCAGATCCAGCTTTTTCCCAACTTCTTAGACAAACTCCAATCCTCTAGAAAGATGTTCATCGACATCAAGAGAAGGCTAAGAGACAGGGGGCCTCATTACACGTTGTGCGGTAAGGGTTTACCGGTACCGCTAAGGGTACCGGTACCGGTAAACCCTTACCGCCTTACTACGAGGTCCCTTTGCGGGTCCTCCCTTAATGCCTGGTTTTTCCAGGCGTTAAGGACGGGACCCGCAAAGGGACCTTGGTGCTAATTACGGTACCGCAATTTGCGGTACCGTAATTAGCCCCTTCACCATTAACATGGAGCCCTATGGGGCTGACTGGCATTGGTGAAGGGGCAATGGTGGATGGCGGAATTAGCGTCCCCACTCACCTTGGAATATGGCGCTAATTCCGCCATCCACCAAGGCGGACCCGGTAAGGGACCGGCGGCAACCATGGCGCTAATAGCGCCATGGTTTACCGCACAACGTGTAATGAGGCCCAGGGACGTGAAATACGCTATGCTCTTCCTGGCCAAACCTAGAGTGGAACATGAAGGGAGAGCTTTGTTTTTCTACAATCCAGAAGAAGCACACACATTTCTTGGGACCCTACCTAGGGTGCTACTCCGCAAAGGCAACAACCAATGAGGGAGGCTTCTCCTGCATTACACATGGCAGTAGGCTTGACCCCTGGAGTGGGAAACACCTGGGTCAGCGGCTGTGAGGGCCCAATCCAATCCTGTGGACCGCCCAGTTGACTGGTCCTGGTGGGCCCCCCATGTGTGAGCTATGGTTTTACGCTTTGGCACGGGGGTAGGGGAACACTGGCAGGTTGGGGTTGCTGGTGAGGATTAGGACAGAATTGTTAAAGGGAGTATTGTTAAGTATGCACAGTGGAATCGTGAATTGCTCAACCTTCTTGCAGATACAGCACTACACACCACACAGGAGGAATGTTAAACAGTGAGAATGATGATAGGAAAATTAAATGACACTTAAGAGCATGAAGTGGAATATGAGAGGTCTGAATTGTCCATCTAAGTGTCGAAAGGTCCTCTTATATATGCAGAGACATCAGGTAGAAGTAGCGTTTCTTCAAGAGACGCACCTCACTCCTAGTGGGGAACCAAAGTTTGGTCGGAACTGGGGATGTCACTGTTATTTCTCGTCTTACTCTTCATATTCCAGAGGGGTGTGTATCCTCCTACATAACTCGGTTGTGTTTCACCTAATTGCCACAGCAAAGGATCAGGAGGGCAGGGACCTACTTGTGCGGGGTCGCATACAGGGTCGGCTATATACACTAATTAATTACTACAGCCGCAATCAGGACTCGGTGGAAACATTGGAGTGGATTAGCCGGCAACTTGGAGGGTCACCACCCGCGGTAATCATATGGGTTGGGGATTTTAATGCGGTCATGGATCCCGAATGGGACCGCATCAGGGAGGTTGATCATCCGATACAGAAGCTGACACGTAAATTGTAGGCTGTGTGCTGGGTCTGGGAAGTTACTGATAATTAGAGAATTAGAAATGCAGGGAAAGTGGAATTTACATTTTACTCATCTGCCCATAACTCTGCATCCCGGCTGCACTATTTTCTGGTTTCGCACGCACTAGTGAGTAAAGTGTCTGAATGGTCAATCCTGGCACGTACACGGTCAGACCACGCCCCAGTTTTGATGACTACTGAGTTATCTGAACGGGGAGGGGTGAGAATGCCTTGGGTGTTCAAGAGTGAGGGGTTAGCTGATGGGGTGTTCAGAGAGGAACCAGCTAAGGCCATAGATACTTTTTTTGAATTGAATGTAGGGACGGTGGAGTAACATGTGACATTGTGGGAGTGTTTCAAATGTGTGATCAGAAAAAGAAGGGGGGATACTGAAGCAAATTCGAAGTCGATTAAGGACACAGAGACCCATTTACAGAGGATACAAGTGTGGGGTGTCACACTAACGCCGACGGAGCAGGTAGAGGTTAAACAGCACCTACACAAATTTAGAGAATTGGCACAAAGAGAGGTGAGATTTCTCACAGGGAAAGTGGCAGTGAGGCAATACGGGGAAGGTCAACGCCCAGCTAGATTACTTGCAAGGGCCGCAAGATCAGGTGGGTCTAGAGATCAAATCTTATCAATAAGAAATGAACAAGGGGAAGAGAGATTTGCGGACTCGGAGATAATTCAAGAATTGTACAGGTTCTATGGCCAATTGTATTCTTCTCAGATGCAGGTTTCCCAACCAGAAGTGGATGCTTATTTAGACGAGGTAGCACTTTATTGGTGCATGGATTGTTATTGTTATTGTTATTTTTCATTTATATAGCGCCTTATATACCATTGGTATGGTCTGAAGGAAAGGGAGTAGCTGGGTCGGTGCTTATCGGTGGAGGAGGTGCTGTCAGCTATGAGATCTCTCCCGTCAGGGAAATCCCTGAGGCCGGACATGGCACACAGCCACATTTTATAAACACTTTGCTGGGAAACTGGCTCCCCATCTACTTCAAGTATACCACCAAAGTCTGAAGGACAGACGATTACTGGAATCTATGAGAGAAGAAGTGCTGGTGGTGCTGAAACCGGACAAAGTGGCAGACGACTATTCCTCTTACCACCCCATATCCCTTATTAACCCAGATTACAAAATTCTGGCCAAAATATTGGCATCCAGGTTGGCACCACCAATGTTTACTCCACCTCGTACGTACTACGTAGGATGTTTGGGTTGGTATCTGCGGTACAGCAGGATGACTTGGCTGTAGCGGAACTGTTGGACGCAACTAAAGCACTTGACTCTGTCGAGTGCACCTTCCTATTTGCAGTACTGTGCAGGATGGGAATGGGGGACCAATTTGTATCTCTAGTTTCGTTGCAGGCTGCATTGCCCAGTGCCAGGGTCAGGGTGAACGGTCAGCTCACCCCTGTCATAATGTGGGAAAGAGGCACGCGGCAGGGATGCCCCTTATCCCCCACTCCTTTTTGCGCTGGCGATAGAGCTGCTGGCTGAGTTGATCCGAGATCGCCACTTACATAGAGGAATACAACTCTGTAAGCATATGGTGGTTGTTTCCCTCTATGCCGATGATATGGTGCTCTTTGTCACTGAACCAAGGTGCAACCTTGACCTGATTATGCCAAACATATTAATATTTTGAGACTTCTCGGGACTAAGAATCATTGCCACGAAATCGATCATTTTCCCATTAACGCATAGCATCAAACACTATGCTGACGGATGGGGGTTCCAATGGCAGGAGGATTTCACTCGATATCTGGTGATAAATATATCTTGGGTTCCGGAAGACTTATATAAGCATAATTACCATAGAGTGCTGGAGCACGCTAAATTAAAGATAGGTAGATGGATGGATTTGTCAATTACTCTCTATGGGAGAGTCCCGTTAGGAAAAAATGGTGCTCCTGCCAAGGTTCCTGTATGTGTTTCTCAATGTCCCCTTGGTGTTACACAGTGGCTACATTCGGGATATCCGATCAGCAATTCTGAGGTTCATATGGGCAGCTAAACAGGCTAGAATCTCATGGGGGAAGTTGATTGCACCACTAAACAAAAGGGGGGGCTGGCAATACCCGATTTTGAAACTTACTACGAGGTGGCTCAAGTTGGGTTTCTTCTCTACTTGTATGGTGATCATGGAGATAAAATACACCTTGAGGTTGAGAGGGCACTGGCGGCACCATTCCTTCTGCGGCCAAACATTTTGACAGCACCACATGGGACATCCAAGGTAAAGAATATGGTAGAACTGACCTAGAGGGTGTGGACCATAATATAGCATAAATCCAAATGTGGGGTCATTTATTCTTCAGAAATACCAGTTATATACATTCCGTGAATTCCACTGACTAGTGAGAGGAGCTATGTAGCCTACGTAAAACGAGTGAATGTGACTTCCTTTCGCGATCATTTCCCAAATGGTCAGTTTATAACACTGGAAGAGATGCGTAATAGAGGGGAACATACATCTCTGGACATATTTCTATATTTCAGACTATCTAACTCCTAGAAGGAGGTATTCCTGATCTTCCCTTGAGAACAAGAAGTAGCCCCAATACTTGATAAAATGCTTAAAGACCCCCAACAAGTGGGATAGTTTCTGTTATGTATGGTATGCGCCTCAAAGACAAAGTTAAAGCCGGTAATTCTTCCCGGGAGAAATGGGAAGCTACACTGGGTTGTACGATATCCTAGGAAGCATGGAGCTGCTGTTGTGGTGAGATAAAACTTGTGGCACTCAATACAAAATTCAAATTGATACACTTTAAGTACTTACATCAATTCTATCACACTCCAGATTCACTGCATAGATTCTTCCCAGAGGTCTCTGAGAGATGCGGGAGATGTGGCATCACACCGGCTGATTTTTTGCATATGGCATGGGGTTGCCTGGTGATTTTCTCCTTCTGGGAGGGAATCTTTCAGACACTTTGTGGAATAGCGGGGAACGGATAGAACAAAGCAGATGACTGCACTACTGGGTTACACCAAACATATCCCCAAGAGTAAGATAGCCTATACTGCAATGATATGGAAACACAATATGGTAGACTCATGCACCTCCCAGTAAGACCCAGAGACATATGGGGGCCATACATCCACTACCTGATTGCCCAATCCCAAATGTCATAGGGAAGCATTTGATGAAATCTCTTGAAATGTATAGGCCAATGTTTGCGCTGTTCCATAGGATCATTGTTATGGGCAACGGGAGAACCCAAGATAATAGCAGTTGAAATGTAACATCTTCATCCTCTCAAGATGTTCCGTAAATGTACTGTAGCTTTGACTGTAATGCATGGGTTTACCGATGGTAGGAATGAACTGCGCAGCTCCACTGTGCTGTGTTTGTTTTTCCTGTATTGTTAAGCGAGTGCCAGCACAAGCGTGCTGTTTGTTTTACAAAATACCAATAAAGAAATGTTTTAAAAAAGAATTTAGTGCCATTTGTTTTTTTTATTATTACAGGCAATTGGCCTCATTACAAGTATGGAGGTAGCCATGCCGCTTTTAGCGGCATGGCTACCACCCATACCGGGTAGCGGGTCCGGGTTCCTGGAATGGGGAAGTACCGGGCCATTCCGACCTTGGAGGGCCCGTTAAATCCCCTTTCCTAGGAACCCGGACCGGGTACATCCCCATACCCATTCGAGCCCCCATAGGGCACAATGGGACTGGGGAGGATGCAAACAACGGGCCCGTTAATGACGGGCCCTTTGTTTGCATCCTCGTCTGCTCGCGGGACCCGCTAAGGACGCCTGGTAAAACCAGGGAAAGAGGGATAACGGGGCCGGCATCTCTACCGGTCCCGTTATCCCTCTACCGCATACTTCGTAATGAGGCCCAATGTCTAGTCTCACCTCAAAGTAGCAAGGGCTACTTTAGATTGCAAACCAAAGGTCAAGCAGTGTCCGGCTCAGTCTTTACCTGCTGTGCCACTCTTCCACCTTTCTCCGCAACCCCTTGCACCATCCCACTTCCTCCTTTTTGTATGCAGCCATAGTACCACTTGTTCACTTGCACCACTGCTGGAGACTGACCACCTAAGGATGCAGTATGTAATGACATTTAGTGCAGAGTGGTCTGATATGTCTGTAAGAAAGGTGAGAGGGGGGATTCTTGGTGGGATAGCAAGAACAACAGATGTGGAAACCTGTGGTGTTGTTGGGTGCAAGTCAGAAGTAGAAGAGACCTGAGTGCCAGAGACACTTGGGAATATGTTACCTGAAGAGTAAAGCCCAAGATCTGATAGAGTAAAGTGCTTTGGGTCTAGTTAGCTGCTGATGTGGGGAGTGAAAATAGTATGGAAAGGAAAGCTTAATTGTAGAGTAATTGTTCATGGGTTCCTGGCTATGCTTACAGTGGCTGTGTGGGGGCTTTGTGTTTCTAGTGTATGGTGTAAGTCGATTTTAGTAGTCAGACAGTCAGCAGATAAAAGGGGGGGGGGTACATGTGGTGTGGGAAAGAAGCATTAGGCGCCATCCGGTAGCAAGCTAATAGGTCTCATTCGGTAAAATGACAAGGGCGGACTCACACAATCTGGGACCCACATATAGCAAATCATAACATGGCATAGCAAGACATGACGAGGCACCAAAGTAATCACAAAGCATTAGAAGTCAAAGTAACACATCAAAAAGGCCCCAAATTGCCATTGTCATATCTCTCTCTCTCTCTCTCTCTCTCTCTCTCCCCCCACCCCCCCATCCCCCCCACCCCCCCAAATCAATACAATGTACCAGTGTGAAACAAGGATCTGAGGATTTGAAAAGGGAAGGGGCAGCTGGGAGACTCCCCTCCTTACTATGGGGCAACGAAAATTACAAAGGGATCCAAAGTACACGTAAATGCACAGATGTGCAGCCCCCTCCTTGAGATTTACATATTTCACCACCAGCCCCTTCAGTGTTTTGTGGGAATGCAACCTCTATTCACATCAGGCCTGCCAATAAAATGCATAACTGCATCAAACAATGACAAAGAGCAATTGATGTTATCACATATTTGTATAACCCAGGAAACACAATAAAGGCTCCTCAAAATGGCCCATGTCAAAAGCGGTATGATCAGCCATTGCTGTTGTAGGCTCCCAACATATTGCACTGTGGTACTTATTGTCCTGCGTTTGTAGCTGGAATAAAAAAATACAAGTATTGTGCATGAACGACACCTAAAAGTCAGAATCTTGCAAACAATCTCAACTCTTACTCAGGAAAACCTTAGAGCTTTGTCTATGCATACATTCGATATCATTGGTGTAAATATGCAGCTATTTGATGGGTTAGTCCTTCATTTTTCTTCCTTCAAACCATGGGATATTTAGGCTTCCCATGATGGAGGACCAGAGAACATTTTATGTCCATTCTAAAAAGGGATGTATTATTAAACACAGGCAAGTGTCCTGCCCCACCTTTGTCAATTTCCTTACATGTCCAGGGCAGACAGCCATTACCTACGAGGTTACAGCCATTTCCTACTGGTTACCTTTGGCCCAGTCAAAGGTTGAGCTAAGGAATGAACCACAACCGCCAAAAAGGAAAAATCTAGAAGTTGGCACCAATGCAGACATGACTGCACGCTGGCACAAAACTAAAGATGCAACATGAAAATCCGTAATATGAAGTGTAAAAACATTGGAAGCTGTGCAACCAGAGAACCTGGGGTCACAGCCAGGCATCCCTGTCTCCACAAAGAATGCTATTTTTGGGAAGCATGCGCTACTTAAAAGGGTCTTACTTTCTTGGACTGCCAAAATCGGGATCACACAGAAGGGAGCGTGCCCTGCACAAAAAGCACCACTGTTAAAAGCTTCATGCGCTGGGGATCCTTTCTTTAATACCCCACGCAGGGGTTACACAGCGATGCAATGTGGAGATACCCCCTGGTGGGCGGGATCTCATGATCTACAGCAATTTCAACAGTGCCATTGTTTTTAAATACAATGCACTATCAGGACCATGTACGTATTTTTGACAGACTCTTTTATATTTGCAAGGACTCCTTATATTTTTGTGTTTTACTTTTTTGATACGCAGCTGCTAAGAGTAATTTAAGTTGTAAATAGGGTCTTTGTTTGCCCCTTTTATACAAAAATACACAAAGCCCTGCTGGTGTACCGGAAAAGTATATAAGTGAACATATAATAACTAAAGAACCGCATACCAGCATTCCTCTGACTGCCTTTCCTTTTGTGTGACGATTACTCTAAGCTTGTGTTATTCCCTTAGGGGTATTTAAGGATCCTATTCCCTGCTCTGCCCTATCCTCACCACCTTCATAGTGAGGTACCCCGGGGTGATCTTGAACCCAAGAGAGCGGGGTTTGGAGACAGGTAAGAGGCAGGCCAAGTTGTACGTTAGGACATACATTATATACTGTGTGCCCGCCTACACCTGGCTCCCAATAAGGTGCATTATGTGATCAGTCCGCTACAGCTGGTCAATTAAGCCACATTGAAAATAAGCTGACGCTCAGGCACCTTTTATGGCTTATTGTTAAGGCAGAAGCTTGCAGTACGATGAAGAAGCAGGGAAGTAGGACATGCAGCAAAATGAATTAGTGTGGGGAAGGATACACAGAAATGAAAGAAAACAGGAATAGGGGGAAGGGAAAACAAAGAGAGGAGAAATGATGGACAGAGGACAATAATATGCTAAAACTGGTCAAGTGTGGGCAGGAAAACCGGTAAAAAAAAAAACAGAAAACCATGAGAGCCGTTCAGGAGGGAGAAAAACCAGGAAGAGGGCCAACAGAGGCGTTTTACACTGTAGGCAGACATTGGAAGGCAAAAAGGTGAACATAAATCAAATTAATATATTACAGCAAAACAGGAAAGATAATATGAAGAAAATATATAAACAGATACGACTAGCAGCAAATTGGGGGGGGAGAATGGGGATGTATGGAACTTTCGGGACTTGATAAATCCTTGTGTGGACGTGAAGCAGGATTTAGCTGATGCTTTTAACGGGAGATGGCTGTAATTTTAAGAACTTCTTCATTAAGTACAAAAAAATCCACTCATGTGTGGAAGCCTGCTTTTACTTGACTTTGAGAATTTCTGGGATTTTGCTGACAGCATGATAGTTTCTACATTTCTTCACTGAAATAAACTGAACGTTTTCTTGCAAGGTGCTTGGTGAATAATTTGTGATTTTGCAGAACTCCAATATTTTTTGGATGGGTGCAGGCCTTCATTGGTACCTTGGTGTAGGGGGACCTAATTTGTGATAGCTCCTCAGATGTTCTTTTCGCCATGCCTTCTCCTCACCAGAGTAACTCTTGCATCACTCAGGCTATATTAGAAGGGATAGCCCGGGGCTTTGTTCATGTTGGTCAGTCTGGGCATGAATGTAGTACTTTAGTGCAGGGGGTATTTCCATTCTTTCTGTTTAGGGAAGTATAACATTCCTTAACCTGAGAATATGCACTTAACAGTAACCCTGTTACTCTCTACAAAGCCCATCCTTTTCTATGCAGTATATGGGATACTTTACTCACCATAATCGTATTTCTGATGCGTGTATCGGCTTAGATTCACATGCTATGCATAAGCCGACATCTAGTGGTAGCCGCAGATTATTACATTTTTTGTTTGCGAAACTCGAATAGGGACATCAACAGGGCGTACCAGTAATACTATCCCTAGTGTGACGTCTCCTTTACCTATGGTCCTTCACGCGTGGAGGTCCCTCAGATTGTTTTGTTCCTGACATGGGGTAGCATGAAGTGTAGCGCGAGTACAGATGTAATAAAGCAGGTAAGAGTAGATAAATCCAAAGACATCTATGCACTTTCTACTGTAGAGGGGAGGAAGGGTGGGTGCATGTGAAGCTAATCAGATACAAGTATCAGAAATACGATTATGTGAGTAATGTATTGCTTCTGAGGTTTGTGGATCTGATTAGATCACATGCTATGCATCGACTAGCGAGCAGTGTCTGGAGAAGGTGCGGGTTGTGAGAAGGTAAAGTGGCAAATAGATGTTTTAGCACTGCTTGTCCCAGCTGTGAATATGCTTTAGAATGTGTGTCAGTTCAGTAATGCTGAGTAAAAGTATTTATGGAACTCCATGTAGCTGCTTTACAAATGGCCTCCAGAGGGACGTTTGCAATAAAGGTCAGAGTAGCTCATGTACCCCTTGTAGATTGAGCTCTTGGTGTGAAAGGCAGAGTTTTGTTTGAAAGGGAGTATCAGAGCTGTATGCATTTCACTATCTATCTGGAGATCTATCTGGAGATGGTGTTTTTTGCACCTTCCCTGCCAGGTGCAATGGAGACAAGCAGTTGGTCTATTTTTCTTAGCGGTTTTGTTTTGTTTACATAGTAAAGAACCGCCCTCCTTACATCTTTTTCTCAGTTGAGTTTGAAGGATTTTGAAAGAAAGCGGGTAGTTGATTGGATTGGTTAACATGGAACTTGTATGTGAACTTAGGTGAAAACCTAGGGTGTGTTCTTAGTACCAACTTGTCTTTGTCAATGCAAGACCCCTTCTTTGTTATACACAAAGCTTGTAGCTCACTGACTCTTCCTACGGAGGTGATGGCCACTGGAAAAACTGTTTTGTATGTTAGGTGATGAAGACTGGATTTGTGCATAAGCTCGAAGGGAGGACCTATGAGCTGTGACTGTACCACATTGAGATCCCACCCTGAAAGCTGGTTGGAAATGGTAAAGTCACTTTACACCCTCCATAAAACCCTTAACAGGGACTTTCCACCAGGACAACTTGTTTTGTGAAGTGGTGTATGCAGATGGAGCCGCTAGTGAACCTTGATGGAGTTGAATACTAGGTGATAGGGCCTCATTACGACCCAGGCGGTTGAGGGTTAACGGGCCTGTTGTTAGCATCCTCCCCATTCCCATTGAGCCCTATGGGGGCTCAAATGGGAATGGGGATGTACTGGGTCCGGGTCCCTGGGAAAGGGAATTACCGGGCCCTCCAAGGTCGGAATAGTCCGGTATTTCCCCATTCCAGGAACCCGGACCCGGTACCCGGTATGGGGGTAGCCATGCCGCTAAAAGCAGCATGGCTACCTCCATACTCGTAATGAGGCCCATAGTCTAGTAAGTGGAGCATGTAGTGAAGAATGTGTGATGGAGTACATTCAATAGGGTTTACATTTTTTGACTGGCACCATATTACAAATAATTTCCATTTATTAAAGTAACAGTGTCTGGTGTTAGGTTTATGTGCCTCGTTGTGGATTTCCATACAACTTTCAGGTCGACCAAACTTTGTGACTTCAGGAGCCAAGCTGCCAAGTTCATAGATTGAAGATGTGGGTGTAACGTTGTCCCCCCCGTGTTGTGTGAGCATGTTGAAGAGGCATGGGAGCTTGATTGGGTTGCACATCGCCAGTTTGAGCAGATGTGGAAACCAAGGTTGTCTCGCCCACATTGGAGCAACCATGATTAGAGTTGCTTGTTCCTGGTGCATTTTGTGCACTATTCTTCTGAGGAGCCCTGTCGGTGGAAAAGCGTAAGCAGATTTCCCTGACCAGCTCATCCATAGGGCGTCCCCCCTTGAATTTCGGTTGGGGAAACCTGGATGCGAAGTCTGTGCATTGTGCATTTTGGTTTGTGGTGAACAAGTCTAAAGGAGTACACCCCCAGAGTGGAAAAAATATCTAAAATTCCTCCGTTGAGTTGCCACTCATGTTCTTCGGATAGGGGATCTCTGCTTAGAGAGTCTGTTAGAGAATTGAGTTCCCCAGGAACATGTTCAGATACTAGGAACATGTTCCGCTTGAGTGCCCATTTTCAAGTTTTTTGGGCTAGCCTGGACAGACTTGGAGAGTGTGTGCCACCCAGCTTGTTTATGTAAAACATGGCAGTGGTGCTGTCTGTGAGGACCTTTAGATCTGTTAGATGCACCTGAAAGGCTTGTAGGACCCTGAGTACTGCTAGTAGCTTCAAAAGTTTGATGTGATTTTGGGCTGTGATCTGTGTCCATGCGCTGTATGGTGGAGGTAATGGGCTCCCCATCCGGAGAGTGAGGCGTCCGTTGTAACTGTCGCTTGCGCTGGAGGATTGTGAAAGGGTTTTCCCTTTAACAGATTTTCCTTTGTCCACCAGCATAGCGCTTGAACTAGGGTTAGCGAAACAACCACTAGATCATCCTACTGACCACTTGCCTGAGACCACTGTTTCGCTAACCACTCTTGCATTGGGCGCATGCGCCACCGTACGTGTGGAACCAGGTAAATGCATGATGCCATCATCCTGAGCAAGCACATTGCTTTGCGTACGGTTATTTGGCAACCGGACAGATACTGAGGTTTTTGCAGAAGTATGTTTTGTATTCTTTTGTTTTGAGGGAAAGACTAGCACCTTTTCCTTTGTATGATAGCTCCTAGGAACTGTTTGGTTTTGCCTGGAAGGAGACGTGATTTTTTCTCGTTGATTGAGAATCCCAATTGGAGCAGAAGATTGATTGTCATTTGGTTATTTTGCTTGCAAATTTTGTTATTAGCCAGTCATCCAGATAAGGGTACACTGGGATTGATTCTCTGCATAAGTGCGCCGCCACTACTGCTAATACCTCAGTGAATACCCTTGGAGCGGAGGCTAGCACCTTGAATCAGAAGTGTTGATTTGCTATTTTGAAGCGCAGGAATTTTTAGGTATTGCCGCTTGAGACAAGGGGCCTGCTTTTAAAATGTTTTTTTCAATGGGATTACACCATTGTAAATCAGGCCCAACACCTGTTTGCTCAATACCATGTTATCAAAACATTCACTCAATTTTTAGCGTTAGCGCCAACCGGTCCGACGCTGTTAGCGCCGGATCATGCGTTGGCCAGTAACAGTAAATCCCCATTCCCCATTGGGTCGATTGGACCCAATGTGGCATTTTCGGCGCAAATACTGTGCGCTAATACAGCTGGCAATAATTACACCAAAAACAGGGCTCTAAATGGGATTTTCACCTACAGCAAAAAGCTGGAGGTAAAACAGCCCATTTAGCGCCCAACTCGTGATAGGGCCAGCCCTTAAATGAGGCAGTAATGCCATTATCGCCACATTTAAGAGCTACCGCCCAACTCGTGATGAGGCCCAAAGTGATTTCCACAAAGTAACATCAAATGACAAGAAACACTTCACATATTTTTTTACTTGTAAGAAGCCTTGCACAAATTCCATAAATCAATGCCAAACAACTTTGTTTAAATTAATGTGCCTTCAATCAAATCGTTTTATGTACCCCATGGAGAAACGGGGGCACCACCTGCAAAGAAACGATGGACCAACAAATGCAGCCAAGACATCAAGTGATAAATCGAGTTTCCCTTCAGAGCTGCAACCTTCTTGATATTAGTGCAGGCCGCTTACTGAATACACATCACATTTCTTCACGTTTATGGAGAGCTGTAATTTGCTGAATAACCTTTCTAATACATCACCAAGGGCAAAAAGGTACGTGCATTTATAAATAGACAGACATTTAGGAATGCCTGCTGGAGGGGCGAGGGGGGTGAACGAGGAGTCAGTTTAAAATTCCCTCAACGTGGTCATAATCAAAATAATTACCTGAGACATCTCCACATCGAAAAATCTGTCTGGTCCGTTGTGGCCAAGCGTGCCTCTCATTATGAGGTGGCTGATTTTGCCCATTGTTTCCAAGAAACCTATATTGGCCTCATTACGAGTACGGCAGTGCAGCAAAAAGTGGCAGCATTACTGTTACTGTTGCATTTCCGCACCGCCGTAGTATGGGTTTTGGCAGTAAGTTGGATGATGTAGCTCCAGCAACAAGCTGGACGTAAATCAACCACCCGACTGTCAAAAATCATCAGAATTACCACAGAAGAATTACTGCTCATGGTAATTCTGAAAAATTCCCCACTAAGTCTTATTGACTCCAAAAATGGGATCTGAGACCACCCTGACACCAATCGTAATCCTGAGGTAAACCCACTGGACCAAGTGGCAGCAACTATAATCACTTCTGGCGCTAAATCAGCAGATTTACTGCCAGACTCGCAATGAGGCTTTTAAGGTTCATTACCACCCTTATTTTGGGGATGATTATTGGTCTGTACGGAAGTGTATCGTGCCGCTACTCAGCAACTTTGAATAATGAAGAATTGGACAGCATTGGCCCTTCTCTGAATTACATTGTAAAGGAGCTGAGAAGGTAGGCAGCTGACATGCCCTCTTCTTCACCCCTTTTGGGGTCCTCCCTACAGAATTATTTGCACAAATTGAAGCCAGCACCTCCCTTCACAACACAACGTTTTAAACTCCTGAGGGTCTTTTCTTCAGTGGAGGTAAAAATTGGAGGTCTCAAACATGCAGGAATTGCAGAAAACATCTGTTCCTTCATACTAGTCAAATGGATTGGACCATTCAAGGGTTGTAGCTAAAGCCATAGGTAGTTTTTATGAACATGAGCTGCTCAGGTAGGGACTATTAATGACTTGGACCCAGCATCACCAGTATTAAGGAACATCAGATGAACAGTTTAAATTCGTAATCCTGTCGCCCACTGGTCAATTGTTTATATGGAAGCATCAAGATTAATTTGCTTATAATTTGCCACTATCATTCCTTGAAGGAGGGGTTTGTTTGCTTCCTCAAACATGACGAGTGTGTGGACCGAAGCATAATGTATCAGGAAATGTTTACTAGGTGGGGGAGGTGGAGGTGCATTGTAGAATTTTCAAATACTGTCAAGTTGCTGTGGTTGTCCTCTGGATATATTACCAGCTTCCCATACGTGTGGAAGCAGGCGGAACCAGCTTTGAAGTACTGGCCCCTAAAGCATGGAACTCGCTTCCGCTCAGCTTAAGAAAGGAAGATTCCCTCACAACTTTCAGAAAAGTACTAAAGACAAAGCTGTTTAACTAAACCATGACACTACTGCACTGCCTCCATCATTGTTCCTCTGTAACCTTCGGAACAACTCTCAATACTGTCATTGATTGTCTCATATGTAACAAATGCCATAACATGCACAAGTGAATATTCTACAACAGCGCCACGGAGCCTCTGGGCCGATGGGCACTTTACAAATCCAAATAAAATAAATAAAAATAAATAAATAGAAACCAAGAAGCCCCAGGGGCCATATTGTCTTCTATCAGGAATTCACTGATTCCTATGGCATGGCCTGGGTATCCCGAAATGGAGGATACTCAGAGCTCCTTTCACATCAGCATGAAGCTGCCACCAGCCCATACCCTGCTCTGTGGGCAACACACATGTGCCCAAAAACATACACTAGGGGTACAGGGTGCTACCCCTATCCATGGGTGTCATAAAGGTATCCCGGAGGGTCTCTGTTCACCATGACCAAAAGAGGAAGAGCTGCACTGCCAGGGGACCCAACTGGACTCCTGTGCAGAAAATAACACAGAACACACATGATAAGGGAGTACAGGACAAGGACATGGAGGCCATGTCCCTGCAATGCACTTCCAGCACCACAGGGACACCATTTGTTACAGTGCTGTGTGATAAGAAAGGGCTAAGTTTCATGTGTTGTCATTTGCTAGCAAGGAAGGGATTTATCCAAGTGAGGGCTGTGCATTAGATGCTGAAACAGTCCTGGAGACATGTAGGGAGAATTCAGTGGCCAACAACGTCAAAAGCCACTGATCAATCGAGGACAATGGAATAGGATAGTTTGGCCAACAACTATTTCCTCTAGGAGAATTGTTCTAATGTCTAAGCGGGCGGTTTATGTTCAATCTGAGGGTCTGAAGCCTAATTGGCGGGCGTCCAGTTTGCCATTTCCTAACCACTTTTAGAGCTGCTTAATTTCCAGTTTTCCCATGACTTTGCAGATAAGAATGAGGTTGGAGATTGGGTGGGAATTGGCCAGTGATAGATGCAGAAGTGGCGTTCATGAGTCGGGGGTTATTATGGCATGTTTATTTTGGTACAGGATGAAACCCTCTTTAAATGACTCAAAGATGATTATTGATAGATCATGTATGAGCGGTTCCCAAAGAGGGATGAAGGCAGAATCAGGACAGGGGCTCCAAAATGACCTGCAGTCTTGATGGCTTCACGTATGTTTTAATCAGGGATATGTACGACCTTGGAGAACCGGCATTTGGGAAGGTAGAAGTAGTGAGTGGAGAGGAAAAGATGTTTGTGTTTTTTCTAAGGTTGTGAATCATGACTGCAAAGTAACCCTGCAATCTGTTACATAATTATTTCCAACATGAGTAATTGAACTGGCCATGTTGAGAGTTTGAGAGATTTTGAAGGGGGAAGCTGCTTTATTAAGATTTTCAATAGCATGGGACAAAATGCATCTTTAACTTAGACAAAAGCCATTCCAATCCTCCAATGTCGCTTAGCTCGTTCCTTTTGTTTTGTTATTTATACACAGTATTTGAATTTGTATTTATGTTGAGAAATAGGAAAGAATGCTCCTATAAAAAACACTATTTTTCAGCTCAACTGCAGTAACGGGGCAATTCCAGACCTGGGTGCTTTATCATGAGAGCAAAGGGATGCATAAACTATATGGTTTGGGATGGGGGATGGGAATATGGAATGGGGGCTGCACAGACATACATATCTATGATTATAATGCAAATACAATTATAAATACATGAGTGGGAGAAGAGAGAATTAAATGTATGGGATGATGCCATGGCACGTCTCCAGTGTGCCTTCCAGAGACAGAGGTGAATTTGCAGGGTAATTGTAAAGACCTGAACCAGAGATATGTGCTTGGTGTCAGGAGGTAAGGAGTTCCAGTTGTGGGGGTGAAGAAGGAACAGTATTGGAAGGAAGCACATGGTGGGAAATGAACAGAGACATGAAAAGAGGGTTTGGGCCCGCACAGAAAGAAATGGGTGTTAGTACGGGGTACGTATAACTAGATGATGGGGAGGGTGGCAGCTTATCAATGTCTTTAAAAACAAGAAGATGACATTGAAAGCGGAACCAGCGCTGCCTGAAGGAGATGGAAATAGATGGGAGCAAAGCAAGGAAGATAATTTAAAAAATGCAGGTTACCAAGTCCAGTACTTTGAAAGCTTGCAAAGGAGAAAGGTGGGAGCTCGATACTGGAAGGAACAAAGGTCAAGCCTGCTGATGGTGAGGGTCAAAAGCAAGGCTTCGGAAGAGTGGAAGGTAAGGCTGGCCAGATCTTCAGGATAGTCGAGAGGCTGATCAGGGCCACAAGAGCGGATGCTCGCTGTCAACGTGGATCTCTCCGATGCAAGTCTTGGGGGATAAAGATTGGATATCCGGAGGAAATGATAAGGTTGAAGGCAAGAGCTGGGAGGCAGATAACATCTGATATGGAAGCATTAGGCATTGAAGTGCCATCTAATAGTGGATGGTGGAAAGACAATTGGGGATATGAAAGGAAAAATCAGGTGTAAAGGATAGGAAGTAAAAGTGGATTTGAGTGCAATCCTAAGACGTGATAGGAGCAGCCAAACAGGAAGATGAGCTTGCTGAGGAAGGAAGTGTAAGAAGTGAGAGGAGAGGACCAAGAACAGAACTGTGGGAAACTCACACTAGGATGAGTGTAGAAGAGAAGGTACATGTGCTTGAGGCGATAGAGAAGGGCCAGGATGAGAAGTGGAGCCAACTTGGGTGAGATCAATGCCCTGAAAACGAAGGTCTGACAGAATAGGATTGTGAAAAAAGTCAAAATCAGCCGAGAGCTCGGGTAGCATGAGGATGAAATAAAGGGTATCCAGTCATTTTATTGCAAACAAAACAGAGTGGTAAATTTCAGAGCGGACAATAACACCGAAAAACAGTGCAAACATTAATTAAATAAATAAAGGGTAGTGAGGTAAGCAGTTAAAATGTGTCAGGATGGAGTTGGGGTGATGTTAAAAGGTAAACAAAACTGGCTTTTGGGGGGACGACCCAAAATTTAAAAAACAAATATGAAATTGGTGTTTTGCAGTGTTTTGCCTGCGATGAAATTTAGCACGCTGTAATTGTGGTTGGTAAGATCACATATAACTGAAATAAAGTTTAGAGTGGTGCGTGGAATTGAGGAGACTGTCATGGGTGAGTGCTGTTCCGGTGATGCAACTGCAGCAGATTCCGGATTGGAGATGGAATCTGTGTCCATTATACTCCAGGTGGGCAATAATGCAGTTGAGCACCAACCACTGCAGAATTGTATACTAGTAAGGGAGAATACAGAATGTCCGTTAGTGGGCTGGGTTACCAGGGCCAGCTGCATTTTTTTAATGGTGTGTAGTACTGTAGTGATCTTGTAGCAGGTTGGAAAGATCCCAGAGGCAAGTGATAGGTTAAAGAGGGGAGCAAGGAAGGAGCAGGAAAAGGGTGCCAGCCAAGTGACTGTTTGTGGTGTAAACAGGCCGATTGGAGTGCAAGGTAAGTCTGCACCCTGGAGCAGTGTGCCAGTTCATTAGTAGTGGTGGTGGGAGGAAAAGAGTGTAGAGAGGAGAACGTTGGAGAAGACAGCAGTAAGGAAAAGGAGGGGGCAAGAGGGAGGGGAAGTTGGGTAGTCAAGGTGTCCATTATGCTGAAACATTATTTACAAGAAATAAGATACAACATTGATTTTGTTTAGAAATAATGGCAGTCTTTCATCTATATGTCCTTGAACAGACTATCAATTGGGTGTCATATTTAAATGTACAACTGCTAGACAAAGCCAAACTTTTTTTTTTGTGTAGGCGTTGGATAGGCATTTGCCACACACTCCCCTACTAGTACTAGCCGGCCATAAAATGTCAGCAGCTGGAAAATTGTGTATCTGAGGACGCACATATTTCTTATAAATATAAGTAATGGGGGTCTATAAGGATTAGCATGGCCATAGGCAGTCAGTGAGTGGGTAAATTACCAGAAAACGCCCACATGCGATGTGTCGCTCCTCACATCTCATCTCACTCCTATCTGTATTCAAATGCAATAGTTTCATCTTATAGGTGCCATGTTATTGCCACCTCTAACAGCCCAAATTAACAATGTCATGCACTTCTGGATGCACATAGTCATGAGCAAAATCCTGTTTCTTTGTATATCATGTAGTCCCATTTCAGCGATTAGTACATCAATATGGCTCTTCCCTTCAGACCACCTCAGTCCCAGAGTGCTATTCGTCAAAATAGGAGGCACTACATCGAGAGGGAGTTAATGGCCAGGTCAGCACATCTAGAAGCCGCCATATCTGTTGGTTCCTCTGAGGAACTGCTCGATGCATCACTAGAACCCATGAGATTCAACAATGGACACTGTTAACAGGTCATGGCACTGCTCGACAGGGTGTGCAGCTTGTGCACCACTTTCTTGTTAACAGTAGAAAGTGTTGGACCGTTCTGCGCTTCACGGAGAAAGGCGTGCATAGGATATCAACTGTGCACAAAATCATTACTGACCAACAGCAAGATCAGTCTGTAATCTATCTGTCATGTGACTTGCGAAATTCCTGCATGAGTGTTGAATCCCTTTGTGCAAACAGGAGAAACTAGCACAATGGAGATGGACAGACCTCTGGGCAGAAACACAATGGTGTGGACATCGTCTTCATCTGCTAAATGGTGCACACAGTTCACCTCGGCTACACAGAGAAGGGCTGGCCACAACGAAAAAACAGTAAGATCTCCAATGAATGAGCACATTCAAAACTGCCGCTGGCTCTCAGCCTTGTCGCCAATGTATTGATGTGCAAGTCTGAACAACGCTGGGGCTGCACTTGGTTTTAAAGTTTTTCCTTTTTTTCTCTCTTCAGCTTCTCTTGGATTGTGGTGCATTGCCCCTTCCTTTCCTGGCCTCCACCGTTTATCCTTCTCTCATGACATGTCATATCCCGTCCCTCCAACTCAGGGTTATACACAAATGCAGCAAATGCAGCAGTACATTATTTGTTCTAGATCTTATGATGGATCTGAGTCAGAGGTCAAGTCCTAAAAATGAAAGTGGGGGACGTCGCCAGAAATTAGCATATGAAGGTGAAATATGCGCATTGCATCAAATTGGCTTTGCATAATCAGCCAAATTGCACAGGGTGAATGACATTTGCCTTTCATAAAATCAACACACACAAAACCAAGAGAGGATTTTTTCTTCTAATAGTGTTTTTGAAAACGTTAAAAGGTGTGAATGTTTTAAACTCCAATAACCAATACAAATGGTTTCCCTGGAACTAGCTGTACCGAAATGGAACATTTCACCTTTAGTTGTTTGTTATTTTTCATCAAGTTATATAGTGCAGTGGTGAAGTGACTGCGGTTCCATCGCTGAGTTCGACTTTAATTCATAAATTCAAGTCCACCCTCTGAAAAAAGTGGGTGGACACCCCTTACCCCCCTCCCCCCACGTGTACCCTCCACTTGAGCCCTAATCTGAGTGCCGGTGTGTGCTCAGGTGCTTGGCATAGCTTGCATGCCAGGGGTGTGCTTTGGCTAGATCGGTCTACCCATTAAGAAGTGGTGGCTGGCCAGAGATGTCTAGAGGTCCTGATGACAGTGAATCATCAACAACATCTGCAGCTCCATCAAGTCCAGCATGGCTTTTTGTGTGTAGGGTGTGTCAGTTTTTGTGAGTTGGACCTGTGACAAAGTCCTCTGCCTGAACCTAAAGTTGGATGATGGGGTTGGACAGGGGCCAGATGCCACCACACGTCCCAGGATGCTGGGCCTGTCGGTGGGGTGCATAGGATTCCTTGTCTATGCCCACCATACAACCAAAAGGAGGGAGGGGCTTATCATATGGCGTCCTGAATTGGCCCCTTTAAATGGTTTGCAGATGGTCATGATGGGGTTGTATTACTCAACAAGGAGATAAAAGGTGACACATGCTGCGAAACTCAAAACACACCCATCCCAGTACGCCGGTTAGCCAGTTTGGTAAGACCCCTCTAGAATTACCTCGCTATTAGATGTGATGTGAGTACAAGAGAAATAAAATAACCAAGGTTCACTTTACCATTACAAATGCTCACTGGAGGAAGTACAGCCAACTGGAGAATGAGTAACAAGTACAAAGCAGTTGCTGTAAGACTTTTCCTGAAAATGTGTACTCTGTCATTCCAAGATGCTGGACATCCCTTAACACAACTTGCATGCCGCTTTTTAGGCGGGGCAAAGCTAACAGAAACAAAAGAGAGGAAATAGCACATAGGAGTTAGAGTAAGCCAATCCTTAGTGTAAGACACAAGTTACCCACACGAGAACCCAATACCTTAGAAGGCCTGCAAGGCAGCGAGCTGGATTGAGCGATCATAAAAAAGCTGCATTAATCATTAATGCCGAGTACGTTTGTGGGGCTTCGGAGAGGGAGTTACATTTGCGGCATCTGAGGAGGAGAGCAGAAGGAGCTGGAACAGGAGCAGGAGGAAAGAGGAGAAACTCAAGAGACTAGGGAAAGAAACATAGTAGGCTTGCGAAAGCAAAACATAGGAGGGTAGGGGTTGAGGGACCCAGGTGTCTCGGGAGAAAGACCTAGAAGGTTGGGGAGAGAGAGATCCAGAAGGCTGAAGAGAGTAAAACACATGAGGCTTGGGATTGAAGGATACACTTGTGAAGCTGGCATTGGATGTAAGGGTCCTAAAGAGTCCAGGAGGAGGCGCTGAAAGAAGCTAAGAAGGTGGTGGGAGTAGCCAAAAGAAGTGGGAAAGAAGACAGCACTTAAAGTGTCTAAGAAAGAGGTTTTTGAGAAGAATGTGAAGAAATAGAAAGTAAAGGAAGTGGAAATCAAGAGAAGAGTTGGAGAGGAGGAGGTAGAACAAAGAATTGGCGAGATGACAGGAAAGTGTCACCTATGTACAAGGTTAAGACGAGATGGAGAGGAGGAGGGTCAGTTTAGACTGGGTTTCTACAAACAGAGGACCCTGAAGGATGGAGGCAGTGGGAAACCCAGTAACAACCCGTCAGACACCCTAGGGCCTCCTGTCTCCCTCTGGATCCACACCTTGGTTGAAGGCCAGGTTCTACAGGCCCAAACTGCAGAGTCGGGCAATAGACCGCTGTGTGGATCTGAGACCTGGGAGGATATGTTCCCACGTATGCTAGCTGCACTCCATTGTCCAGGTGGCTGTGAGCCTGATGATGATTAAAAGTCTATTGGAAGACTGGCAACGGAGCCATGAGAAGGGGAATTGTGAGAGATCTTCACTTGGAATTCTTGGTTTATTTTGGGACACCACCTAAAGGAACATTTGCCTTGGACCCTGCTGAGAGACATTCATCTTTGTGTTTGATCCCGCAGGTTGACCCTGTTCTAGTGAATCACCATTCTGGACACAATAGTTCCAGTCACCATTGTAAGTATAAAATAATTATTTAGCTTAGCCCTTAAAAGGCCTAAATGCAGAGATGTTGGTAGCTACCATCTAAGTCTGGCGTATTCTTGTCCACTGTTCACTTCGTGACAGATCACTGACGTGGCCAAGCCCAAATTTACAATGTGGTGCAAACAGTTGACTGCTTTTTATATCCATGCATGTATCATAAACAAACACCAGGAGGATCATAATTGAAGAATGTACTGCAATGTAAATATTTATAGGTGCACAGTTTTTGGCCTGAATTTAGTATGCATTGATTCAGGAAGTATAAATGGAAAGAGGACCCGGTCAACGGACATTGGTGTTGGATTATATAAACTGTTATGGGTAGCGTAATTTAATTTTTCAGTTCAATTGCGTATCTGTGTAATTTTGCTCTAGTAGTGGTAATTTCACAGAATAGTCCAAACATTTTAAATATATATATTTCAAGTGAATGGTTATTTATTTATTAATTGATGTGGTGCTTGACCACAATTCAGGCCTGGGAAATGAGGTCTGTTGAATTTGATCAGGCTAGTGTTAGCTCTCAGGACCCTTTCTATGCACTTTAGCAAGCAGTTGTGACCTTAACATAAAACACGTACACTATATGAGGCAGCTTGTATATAAGAGCTTGGTGAGCCCAACTCCTCTTCCATAGATTCTCCAATTCTGCACATCATGTTTGCATTTTACCTTATGCCATGTTCCACCTGTCATGTGCTTTTGTTTGGTTTTTGTTCATTTTAAATGAGTGGTCGAGGGAATTTTTGTTATTGTTATACTGGTATTGTTGTTGCAGCTAGGCACTACAACCCTAAGGCTTCTAAGCGCATCGCTAAACGATATCAAGATAAAAGGGCAAGCAAGAGAGAAAGAGGCCGAAACGCATCATCAAATTAAAATAAAATCGTTTTGAATGTTTTCCTAAAATATTGTTAGTGCTCTTTAATATACTGATTCTGCCTGGCAGTGCATTCCAGTGTTTTGCAGCCATAACCAGGCCTGAGTGGCCAAAACAGTTGGTTTGTCTGAAACAAGAAATTTGAGCTGTCTTACGTTTGCTGGTGGCAGCATGGGAGGGCTTACTAAATAGCAGCAAACAAACAAATGTATGAACTTCATCAGAGTTAACAACTACTAGCACCCCCCCTTCCGCCAAGCCCCGGCCACGGCAATACAAGTAATCCCACCTCCGAACCCTAACCCATCTGCAAAGAAAATGCATGTTCCGATGAAAAGGGAATTTTTTAATTGAGAAGCGGCTTGTTTCTAAGTCCCATGACACTGGAAGAGCCCAAACCAGACCCAGTCCCCCAGAATCCAAGGAGGTAACTTTCCTGTATTCTGTATGGCGAGTACAGCACTGAGGATGCCTAAATACGCTCCTGCTCTGGGGGAAATCTCTCAGGGCCACTAAATGGGTAATGATTTAGAGATGGTTTCATGTGAGGATGGGTATAATATCCACACTGATATCCACAGCTTTCTTCACTGCCTGACAGATTTCCACTTCAGACTATGGAAAAAGGTAATTACACAAGGGAGGCATTGTGGTGACTATCTATAAGGACATTGGGACTCATCAAGAGTTTTATAGTAATCCGGCATTCAAATCTGCAAAATTATCACCAAACTCAATTACCATGACTTGTTCCCGTGGCATTACCACAGTATTATGAGCGGTCATAAGGCAGTAAACATCCTAATTTTCTGAGTCTGTAGGACTCCATGTGGATTTTTTGCAGATTTATCGTGAGTGGTAATACTGTGCGGTAAATCCCAAAATCTTTTGCAGGAAGGTAAAATATTTACCTCAATGCTTTTGCCAATGTATTAAGCGAAACAATGAGCTGTAATTCTAAACAAGTGAGTGAAGTTGGTTCTAGGTTATAATGTCCTGGGAATATGTGATAGGAAACCACATACAGGTCTCTCAGGTCAGCACCCATTTTTCCGCACCTATCTATTGTGAGGTGCCCGAAATGCGAGACGGACACAAAGGTATAGTTTTCTCAAAGTTTGCCATTTATTAAAATGAAAAGCATGAGATAAACGCCTATCTTTCCCTTTCCTAACGAGGCTGTTCTACATAGCAAACTAAACTAGAGAAAGTGGACTTAGTGTCCAAAAGGTCTCTGACCCAAACACTAATACATACAACAAAAAAACACAAATAATATAGGGTTGTCTTCAATTCAACACAACAGTATAAACGTTCAATATTATAGATTTCTGGAAGTACTCATTGTGAGCAGGGTTGGGTTCCCTTCCCCAGGATTAATGCAGGAGTATCCTTGAAAAAGTTCTGATTCAACTAAGTTATTGTTCAATTTAACACAAAAAATCCTTTCCTTCCAATGCGACATTCTACTTGGCAAAGTAAAAGTCTCTTTCACAACCACTTGTTCAAAACTCAAAGCAACTGTTGTTCTCCAAAATATACTTCTTGATAAGGCACATGTCTTTCTCACAAAACGTAAGTTCATAAACCAAAGCAATTGATTTCCTCAAGATGTAAAAGCAATTATTAGCATATCACACTTGTTCTTCAAATGGAGTACTTTTGTCAGGATAGCACAACAACTACCATTGGTGATATAACAGATGATCAGAATGATACTATGGTTAATAAATTCTTTCAACCACACCTTGTTGCCACAGTAACACTATTTCAAAATATATCCTTCTTTCCGGGTATACCCGCCTGCCAGGACTAACTATTAGTGATCCCATTCCAGGTTTACTCGCCTGCCAGGATAAAAGATCCTATAACAGACTTAGTGGCAATATTTGTTGCAAGGTTCTCCACACCAGTATCCCATGCAAGGAGGGCTGAACAAAGGCTGCCTCTTTTATAGTCTCTTGGCTCTTGACAATATGGGTTACAGGTGTCCCCACATTGGTATCCCAAAGAAGGGGACTTCTGCCCTAGCTGTCTTTGTATTGTTACTTTACAGCCTCTTGGCTGTGGGCAATGCGGGTTAAAGGTTTCCCCAGATTGGTATCCCAGAGAAGGGGAATTGCACCCTTGTTTCCTTTGCACTGCTGCATTATAGTAGCCTCTTGGCTGTGGACAATGCGGGTTACAGGTTTCCCCAAATTGGTATCCCAGAGAAGTGGGATGGCGCCTTTGTTGCTGTACTGCTGCTTTATTATTTTGTTTTTGAAACATCATTAATTTCTACAAAATGTCCATCTCACAGCTCAGAGCGCCCCAGGGTCACCTTTAACTTCAGGCCAACTTGCTAGTCTGTTGTGGCGTCTCTGCTTCACTTTCTGCTGCTGAGGCAGAATTTCTGCACTCAGCAGTCTGTCCGCCTCTTCTCTGAAACTCTGGCAGCTCTGTTGCACCTCCGTGTCCACCAGCTCGCTGATGCAGCACACATCGGGTTGGGAACACATTTCCCACACGGCTGGACCTCTTCTCCAGTTACCGTTCACAACGCTGTTTCCTGCGGCATACACTCTGCAGTCTCGCCCACTTTCTCTGCTCATGTCGTCTTCAGCTGGCGTTCTTCCTTCGGCTTCTGTGGCTTTACCAGGACTCTGGACAGCTTTTGCCTCTGCTACTACTGCCACACTTCTCCGCACCTGAAGCCCATTCTTGGGTTTAAATGTTCCGCTCATGTGCATTGTTCTACAACCACTAGACAGCACATTCTGTTTAACGTACCTCTGATCCTCAGTAACTCTGACTACCTCTTCCTCGTCCCAGTACCACATGCATTATGGATAGCCATAGTGGTTTTGGTTGTTTTATATTCAGTTAGATTTAATTGGTTGGTGAACTGAAAGTTGTCCAAGTTAGGGGATATGTAAAAGGTTTGGGATTTAACATTGGGGACAGAACCTCCACTTGAGACAAAATCATGGCAACTAGAGGATGGCACTTTTAATTCCTAAACTCCCAAGGCACAAACCTTATGCTGTTTAGATGATTTTTCATGACGTGTTCTCTGGGTAGTTTTGTGGGATGGACTTGTAAAATGACACCATGCCATTAAGTAATTGGGAATTATAGGATTTTCACCCTCACAAGAAGATGAATATTGCATCCCTCCTAAAGGAGTCACCACTTCCCATTGACAGCCATCTCCTCCCATATGAACCTCCGTCATAATACCACCCCCAGGGTTAGGAACAGGCAGCAACTGGTCACCTGGGAGAAGATCCGAGGCTGGTGTTCAGTGATGACTCTGCAGGAGTCATAACATACCATTCCCCTAAAGACCTGGCCTCCTATTCTAGGTTCTATTTCTTGACCTGACCCACTAGCCTCCTCCATATCAAAAGGAAGTTTTTGGGTTTCCCAGTCCCAAAGAGGATCTTCTAATTGAAGTTCTTTTCACAGGAATTGACTGGGGAATAAGAAGAAGAGGCTTTCGGCTTCTCCTCTACAGGGTAGTTAGCTGTTCTAAAGTTTATTTGGTCTACTCAAAGGACCCACCGATCAAAATGGGGAACTTCACTACCCAAAACCAATTGAGCCGAAAGGTCAGGTATTACTGGCACTAATAATACTACTGCCTTTCCCAATATGGTAAAATAGATCTGGGTTAATGGGGGTCCTTTTGTTTGGCCAAGAACACAACCTATAGTTCTCTGTCTCGTGGGTTTCCAATCTGATGGAAGAAGATCGACTTTTATGGCACACACCCTACTTCCAGTGTCCTATTGGGCCCAAACAGTTGTCCCCTGTATTATTACTGCAAATCGATACCAACTCTTCTCCCCTATAAAATGCATAACATTAGGGTTTTCAAAAGACCTTTCTTTTCTGGAATGAAAAGATACAGTTATTATTAATAATATTATAATGGTATTTATTGAGTGTGGACCTAGCTTGGAGAAGCAATGTAGGGCTTTACAGAGGTATAGAAAAATACAGATACATAACAGAGTGCATTACAGATGTATACACCAGTAAAGATGCATAACAGAGAGTTTATCAGCGGTAACAACATTACAGATATACAGCTGGGTGGGATACAGAGGGGCACAGAGAAGGGGCAGAGCTGTACCGGGTGGTGGGGAGGAGAGAGGCGGGCATCATCTAGCAAGTCAAGTGGCATGAGGGGCGATCTGATGGCAGAGGTGTTGAGCCAGAGAGATTCCTTTAAGAGGTGGTTCTTGGGGTCTTTTTCTGAATTGTAGGAGCGTGGGGGCGAGTCTGGTGCTGATGGGCAGGAAGTTCCATAGTCTTTGGGCGTAGGCAGAGAAGGCTTGTTCTTCAGTCCTTTCTTTTTTGCATGTGTCCTGGCTTCTGGTGGTGCACTGTCCGCCACAGATGCTGAGTTTCTCCGCAAGGTAGCTGGGTGACTTGAGGGCGACTGCCTTATAGATGATGCTGCATATATTTGCATTGACCTTTGATGAGGCGTACAGACCCATGTAGGACACTTCTCAGGGGCACAGGGGAGGAAGACAGGAGGCCTTCGAGGAGTGTATTGCCCCATCAAAGTGTGGGAGGACCAGTGCTTAAACGATGGATCTAAAGATGCCCGGAGGGAAGAAGGGCTTGACTTTACACAGGAGAGAGAGCTGATACCAAGCTTTAGTTTTCTTAGCTGTGTGTGTCCTGAAGGAGAGGTGTTTGTCCATGGGGAACCCGAGGGACTTGATGCAGAAGGTGAGCTTAGGTTTTAAGCTCTCAGAGTTTATGGTTGATTGCCAGGTCTGTGTGTTTGGTGTGGTTGGTGAGGAGTAGGAATTCGGTCAGGAGGGGTTGAGCTTCAAGTATGTACTGGACATCCAAGACTGGACCAGTGAGAGGCAGGTTTTGAGTCTATGGATGTCCTTAATGGAGATGATCTTGAGGTATAGCTGTGTGTCGTCAGCATATTGGTGGATGTGAATGGTGTGTGGCTAGGAGGGCTCCCAGTGGCGAATGCATAGATTGAAGATCACTGGGGAGAGCATAGAACCCTGCGGAACTCCACAGGTCATGGGTAGCGTTGGCGATCTTGAGGAGTCCATCTGAACAAACTGTTGGTGATTGGTGTGGTAGGACTTGAACCAGCATAGGACAAGGTTGCTGATCCCCATGCGCTGATGTAGGGTGTCTGTAAGCGCCTAGTGGGCTGCTGTATCAAAAGCATCTGAGATGTCAAGTAGAACCAGGAGGCTGGGGCGGCTGTCATCAAGGTTGTTGAGGTCATCGTCAACCACCTGTATGGTTCCTGTCTCTGTGCTGCATCAGGGATTGATAGGTTTTGAAGAAATTGTTGTTGTCGATGTGTTGCTGAAGTTGTGCGGCTACAGCTTTCTGGGTGATCTTACCTAGGAAGGGAAGATGGGTGATGGGGCGATAGTTACCTAGTTTGTCAGGATCCAGAGTGGGTTTCTTTAGTAGAGGGAGGATTTGTCCTGTTTTTATGGTCAATGGGAAGGTGCCTTGAGTTAGGGAGATGTTGATGATTTCCAAGTAGGGAAGGAGAGCTTGTGCGGGGAGTGTGTTGAGGATGGATGCTGGAAGGATGTATTCTGTATACGATGTGGCTTTGAGGGCGGCCAAGGTTTCTACCAGGTCCTCTGATGAGAATGTCTTGAATGTTTACCAGGGAGTGGAGATTTCGGGAGGAGGGACATGAGGTGGCACTGTGGATGCAGAGCTGGTGTGCATGTGTGTGATGCTGGAAATACATTAGAGTGACAGGGCATCTGAATCCTTGTCCTTTATTGCTTTTATCATGTGTTCTGGCTTGTTTTCTGTGGAGGAGTTCATGTGGGACTCCTGGCGGTGCAGCTCTTCGTGTATTCGGTTTGGTGAACAGACCCTTGGGATACCCTTATGGCACCCTTGGGTGGGAGTGCGACCCTGTACTCCTAGTGTATGTTTTTGGGCACGTGTGGGTGGCCCACAGAGCAGGGTATGGGCTGGTGGCAGCTCCATGCTGAATTGACAGGTGCTCTGCGCATCCTCCATTTGGGGATGCCCAGGCCCCGTCATTGGAATCAGTGGATTCCTGATAGGAAACAAGATGGCCCCTGTGGCCTCTTGCTTTCTATCGCCTGTTACCTTACTTTTCCCGAAATCCCAGGAAACCCTGACTCTGTCCCTTCCCCCTGGCTGGCTGTTGGGTGGAAGTTACATATATGGTGTTGTGGGGAAGTCCAGGCCAGACTGGCTGGAGCCTTCCCAATAGCTGTATGCTGTGGGTACACTCGTGGGGTGGAACCTGGGTGAACAAATACGCATTCTGTGTTACGGGTGTCTAGTATCTGGTGTTTGACACAATGACTGAGACAGCCCTGCCCGAAATTGGTATGAATGCAGTGTATAGTGCTGAATGGCAGAATGCTTGTCCGAATCCACATTCTGTGTTTTAAGTGTGTGGATGGTGAAGAATAGCCTGAATGCACTGTGCACCTGTTTGGCTGCCTGACTGCCTGACTGCCCTTCTGAGTGATTGGTTGCCTGAGTGTGACCCAGCAGAATGAATGGGAGATCAACAGTATATATGGGGGCCTCTCACTGCTAGAAATCATCCAGAAGCTGAAGAAGAAACTGACATTGAAACTGATTCTTAACTTTGAAGCCCACTGGAAGAAGAAGAACTGCTGCTGCTGTCCTTCGCTAATCTGAAAGCAGCTGTGCCTTCAAGGAACTGATCCAAGAGAGGACCTGGCTAGGAGACCTCTCCCCGAGCTACGAGGAACCATTGTGCACCAGCTGATCTTTGCCAAAGCTCCCTGGTAGACAGACCTGCGAAAGGCTGCCGACCGGCGAAGAGGACCGTCGAGGAGAACGAAGAGAAGTATCGGACAGCCGTCCACCGTAGACGACTGCCGTCACCGACCGGAGCCACAGTGCTCCTTTGCTTAAGAACATTTTGATCCAAGGGCTCCCTGGTGCATCATCGTTGACCGCTTTCATCCTGCCAGAGAAAGTCAAGGCTGTCGATGACCAAGGAGAATCCGTCGGTGGGTTTCCTGCCACCTGAAGACCACAGACACACCGGACGACACAATGCCCTTGATGGGGCAAAGTTCTTCACTAACTCTTTGCGGCAACGAATACTCGTCACCGAGGTGCACCGCATGCTTCAGCTTGCAGGACGTTTTCGACCGATCTTCAACGAGCACCACAAAATCTGAAGCTGCTGCCATAATGACAGTGTTCACCCCTTTTTCCTCGTGGGATCTCGATGATCCGTGGCTGCTTCTTTAAAGGGAGCCGCTCAAGAAGGATCCATCGACGACCCGTTGTCGAACTCTGCTATTCCATGTATATTGGGGATTGTAGAACTATTTAGAAGGAAATAAGACTCTTGTGAAGACTATATGGACTGGGCTTGCACAATATCTTTATTTACAGGTTGCCCAGGTGGGGGGTTTTCCACACAGAACTGTGTCATGGTAAACGGAGCTCAGTATTCTGCCAATTGTCTAACCAACTTGTCTTCCTCCTAAATCTATGGTTGATATTGTTTTGCTGTGTTGATTCGTATGCTATTCAGGGCTGTCAGCCGTGGTTGCATTTTAATGGAATCAGAGTGATAGTAGTAACACCTAGGACTGTATATATTTACCATTTTAGAATTGTCAGAGCACAAAGTGTGTTATTGTGATTGTATATATAACGTGAACCTTATTTATATAAAGACTGTGTTTTAACTAATACAGTCTATGGACATTCCTTTGTGGGTGCTTGGGGACTACACTGTACTTATGAACCAGCCAGCAACACCTCCTGAGAAACTAAGCCTTGATTGCTCGACCATAGCTACCCTATAGAGAATCTTGGCTGGGGTCCTCTGTGCCTCTCCTCTGCCATATAGAGAGCAGGAGTACACACACACCCCTCCAGTCTTTACAATGTGCTGGCGTATCTTTCTGATTTTGTCAATGAACAAGGTGTTGATGGCAGTGGATTTTTCAATGGAGTGTGGTATGGCAGGGGTGGGTAGAGGGTTGACACAGTGCTTGACCGCTTTGAAGAGGGCTCTGCTTTTGTTGTTAGCTTTTGATATGGTGTTCTGATAATAGGAGGTCTTAGCTGTGTTGATGAGTTGTCGGCTGGTTGCTCAGAGTTCCTTGAGGAGCGCCAGGTTGCATTTCTTTTGTTTCCTGATGACTCTTTTGTTGGGTTTCAGTTCTCGCGTGTACCAAGGTGCTCATGGTTTTGGTTTGCATGTGCATTGTTTAAGAGGCAAGCGTCAGTCGGTGGAGGCTGAAAGGGTGGTGTTGAGTGATTCCAGTAGAGAATCGCAGCTCGGTTGGGGGTGTTCAGTCCATGTAAGGTGGAGATTGGCGAGGTCTTCCTTGAGGGCTTCCACCAAGAAGTTCTTGAAATACCTGAAGGTTTGTCTGATGGGTTTCTGCTGAGAATGCTTGACTGGGGTGGTGTGCAGGATGTTGAAAGGCACAGCTAGGTGGTCAAACCAGTCAAGCAGGAGAGGAGAGCTGCAGTGGAGGGAAGAAAGTGCAGTGATGATTAGGTCGAGGACATTACCTTTCCCGTGTATTGGGTCCTTTGTGTGCTGTGTGAGGCTGAGGGTGTCAAGAAGACAGAGGAGAGCTTCCTTCGTCAGTTTGGTGGACCTGTGACCTTGGAGAGTGAAGTCACCTGGGATGATGATGTTGTGCATGAGGGACATGGTGGTGACCAGGTTGGGAAGTCTCTGATGAAGGTGGTGTTGGGTTTGGGGGGTCTGTAGATGAGATGGAAAGTGACTGTGTCCATTGGGGAGAGCAGGAGGTGGCAGGAGAGGACTTCACAGGAGGCAATGCTGCCAACATCAAGTCTGGTGCAGAGCCATGAGATCTTGTCGATGACTGTGACGTCTCCGTCTGTCTTGTTCGGTCAGTCTCTGTGTTGGATACTGTAGCCGTTGGGGACAAGGACATCTCGGATGTGGATGGATATGGGTGTCAGCCAGGTCTCGGTGAAGATGGCGTCAAGGTTGTGAAGTCAACCATGTCAGTGGCATGAGTGATAGCTGATCGGACATTGGTGAGCATCAACTTCCGTGTTGCGGACGGTGAGTGGGTGCTGATGGACTTGGTGTTGATGTGGGTGAGGATGCTGCATTGCGGAGTCCATGCCTTAGAGGAGGGGCAATGTCATTGGCGTTGCCTGATGACGGTGAAGATGGCCTCTGTGGACAGAGGGAGAAAACTCATGTCGGCGTGTGCTTACCTGTTGTCTGAGAAGGGGTTCAGACCCTGGATCCTCCCGGTCCGAACAGATCCAAACAGGAATTTCCCTTTTCTTTGTCTTCCCTTCACTTCAGACGTGTGGGCAAGAGACACCCTAGATGTAAGAGTTAAGAGCAGAAGGAAGAGGCAGTGTTAATAAGGTGGGTTTGGCTTAGGCCAGGTGACCTAAATCCACTTGCACCTGCTTACCAACTGCAAAGGAAAAGAGCCTGGAGGGCTGCTTAAGTAGGAAAAAAGAGCGGCAAACCAGGAAGGCACCAACAGTTTAAAGTGATTGACAGGTTGGCGGGGCCTAGGCCAGGTAACTTAGATCAACTTGTGCCTGCTCACCAACTGCAAAGGAAAAGAGGCTGCATGCGACTTAAATAGGGAAAAAGAGCGGCATACGAGGAAGGCACCAACAGTTTAAAGTGATTGACAGGTGGGCGGGGTGGGACTGAGGAGCCTGACATCCATCTTTTCCCATCAGTCTGATTTCTTAAGGATTTTCTGATGATTCTTGCCACCGATAGGCAAAATGTTTGAGACTCCCACAAATAAAACTTCCCATATCAATTGGAGGAAGATTCCTAAAGGCCCAAGGAGAAATTAATTTCTCAAGATATGCAGCTTCCAAGCTTTGATGTTCTAGCTTTAGGGATTCTTCTGATACTCTTGGGATACTCCCTCTACTTGATTTACTACTTTGCCAAAAGGTTTATCTCCCTTCTCTGAAGAGGACCCTGATGTAGGTGGTAATCAAGTTCTTTAGCTTTCCTATAGGGAAGATCTTTTCTCGGGACATTATTCTTATTCATTCAGGTTTAGTTGATTCCCAAGATGATTCTAAGTTTTCAAAGCCTAAAGAGTTAGCTTGTGGATGGCCACAATTTCTGAAAAATCCTTTTCAAAACATGTTAACATATAGGAAGATTCATTCCCCTTTCCACTAGGGAATTCAGAATTGGTTTCCTCTTTTAACACATTGGAAGATTAACCCCGAATTGCACCAGGGACTTTAGAATTAGTTTCCTCTTCCATATGATGAGAGAAAAATATTTGACTTGGTTGTTTGGTACATAATTCTTAGGTATATCATTGCCTCCTGTCTCCCACATAACATTATATACCAATTTCCCTACTCTATCAACCCTATGAATTTTACACGAGAGTGGGGAAGTATCCAGGAACATAAACTTCAATTTTCCCACAAGAATTAAGAGGAAACATTTTCAGTCTTTTCTCTTGAGATGGCATAATGTAGACAGATACATGAACAGGGTATTCTGTCTTTAATTGTAGTGACATTATGAGTTTGTCCTTTCCTGGGATTGCATAATCCTGAGGACAGAAAATATGATATACATTGCCGTCTACAGACTTCCTAACAGGGCCAATGGCTTGACTAGATAGTTTTTGAAAAATCACACCTACGTTAATACGGGAAGACCAACAATTGCCATTATCTTCCCTCACTGTTCCCATTCCCCTGATGGAAAGAGGGTCTGAAGTTTCGTCTGCACCCGTGATAGAGCCACAGTCGGGTGTTTGGGCATATGTCTGGTCAAGGGAGGGAGTGTATCTATGCCATTCCTCTTCTGACCTAACTTATGTGGGGTTAGTATCTACCATACTGATGTGGGATCCCCAGTTTGTTTCAGCTGAATCTGATCCCACCCTGACACCATATCTGAGGGGTCAGAAATGCGAGGTGGCCACAAAGGTATAGTTTTCTCAAAGTTTGCCATTTATTAAAATGAAAAGGGGTGAGAGAAATACCAACACTGTTGGCTTTGCCCTAAATTAGTGACACAAGGTCCATGTTTGATGGCCTGAAAGGGAGCCTGGAAGAAAATATTTCGTTCTGAAGAAGTATTTGGATTACCAAAGACACATTTTTCACTTCCCAATGCAGGACAATGATGAAATGCTAGAGAGGTTTGTGATAGCGCCTGACAGCGAAAATAAGGCAAAGTGATTAAGCTATTACTTGCTGTGTGTTGTTGACATTCAGAAGGAACCTTCTTCAGAAACCTTAATCACTTGATCAAATTCTTGCAGTGGCTAAAGGATCACGTACAGCTGATTTGCAGCCAGATCCCTCAAAACTCAGCTAAGTGACCTGCGACTTAGTATGGTAAATTACAGAACCTCCCAATTGACAAATGTCTAATATTACTGATGTGGAAACAGCTATCCACATGAAGGGGAAGGCACAGCAATAGGGTAGGGGTGAGAAAAACGACTACGTCCACACTGTGGGCCTCTGTACGAGTTTGGAGGCAGCGTTGCCTCCAAACTCGGGTGGGTCCATGGTCCGTGAATGGGGAAATACCGGGCCATTACGACTTTGGAGGCCGGTATTTCCCCATTCAGGGAACCCGGACAATCCCCATTCCCATTGAGCCCTTATAGGGCTCAATGGGAATGGGGAGCATGCTAACAACAGGCCCGTAAATGACGGGCCCATTGTTAGCATGCTGGTCCCCTTGCGGGACCCTCAAAGGACATCTGGTCTGACCAGACGTCTAGAGTCAGTTGTAATGAGGCCCTGTGTTCATTCCATAGAAACCGGGGAGAAGTACCAGGAGAAGTGATAATCAGAAAGTGAACGAGGATGCCTGATGTCCCTCGCCCAAGCGGTCTATCAGGCCCGAAAAGAGGTTGAGGCAATACTCATGCAAGCCTTTGCAGTGATTCGCACTGCTCATTCTGTGACCGATGATCCAGTAGATACATTTGAGGATAGGCAATCAGGCAGTCACTGACAACATCCCTGTCCTACTGCTCCGACTGAATGAAAAGCCTATGGAATTTCCAAATGAGGCTGAGCAACTGGGTGTACAATACAATGCACTGTACCTTAAAATCAAGAGAAAGCAAAAGAACTCTTCAAAGCTCTGATCAGGCGCACCCAAGCCAAGTCCAGTTTCAGGCATCTCTGCAATGGAAGGATTGCATCAAGGACACAGTAATATTGGTAAGGAGCACTGAAGTACAGAGTGCATGCATACTTACCTTTAATTTGCCGATCCAGATTCACATATAGGTGTGGGGGCATGTTCATCGACAAAGTCATCCCATCATTATTCAAGTGCTGATGAGTCAATTCAGGTAGTAACCCAATATAACAATGTCCAGAAGCAAGTGGAAACCAAAATACGATAATTACTAGCTCAAGACATAATTGAACCGGCAAGTGGCCCCACACCATGGCTTACAACAATTGTTTCTGTACCCACGAAAGGATCATCAGAAAAAATTTAAAAATGTGTGGTTATGCACCAGTCAAATAAGGCCAATACAAAGAGAGAGGCACCTTGTGCATGCATGTCATTTGAAGGTCACCAGTGGTGGCAGCAGCTATCCGTGGCTTTGTCTTTGCAACCGTTGGGCTACCCTTGCAATCCCTGGGACAGACGTTGCAGAGTCAGCCAAAGAGAGAGAAAAACCATGCTGCCATTCATTTATTGTGATAGATTTGCAGCAGCAACCTATTTCCTTTAGTTGCAGAAATAAAGCATCAGATGGGGCAGAAAAACATATTGTTGGCCTATCATGCTCCCTCACCTATAATGCTGAAATAAATGAAGTATAAAATAGCAAATATTTAAATGGTTGTTATTGGGACACTGTAATCCTTTAGGAACATCACTGCATGTGTTTATTATCGATGAGTGCGGCCTTTTCATAGTGTAAAGGAGTTTGCTCAGAGCCTATAATTACATTTGCATGTAAACTGTAGCATATTAAAGGTCTACATTCAACTCAACGTTTGAAATCTCCGCCCATCTCATTCCCTTAGCGTAGGTGCTGTTGGCAGGGCTTTTACTGTAAACGCTATTGCAAAAATGCTCTCATCATGACAGAGTGCTATTGATGGCAGGCGGCCTCGGGATCAAGAAACCTGTTTCTGCGTAGATTTGCAGATCCCTGCAGTGTCTCTTGCATCCCCTTCTGTTAGGTGGCTGCAGGAAGAACGGTGCAGGGGGCACATGGTAAGCAAGAGAAGAGGGGGATGCGCTATAATTGCATTGCACACCCACTCCAATAGTGCAGGACTGCACGAAGCAGTTTTCTATTACAAAATAGATTTCTTGTACAGAATAACAATTTGTGTTCTTATATAGAATGTCATGCCAGATTCCTCTCACTTCTGAGCACTGTAAGAACAGGTGTTATTATTACCCATTTTATTGATATAACATTGTTATTGTTTTAAATTAACACAGTCAAACTGACACAAGGCTTCAGACCTTCCAGGATTTTGCGGCATAAAATGGCAAATTTTGTGGCACAAACCTTTATTTATTGCATCATTTTTGCGGGACATTTTGTATTAACTGGAGGGTGTAAGATTGCCACATTGCAGGAAATAGACAGATTGCAAGGCTACAAGAGAGCCAGGGTATCATTATTATGTATCATTTGTATTAATTTAATAGGAAGAGTCCCAGATGTCTATGGCTTGGCGAACAGTGTTTGATTTGGCTAGATTTTTGGTTTAATGTGCATGCCTATTTAATAGTATTAACTAAATTGATCATTATCAGTTGTAATGCTGAAAATATTCCCCTTCTATGTTCTCCAATCCCCCAAACACTGACACACCTCTCTCACCAACACACATCACACATCTCACCAACTCCCCATCACAACTTGCATTCCTGAACCTCTCACTCTGTCATACAAATACTCACGTGCTATGTCACACTGTCAAATCACAATTTGCACTGCTCAGCCCCTGCCTTTTTTTAAAAGTAGATTTTGACCCAGATCCTCAAAAAATGTGGCATTTAAAAATAGAGCTGAGGATATGCTATTTTTAGACAACCCATTTTTGGAAATGAGCAGGTCACCTTATTCTCAAAGGTGACCGGCGCATTTCCACAGGCTTGAGCTGTAGCGCAAATTGTGCGCTGGCCAGCTGCCTTGAATGGTGTTCTGGGTTGTTTGACTGAAGTGTAATTATTTGCGGCAGAATTGACCGTAGTCAATTTCGCAGCGAATTGATTTGCACGTCAGCCAATCAACCCAGAATGTGCCTTTCACCACCTCCCCCTCCCCTACTTATCTGCTTGGTCGTTGCTGCCTCCCCTGCAACCCTGCGTTGTTAGATCCGTCCCTCTAACGCGTGTCGGATCCGACTATGCAGGGTCCCTTTCTCTTTATTTTCTTTTTTTTTCTGTCCCCGCCTCCAATTTTGAGGAAGTGGGTGACACCCCTGCAACCCCCTAACCCAAAAATACTGAACTTGGGGAGTGGGTGAAACCCCCGCAACACATGTTCGGTATTTATAAAAATCAATCAAATAGTACTGGACGAAATAAGTCAAATTGTACCAATCGATCGATATTTGTCATCAAAATGGGTAGTACATTGAATAGAATCGCTCTCCCGACGGTGTTCTGCAAGCTCCCAGTGCCTTTCACAGGGACAGGCCCTTCAGGGGCCTGCCACTGTAAAATGCGACCCAAAAAATGCATTTTTATCCTGTTTGAGGAACAGAAATGCAAGCAACAAAGCAGTGGTTCATACCTTAAAAGAAATGCATGACAGGGTCAGGAAAGACCCTGTCATGAAGTGGCACCACCACATCCCGTGCGCGTCGGGTTGCCTACAATTTCTGCACATTTAAAAGTGCATCTTGCTTGGAAATGAGGGATGCGATTTTAAATTGGCAGAAACGCCACTTTATTTGATCAAGGAGGTGAAAAAGGCCATCTGAATGGCCGTGCATATAAAATGGCCCATTCATGTGTCGCTTGTGGATTGGGCTGCTCTTTTTTTGGGCGCAAGTGATGATATGTGTTGGCACATTTCATTTCTTGGGTAATAAAAGTTGAGAACCTGGCACCCTGAGTATTTTTTTTTAACAGTCATTTTTACAGATGACTTTGAACATTTTTTTTTCTTTTTTTTAAAAAGATGCTGTTTTTGTGCAAAACAGCCGTTTTCGCGCCATTTTGCGGGATCGTAAAATTGCTATAAGCTGGAGGATCTGATAAGGTAGCAAGAATATGGCATACTGAAATATTTCCCCACCTCCCTTTTCCCAGACCTCTTCCACCCTCCTCTCTCTCCTGCATCTCCAGCTCCGGTGTTAGTCATGATCTGCCCTCCAACCATTCCCGCTTGGCCAGCGTATTATTACCCATTTTAAATGGTACAACAGTGTGCAGCAAGTTGGGGCAATATGCAAGAAGGCACATTCTGTGCAAGAAAATATTTTAAAAAAAGAAAACCTGTCTTGAGCAGTAGTGCTGCTGACGACACACCCTATAAATCCATTACCTCTCAAGTGACCCCCAAATTGAGGAGCACACCCTCATTGGCCAAGCATTGCAATATTGTCCCTCAATAGAAATTCTGGCAAAAGAAAATGCAGTCAGGCTAGAAACTCACCTTTAAGAAAGTGTTGTCCTCTCTGGTACCTATAAATAGTAAAAAGTGCTGACTGAGCACCAGGTTTATATTCCCTAGTTCTGCAGCTAGATCTTCCCCCCCTCCCCAGATAGTAGTGTAGGGAGTCCCCTTTCACGCACATCAAAATTTTGACAGGTGGGAATGCCCCCTTTGTGTTCTTAGTCCTGCCGCCTTTTGATATGGATTTGATATAAAGTGAATATACATTTGATATCAAAATGATATCAACATTTTGTATATCGATTTGATATAAAATGTATATTTTATATAAAGTGAGTATAAAACAATTATTAAAATGTTTTCAGATGATTTGATATAAAGTGAATATACATTTTATATAAAATGTGTATAAACATTGGAGCAGCTGGTGGTGGTGCTGCCTGACGACTATTGAGGGTGAAGTGAGCTCTGAAGACAGGGACTGTGGGTTTTGTAGAGTGACATGTGATGATGCTGGAGAGGGGTTTCACCTATATGTGTTATAAGAAGCATATATACATTTTGTATATAGTATAGATGATGTCATGACTTTATGAATTTAATTACACAGACTGGAGAGTTAGCTTCATCAGCTAGTAACATTAAACTTGGATATAGCTTTGATATAGAGTGCAAATAGAGGCTGGCATGGCATCTCTATGGGAATTCGTTTTATAGGCAAAGTGTGGTTTATAGTGTCAATACAAAAGACCCAAAACTATTGGCTTTGGGCAACGTGTGTTGCTTTTAAATAATGAGAGCAATTAATTTTTATAAGTAAAGTGTGATTTCTAGAGCCTATACAAAAGTCCAAACTAAGGTGTTTGAGAATGTGCGTTCTTTAATATAATAAAAGCAATTTGTTTTATAAGCAAAGTGTGTTTCACAGAGCCTATACAAAAGACCAACACCATTGCCTTGGCAAAAATACAAATGATAGTGTGCAAAGTGTCTTCATCAGAGTTACACAAAAGACCAAAACTATTGGCTTTAACAATGTGTGTTTCTGTTCAATAATGAAAGCAGTTTACTTTATAAGAAAAGGGTGTTTCACAGAACCTATACAAAAGTCCAACCTATTGCCTTTGACAATGTGCCTCATCACGAGTTGGGCGCTGACCGCCGGGGCTATTAGCCCTACCGCCAAACCCCCCAGAGCTATTAGCACCGGATCACGGGTTTGGCAGAATGGTAAATCCCCATTCCCCATTGGGCCCATTTGGGAATTTCCCATTCCCCATTGGGCCCAATGGGGAATATTCAGCGCTATTATTGCCGGTGGTAATAGCACTGAAAATCAGCAAACTCGCGGCAGATTTGCCCCCAGCTCAGAGCTGGGGGTAAATCCACCAAGCCTGTGATTTGGCAGACCCTTATATGGGGCGGTAATAGTGTTACCGCCACATTTAAGGGTTACCACCAAACTCGTGATGAGGCACAATGTGTGTTTCTTTTGAATAATGAAAACAGTTCACTTTATAAGCAAAGTGCCTTCACCAGAGTTACACAAAATACCAAAACTATTACCACTGCACAAACATAGTTGACTGAGCCCAAAGTTCACCAGAGTTACACAAAAGACCATTGGTCTGGACAATGCATGTTTTAAAAAAGAAAATATTGAGGACATTTTGCCAACATGTAATTTGCAGTTTATTGTGCTAGTGCAGGCGGTTCTTTGCCAGATACAAAATTTCAGTGGCAGAACTTGGCTCTTGTTAGCCAGCAAGAACTGTTTGCCTTTTAAACAGAGGCTGCTGTGGAGGAAGCTTGGAAAGGGATGATGTAATGCATTGACTCATGGTATTTTGGAACTACAGATGGTTTGCAATGGCATTTTTGCAGACACTAGCAAAGGAAAACGTGTGTGCTTGTGTGTGTGTGTTTGTACTGATAAGAGGGGGCATGCACAGCTCATGAATGGATGTTGTTATGCATCCACTCACAGTATTTTGGAACTCCAGATGGTACGTACTGACATTTTTGCATCTTGCAGACCTCAGCAAAAAAAAAAGGCATGTGGCCATTGAGAAGATGTGTTTGCATTTTGCCGTGCAATCACTACTGCAGAAAGATATACATGGGTTGTCTATCTACAGGCATCAAGGATAGTATGAAGCAAACAGAAAACAGGCGTATCATATTGGGGGTGCCGATATAATGTGCATTTTGCTGTGTCATAGATAACACATGGCATGGCCCATGTCTGTTGCTGGTTGATATTTTTACAAGCCTCGTGCTTCTGTCATCTGGGGGTAGCAGGGGAGGGGTGGAGGATGGGTCTATCACGATCTAGGTCGCATATCTAACTGAATGCAAAGTGTGTTTTGGGGTAGACAAGGTCCTTAGCTGTTTTGTCCCTGAAAGTTGATATCTTAAACTTTATGTATGCATTACAATTAATAGTATTTGGCCAGTGGTGCCAAAGCAGTACATTATATATTATTTGTGTGGTGGAAGCAAATATGACAAACTGAACATGAAAGAAATGCTAGTTAGCCAGTGTCAAAAAGCCTGACTTTAATATTTGCCCAGAGTGTGTGGTTGTGTGCAATTATTTAAGCTTACAGCGATTTAACTATAGAAAATGGGGAGGACTTGTTTTAGGCATTCCACGTCTATAACTGTGCACCCCGGATAGAGACCCGCTTTTACACCCTGTGGGTCTGCTCAGACCAACACATTGCTCTTCGACTGCAACCTAATTCTCTGGAAGAGAACAGGTGAGATGTTAAAAGACATTTTATTAGACACGCAGTCCTCTTTCTGGATGTGGTCTGTTGTCAACCCGTTAACACTGTGGCAAGCAGTTTGTGCTTATGGGTGTATGTCAGGAGATCTGTATGGTTGCATAATCTACAGGATGAAGTGCTTGACATCACCTTCAATGCCAAAATGTTGCTTGGTCCTCCCACCACTCACAAACAAATGAGCAGGTGCAATAGAAGTGCTCAGGCAGCAAATTTGGATCATATACTTTTCTGTTCTCTAAGCAGTTAGGAAAGACTATATAAATTCACAACATTGATAGAAATGGTTGGTTTTGATTTAAGCAGTAGGCTTCAGAGAGTGCCATGGTTCCCTATCTCCATTTCTCAACAAGGTAATATCTTTCAGTCAGATTTTATAGGGACAAATAAATGCACAGTGTCATCAGAATGACTCAGAATAAACGGTTTGTGCATGAATAACAATGCTGGTCTCCATTTACGTTTGTATGCCCCTATGTCAGTCTAACAGAATCCTCCCACCTGTACCAGCAGAAAGTCCACCTTAATACCAGACCTGGCCAGGTTCGACATGAGAAATATTACCTTGTTGAGAAATAGAGATGGCGAACCATGGCACTCTCCGAAGCCTACAGGTTAAACAACACCATTTGTATCAATGTTGTGAATTTGTATAGGCTTTTCTAACTGCTTAGAAAACACCTATTTGATCACAGTAAAATATATGATCTAAATTTGCTGCCTGAGCACTTGTATTGCACCCGTTCATCTGTTTGTGAGTGGTGGAACAACCAAGAAACATTTTGGCGTTGAAGGAGATGTGAAGCACTTTGTCCTGTGCATTCTGTTGCAGATTAGAGCCCTGCAATTATACAGATCTCTTGACATACATTCATGAGCACAAACTGCTTCCCACAATGTTAACTGATTGACAACAGACCACATCCTGGAAAGAGGACCGGGTGTCCAAAACATTTCTTTTAACATGTCATCTGTTCGCTTCCATGGAATCAGGTTGCAGCCTAACAACAATGTTTTTGTCTGAGAAGACCAACAGTGTGTCAAAGCGGGTGCACAGTTATAGACTTGGAAGGCATTAAACGAGTCCTCTCCATTTTCTATAGTTAAATCGCTGTAAGCTTAAATAATTACACAAGACCACACACTCTGGTCAAACAGTAAAGTCTGGCTTTTTGACACTGGCTAACTAAGATTTCTTTCATGTTCAGTTTGCCATATTTGCTTCCAGAAAACAAATAATATAAAGTGTACTGATCTGCCCCCACTGACCAAATACTATAAATTGTAACAGATACTTAAAATATAAGATACAAACTTTCAGGGACAAAACAGCTAAGTCAGATATGCGACCTAGATCGCGATAGACCCATCCTCCAACCCTCCCCTGCTAACCCCAGATGACAGAAGCACGAGGCCTGTACAAATATCAACAGATATGGGCCGTGCCATGTGTTCTCTATGACACAGCCAAATGCACATTATATCGGCTCCCCAATATGATACACCTGTTTTCTGTTTGCTTCATACTATCTTTGATGCCTGTAGATAGACAACCCATGTATATCTTTCTGCAGCAGTGATTGCACGGCGAAATGCAAACACATCCTCTCAATAGCCACATGCCTTTTTTTTTTGCTGAGGTCTGCAAGATGCAAAAATGTCAGTATGTACCATCTGGAGTTCCAAAATACTGTGAGTGAATTCATTACATCATCCATTCATGAGCTGCGCAAGCCCCCACTTATTAGTACAAACACACACAAACCTGTGAATTTCTTTTGCTAGTGCCTGCAAAAAGGCCATTGCGAACCATCTGTTCCAAAATACCATGAGTCACTGCATTACATCATCTGTTCCCAAGCTTCCTCCCCAGCATCCCCCATTTAAAAGACAAACACTTCTCGATGGCTACCAACAGACAGGTTGTATCTGGCAAAGAACTGCCTGCACTGCCCATGCAGTGGGCTTTTCTATTGGCGCTATAAACCGCACTTTACATGTAAAGGCAAAATGTCCTGCTGGATGTAGGCCTCACACAACATTGCGACACCCTTGTTAATATCTGGTTGACAGCTAAAATAATCTTTTAGCTGGCATAGTAACTTTTTGTTATTAATCGTACACATATTGCAGTTTTAGTTTACATCACTAATGTCACTTCATCCAATGTCATTCGCATCAATGGTCAGGTGCTATCACTTCCTGTGATGTTGATGTTCAAAAGGTCATTTGATGTCACTTCAGCTCCCCTTGGGATTTTGGTGAAATGACTCCCCTGACCTTACACCCATTTTAAATAATATGATTTATTTTCTAAATGGTGCCACTATATTCTCTAAACCTGCTTTGAACAAAGACTGTGACCAAGAGGACTTGGACCCAGCACCAAGGTACATCACCACCTGTGTTGTACACCTGGGCTAAGCAGATACATGGGCTTGAGCTTTGGTGCCTCCACATCTGCTGACATAATTTAGATATACATTCATAAAATAATCTCTCACATTTCTCGCTTCTTAAATGATACCCATGACATACAGGTGTTAATCATCATGCAGGAAGCTCACAATTACACCCGCAGCAGGGAATGCATGGAACTAGATTATGCAATTCTGATAAATGTAAATGTAAATGCAATAAAAAAAGTCTCAGACTCTATGGTCACGTCTTTTCCAATGTTGCCCGATCTGAAAAAAGTAGATGCCCTGACATCCACATTGGCACGCCATAGTCGATCTACCCTACAATCATTTCCTGGCATGGGCTGTTACATTCAAGGTTTTGCATCCATCAGCAGCTCTCTACAAACTCTCATGATGAGGTAACGTAAAACATTTGCATGGACATAAGACTGCCTGGGGGGGCATTTGTAAAAATCAAACATTGCATTACAAGTGCATTATAACCCTGACTTGTGCACAGAAATGAATGCTGATGCCAGTTCAGAGGAACTAGGAACCATCCAGGTGCAACCTAGACAGGATTGAACACAATACAGACATTCATTATACATGGAAGCATAGCACTTACTCACACTGAAATGGCTGACTCCCAAGCAGTGAAGGAAAGTTTAGCGCAGGTATGGACTGGTGAGCATCATCAATTCTTTTTATACGGCAAAGACTTTGCCATTGTCACTGATCATCAGGCACTCCTCAATATTTACTGCACCCGCAAGGAAGGTGGGGTTGAAGACTGCATTTATTCAAATGTATTCAGAAGCCTAGGAAGGAAAATAACCTGGCTGACATCTTTTGCCACCAGCTCACCACCCATTTCCCAGGAGTACCTGCAGAATGGCCATGGCAAAGGAATACATAATGCTACGTGTTTCTCTCTGTAACTTGAAGATATCCTGCACATATCTCAATAGTACCCTATTATTTCGGGTGCTGTACAGTTGGTGAATACCGGTTTCTTAAGGTTTATCAAACTCACAGATTTTAACATTCTGGCACAAAGTCTAGAGGAGCTCTCTATTACGAAAGAGGCGGAGTGAGCTGGGCTGAGTGACTTACACAGTCTATGGCTGTTGATTCTTGTGTGCAGAGCGGAACCTTGAGTTTTTGGGATTTGTATCTGTCGAAGTGCAAGGTGGGCAGCACTTGAGGCAGACCGGCAGACTATAAAGCCCACTGCCAACGCTGAGCGCATTGTGTCGAAGTGAGCTGGGCTGAGTGACTTACACAGTCTATGGCTGTTGATTCTTGTGTGCAGAGCGGAACCTTGAGTTTTTGGGATTTGTATCTGTCGAAGTGCAAGGTGGGCAGCACTTGAGGCAGACCGGCAGACTATAAAGCCCACTGCCAACGCTGAGCGCATTGTGTCGAAGTGAGCTGGGCTGAGTGACTTACACAGTCTATGGCTGTTGATTCGTGTGTGGAGAGCAGAACCTTGAGTTTTAGAGATTTGTGGCTGTCGGAGTGCAAGGCGGGAAGCACCCGAGGCAGACAGGCAGATTATAAAGCCCACCGCCAGTCCAGATCGCGTGTGTTGTGCGGAGTGTGCTGGGCTGAGTGATTTACACAGTCTACGGCAGTCTGCACTGATGGAGGGTTCGCTGCCACTTTTCCTTCAGTCCCATGGAGTGGATTACCTTATCCTGACAGTTGCACGGTAAGTGAAATGTGAATACCGTCTTACTCCAGGGAGTTGAGTTTTGGCACGTCAGTTGCTTTCACTGAAGGCCCATCGGGCTGGCATTGGCTAGTCCAAGCTCTATTGGGAGTAAGGTTGATGTAGAGATCTGATGATATTACAGGTGCTATTGTCACTCTCCTTTCAGTTAAACTTGGTAATAAAAAGGTGGCGCTCGTGTCATTTAACACTTTAGCTGCTGTAGTAGCCGCCAGTGTTTGGTGCGATGAGCAGCATTTGGGTTTTACAAAGAGGATGTATAAGATGGAGTGGTATGAATTCTGCTAAACCACCAGGACAGAATCTTTTTTAAGCCTCTGCAGTGCTTTTTATGGTATCTGAATTGCCGTGCTCGGGAGGGGGAGGAGGGCAGGACAACGGTTACAAATAAATAGGCCGTATCATTGATCCCGTTAGGCAAGACCAAGAAATCTGTGAACATTATTTCATACTTTAATATAGTGCAGAAAGATACTCATGACACATCTCCCACACCTGGCACGTCTGGCCTTATTTCCAGGGACAGTATGCAGCATAACCACTAAACAATATTATCTCTGCAGCTTCATATAGTCACGGACGCTGAATTATTAAGTATTTTTCCGGATGCTTAAGTACCCTTGTGAGAGGCGCAGAAAGATTCTTAGATGAATACCCCACCAATTTATTCAGATGTAGTTCAGAGAGACTCTGATTCTTCTTTAACTTCTTATACCTCGACGCTTGGTCCAGTGCCGCAGCAGAGACTCTCAACTATGCTGATAAAAACGGTCGGAACGTTTGTGGATAATCGGGAGCCTGTTTTACAGGAGATCAATCAAATATTATGTGCCCTGCTTGCCTTATACGAACTGTCAAAAAAGAAACTAAGGTTCACTGTACATTGTTGGAGTCTATTTTATTTAAGCTAGATAACTCAGGTATTCATGTCAAATTGAAATAATGTTTTCAATCGTTGCAGAATGGGAGCCTTCAAACAGGGCTTCTGAAGGCTTCATGCAGCCAGTACCATCTCTGAGTGATGATTGATGATATAGTTCCCCCTGTTAGCGACATAGGCAAAAAGGAAGCATGGTGAACATGGGGAATGCCAATCATTAAAGGTGGCTATCAAGGAGTCTTGACTTCAAATTCCCTAAAAGATCAGGAAGAACACCCTGTAATTGTGGTGGAGGATGTTAATGCTTCTATTCATGCTGTTTAAAAGTCCATAGAAAAGTGAAACTAAAAAGCAAAAGTGGCGCAGGGAAAAAGCCTAAAAACATGAAGGTGACAAAAGTCAACCGTGGGACACTAAATGGTCCGAACACGAGAGATCGGGGAAGCCAGAGGATGACAGACTTTGTGATCAAGCCCCCTTCTGTGGAACAAGAGGAAGACGCTTTAATAGAGGAGGTAAGGGAAATGTGTCTGCAAGTGTCAGCACCTAATTCATCTAGTACATTTTGTGTTAATACATCAATGCAAACGAATCCCTTGGTGAAACCTCTCATCTCCAATGTTGCGTCGGACTTCATAAATATTGGTTTTAAGGGTACAACTATTGGGTAAACCTCCAGTTTTGGGGTATAAAGGAGGTTATCCATGGGCAGCCCTCGGGCGGTGAGAGGGGGGGGTGTTTGCCGATGAGTATTGACTATTCTATTTTCACCCCTACTTTAAATAGGTTGAGTACTTATAAGACATGCTCAGCATTAGATCCTGACATTCGGAAACGAAGGGGAGGTGAGTGTTCAGCATGGGAGCTAGAGTCTCTGTCTGTACGCCTTAAGAGTGGTCTTTCCTCCCAGTCGTCTGTGCCGTACGCCCCCAGGGCAACATTTTGTTACAACTTTGGATTAGATCAGACGGGTCAGGCCACCAAGACATCACTGGTGTATAGTGTATTAAGGGGAGCGCAAGGTCCATAAACAATGGAAAAGGATGGTAGAGGCCCGGTGGGCCCTTCTAATAGGACTGGACCTCCCAGAATTGCATCCTTTTTTGGGAAGAAGAATCCTGATCACTGGCAATCTGGTTACAAGTTGTTGGTTGAAGACCCTCTCCCTGAGAACAGATGTTATTTGTTTATTAGCTCATGTATCCTGGCTCTTATGGAAGAGATTCCTATTGTCAGGGCTATTTCCACTAAAGAACTCGACAGGGTGGATTATGTAGATTCTGTTAGAACTGATGTAGCTGTATTGGGTATTGGCTCGAAAATGGTGTACAACTGTATACTCAAGGAATCCAAGCCCTTGATGCAGCTGGGATATGGCATCTCTTCATTTGATCCATCTATTCACATGGTATTACAGGCACCGCCTCTGTGGCTAATTTCTCCCCAAAAGAAATTGTTATCTCTATTAATAGTGACAAACAAAATGCAAGAGAAGTTCTGATGGTAAGGAATGGTTCTACACATAAAACAGATTTTGCGGATTACTCCTGGTTGGCTGGGGCACTAAATGGCACTGATAAGGAGTTGAATAGATCTTTATCAACTTGTTGCGTACTTTCTTGGAACTCATGTGGTAACACAAGCATTTTTATGAACAGATTGCTAGGGTAGACTCTGAAAACATTTGCTATTATTCCAATACAGGAAATACTTATGATGGTTTCCATGTAGCTTTTCAGTCTGCCACAAAAGAGAAACATCGGCGGCCCTCTGGCGGACTAATGATTCTTATGAAATCGTGTTTTGGGATTAAGCTTGCTCAAACTTTTGACATTGCAAAAGGGGTTCTCGCGGCACAGGTGTCGCTGTGCATGTCTTGTGTATTGAGAAAATATACTATACTAAGGGTACCTGGACACGATCTCGATCCTGCAGGTGATCACACGATATACACAAGAAAATGTGGACCGAGACCAAAGGTGGTGAACAGAACTATTTGAAAGAACCCGTAGCCAGGATTAATAAAAACACCTCCCACTGGCTTCATTTTAGAATGTGCCAGGCTAGCAATGACATAATTTTCTTTCTATTTATAAATCAAATATACAAATAGCAGAAGGGGGTGAGTATGGGAGCCACTTTTGCCCCTGACATAGCTAACCTATATATGGCCTATTTTGAGTAACAATTCATATCCAGCATTACAAATTAATTTGGCAATTACATCGCAGTATGGAAGAGATGTATAGTTGGTTTGGAGAGGCTTGGTGGCTTCACTTATGGATTTCCACAATTGGCTGAAAGGTTGTGATCCCAATATCAAGATCACCATGGAATGGAGCTTTGATTCTGAGTTTTCTGGATCTAAAAATGTTCAAAGCAGGAGACAAACTCCAAACGACACTGTATCGGAAACCGATGGACCGGAATATTCTGCTGCATTTTACCAGTTTCCATCCGGCCAGCTTGAAACTAACCTTTCCATATGGTCAGTTCCTCCGTATCTGTCATTTCTGTACCGATAAACAGGATTTTGAACACCATGTGGACCAACTTAAGACCAGACTTATTGACAGGGGCTACCTAAAAAAATGATCAGAGATAATAAGAGGGCTGCAAATACCAATCAAGATGTCTGTCTTACAAAACAATTGAAACCAGTAAATAAAAGAATGATATGTGTTACCACATTCAGTCCTGAAAGCAATGCCATTAAAAAAATAGTCAATAAGAACTGGCACCTAGTCAAACAGCAGGGATAACTAGCTTGTAAACCTATGTTCGCATTCAAGAGAAATAGTAATCTGCGACAGAAACTTGTACATGCGTACAGAGACACACTAAAGGATCAAACTGTGCTTAATCAGTGGGGACTTCCCCCCATTATAGGTCACTACAAATGTGGCAAATGTGTAGCCTGCAGATTTACAGAGACCACACATCGGTTTGAACATGGGCACATAAAGGAGGTGTTGAGGCACCATACCAACTGCCAAAGGAAAAATGCCATCTACATTATTAGGTGTCCATGCAATTTGATCTATGTGGACAAAACTATTCGCCTGGTGAAACAGCGTTTATATCTGAACATAGATCTAGTATTAGAAACAAGATCTGTGACAAACCCCTCGTTGAACATTTTCAAGAATGAAACATAGACCAAGATCTTTGGTGGTCATCCTGCAAACCCTGAAATCACAGTCACAAAGTGGTAATCTGGCAGCACAGCTGCAGAGAATTGAACAGAAGTGGATCAATCGGTTTAACACAGTTAACCAAGGATTAAATATTGCTGTGGAATGGTATAATCACATCTGCACATAAAGAAGGTACTTTTTAAGATGTGAAGATGTACCCAATATCGATCATGAACTGCAAGACTGCATTGTATGACCCTAGCCTTGATCACCTTAATGAGAATAGTCTTCTCTGGGAGTCTGGAGGGTTCTACACACCTATGGCCAGAGGGACATAGACATGCATGACTGGCCATGGTGGCACACCTCCCACAGCCATGTACGCAATGATGGGGGAAGGGTGCTACACTGGACCCTACTCTATGATCACTGGCCACTCTGGTCACCATTGTGGAGATTGTCCATGCAGGCACCGGCAAAGGCCATGCAGCGGGTGCATATTTATTAGGCTAGGAACCTCAACTTATCTCCAACAACCATGTATGCAGTGATAGGGAAGGTGTGCTACACAAGACTTTACTCTATGAGTATCTGTCACTCTAGTCACCTTTGTGGATATTGCCTATGCAGACACCTGTAATGACCATACATTGGGTGCACATTTAAGAGGCTATGAATGGATACTACTGTGGCTGCACAAGCAGCAGGAGACGTGGAGTAGCGATAACAGTGGCCCATCTTAATCGTGATCAGGCATTTAGTCCTGTTTCTTTGTCTGTGGATGCCCGCGAGCGGATATTCCAGTACGCCGCGATGAGCGTTCCATTAAGACGCCCAGAGAGAACGCTGTGTATTACGGTGACGAGAGCAGTGGTAGTCCGGTAAGAACCACACAAGTTTCGTGGGGCATTTCATTGTCATAGGTGATGGGTCTTCACTAGTGATAGCCTAGTAGGAATGGATGGTACACTGGTGCTTTGCTTACTATATCAGCCTTGGTGTTGAAAATATACCCACATGCACGTCAACATTTATAGATTCATGATACTACATTAAGAACGAAGTAGCCGATGGGCTATCCCCTACCTGGCGCAGCTACACGCTAGTGAATAATTAAACCCACAGGGCCGTGTTAGATGCAATATGCGTAATTAGGGTTACCCGATTTTTAGCTTAGTTGGGACAACTTAACAGAGAGGCCATGCAAGCGCAGGCTCATTAAGACCGCTGTCGAGAATAGGCATTAGAAGCTAAAAGCCCATATTTCCCTTTCTCCATAGAAAAACTCGGAAAATGTGGAAGTGAAACCGATGCAGCACGAACAACAAAGGCATTACTTTCTATGGTTATAAACAGGACAACTAAGATCATCACTGCGAGTGGTAAGGCTACTCCTCGATCTGTCCTCTAAAATCTGATTAGAAGACACTAAGGTTACGTTTATAAGATATGCAGTCTGTGACCCTAATTATCATGGGTCCATCTTTACAGGCTGTTGCTAGCCAAGGAAAGGGAGTCATCTGGAACTACATACCGATGATAGTAATCCCTTTAACAATACATAGTAAGTATATTGAAAGTAGACTATCTGTAGTCTGAGCAGAGACAGGCAGCAATTCATTCTCTGTACACTATACTGTGCCTGTTACAACTGTTCTGCACCTCGTTGCCCACATCCAGGCATTGTTTGAATTGATCCAGTCGCCTGAATATCCCGGAGAAATGCCATGGTCCCGAGCGCACATCCAGAATGCATGGCTGGAGGTAAGTTTGGGACATGTAAGCATTTAGTGAATAGAAGCACGAGTAGTACATACTCCAGTACAGAATAAACGGGATGGACAGAATAATGTTGGTGATAGGACTTTTTAAAATAATTATTTATTGTAGATGAGGCACCAACACTATAAGGCATAGAAGTGGGGCACAACAAGGCACCCATTTTTGTCCTGATGAAGGTTGGAGACATCTGAGGGCCAGAGTACAAAAGCCCACACATTCCAACTGAAACATGTGTTAACAACATTTGTTGTGTAATAGAAGGAGACATCTATAGACTTATGGTGTGTATTAGAATTGATGAACTTTTGTTGTATAGTCCTCTATCTATGCAGGTCAGTAGGGAATATTTGAATTGAATGTGCAGTATGAATGAGTGTATGACTGAGCACACCTAATCAAATAGGTTGAATGGAGTTGGGGATATATGGATTTATTTACTAGATGTTTGTATAACTGTGATATTACCTTGTTTTTCTTGGATTGTGTGATTAATTAAATGTGTATTTTTTTATTAATACTGGCTACGAGTTCTTTCAAATAGTTCTGTTCAACACCTTTGGTCTCGGTCCGCATTTTTGTGTGTACATCTGGTGTATTGAGAATTCTGTCATTGTTGAATATTTACTGGCACCAATGGGTGAGTAAGATTGATCACGTTTTAGATACCTTGACTGGCTTTATTGGTGACTGGTCCTCAGCAAATGATAGGGGCTTGGTGTAGTTGGGGGTTGATTTAAACTCAACCTGTGTGGACAGTGATGACTCTGAGGTCGACCTACAAGTTGGTTCTATAACGAATCACGGAAACAAGAAAAGGTGGCTTGGAAAAAATTGGATGAATTGTTTATCAGGAACGGGTTTACAGATGCTGAATGGAGCAGTGACCAGGGATATCCTTTGTCACACCACATGGGCGTGGGGTTCTAGGAATTCCGTCTTAGATCACATTTTTGTCAGTGACCATCTGTTTGGCTGCTGTAACTTTCTGAAAGTTGTCCCATGCACTTTACGTGATCATGACATGGTAACCTCTGAATTTCATATTACCCTTGTGATAGACTCACCAAATTGATAGTAAATGCAGGTAATAATAGGATCTCATGGAACAAGGGGAAAGTGTATAGCCTTAATGTGAGACTTTCCAGTATAATGATTAATACCACCATGACCTGGAAGTGTAATACTTTTAATCTGCAAAATATTGATTATTTCTTTAATCTGCACTTAGGGGAGGGCCTGGGAAAAGGGAAAAGGAGATTAGCTACAGAACCCTTGCAAAGTCATGTGTATATTTATGACATGTGAGTGGCAGAGGAAAAGAGGCGTTTGAGAGGCAAAGTTCAGCAGATATGGAGGCAGTATGAAGTTGGTCACGAAAAAGGGAATCTCTGGGGTTAAAAAACCAAGGCAGGCTTACTTGAATTGGAAAAAAGCTCATTGTGCACAGTTGTATCAAAATGATGCCAAATAGATGCTGATGTTACTTTGTAGTACAGATGTCTATTCTTTTTGGAGGATCATTAACCCAGTTGGCTCGAGTCAGCCTGAATAAAAAATTAATCCTGTTGCTGAACAGTCTTGGGTTGAGCATTTTCAAAAGATTTTTGGGACAGGTTCACAAAGTGGCTTACAAGTTTCACCCCATATAGCCAATGGCAGAGGGGGTGGTAAATGGTCTTTGATAAAGAATGTATTAATGAAATGATTATTAGTATTAGTAATTCCAGGGCTTAATAAACTGTGTAATATTCTTTTTAAGGACAATCCGGTAATTTGGTCCACTATTCTTATGATTTTTTTCCAAGCAAATTGTGGCTGCCAATTCTATGTCCAGCTCTTGGCAAACTGTTTATATGGTCCCTACTTATAAGAAGGGGAACCGTGAGGACCCTACAAATTATAGGCCAATATCGATATTATATGCGGATATTAAGGTTTTTGCTTCCTTATTACTGATCCATCTGGGCATCAGAGTTGGGCAGGTTACAGAAATGGCAGACATGCCTTAGGGAAAATCATGGAACTAATGTGAATGGTTTCATATTAAAATGCCTACAAAAACGAGCCTGGGATGAAAAAAAACCAGATTCAATCTTTGTAGCAACGATTGATCTCTCGGCTGCATTTGATAAAGTTAATCGGAATCTTTTGAAGGCTAAATTAGCTAGATAGCATATACTAGGGAGATTACTGTGCCTCATCATTGGTCTGCATGAGCAGTCGAACATACAGATTAGATTAGATCATAAAGGTACACTGTCAAGGAAAATACCTACTCATTCGTGAGTGAGGCAGGGGGTACATTCTGGCCCCCCTGCCTCTTTAGTCTGTATGTTTCTGATGTAGTAGACCTCATAGAAACCGAGGATTTTAATTCGCCTAAACTGGAGAAATTTTAATTTGTCTGGCTAGCATATTCTGACGACTTCTTGCTTTTCGATGAGACTCCAATAGATTTCCCGAGACTGGTGAATGCCTTTGTCTCCTATGCTGAGAGGAATTCCCTTTTGATTAATTCCACTAAAACGAAGATTATGCAATACACTGCAAAGAATGTCCAGGAAAATGTGCACATGGTGGACAATTTTGTATATCTAGGGTTTCCCATTTAAATAAAACTGTAAAGTTATGACTTAAAGAGTAGATACGCTCCCGAACTGTCACTCTGGTGAGCCAGTTATGTAAGAAAATTGTACCCAAATTATTGTATGGCAGCTAACGCTTAGATCCTTGGGTTCTAGGCTTTTGCCCCAACTGGAAGCCCTTGTATGGATGAGGATACTAAGGCTTCCAAATGCCCTTCCCATGGTGGCCATATGTTATGAAAAGGGCAATCGATTGTTAGTGGGCAGGGTAATGTGGAAGAGTTTAACATTCTTTTCTATAATTGTAAACCCGATTTAAAATATATTAGATAAGGAATCAAGTAAGGCATTTTGCTAATTTTTGTGATTCTATATTAAGTGTTATTGGATCTAATAGAAATTAATTTATTGAGAGTCATGGTGGTATGAACAGCCTGTTATTTCAATTGTACCAGCGAAAGACTAGATGATTTGCATAGCTACCCCTCTCTGAACCATCTTTTGTTTGCTCACAAGAAATCAGGTGTAATAGCCCCGTATTTATTGTTCCACTCAGAATAGATTTGTGCATAATGTTTTTTTAAGCTGCAGATGGAACTTGCACCCCACCAAGCAATTTATAGTGAGGTACAAATTGTGTGAGGTCGAGCAGGCCTCACTACAGATTTTGTAATGATCCAAACAAAGAAGAAACTATGAAACATCTCATTTTATTTTGTCCTCATCATCAAGTGAATCGGACTGCCTATTTAAAAAAAATGTCATTCATTGGCTTCTATTGAAACTGAATACCTGTGGGTCAGGTGTTTGAATGGTCACACTACAACCAACATGATTGCTGTGGTGGGATGTATTAAGTCCTTGAATCTTTCTGATAATCAGTTTTTACAGTCATAATGAAGTATATTTTTCTAATTTTTCTGTGATGAATTGTGTAATAAATGGTTAATATCAGACTGATTGAATCTCATGCAGCCTTCCACAAGGCTTTAAAAACGAGGCTCTTTGTATGATTGCCCCCCCCTGCAAACTTGCACTGTGTATTCTGCCTTCTATTGTTCTCATACTATGTACTGTATCTTGCAAGGCAACTTGTGATCATGTCCACTAACTCACTGTAACTAAGCAAATTGTATCAACCCTGGGCCGCTCTCCTGTAACCATGAAGCATGCCTGCATACATTTTCTTACAGCGTCTTGATGCCCGTGGGTTGTAGTGCGCTATACAAATTCAAAATAAATAAATATGTAACAGGTGTTGGTGTATTTTATTTTTTGGTTATTGAATGTGTTTTATGTCAATAGTATTAATGTCTGACGTGTTTTTTGAGATGAGCATTCATTTTTGATGGTGGATGCGTTTTAGAGACGATTTGTCAAATTAAATGTTTGTAATAATATTGTGTTAAAGGTTATGTTTAACCAACAACAATAAAAAAAAGTTAAACAGCCGACCAAGTGATAATGACATTTGGTAGATCAGGCTCATTAGGACCACAGAGGGATGGTGTGAATGACCCTTAGGATAAATGATGTGATGTTTGGGCCTGGATAAAATGGTGGAGACTGTGCTACTAGATTACCAAAACTGTCAAAGTATCTCCAGGCTTGTGCATCTTGAACCACCATTCTCAATTCACTGTCTGACAACATTTGGGAACAAATGTGGCATTGACTTGTATAGTCCTCTTTCGCTGGGAACTACATCTTAGAAATTCCTTTCACAGCAGCAGCGATGGTCATTCCTACACATGACAAGACGTTCAGTGATTCTAGCAATTCACACACCCCCATGTACTTGACATGAATTCAGGTTGTTAGCCGAATATCTTGGCTTCTGCCACAGGAGGTTTACATGGTTATGCCCTCAGGGCAATGGCCCAGTTAAAAGATGTATGAGCAATATGGAAAGTATCCTACATATGTCTCACCTCACCAAAGGATTGCTGGCTCCAATGCTGTGCAAAATGCTCATGGATTATTGCAGTAATTCATGTGGCACCAACAATAGATGTCCCTAGACCGAGAGCCTGTGGTTGTGCTGTTGCAACACACATACCTCACATTCCAAAGAATACCCAGATCCAGTGGAACACATACATTCTGAGACTGAAGGAAAATCGGTAGAAAAGCAAGATGAAAAGATATGCTGATCGTGATCAGATTGTGTGATTGGGCATTCAGCACTGCTAAATCAATCTACCGCTCAACAGACAATGTCATCCTTTCATCCGCAACCCTTCACTATCGTGGGCATGAGAGGTAGAATGATCATGGCAGAAAGGAGGGATGAACCAATCCCAAGGAATTCATTACACTTCAGAAAACAGAATCCTATCATTGTCAAGACATTGTTGGAGCCTCCATAGTCATGTATAAAACAAACATTGAAAATATTGTGACAATGATAAGCAACAGATGAACGTCACAGTTCACAGTTGAAATAGAACTATGCAGATCACAGCATGTTACTTAACGACCAGAAAAATGATTTGAACAACTCGAAAAGAAGCGTTTCTTAGTCTGCTAAATTCAGGAGAGAAGTTGTGTACTGTGTGAGAAACCTGAGTGGCATGGGAAAGGCCATCGCTTTTGGATCCTGAACCTGGGGGTGGAGAAGCAAGGGAGGATCACCTGGGTGTAGGGTCCTTGGAGATGGGATGAGGACAACTTTAGGTAAGACATGGTATCCCATTCCCTTATCAAAATCAACCCTCAGTTCCTGCAAACTTTACAGGTTATTGTCAGCCTCACACTTTTAATTCAGATAAATGTCAGCCAAATACCAAAGTGAGGAGAAGACAACACAGATTTGTGAATAATTCCTTTCATGCAACTTTGCCCAAACACCATTGTGGCACGAAACCAAAGAAGAGTTCAGATGGAGAAGCCAGGCATGTCCCTTTAACTATGGTCAGGCAATTGGACTAAATGACCATCACATGTCGTCATTTAGTAAGCCCAACGTATATAAAAATGCGGGCTGTTCACAAGGCAAGGAGTCAGACAGCAGACTGGAGCGTGGGGCCAGCTGGAGCTAGAATCTGGTGAACCGGAGAGGCAGGAGCAGGAGATGCGAGAGCTGGAAGCTGTGTCAAACAACGACTAGAGACAGTGGGGTCGAGGGAGGCCCAGAGAAGGTCAGGAAGTCCTGTACACCATAAGTAGAAGCTGTGGGGCGCCAAATCACGCCCATCGCCACGAACCTCCGGGAGAGCGAGCGAACTGAAAGCATTACTGAATACCGTACAGAATTAAAACAAGTAGTGAGGATGATTCAATAAGCATTTCTGAATGCAGCACAGAGACAAAGCAAATAATTACCATGTTTTGAGGGGAATGAAAGCAATGTTGTGCAGGTGGCAGATACCACAGAAAGAACTGATTGAAATACAAGTGTTTGCAAAGCAAGTAAAATCCCTAAAAGGGTGTGAGAAGGGAAATAAGTATTGACACACGCGAACTGTTTAAGAGGAAACCTGTATTGGCAATTCCCTGTCAATGCAAAGTAGTGGACAGAGGTCGATAAAACAGATGGGAAAAGGGTATTGGTTGCGTGACCTGTAATGGGTGGACCGAGTATTCAGACAACTGCGCCTAGAATGAGTGCCCTGCATGAAAAAGTAAATGAAAGGAGGAGTTAAGAATGTTGACATCAAAATGAGCAAGTGAATGAAAATATACATAGAGAGAATTGGGTTGTAACACACGTGTGTTTGTGAACCAGGGAAAATTATGTAGGGTAAGAAGGTTGGGGAGGATCCCAATACTTTGTGAACTGTTTTGTTTTGAACTTTGAAGCTTCTATCTTGAACTTGGAGAAGGGAACCCTGAAACTTTGTGGAACTGTCTTGAACTTGAGGAAGGGAACCCCGAGACTTTGTGAAACTGTCATGAACTTGGGAAAGGGAATTCCGAGAGACTGTGGAACTGCTTTGAACTTGGGGAAGGGGAGCTGAAAAGTAAGCCAGGAGCTGAAAGAAGTTCAGAACTTTATTTGGAACACTATTTATTTTATTGTTCCCATCCCTACACATTGTTTAGCTGTAGTTGTGAGGGCAAGTATAGGTTTTGGCACAGACAGACTTAAGTTGAACCTTCTAACTCTGACTTTCCTGAGTTTCTTTAGGTAGGGATATCTCACCTTAGCATAGGGTAAGTTACGCCTTCAACTATCCTGACATTTAAGTTAATAAAACGTTCTGTTTGAACTTTGAATCTGATGTCTGTAACTTGTTTCATGATGACTTCATACGTGTCTGCCATGTTATGTAGAACCTTGAGGCCAGGGGACAGCATTTCACATGTCAAGGGAGCAGGGGAAATGACCAGGGGCATTGTAAGGGATGTGTAGTACACAGCAATGTGTAAAAGGTGCTAGTGGAAGAGAGAGAATGTATAGAAGGAGCCACAATAATGATCAAGTCAGCGCCAAGAACAAAGGCTGATGGCTATACAATGGGAAATTGAAAGATCCGTGATCATCCGAGGACCTCTAACAAACAAAAAGATCCAGACAGGAATTAAATATAATAACAAATGGCATGACAAGGAGCTGACAGCCCTGAAAAGACACAGATGACAAATTTAAGTATTCTGGCACCAATCTGACAATGAAAAAGCAAAATCTTCTGCAAAATGTGTTTGAGGAGCTAACAGAATGAGAAACAATGTGCTAGCTGTCCCTATGGGAAGAACACCCTGCCCCTGACAGAAGTGCCTGGCCTTAGGTAGCGTGTGGTGTAACGCTTATCTACCATGGATAGGTTGGAGAGATTGTCCCTTGTTGCTAACAATTGTGGCATACACTTCCAGTAAAACACATCAAGAACATATCTGATCGGCTGTTAGTCAGTCGACAGAACTGGTTATTACATTCTGTCAAGAGTTCAAAATACGTGTACAGCAGCTTGTAACTTGGGGAGCGATCTAGTTCCAATTTATTCCACCCTTGGGTATTTGAGCCACCAAGTGTGTTCGGTGTGTTCCTTGTAGCTAATCCATCCCTATTGGGACTAGACCTGACAAGGAGCAACAACAGTGATGACTGGAATGAGATTGAGATCCTCAAGAAGAAAATTATCCGTTCTGAGCTGCATGGAGCTCTCATGATGGAGTACCTTATAGCACACGCCGTACCAAATGGACTCATTATTCGGATCGAAGCCCGCATCTTCCTAGACAACCTCAAGTTCAGGAAGGACTGGTCTTTTATTGCAAACAAATGCACCAGAGACTGGCTGGTACCGATTATCAACAACGAAAAGTAGGTCAGTGACCAATTGCTACATGAACTCACCAAAAAAAGTGAGACACTCAAGACCAAAATTGCCGCAGATATCTATATGGCAAAACTAACCACACTTGAAGCATCCCTGAAGGAATTCAAAGATAACAATCTCAATAGGAAGATTGTCAAACTTAAAAAAGACCTGGCAGCATTCACACATGTGAAAATGTATCCCTGTGTGGCTGATGAATACTTCACAGAGGAGGCCAAACAAGTCAGACGAGATGCTGCCCAATTGCGCTTTCAAAACATGCAAAGAGGACAAAACAGATCTTTGTCTGGATCCAGTAGCAATTCCAGCAACAGCTCAGGGAACACTGCCCGCCAGTCCAGGCGAGTACAATTCAGCTGACCCAACCAAGGCAACACCCCCGCAGTTCCTTTTTTAGGACTACGCGGCAGAGGCCAGAACAAACCATGGTGGCAGATGTGTATGCCACAATTGTTAGTGACAAGGGACAGTCTCTCCAATCAATCCCTGTTAGATAGGCATTACGCCACACAATACCTAAGGCCAGGCACTTCTGTCAGGGACAGGGTGTTCTTCCCATAGGGACAGCGAGCACATTGTTTCTCCCTTTGCCTATGTGTTGACTTACGATGGATATGCGCACTGTAATTTATTCTCCCAAAGAACCGTTGTTTTTGTGATAATGTATTGACCTGTTTAACCGTTAGGGAAGGTAGCTGACTTCCCATTGTGTTCTTAAAACTTACCCAGTTGTCTATACACTTACTTTGTGCAACTTGTTGAAGTTGCTGGGTTAGATGTATTCTATTTTGCAAGGAGGAAGGAACATTACATCCTCCTGATAACAGCACTCAGAATTATTTAGAGCGCCCCTCTCCGGTATCTCTCCCTCTTCCCTTTCAGCATCTCCACACCCTTTCCATCGGCACCCCAATATGGCTGAAGGACACTGCTTTGCATTCGCCGAAGATCTGGTTGATGGGATTCTAGTTAATGCATCCCTATTGGGACTAGACCGGACACAGTGCATTAACACCAACAGTGATGACTGGAACAAGATCGAGATCCTCAAGAAGAAGATTATCCATTCTGAGATGCATGGAGCCCTGATGACGGAGTACCTTAGGGCACACGCCGCACCAAATGACTCATTATTCGGATCGATGCCCCGCAGCTTCCTGGACAACCTCAAGTTCAGGAAGGACTGGTATTTTATTGGAAAAAAACGCACCAGAGACTGGCTGGTATTGATTATCAACACCACAAAATCAGTCACTGACCAATTGCTACGTGAACTTACCGAAAAAAGTGAGACACTCAAGACCAAAATTGCTGCAGATTCTATATGGCAAAACTGACCACACTTGAAGCATCGATGAAGGAATTCAAAGATAACCTCAATAGGAAGATTGTCAAACTTAAAAAGACCTGGCAGCATTCACACATGTGAAAATGTATCCCTATGTGGCCGATGAATACTTCACGGAGGAGGCCAAACAAGTCAGACGAGATGCTGCCCAATTGCGCTTTCAAAACATACAAAGTGGACAAAACAGATCTTCGTCTGGATCCAGTAGCAATTCCAGCAACAGCTCAGGGAACACTGCCCGCCAGTCCAGGCGGGTACAATTCAGCGGACCCAACCAAGGCAACGCCCCCGCAGTTCCTTTTTTAGGACTACGCGGCAGAGGCCAGAACAAACCACGGTGGCAGAACAAACAACAGCTATCGGTAGTAACCCAAAGCAGAGGACTAGGAGCAATACCAGCTCTACTCCCTCCTTGATTGTCAACCAATCCCAACACTGCATGACCCAAGCCGAACAGGACATCTTACAAAAGGGCTTAGCTTTCATCCCAACTGCCTGTTACAATCCTTTCCAGACCAGAGTCGAATGCACACAACTGATGCGCAAAATCAGACTTAAACAGTCCTTTGTTGATAAAACATATGAAGACAACGATGTTACAGGCCTCCGCCCCGTCACAATTCTTCCCTCCTTAGTGCTCCAATTCTGCTGAATCTACCACATTTGAGCAGGCCTTGCTCAAAAAGATTGCTGAGCTCGAAAAAGATATTCCATTCATCAACAACAACTGCACGAAGCCACAACTATTAGCGCTCACGGATTTGGATGGTCTAGAGTAAGGTGATTTCAGAAGAGGGAAACTGCTTGAGCATCTCATGAAAGCAAGGGATTTGCATAACCTTCACCTGATGCGTACCAACGCAAATCTGGAGATCCCGACGTGGGAAAGAGGGAACCAATACGCTTCGATCGATCACGTATTCGTCTCCAAGGACCTACTTCAGGCGATCCATTCCTTTGCGGTTAAGCGGACGATGTTCAGCGACCATAACCTTCTCATTACGGAGGGGAAGAACTGCAGACCTCATTCTCTCGCATACCCAATTCCCCTGGAAAAGTCGACCACGGGTAATCGGGTAAAGATATCGGAAAAAGGACTCCGAGAAATTGACTTTCAATACTCCAATCTCCAAGCTAACGGTGAGACTCTGGGAACTACTGTCAGAGACGCCCTGGATTACACCCCTTTGCTGACCAATTTCTTGATACCAATATCAAAAACCCGCAACCTGGCAATTGCCCCCAACCACCGATATAACATCGACTTGGTGGAAAAAAGAAGGTCCCATCGACGCTTAAAGAAAGCCTACGCTAATAAACCCACCGCAGAAAATCTTAACCTGTGGAGGCTGGCTGTCCGTGAGTATAAGAGCTGGCTTAGACACTACCGGCACAAACTCTATCAACATGACGCAGAACAAATGCTGTCAGCCATCTGCGGAAATAAACCCAAAGAATTCTGGAACCTGATTAAGGGAACTCTCAATAAAATATCCGGAGACATCCAGAACAACGTAGGAGAGGCCAAGTGGATAACCCACTTCTCAAACCTGTTCGCACCGATAGTTGACAACAACTTTTCGTTGGGTTTTGGCACCAGAACAACAGTCCAGGACACCGGATCTTGGAATATCCCGGCTGATGAAGCATCGATCCTACTAAAAATAACTAAATTGAACAACTCGAGGGCCCCCGGCCCGGACGGCCTCTGCAACGCCGAGCTTAAGTCCCACCCAGAACTATGGGCTACGATAATGAGTAAGATCTTCAAAAACTGCAACCGACTCCAGGATATCCCTCCGTCTTGGCAAAGAGGCATTATTGTACCTATTTTCAAGGGGGGTCCCATAGACGACCCGGGTAATTATAGACCGATTGCCCTTTTGGACGTCATGGGTAAGGTGTTTGCATCTCTGGCCCTGGACGTTTTTCAAAAATGGATTACGGACTCTGACCAAGCGGACCCTTTTCAAAACGGCTTCGTAAAAAACTCTGGAACATCAACCAACATCTTTTTAGTAAGCTCTCTGAAAGCCAATGTATTGCAGGGAGGACCTCCCATTTACATGGCTTTTATTGACCTGGTCCAAGCCTTCGACCAGGTCAACAGACAACGATTATGGGCCAAATTGGAAAGCTTAGACTGTCCAAGCGACATCTTGGAACCCATAAAAGCCTTACATCACGGAACGTCAATACGGGTGCGACTAAGCGCCGAAGGCAGATTGTCAAAGGAAATACTTACATCAAAGGGCGTAAAGCAGGGATGCCCGCTAGCACCAGCCCTGTATAACGCATATATAGCGGACTACAAGAAATCGTCGGAACTGATTAGAAGTTTCCCTCCATCCTTAGGAGGCTCAAAAATCGAGAGACTACTCTATGCAGATGACATCATCCTCATGGATTTAACTCCGATAGGCCTGCAGCGCCAATTAGACAATTTAACACACTATATGGCAGAAAACAACTTAAGACTGAATAAAGAAAAAACAAAAATTTTAATACTGGGAACAGCAGCTACAAGACGGAAAAAATTCACTTGGTATGGAGAGGGGAAGAAGCTGGAAACTGTCGAGACTTTTAAATACCTGGGCATTATGATCAGCAACGACAAGGAAGAACAAGCCATGCAGGAGGCCCTCTGGACAAAACTGAAGAAGCTTACGGCGCAGGCCAAAGCAGTGGACAGGAAGCACGGAAGATTTTCCATCATTCCCGTTATAAGATTTTACAAAGCTAAAGTCGTTCCTGTCCTGATTTATGGCATGGATGTAATGCCACTGATCCCTGACTCAATCTGGCCCAAACTTGAAGGTTTCTTCTGGCGGGGTGTCCTAAACCTGGCCACCTCGACACCGATAACATTGATAAGAAGAGAATTGTGTTTATCCTCTCTCCGGGCCTTAAAGATGAGATCGACCATCATGCTATATCGCAAAGTCTTTGACTCCCCAAAAAATAGAGTTTTGGACCTTATTAGGAGAGAAACTCACTACGGGAACAACACAATGTTGACCAAATGGGCCCAATACAACCTCTCCATTCTCCAAGAACTGAACCTCAATCTGGAAATATTAATACAAAACCCCAACCAGGTATCAAAGAAACTTTGTGAAGCTGACTGGATAAACACCCTGGAAGTCGCAAACAACTATTCGGTGACAGCCAACCTACCCAGCACGCCGATGAAACTCGACGGGGTACGTGGATATCTACACAAGTTCCCAGACAAACAGCTAAGCAGAACTTTTTTAAGGTTCAGACTAAACCAATTGAAAACTAACGAAGTCCTAGCGACCCGAAATCAATCCAGCTCAAACAACTGTCGGTTTTGTGAAACATCGGACACCGTGGAGACTACTAAACATCTGACCCTCGAATACCCGGGCCTAACAGAGAACAGACACCGATTCTTGGCCGATCCTTTGAAGAATTATCGCACCCTCGATTCAGAAAATCTATGGGCCTTATTGGCTAGCGGTAACAACAGAAGATGCACCATCGGTCTCTCTCTGTTTTTGGAAAAACTGAACTTGTGAAATTGGCCTTTCTGATAAAAGACCCCATTTGGAACTAAAAATGAACAATTCAATAATCCATCATTGGTCGGATTCCCTTCCTTCTTTGTAAAAATTGTAAAACAATTAAACCAAATTAAAAAAAAAAAAAAAAAAAAAAAGTAAGGTGATTTCAGCGGCTGACCTTACCTGGCTGGCATAATTTCTCAAAGACCTGTAGTTTCAGGTATCAAAAGGACTACAAACAACCATACAGGTTCCCACAAGGATAAGACCATTTGCAGATCTCCTGAAACCCTTTGAGATCCATTTCCAACTGTATGCAGAGGCCAACAGCAGGGAACACTGAATCTCAGAATAGTTGCTACAGTTACATGCCTAAGTACCTGACAGCTTCCTAGGCAATACTAAAACACTGATATGTTATCCATCCAGATTTGCAAATCTGACTTTTGACTGGCACACTATCAACTTTACAGACTGTGCAGAATCCTCACATTCATGGAGTTCCACCACAAAGTGGAGGTAGTCCATATTCTTGTCCTGTCAATGTTAGTCCCAACAAACACCATAGGATACCTGTAGATGGTCCGGAATAGGGCAGACCACATGGTCTAGGAGGCAAAAAGAAGAGACAGCATATCTGTACAGTTGGAAAGCCTCCACCAGCTAACACTTAAACATGGAGGTGAGTTTAACATCCAAAGTACCATTCACCTAGTGATCTTGTGCAGTGGGCCCACCTACATTACAGGTGAACTGGGGTTGTACTCACCTCTGAGGAAACTGAAGTCAGACAACACTGGCCTTGTGTACAAGCCCAGTTGCGCATGGGAGCGCAGAGGAGAAATGGAACAAAGTTCTGATGATACTCAGACGTCAGGGGAATCTTCTCAGTTTCAGGAATTATTTGAAAACCCTGTTCTGCCTAAAGGCTAACCCCACATGAGCCAAGCTGCCAAGAAGCCTAGCCACTCCCCTACAGGCTCCTAAACAGCTCCACTGGACCTTCCTAAATGCACTCAGGCTGAGCACTCATAATGCCAGGTCTTACTTGAAAAGAGATGATTCCCCCCAAGCACTTACCCATGAAACATCACCCCTTACCACAAATCATTGCACTTTACTCAATGGAACCCCCAAAAAGAGCAGTGTCTACCCTGCTGGTGATAGGTTCAGAACGTTGTGTTGTCTTCCAAGGTCTGTGCACTGAATATGTGTAAAGTTCAGGGGATATGATTCGCTTGGTATGGGGGACATCCTCCGCCAAGGATCAGTGCTCAATGGACAGAGCAGTGCTTATATCAAATTCCAGATTTGGGAAATCACTATTAACAAAACTCCTTGGAAAGAGATGAAGTGGCTCTGATTGGACCCACCGGGGGTTACAATAGAGTCAGCTCACTTGGCACCCCTGAAGGTGGTGCATATAGGTTGGTGATAAATATTGATCCTCACTCCTAAAACACCCACTTCTCCAGGGAGAGTTTGAATGGATACTTCTTCTTGGGTAGAAAGGGCCCCATGCCATTCAATTACTCCAATTAGTCAATAACAACTAATATTGCTCTTAGAAGTAGCTAGACTCCCGGCATTACTGACTACATAAAAAAGGGTTTATGGTCATTTCATCTAAAACCATTGCATCTAATGCCATTCCTTCTAAATGTTTCCATCACAAATTTCCATCTAATGCATTTTTATTATTTATTTGAGGGGATGTGGAGGGTAGACCCTAAACCCCCGTTTTTTCAAATTAACCCTTTACCCCCTAAATAAATAAATACATCATAATCAAATGGTTAATTTGGCCTATGGCTGTGTACCATATCAGTGAGTGGATCTAAATGTGGGAATAGAGATACACGCGCTTTTTGGTGTGATTCAAACATACAGCATCATTTTAAATGGGGCGGAGTGTAAAATGGAGACATAATGCTAGATTTACATCTCCCTTTCCCGCGGCGCAATTCCGTGTCAGCACAAGATGGCACAGAGCGGAGATAAGATCTCCACCGTGCTCGCCTGTTCTGTCTTGTGTAAGCATCCCGTTTTACGTACCTGCTTCAGATTTTTCATGCAGCTTCAAAACAAAGGGATTCCTGTGGAATCTGCCTCGATTTTGCAGCCGGTGAATACCCGGCAGATTCCATAGGAAATTATTAGTAAATGCCACCCACAAAGGGTATTTACAGGCATCGTTTACTTTTTAACAAGACTGGGGAGGAAAATGAAAAGAGTACAAGTGAGTTTTCCTCGCTTTTACTCTTTCCTTTCCCCCCTCCGCCTCGGGATGTTTTAAAATTGAATGCAAGGGACCTCACAGCAGGTCAGTGGTAACTTGGGTGGTCCCTGCATGCAATGTGCATTTAGTGCAAAATGAGATGGATAACACTGCCATAGCCGACCGAAAACGCACCTACGCACAGTGACCGGTTTCTCCGAACTGAAGCTGCCAACAGCGCATCACAGCTCTCGTGCTCTTCTCCCGCTCAATTCCTCTAACAAACCCCACAACCCTCCTTGCATTGCAGAGCTACTAGAGTGCCAAGAGATCACGCAGGTGCCAACAGTGCGCCGAACAAGAGCCTTTAACATAACAGAGGCAATAACACTTGAATTCAAAACGAGATACCAGCCCTCATGGTTTTAAGGCAATACAGTTGTCATGGGCAGGTTGTGTCTCCAGGCGGTTGTATGTTGTGCTTGGTTCTTCTCTCCACCCTGTGTTTACCCGGGTATGGGTTGAAGAGTATTTTGTTGGATCAGAAGTTGTATGCTGGCCCCAGAGTTGCCATGATGGGGCATCTTTCGAGTAGAGTTTCCTTCGCGAGGCTGTAAGTTAAAGCCTGTTTGTTGGTTATGGGAGTCACTGGAGGCAGCAATGTATTGCAGACTTGTCATATGGGAAAGTTCATCCCGATAAACTCTTCATAAGAATGTTTCAAAATCTACACCAAAAGCGTGAATCTTTGGTTGTGAACACTGATTGGTCATATGCTTTGCCAGCTTCGTTTAGTGTTACCTTTGTGAGTCACCTGTTATATATACTTGTGTTTTTTTGTTTTGTTTTGTCTCTGATGTATGGCCCCGTTTTTACCCCCCATTCCCCGCCCCCGTGAAACCCCCAAACTGGATCACCAAATGTTCTCATGTTTGTGCTATTGCACAGGCACCCTTCCTAGGAATGTCTCCCCTGTGTAAGTGTGTTATTGCAAGTCATTTCTTTTTGTAATTGACAAACCTATTCTTCCAATATATACGAATACAAAAAAGCCACCACAGCCCCCACAGTGAGTTGGTTATGTGTGAAGAAAGTGTCAACCAAAATACTTTAAACAATTTACAAAGCAAAACAAAGGATTGTTTTCTCGCAGTGGAGCCCATTTCATCCACTTAATGCATAACAGCACGCTGCCTGGCTGTTTCAAAACAGAAATGCGAGAGGGGATCCTTTCTGATAATCAACCCACGGAAAGTTTGCAGACAACTCAAATTGTCCCATGTGAATGTGAGTAGCAAATACAGCCCAACCCGGCTTCCCTCTCTCGCCTACCGTCCGCATTTACAATGCAGAAACAAAACTACAAGTACCAGAATGCAGCGAAACAAAGAGTCCAGGGAGCACTACTTGCGGACGATATGGGGGTCATAAAGATCTCTTGGGCTATCACACTGCAGATCCACCACCATTTTTAATTGTGTTCTTTGCTACGGTGAGGTAATTTGGCTTTAAAACAGAATTGATTAACATTGTTTGAACGACTATAGTGCTAGTCCTTGCATATTAACAGCAGTTGTCATTTATTTAGTGCATAACACAGAGTGAATGGTCTCCTCCAAGTCCTAGCAAAGCACAGGTGGGCCACGAGTCTCTCCTCGTTTATAGGAAAAGTAAAGGATAGGCTACCATGTTTGGAGCTGCTTGGTTTTGGGGTTGGGCTGGCAAGATATAGCTTGGAGAATTCTGAAAAGGGCAATGAAACCATGGATTGTAAGGGAGAAGCATCCTGCCTTGCAATGAAAGATATGAAGGAGCAGCAGCCATAGCATCCAAAGTACATAATATAGGGCCATCTGCGGCGACTCCTGCTATCCCTTTTAGTCTGGTGCACTGCATCGTTTGCTGGGAAAGCCTCGGGCTCTCCCTCTGACCCCGCCCCGGCCCAATAATGCTCATCTACACCCTGCATATTGGTCTCAGCCGATCAGCAAAAGGATCAATTAGAAAGTGGATCCAGCCAAACAGCCGAGTAGTGAGATGAGGCGAGATAGAAGATGGCTTCTCGCAAAAACAAGCCTTGTCAAAGGCAACAGTTTTGGCTTTCGTGTGGGCATGGACTAGGCGATGCCTACACTGTTATAATGGCACTGCCTGGACATCAGATGACAACAACCAGCAAAGGGTGTTTAACTTTTTGAAGATGTTCTGAACAATGTCCTTTATTGTGTTCATCGAGTCATCGCCTATGGCGGAGGTCAATACGGAATACCACTATTGACCCATATTATATGACTTTTTACGCTAATGTGATTTCTTCTCTGTCTTTAATATCCACTTCCGGTTTCATTTCTTCACCTAATCATCTACTATTCTTTTTTACCCTATTCATACCTTTAGAGATGTGTTCATAGGTTGATTTGTACATGTTTTTTGAAATATTGGTTCATGTATTAATGAATTTCTTGTTTACTTTTCGTCAAATATGGTTTTTATTTTCCACGCTTGGTTTAAATTTTAACCATGATATGCAAACTAAATTACCTAAGGAATAATAATAACAAAAGAAGTATATTTAATTTTATATGTTTGCAGAGTGTTTTTCTGACTGATGATGGTAAGTGGGACAATGAATGAAAAATCCCCCCCCCCAAGTGTATCTGATCTAAATTATGATCAATGTAATATTCACATGTACCAGTGGTAGGACCCCACCCCCTTTTTTGTTGCAAATGCATATTTGTTGCCTGGAAAAGAGCTAAAACTGTTGGTTTTGCTAAGATTCGTTTTATTAAAGAAATTCAGCGCAAGGAACAAAATCAAGAACACACATCGCTTAAAAATGAAGTGGGTGAAGACCCACCTTGTTAAGGCAGTTTAATTACAACGAGGGCTTATTTACAGCGGCAATTAAGCCATTACCTTTCACAAGACTGCTTAGAAATAACAATTACAGCCGGATGAAAGCCCATACTTTGATGTTACTACAGGATAGAGCTAGCTCAAAGAGAACTCAGGAGGATGTTTTCCATGTGGAGGGGCCGGAGGTGGGTGGGCATGGCCACAATCTGTGTGCCCCTCCTCATATTCTATGTCTCTCTTGTCACGTCTCTTATAGTTGTGTCTTATAGGAGCCCCAGGAGCCATTGCATGTTAATTTGAATATAGTTGTAGCATTTGCTGAAGCTACCTGACATTTTTTGTATTTGCACCACTTTGAGTGCCAATAGTGAACAGAAGACAAATAACGTACAGATGTAATTCTTTTAGAAAGACTGCCCTACTTAGTCTGGGATCTGTACATGCTATTCACACATTCCCGTTCCATTGGGTGAGAGCAGCGTTGCCTATAATTAGCATTGATGAGGGGCAGGGGGCGGGCAGGTCGCCTCTGTAGATGCAGGCCAATTAAACACAGATGCGAATGTGCAGGCAGCCAGTAGAACGCCACATTAAAGCGGGTCGCGCTGAAATGTAAGCTGCCCTGGGGAGGGGGAGGATGTTCTCTGCCCGGGGGTGGTCGTCACCTGAATAATTCACGTCTTCCCAGTTTATCTACAGGATGAACGGCAGAGAAACTGCTCCAGCTGGGGAACGATGCAGCGATGGCAGCCGGAAAAGGCAGTGCTCGGGAATCTGGCCGTCAGGCGCGGAGTGCACGTGCATACGCGGAATTGTTTTCCCTCCTCCATAGAAATAGAAGCGCGCAAACAAACGAATGGAGTGAGTGCCAGAGCGATCTGCCAGGGGGTTTTCTTTGTGTTATTAGATTAAAGCACCAGCCGTTTTCTTCAAAACAAAGAGTTGGTCTTTCGCCTTCCCATGCAAACCCTATCAGATGGCTCCGGCACCGCGACTGATGTCTGCCCCTTTATCTCCTTGACAATAATCGACTTCAAAATGGCGACAAAACATTTTTGTGCAACAACGGGTGTCTATGCCCAGCTTGTGAGTGAACTAAAACCAAACAGTTATTGATGTGAGGCGCTGTATTACTCATAACCCAGGATATTGCTCTGGAAAGTTAAAGTCAAGCCAAAAGAAATCACTTTTCATGAATCTGAACATTAACAGAAGAGAGGCCAATTTTTGAACTCAGAATATTTTCCCCAAAGAAGTGTATAGTCGCACAAAACAGTGGGAGTAAGAGAAGCTAAAGCGTTCCCTGGTGGTAGAGTAGCAAATCGTCCTGGGCCTGGAGTGATAATCTCGAACAACCCTGGGAAAATCCACTGGGGCGCTCCAGACGAGAAACCGGAAGGGGTCTTACAGGCACCTTTTATTAGTATTTGGAAGCATCCAATTACAAGACTTTCATTCCAATGTGTTGTGGTGCCAGCTGTGGGCACACAGCCGGCCTCACAGGTGCTGGGGGGCCCAGCAGCCAGTTGGATTGTCGGGGTCATCCGGACTTGGATTGTTGCAGGGCGGGACCCTGTTGGCCGTGAAGATAGGGGTCTTGGTGCCGGGGCCACCATGGATTCTGGGAGCATCCTAGATGGAGGGTGGCCTGGGCGGACTCAGGGCCCCAGGCTGATACGGGGGGCGCAGACCAGCAGGACCGCGATCAAAATGAGAGGGCCACAGGACTTCCATTGTTGGAGTCTGCAGCCGTTCTAAGGTACGTGCATGCAGGAGCAGGGCCGGCCTTAGGGCAGGGGTGGACGGGCGACGGCCGGGGCGCCAAGGCACCATCAACCCCCGTCACGCCAGCTCGGGGGAGTCTTTCAAGGGCTCCCCCGAGCTGGCGTAGTGGGAGAAGGTGCGGCAGACGCCCTTTTGTTATTAAAAGCGCCCACTGTGGTTGGGCGCTCTTAATAACAATAGGGTGCTGATGCAAAGACACATGATTACTTCCCTGCTCTGACGCAGGAGCGAGGCAGTTTGCATTGGAATCCTATTCCAGTGATTAGCTCCCTGCGAGGTGCCGGAGCGAGGAGGTAGAATAAAAATGTGGCGCATCCTGCCCCCCCACCGCTTCGTCCCTGGTTGACCAGGGGCACGCAGGGAGGGGGTGCCAATTCGCCCAAGACACTGCTGCCGCCAAGGCCAGTCCTGTTCAGGAGATCCTTTTAGTAGGTCAGGCCATGACACAGACATGGCCCATCTTAAAAGGGCAATACACTCGGGAGGGTGACACACAACACTCCTCCATAAAAGGCCAATACACTTGGGAGGGTCACACAACACTATGACACTCCCAGACCTCCTTTTGTACAAGATTTTTTAAAGTGACAGCAGCAACTCAGTGCTGTACGTTAAAACCAACAACCAGAACCACAGGGGTCATAACCTAAGCCCCGGAGTGTGCGAGTAAGGTGTAAAAAGCCAGGAGTAAGTCGTTTACCCCTTGGTGGCAGAGTAGGGGAACAAAAGAGACTCAGCATTGTTGCTGTGCATTTGTCCTCTACCTTTAAATGCCTCCTGCTTTTATGCCTGCATTACATTTTCGTGCATGCGTAAATGGCAATGAATTCCTAGGGAATCTTCCGGCTTTGAGTAGGCCTTGAAATCTGCCGGTTTTAGCATCTGCTAAAAGCAGGTGGGTTCCAGAGGAATCCATTGCAAAGGCTGTCTGCCATGCGTTAAGAGAGGAACAAATCAATCATTTGTGACCAGTAAACCTAGGTAGATGTTCCTACAAAAGACCACGGATGTAATTTCACCAAAATGCCTGGGGTAGCGGAAGTGACATCACATGACCGTTGACCTCTGATGGCATCACAGAAAGTGGCCCTTGGAACGGTGGTGGACTGCCTATCTAAATTTGCCAGATTGTGGAATTAAACCTGCACAACATTAGGTCTCAGTTACAATAGACGCTATCATGGGGAGCAAAACAGAAAGTAGTGTGTCCGAGACTCTAGCAAACTATGTAATCACACAACCAGACTAGAGTTTTTATGAATGGCGTGTGTACAGTAAATAATACATTTTGAACAATACACTAGACAGACACACATTTTTATTCGTTTTTATTTCAGAAAAATATGTTTAGAGGGGAAGTTATCTCTTTCCATCCCTCACCTATCTAGGCAGCCCACCACTGCTGACTAGGGTTTAGGCACCCATTCCAAGGGACAGTTAGGGCCTCATTACGAGGTTGGCGATAACTCACCGGTGCTACCGGCCCGTTGTCGCTGACCCAAAAACACTGTTTCCGGAGCCTGACTTCCCAGTGCTACCGGGACATTACAAGTCTCAGCGGTGCAGGAATTCTGGCCTCGGACTTGATAAGTCCCCATTCCCATGGAGTCCGATAGGACTCTATGGGCATGGGGAATTGAAAGCACCAGCACCATTGCTCTAACAGTGCCAGTGTTTTTGTTTTGTGACAACTCTCCCTACCGGGACCGTTGCACCCAGCAGGGTCAGACCTGCCAGGCGCGATGGCCCCTACAGGCAGACTTGGAGTGTGGCAGCCCGGAAACAAGGGTGCAGGTACGCTTACTGGCACCTCGTTTCCGCACCGCCACACTCGTAATGGGGATCTTAGGGTCTTTTCTAGGGACCTAGGATTTCAGGTCACAAATAATTGATTTTTCCCTTTCTTTTTTTGTCATTATATTACACAATGGGTGCCAGATTCCTTCTCTGACTAGCACCGGGTTTCATGATCTTCATTTGTTGTTAGTCTTTTTTGTGTTTTGGTGCCCTTACGCCTACAGGTCCATGGTTTGCGCGGTATAAATCATTAAAGTAAATAGAGGAAGCAAGTTTGCCCAATAGGTCTTAAGTGTCAAAGTGCCATGCATTAAGGGCACACAGCATTTACACTTTTTCTTGCTAAATGGACTATAAAGCAAGCCATGAAGGTGATTTTGCCTTTTTTTATTACTTTGTTTTGTACTCCTTTTCGCAAATATGAAAAATTGTATGGAGGGGCCCCAACAGCACCTAAGTGTTCATGTTGGTAGTCCCCTCTATGCAATGACCAATTCTTACAAAATGACCCCACATTTGTATGGGGAAAGGTCCTTAAATTGATGCTAGATACTCTCGAAAATGATTGAAGTCGACTGGTTTCAGCTGGGTGTGTATTAGGCAGCTTGCATCAGGACATCAACCCCAGGGTGCAGGGGTTTTGAAAACAGTTAAAGGTGACGCCTACATTTGTTCTCACACTCTTTCCTTGGCTGTGTCTGCAACCACCATCTGCAGGAAAATGCAGCAACATGCATTAATCATAACGTTATTCTCAGAATAAAATACAAAATAACAATAAGAGGAGAATAATCCTCACTAAATGGTGTTGCTCTGAAGAAAACAGAGCAGGGCAACAGTGTAATGGAGGAGCCCAGTGTTCTCCTTTTGCCTCTGTAAATACAAACGAAACAGGCTTACGTGAGGTTCCAAAGGCCACTGTGTGCCAACATAGAAACATGTCTCCCGAAGACATGATAGAAACTTGGGCAGTATAGGGCGAGTACCTCTACCGACATGACAAACCCACAATATGATAGCTTGTGGGCCAGCAAGTAGCCCCAGATGTAGAACAGCCGTGACTGGCAGGTGCTAGCCTTGATTGCACCTGAGGCAAGTGGCCATCGAGGCAGAGATCATTATGGGACTGACCCTCTTGATCCTGGTACCTGATATTCTTGAATTCCTGAATTTCGGTTGTAGGATGTGCGGTGAAGTGGCTATAGATGCAACTGACTGGAGCAGCGCAGTAGGGAAACACAGACAGGATTACAAATTCACCATTGTTGATCAGCTGGCAGCAGCAAAAGCATTGTCGATTAGAAGAAGAACTCTCTGCATAGGAGGGGGACGAGTCTCACTTAAATGAGGGAGACAGCCAGAGAGATGTGGTCAGGCGAGGTGATGCTAGAATGTGAGGAGCAAGATGGTCAGAGGATAAACAGCAAAACTGTCTTTTGGCAGATGTTTCGAAATGGAGCCAGTAAGAGAGATCAAGGGAGAGGACACCAACACAGGTGCCAGACACTGGCAAGAAACCGAGCCAGTGAGAGGACTTGGGGCAGGTGCAAGGGACCAGGCTCAACAGTGAGAAGGCTGTACCAGCCATCTGTTGTCGCATAGCCAGTGAGGAGATTTGCTAGCGAAAGAAGTAGGACAGGCATCAGATACAGTAAAGCAAGAGAGCAGTGAGGGCTTGAGAGTGAGAAGCGAGTAACTGTGGCTGTTCACAATGAACAAATAAACACTGAGGATTGGCTTAAAGTGCAGGTCTCTAGAGACTTCAGGATTTGAGAGCAAGCCAACAACAGGAGACCCACAGCCTTCTAGAAAACCCAGTACAGTCCCAAAGCATAAACAGAATAAGAGAAATTAACTAGGTGAAGCAATGCATTCTGGGAAATGGAATAGAATCCCAATGCATGACCAAAGTAAGAGAAATAAACTAAGAGTAACAATATATTCTGGGAAATGAAGAACACTCACAATGCATAACCAAAGCAAAAGATGGAAACTAAGCAAAACAATATATTCTGGGAAACAGAGTGCAATCACAATGCATAAGCAAAGTAAGAGAACAGAACTAAGCGAGATATTATATTCTGGGAAATGAAGTACACTCACAATGCATAACCAAAGCAAAAGATGGAAACTAAGCAAAACAATATATTCTGGGAAACAGAGTGCAATCACAATGCATAAGCAAAGTAAGAGAACAAAACTAAGCGAGATATTATATTCTGGGAAATGGAGTACAATCACAATGCATTACCAAATTAAGAGAAGGAAACGAAGTGTAACAATCGATTCTGGGAAATGAAGTACACTCACAATGCATAACCAAAGCAAAAGATGGAAACTAAGCGAAACAATATATTCTGGGAAACAGAGTGCAATCACAATGCATAAGCAAAGTAAGAGAACAAAACTAAGCGAGATATTATATTCTGGGAAATGGAGTACAATCACAATGCATTACCAAATTAAGAGAAGGAAACGAAGTGTAACAATCGATTCTGGGAAATGAAGTACACTCACAATGCATAACCAAAGCAAAAGATGGAAACTAAGCAAAACAATATATTCTGGGAAACAGAGTGCAATCACAATGCATAAGCAAAGTAAGAGAACAGAACTAAGCGAGATATTATATTCTGGGAAATGGAGTACAATGACAATGCATTACCAAATTAAGAGAAGGAAACGAAGTGTAACAATCGATTCTGGGAAATGAAGTACACTCACAATGCATAACCAAAGCAAAAGATGGAAACTAAGCAAAACAATATATTCTGGGAAACAGAGTGCAATCACAATGCATAAGCAAAGTAAGAGAACAGAACTAAGCGAGATATTATATTCTGGGAAATGAAGTACACTCACAATGCATAACCAAAGCAAAAGATGGAAACTAAGCAAAACAATATATTCTGGGAAACAGAGTGCAATCACAATGCATAAGCAAAGTAAGAGAACAAAACTAAGCGAGATATTATATTCTGGGAAATGGAGTACAATCACAATGCATTACCAAATTAAGAGAAGGAAACGAAGTGTAACAATCGATTCTGGGAAATGAAGTACACTCACAATGCATAACCAAAGCAAAAGATGGAAACTAAGCGAAACAATATATTCTGGGAAACAGAGTGCAATCACAATGCATAAGCAAAGTAAGAGAACAAAACTAAGCGAGATATTATATTCTGGGAAATGGAGTACAATCACAATGCATTACCAAATTAAGAGAAGGAAACGAAGTGTAACAATCGATTCTGGGAAATGAAGTACACTCACAATGCATAACCAAAGCAAAAGATGGAAACTAAGCAAAACAATATATTCTGGGAAACAGAGTGCAATCACAATGCATAAGCAAAGTAAGAGAACAGAACTAAGCGAGATATTATATTCTGGGAAATGGAGTACAATGACAATGCATTACCAAATTAAGAGAAGGAAACGAAGTGTAACAATCGATTCTGGGAAATGAAGTACACTCACAATGCATAACCAAAGCAAGAGATGGAAACTAAGCAAAACAATATATTCTGGGAAACTGATTGCAATCACAATCCATAAGCAAAGTAAGAGAACGAAACTAAGCGAGGCATTATATTCTGGGAAATGGAGTACATTGACAATGCATTACCAAATTAAGAGAAGGAAACGAAGTGTAACAATCGATTCTGGGAAATGAAGTACACTCACAATGCATAACCAAATTAAGAGATGGAAACTAAGCGAAACAATATATTCTGGGAAACAGAGTGCAATCACAATACATAAGCAAAGTAAGAGAACAAAACTAAGCGAGATATTATATTCTGGGAAATGGAGTACAATCACAATGCATTACCAAATTAAGAGAAGGAAACGAAGTGTAACAATCGATTCTGGGAAATGAAGTACACTCACAATGCATAACCAAATTAAGAGATGGAAACTAAGCGAAACAATATATTCTGGGAAACAGAGTGCAATCACAATGCATAAGCAAAGTAAGAGAACAGAACTAAGCGAGACATTATATTCTGGGAAATGGTGTACAATCACAATGCATTACCAAATTAAGAGAAGGAAACGAAGTGTAACAATCGATTCTGGGAAATGAAGTACACTCACAATGCATATCCAAATTAAGAGATGGAAACTAAGCGAAACAATATATTCTGGGAAACAGAGTGCAATCACAATGCATAAGCAAAGTAAGAGAACAGAACTAAGCGAGACATTATATTCTGGGAAATGGTGTACAATCACAATGCATTACCAAATTAAGAGAAGGAAACGAAGTGTAACAATCGATTCTGGGAAATGAAGTACACTCACAATGCATATCCAAATTAAGCGATGGTAACTAAGCAAAACAATATATTCAGCAAATTGGAGTACAATGACAATGCATTACCAAATGAAGAGAAGGAAACTAAGTGTAACAATGTATTCTGGGAAATGAAGTACACTCACAATGCATATCCAAATTAAGCGATGGTAACTAAGCAAAACAATATATTCAGCAAATTGGAGTACAATGACAATGCATTACCAAATTAAGAGAAGAAAACGAAGTGTAACAATGTATTCTGGGAAATGAAGTACACTCACAATGCATATCCAAATTAAGCGATGGTAACTAAGCAAAACAATATATTCAGCAAATTGGAGTACAATGACAATGCATTACCAAATGAAGAGAAGGAAACTAAGTGTAACAATGTATTCTGGGAAATGAAGTACACTCACAATGCATATCCAAATTAAGCGATGGTAACTAAGCAAAACAATATATTCAGCAAATTGGAGTACAATGACAATGCATTACCAAATGAAGAGAAGGAAACTAAGTGTAATAATGTATCCTGGGAAATGAAGTACACTCACAATGCATACCCAAATTAAGCGATGGTAACTAAGCAAAACAATATATTCAGCGAAATGGAGTACAATCACAATGCATTACCAAATTAAGAGAAGGAAACGAAGTGTAACAATGTATTCTGGGAAATGAAGTACACTCACAATGCATAACCAAATTAAGAGATGGAAACTAAGTGAAACAATATAGCCTGGGAAATGGAGTACAATCACAAGGCATAAGCAAAGTAAGAGAATGAAACTAAGTGTTATATTCAGGGAATCGCTGCATTCTAAGAGATGCAATACAATTCCAAAGTGTAACCAAAATTAGAAAAAGAAACCCAGTATCATGCTATATTCTGAGTAATAGAGAAAAATCCAGCAAAGGGAGCAATCTCTTTAGAGATGTTGAGCCAATCTTGATAACCAGTTATTCTTTTCCTAAATCCTTAGATACTTCATTTGCTTTTCAGTGACTTATTTTGTGATGGCATGCCACACATGCTTGCTTCTTAATGTTTCCCTGCATCCTCGGCTTTCTGTTTTAAACCAATCCTTTGTTTCCTAAGCCAATCCTGGTTTGCCGTTTCCTGAACCTGCAGTATCCTGAAGCAGTGCAGTATTGCTATATGCACTAGTTTTCTGACCTAGCTCTGATGTTCTATTATGCCTTCCCATGTTCCAAACAGGCATAAGGAAGTGTGCGTTTCTGTGCCTTTTAAAGAGCATCCCATTTGTGATTTCGAGAGGGGGCGAAAAAATACTTCTGAATGTGTATGGTGCACACAGCCGGATGCTATTAGTGCATTCTGGGGAAACCTTATTTGGTGCCGATGAAGGACACGCAAAAGCGCAACTCATCACTTGTGCCATTTTGTTTTGTCAATCAGGCACTATGTATGTATTTTTTTATTTAAAGAACAGGGATGTCCATTTTGAACAGAAATGACGTGCGTATAAGTTTGTCTTTCTCCATCAGGTAATTTTTTATTTATTTGTGCATTTTGGTTTTGCAATTAACCTTTTCACACAATACAAATATGAGCATACATAGAAGTACAACGTTTACCATACATACAAATATATACCTAGTATACAAAATAGAAGATAAACTATTTCTTTGTCTAGAGTTGCCCGTCTTAAATTCTCTCTGGTAAGAATTACTCAGCAAGTTAATTAGGAGGTAATTTTTTGATTATCCATTTCCACAGTTCAGTTGATGAATAACATTCATAAACGCAATTGAGTTGCCAGTAATAACTTGTGACCAGAACTTATCAGTAGCTATGAAAAATATATCATGCACCTGTGTAATATAAGATTCAAAATATAATGTGGTCAGTACAGGGCACTGGGTCAGAAGACGTCGAGTCCATTCAAGGGAGATACAGCATAGCCCGCCAGCTGTAGAAATGCCATGCCACGCTCCAGCTATCAGGGTTGGCAGAATGTTACATCTAAGTTGCATGATAAAATGCCTCAAACAACTATCAGATAATTACATAGAGCAAGATGGCGAAATGACTGCGTTGAGTATTCTCGATAGTTATTGTGCTTGCGAGATGTTCTACATTACATATCCGATCCCAAAGACATGCCTTCTTCCTAAGGCCTTCTTTCAATGACCAGTAGTCCATTTTAAGATCCAATGACCAATCAATAATTACATGGTAGTGTGGCATGAATGGAGGAGTTGCTTCAGTGCTTTTGATCCATATGTTTGGACCTGTCTAAAACATTTTCCTATTTGGGACAATAAGGAATTATCAGTGCCCATTATCATTTTGACTAAAAGTAAACTACGTTTGATTTTCTAATAAGTGGGTAACGAGAAAAGTCTTAATTCAAGCCAAAGGCTTCTATAGTGACTCCTTTGGGTAATCCAAGAGAAGAGCGCCAGAGCTTACCTTCAATGACCTTCAGCCATTAAACCTCATTGTCCATGTATGTTTCTATACCATATAAGTATACCTGGTATAAGGCATGTATGGTAGAGTTTAATTATTCCCTCAATGGATCTGTTCAACTAACCTGTACAAGCTCAACAGCCTGCCTGACTACCCATTAAATCAAGGTTCCACTGTAACCAAGGAACTCCGTGTCTGTATTCCCGAAATGTTAACCAAATGCTTTATATCATGTAACTGCAATCTATAAGCGTTCTGTAACAAGCACCACGATGCCCTATATAAATGTAAATAAATAAATAAAATAATGGAGCAACTGCCCTGCTTTCTGCATGGCGTTTCTAATCAGTGCTACATGCTTTTGTAGCTACATGTTCCGTTAATGCATTATCCACATTGTGGGAAGTTAACAAAGTCCCCAGATAGACACATCCACCTGTTCTATTTTATGATCATCCAAGCTCCATATACATTTGAAGTTGTCCGCTGTTTTACCACAGCTTATGATTTTGGTTTAATTAATTCTAAGATGAGTATTTGAGTAGTCCGCCAGGGTATGCATAGTATGTTGAAGCTCAATAAGAGTTACGATCACGTAAAACGTTGTCATCAGCATACCGTAGCCCAAAAAACGTGAGAATTATTCAGTTTAGGTGGAAAACAGTGAGATGCTTATAGTGCCTGGTCCGTATCTGGAATTTATAAATTAAACAGAGGCACCCGAACACACCCCTGTTTCAAATAAATACTTGTGCAGATGATTTCAGATAATTCTCCCTTTTGATTAAGAAGTATTCGAACAGAAGGGAGGGAGTAGATCTGTGCTATAATGGTATGGGTACCCGAGGGCGTTCAACCAACAGCGCTTTGAGATCATACCCATGGTACATAAAGCTCTGTACAAATGCACTACAACATAGCATAATATAGACCAGATATTCTGGTATTCTCCATTTTCTCAGCTTCTACCACAATAGTGTTCTGTTGACAGTGTCAAAGGCAGCCGAGTAATTGATGAATGCCACATAGAGCAGAGTTAGGGGTGCTGAAGTTGTTATGGATAAATAATTGCAGAGTCCAGATATTGTTCACTGTACTAAACCCAGAATGAAATCCCGTTTGATAAGGGACTTACAAACACATTCACAGATGAGGCATTCCCACGAAGGGTGCCTGTACAATAGCACAAAGATGAGAGCGAATGGTGAGCCAGTTTATGAGGGTGTATAAAAGTGGGACATATACCAGGGACAAAACAGGAACAAATATATATAAGAAAACAGGTAACGTACAATGGTACCATTAAACTAAAGGGGAAAGGGCTTCAAACTAAAGCGGAGTACTATATAAATATACAATATTTCATTATTAAGCGTCACAGGAGGCGATGATGTGGTCAGATAGGAAGGATGGGGGATAGGGAATGGTGAGCATCCTCTTTGGCAAATAAGTGAAGTTTAAGCCGAGCTTTGAAGAGATCCACAGTTGGGCTGGCTTTGGTTGTTAGGGCAGTGGGTTCCAGTGGAGCGGGAGTGTAGGGAGAAAGAGTGGACGCGAGAAGAGGCACAGGGAAGATTTGGGGCAGTGAGTTTGAATGCAGAGGAGGATCAAAGGAAAGAGGGTGAGTAAACAGATACATTCAGACTGATACTGAGGAGCAAGACCGTCTATAGCTTTGTGGACTAGGAGCAGGAACTTGACAAGAGCGCACTTGTGCATGGAGAGCAAACCAGCATGTTGTCAGTAGGTGGAAGAAGGGAGGGATCTGCGTAGGTTGAGGACTTTGTCTAGAGGGACGAAGGCGTAAAGAGGAAGGCCAAGGAGTGGACTTGAGCAGTAGTCAAGTTTGCTGAGCATGAGAGTGGAGATTTGAGTTTTTGTAGAGTGGTTAGTAAGAAAAGGACAGATTTTCTGAATGCTAAGGAGGTTAATACAACTAGAGGGGGCAGTGGTATTGCTGAATTGTTGCGGTCAGAGATTGCTATCAAAGGAGACCCAAGATTGTGAGCGTTGGGCGAGGGAGCAAGAAAGTCAGGTTGGAAGGAGATAGGAGAGCAGTGGCGTAACTTGCTGAAAATGTTGGGGCGGGGGACATGACAGCTTAATGAAAGGGGCCAGTGCCAAATGAGCGGGACAAAGTTTTGTGCCACAAAAGTCAGCAGGGGACAAACACCTTTGTCCACCCCTAAAATTACACCTATGTAGGAGAGGGGAGCTGAGGGATTGCATTTGTAAACTGGGAGAAAGATGACTTCTATTTTTGAAGAGTTCAGCATGAGGCAGCGGAGAGCCCTCCAGTGACGAAATGCAGGTAGACAGTTCATGTTCCAATAACACATATTTTAAGAAAAGCAGGATGCCTACTCTTTAACGTTTTATCATTTCATGCAATGTAAATAACATTGCCACCTAGCCAAAAGAAATCCATGAAAAGGCACATTTCACCACACAAAAAAAACGGATCCGTTAAAAATGTGCTTAACGGAATCCAAGTGTATCCACCAAGACGGAGAAATAATAGGATTCCAGGAACTCAGCAGCCCAGGTCAGATCCGATTAGGAAGGGCTCCGCCCGCACCAAGAGGAAGCCTGGGAAACAAGAGACACAACGTGTGCAACGTATTATTTACACTTCGGGGGGGGGGGGGTGCAAGCAGCTGTGAAAGTCTGGCCTGGGACTCTCTCCATGCACAGCCTTATGCCTGGCCTGGGACTCTCGCCATACACAGCCTTATGCCTGTCCTGGGACTCTCGCCATACACAGCCTTATGCCTAGCCTGGGACTCTCGCCATACACAGCCTTTTGCCTGGCCTGGGACTCTCTCCATGCACAGCCTTAAGCCTGTCCTGGGACTCTCGCCATACACAGCCTTATGCCTGGCCTGGGACTCTCGCCATACACCGCCTTATGCCTGGCCTGGGACTCTCTCCATGCACAGCCTTATGCCTGGCCTGGGACTCTCTCCATGCACAACCTTATGCCTGGCCTGGGACTCTCTCCATGCACAGCCTTATGCCTGGCCTGGAACTCTCTCCATACACAGCCTTATGCCTGGCCTGGGACTCTCTCCATGCACAGCCTTATGCTTCGGAGGCCTGTCCCTTTGCACTGCCATTGTGATCTCTAGGCCAGCGGCCGTAAAGACAGTGTCCCTGAAAAAAACATAGTAAGCCCAATTTCTAGGGAGAGGTGCCCCCAAATGACAAGGTGCAGCCTAATTCATCAAGCACCCATCAATGAAAACAATCCAGTTCGTGGCCCTTATAGGACTTGAAGCTCAATATTGCCCACTTCAGGCTTGGTGAAGGTTTGTCTTGCAAGTGAATGGCTAGACAGGATTCTACCTGGTCTAGGTGATAGGTAATATCCCTGGAAAGGGGGCGCAACTGGTGTTCAAGAATTCCCCAACACCCTTAGCTCTGTGTGCATGTTTCCACTTACAGACCAGCTCAGCACCTCATGCCATCTAGGTCCCAAGCTTCTTAAGAAAATGAAAGCTCAACCCCAGAATCATAATGGGCTCTGGGTGGGTGGGAGGGTTAGTGCATCATCCCAGGGGTATGTTTGCCCCACACATTGTTCTGATTTTCAAAGCAGATGCCAGTCAGTTGGGCTGGAGCGCATCCATGTCAGCCCAGGTAACTCAGGATACGTGGTTGGGAGACGAAAGGCTGTTCTCCAGCTACAGTGAATCATTTGAAATTCCTCAGCCTGTCTTTGCTGCGTTTCTTAAAGACCAGGCCACATGTGTGCGCACTGCCAAATAAATGAACGGGAATGTATTAGAAGGTGCCGGGCCCAAGGTCTCACTCCCTATTGGTAATGACACACAGCCTTTGTACCTGAGCGGAGGTCAACATTCGATATGATGTAGCAGCATTCAGTATATCCAAATGTGTGGTGTGTGGAAAATTGATGTAGTGGCCATGTTGTCTTCTTGTCTTCAGCCACCTTTCAAGTATCTTGGGCAACCTTTCAGTAATCATCTCTCATTCATGAATGAGGGGAGAGAACCAGAGAGTTGTCTGACAAAGTTTGGAGGGGACCCACCATGTTCAATGGGAGACATTGATAAACCAGTTGGACTAAGTGTGAATACCAGTGACGGGAGCCTTAGCAACCTGCATAGCAACCCTTTGGAGAGGTCACAATAATTCTTGTTGAAACTTGAAGAATCTAAAGGATATAAAATAAGAATGAGAAGATTAAACGATCACTGCCCAAAGGGGTATGAGAAGGATACAGGAAGGCCCCAAGACACCGGTGAGACCAAATCTATATCAATAGCTACAGACACTTATAAGAGACGGATAAAGAAACTTGAGGTACTTTTTTTAATGACTATTGAACATTTATCTGAACTAACAAGAACTATGTTTTCGTGGAATGACCCGAGAAGAAGCCCAGTGGAGCCAGCTAAAGGGAAGTTACCAGAAGCTGGATATTCTGCTGCTGTTTAGTTGTTAGTTATAGTGGTAGGACTAGTTAGAAGTAGGTTTTGGACAGCGACCATTTTCTTTGGAGTTTTCACGACGGGCGAGCACCCTTAGTTAGCTTGGTTAGGTTGTAAATATCCACTTTAGCAATAGGGAAAGCTATAAAAATCCTTTTATCGTCCTCTGTGCGTCCGACTCCTTCTACTAGTTCACTACAGTCTATAAAGGTTGGACTGATGGTTCCATGTGTTAAAATCGCGGCAAAAATGGCCATGAACACAAAATATCGCTGCAAAAAGGCTGTGGTTTTGCCACCACAATCCATATAAAGGATGCAGGGGACACCCCCAGAACCCCTGGACCCATTATACCATTTAAGGGGAGCGGGGACACCCCCGCAACCCCTGCTCCCCTTAAATGGTGTAATGGGGTATACCTTTAACGGGTCAAACCACAGCATTTATGCCGCGATTTTTTGTTTAGGCAACATTTTTGCAGCGATTTTATCACTGCATACCGGACTGATCTAGTGAAATTGCTATTTGTATCCAGTAGTCCAGGCAACCTGCTACCAAGAATGTATTTGCACACAACTGGTCTCCATATTTAGGCTGGTATTCTGTCAATGGCCTTCCCCCAAATGATTATGACCATTTTCCTTTTTTCGATTTTTTGAGAGTTGGGCTTTTGCAGTCTTTCGCTGTCCACATTGAGGGGGCAGTGTCCTCTGATCCAGACCTCTAGAGAGTTTCCATCAGAGGTTGAGGGGCTGTTACAAACCACATCCCTTTTTTAAAGCATTTTGAACATCGCACATCCTATTTCCCTTGACTAGTTCTCTCATGGGATCTTCTTTTGGTGTTGAGCGCTCTCCAATTTCCTCCTTTCATATTCTTTTGAAGTGGCTCTGCTTGTGGCAATTACGTAAACCCATAGAATTGATGAGCTATTTGTGGATTTTCTTTTTCCCTGCCCTTCTTTGCTGTAAGAGAGGTTAACCCCGCTTTTATGAATTTGGAGCATTTGGTACTACTACCTGTTGACCCACAGGAGACAGTTAAAGGGCTGTATCCTACTGAGCTCTCTTTGACATCCCGGTAAGTCGCAACTCTCCCCCCCAGTGCTGATAGCCTGTCTTGTCTAGCACCTCGTACAATGCCTAAATGTTGGTGCCTCTGCATGTCCCGTGGGGTGGACAGCGAACCTCAAGGTGATTTAACGCATGAGGACATCTCACTCTCGGCAGTGGAATGGTTGTACTCACTTACCACATCTCTATGAACTAATAAAACTCCAAATAGGGAAAGTGGACTCACTAATGACATGTCACACAGGACACAGAGGAAAGTGTACTACAACTGATTTATTAAGCAGATATTCTCTCATGTTAAGGGTTTTCAGATTGCAATCATTATATACCCTTCTTCACATTATCTCGCTTTATGACCCTCTTAAGAGCTCTGTGGGAGATGTATCTGTTTATTTCAGGACACACACATATAGGGGAAAATAGTGGAGATTACATATCTATTGAAGGGTATTTCACAGGGACTTATTCCCTCAAACCAGGAGAAACGGCCAGCTGCTCACTGGACCTCTATGGGCAGTGCACACAGATTGGCTCACGCAAGAGTCTGCCCAGGAGGCAGGCTTAGCCAAGTTGGATCCCTGTAGGCAGTGCCTTAAGTGGCACTGAAAAATTATCAGGGGCGCATCAAGGAGGCGTGGCATAACAAGAGGGTGTCGCCTGCTGGCTCACCGGGACGTCATTTCACCAAAATGCCAGGGGTAGCAGAAGTGCCATCACACAACCCTTGACTTCTGATAACATCACAGGAAGTGATGTCATTTGACCCCACCCCAAGTGACATCACAAGAAGCGATGAAACGCAGCCTTTCACCCCTTGACAAAAAGCATTGTTCCTAAGTATTCTACGAGAAATATGGTTACAATATCACTTTAATGTGATATACATTTCATAAAAGAATGGATCACCATATGTATCATTAATATCAGTGTGTATAGGCCCATATTACCAAATTACTGTGAATGCAAGCAGATGTCCAAGGCCAAACGATAATGATGTGTTATTATATAGCACATACGCCTGAGCGCTTTATATAGAACAAATATACATACAATATTAACAAAACTGTGTTGATACTCGTTTATTAAACTCAGAAGGATGACAGGCTGAGTTGGCCTTGCAGGGATTCGAACCTGCAGATGACACAAACACATCACTGCAGCGAGCGCTCAACCCACTGAGCTCTCTTACCAGCTATAGCTATTTTACTGACTATAGTAAAATGAGTCAGAAAGCAAATTACACTTTGACACTTTGTGGTGGATATTATTAAACTGTTAACTGAGATTTAACAGCAGGCCCGTTAATCTGCAGTTCTGGTGCAAATTTGGCCACATGTCAAGCCTGCGTGGATTTTCTTTTCACACTTCAGAGGTTGGCAAAATACATAGCATTGGGAGGACTCATAACTGTGTATTAAAGAATTTAGAGTAGCACAGGGAAAGCAGTGCACTCATACGGTATCACCTACTCTTGGCCCTCGTTACCTCATACGTTATCTCATACATGCAAACAAACATCCTGAACAGCATGCCATGGAGATAGGAAAGACACATTACATCAAAGCATTAATTGTGGCACAATGAAATCACAATGAAATCAATGGCCGCTGTATGTGCTATGGTCAAACAGTTCTACACTGTACACAAGCTTTTAGGCACAAGGATTTTGGCAAGTGACTAAGGACACCGAGATGGAATGTCTTGTGATGGTCTTAACAGAGACAACAGCAGAAAGAAACATGCTATAACTGCAACTTGCGAAAAGCAAAATACATAGGGCCTCATTACAAGTATGCCGGTCGGGTAACAATGGTGCCGGTAAGCCTACTGGCACCATTGTTACCGGACCGGCACACAAGTCTGCGGGCGTGTGCCGTCCCGCCCACCAGGGTCAGACCTGGCAGGCAGAACGGCACCCGCCCGCAGACATTCACGGAAGCTTCCATGGTCCCTACTCCCATTGAGCCCTATAGGACTCAAATGGGAATGGGGATTAACATTTACCGTCGCCTGACTTCCCGGAAGACCAGGGTCGTAATCCCCCAGTGATTCCGGCAAGCCAGGTGCCGGTAAAAATTGATGCTTATCCTACTCTAAATGCTTTTTGGAAGTTTTTGTCTGCATTGTGAATTTGAGGTTTTTAAGAACAGACTAAATTAGTGACTCACCCCTGAAGTGTGCCTGAAATAAACCTTTAACAAGTCTAGCAATTATTGTATAGAATTCCAGAAAGCACATTATTTGTAATTCATATTCTTTCTTATTTAGGGTCAGTGCTCAAAATGTTACACTTGTGGTACCCCCTGTTTCTTTAAGAGGCCGGAAAACGAGTCAGCCACTCCAGAAACAAAGCACATGGTACTGGCCACAGCCCAGGGACTACCATTAAAAAAAAAGACGTTTTATTATTTTAATTTTTTAGGGGCAGCAAGGGAGACCACAGGGGTAGCAAGGAAGACCTCAGGGGTCGCAGGTGCAACCCCTGGCATCCCCCAAATGAGGGCCCTGCTGGCTCATTAGGCCATGCCCCTTGTCGAATTCCGGCTCAACAGGCTACAGGCACCCCTGCTAGGCAGCACTTTGTAGAGATCAGTCACCATCGCCCCCTTGGGGGAGAGGGTGCAGATCTCTGCATTTAATTACTAACAGCCTGCCTGGGGAGGGACAGCAGCACTATTAAGGCGGAAAAGGTGAGGCCGCTGGAAGCAGAGGAATTTTTTTTCCTGAATCTTCTGCGAATGAGCGGGAGCTTCAGACTTTAGAAAAAAAGTCTTGCCCCTCTAGTGGACGGGGCTGCCAGTGGACATTACTGAGCCCCGACAGGGCTGCGCCTCAGAAAGATATTTCGGAGCCAGCTGGGGCTCACCCCCAGGTAGCCCCGGCCCACTTAAAGCTCTGCCTGTAGGGGATTCGCGCAGACAGACCTTGAGAAAAGACCTTAGACATGGCTTCATTAAAAGCTCTCTGGGGAACTGTACCAGCCAGGCCTGAGGAAGGGAGACAGTTAAGCACTGCCACATTCAGAGGCTTGGGAGAAACCCAGAGCTCACTGGCCTAAGGTACACAAGGGATTATTCTCTTTCTTTGATTCACACTCTGTCATCTGTCCTTTCTAAGCTCCATGACTCCCCTGCGTGGCACAGTCCCCCCAAAAGCCCACCCAGGATAACCCATGACAGTCACTCCCTCAGATGGCTCTCTAGTGGGAGACTACCTGTGGTGGCCTGGACAGAAGACAGGACACTGTTGGGATTTAGCTAGGTGTTTATTGAGACATCTGCAGTATTGAAACAGTGTGAGCATTTAGTCCAGGACAGGGGTGGTGTCAAAACTTGTAACCTTAGTTCCCCTCCTTTCCAACTCCTCCTCACCTGAGTCTCCGGCTGAGTCTTCTTGGAGTTCCGTCTTCTTCTTTCTTCTAGCTTTTCTGGAGTCTTTCCTCTTCTTTTGATGTAGGTACGGGTGTGACTCCCCGGAGGCCACCGTGACCAGATGGGAACTAAATCCCAGAAGCCTCCCAGGAGTCCGCCCCCAATTCCAGGGAAAAAGCCGTAAGGCAGAAAAAACCCTGTGTAGATGGTATTCTTCTTATTAGAATTGAAGAGAAGAGACAAATCCGACCTTCTATTCAGTGTAGCATGCACTCTGGTTTCGAATGTCCATACAGTAAGTCTTTCCACTGATTCTGCGGCAAGAAGGTACGGACCGCAAGGGCTGGTGGAGAGAACAGTGAGAACTTGTCCAAAGGATTGTTTCAAACAGCAGGGGCCGCAGAAGGAAGGGAAGGCGTGCAAACAGCAGTCATGAAAGATGAAGCAAGTAATAAACACAAGGAGCACTGGGAAGTAAGACCGGATGGTCGAGGAACGCAAAGGACGTCGAATCGACAACTAGTCGATAAGACAGCTCGTCTGGATAGAAAGCTAATAGTAAAAAAAGTGGAAGAAATCAGAGCAGGAGCGAAAACGAAAGTAGAAGGAAATGAAATGAAAGTAAGGTAAAAGTAAACAAACAGACATAACGGAAAAGGATAGAAAAGGATAGAAACATAGACTGAGGAGTAAGGGCTTACCTCAAGGTGTGATATACAGGGATACAATCACAATAAGGAAATGTTAACCAAAAAGTCAGCAAACCGCGGTGATAAGAAAGTCAAAGATGAGAAAAGGAATAATTAACTGGAGATTAAATAGAACGTAGCAAGAGCTCAGAGACAGCGCTGGGGAGAATACCAAAGTACTTCGATACAACGCATCGGAGCACCGGTGCGTCGTACGTAAATACATGCTGGCGGCCATCTTGGATGAGGCATAGACCGCCAAAAGAGGTTCCCAGCCACCATGTTAGGTGTGCTTCCATTGGTACCAGACCTTCCAGGGCTGGTGCATTACAGGTGGTCTCAGTACTCACAGTTCTGTTCATGCAGCTGGTGCAGTTGCTTCACTGCACAGCATGGGTCAAGGGTGTTGAGATCCCTTGCCAGCTAGAACTCTGAGGAGGCTGCCCTCAGCCTTGGTATTACACTCTGCTGGGAAGGGCTTGGAGGCTTCACACTTTCAAATGGCTGAGTCACCTCAGCAGGAAGAGCGCCGGGGCTGGTGTTCTCTCCATCCTCCTTCCAAGTCCTCTGTCCCTCGCGCTCCTCCTCATGCTTCTCGTCCCAAACTCTCTTGAGATCTCGTGGGCGGATCTCGTGAGATGGAGTCTCCACACACCTCCTTTTGTGGGAAAAGATGGTTCCTAGTCCATTAAAAAGTCAGTGAACTTGGTTGGCTTCCTTGTCTCCCTTTGGGGTTTGTTCTGGTTAGTGATGGCACTTGGGGATTGGGTGGTTGTGCGGGGTGTCTCGAGTACGGTGGGATCCACTGGGGTTGCTTCGCGGTGTGGTTCTCTGGACTGGGGCTTAGGGCTCATGTAGGCTTGTTCTCTTTGGTCCTTTCTTCTGGGACGTCCGTCTCTGGTGGTTGGGGGTCGCTTGACGATCCCCATGTCTGCTTCCATGGAGGGGTAGTTGGTGGACGCTCTTTTCCGTTACACGGCCACTCTTTCCAGGTTCCACTATCTTCCGTCCTTGGTGTGGACATGTTTGGTTCCTTTCCAAGTTACTTCTATGGCCTTGCTGTATTTGGAGCCCGTGCTGGCGTTTTTGTAGGGTAGACATATTTCTACCAAGTCCCCATCATTGACCTCTGTATGATGGGCTGCTCTGCGTTTGTCACCTTGAGATTTCATGACCTTCTTGTTCCTTTGCATTCGGAACACGATGCCACTCATGTCGATGTCCTCATCCTCTCTGACTTGGTGTAACCACAGTAGTGGTTATACTGGGTAACTGGGATGCAGCCCTTCTCCCTCTCAACAGTTGAAACAGAGATACTCCTGTGATTGCATTTGGTGACCGATGATGAGCTGTAACCACCTCATTGACGGTCTTGTGTGGATTCATGCCTGATGCACATGCCAGTTGTAAGGCCCCTTTGATGAAGCAGTTTAACCTTTCTACCAGTCCATTGGCTTGTGGGTGGTATAAGCTTGCTCTCAATTGATGGATATTGTGCTTCTTAATGAAACTTTACATTTCCCTGGAGACTAGCTGCACACCATTGTCCATCACAATCTCTTTGGGGAGCCCTTTCCTTTGAAAAACGGCACAGACTACTTCTATAACTGTGCTTGTGGTAATGTCTGGTACAAATTCGATCTCAACCCACTTGGAGAAATAGTCCACCATGACTACTCCGTACATGTGATCGGCCGACATGCCATCCAGTGGGCCAATGAAATCCAGTCCTATTTTGTGCCAGACGCTGTGTGGGATTTCAGTGGGTAACATGGGTGCTTGTCTCACTTTCAGTCGTTTGTCGCTGTTGGTGAAGACATGGCATCTTTCTGTCATTGCCCTCATGTCTTGGTCAATGCCGGGCCACCTGTATGCGTCACGTACTCTGTGTTGCGTCATGTTGCTGTCCAGATGACCTGCATGCGCTCTGCACAATATTACTTTGCGGATGCCTCTTAGGGGAATCACATGGTTGACTCATTATCAGGCCATCCATTACCGTGATTTCATCGCTGACTTTCCAATATGATCGCAGATCTTCTGGCACAGCTCTTTCATTGGGCCCCTTCATTTGAGATGCGATATCCCAGGTACTCTACCTCAGCAGCACCGAATATACACTTCTCGTGGCACAGGTGGACTCCATTGCTCTGTAGATTGCTCAGCACTTCGCTCAGTACTTTGTCATGGGTTCCTGTGTCCTTGACGTATACCAAGATGTTGTCTTGGAAATACAACACATTTTTGATGCCGTGCAGCAAGGAACTCATCATTCTCCAGAATGCTGATGCCGCGGAGGACAGGCCGAATAGCATTCGTGTGTGTTGATAGGTGCCAAAAGGGGTGACGACTGCTGTGAGCGAGCGTGAGGCCTTGTGCAGATCTATTTGATGGTAGGCATCACGCATATTAAGTCTTGAAAATATGGTAGCTTCCTTCATCATAAGCACGATTTTGTTTATACTGGGTAGCGGAAAGCTGCCTGTGACTACATCTATATTTAGGCTGCGTAGGCCTAGGCACACTCTGTTCGTTTGAGGCTTTCTTCTTTATGAGTACCAATGGGCTCAGCCATTCAGAGGACTCGACTGTCTCTATGGTTCCTTCTTTAACCATTTTCTGGAGCTGCGATTCCAGTGCTGTTCTTGCTGTCGCTGGAACCGGTCTAACCTTGTGCTTTACTGGCACTGCGCCAGGTTTGAGGTGGATTTTATGCACGTAGTTTCTTATCTTCTTCGGTGTTTCAGAGAACAACTTGGAGAATGCTTTTTTTAGGTTTGGCGCTCCTCCTGAAGAGACCAGCAGCACTTGTTCCGGGGTGCTGGGTTCTAGTCGTATGCTCAGATTATGTTGGTTGTCCCAACCCAGTATGGCTGGGCCATGAGACGAAAAGTAGACTTTCGTGGTGGTGCACCTGTCCTTGAATTCAATTTTTGCTTTGATATAGCCCAGTAGATCTATGGTGGCTCCCCCGAAGACCATTGGCTTTTGCTCGGTGCTTTTGATTTTGACTTGGTCGCGACAGATCATACTCTCGTGTCTGGATGATGAGAACGATGAGGTCGGACCCAGAGTCGACTATGACCCGCGTTTCCATTCCGTCCACCCTTACCAGGCATTGGGGTTTCTCCCTCCTTGCTCGGGGTGAGTTGACCATGATCACCAGTGGCTTGTCTAACTGATCATCATCATCACTCGACTTTCTGCTGCCATTGAAGCGGGGTGACATTCATTTCCCGCCACGTGAAAGCTATTGCCACGTGCCCGAAACAACTGCACTTGGAGCATTCCTTGTTCCTCGCAGGACATTCTCCATCATTCGCCATGTGCTTGGTGCTGGCACACCTGTAGCACTTGGATGCTTCTCTGGATGTGGGTCCCTTTCATATGATGGTGTCTCGGGGCTGTCTCTCCCTGCGTCCTTTCCACTGCACAGCGGCTAATTTGGGTGCAGGGGACAGCCCTCTGACTTCTCTGCGCCTGCTCGAGGTTTCCTCTTCGGCTCTGGCAATTTGTATGGCTTTATCCAGATCCAGTTCTTTCTCCTGTATGAATTTGTCTTGGACCTTCCGGGAATTCGGGTGGACTACTAGGATGTCACAGATGATTTGTTCGACGTCCCTGAATCTTCACAATGCCGCCAGTTCCCTCATCCTGGTGATGTAAGCATCTATAGGTTCATTGCTCTGCTGCTTTCTTGTATAACACTTGAGTCTGTGGAGGACCACATTTTCCTTGTTGGTGAATCTTTTTACGATGTGGTGAACCGCCTCCATGTAGACATCATCGTCATCATTTGCGATGGGCATGGCCATCAATTCCGCAAAGATACGTTACCCTTCAACCCCCATTGCGTTCAGCAGCATGGCCTTTTTCCTGGCCAGCGAATAGTCCATGCCACCTAGTGCATCCTGGTACGTGGAAAACAACGGCTCCCACTGCTGCCATGGGATGGCCGGCGTGCTGGGGGACAGAAGGTAAGCAGGGGGCAGTGTGACGCCTTGCATGGTTGCTGCACGGGTGTTTTCAAGTCCTTGTCTCAATTATGTGGTGGCCTGGACGGAAGACATGACGCTGTTGGGATTTATCTAGGTGTTTATTGAAACACCCGCAGTAGTGAAACAGTGTGGGCATTTTGTCCAGGACATTGGTGGTCTCAATACTCACAGTTCTGTTCATGCAGCTAGTGCAGTTGGCTTCACTGCACAGCATGGGTCAAGGGTGTTGATATCCCTTGCCAGCTAGAGCTCCCAGGAGGCTGCCCTCTGCCTTGCTATTACACTCTGTTGGGAATGGCTTGGAGGTTTCACGCAATCAAATGGCTGAGTCACCTCAGCAGGAACAGCGCCGGGGCTGGTGCGTCTCTCTGTCCCCTGCGCTCCTCCTCGCTCTTCTCGTCCCGAACTCTTGCGAGATCTCGTGGGCGGGATCTCGCGAGACGGAGTCTCCACACTACCCCATGCCATTTGTGATTAACATGGAGGGGGACCCCTACCTGCGGTAGAAGGGAGGGTCCCAAAGCTCTCCAAAATGTGGTGGCCCTCTGTTCCGGGCTTAGCACTGGACTCTTATGCTGCAAGAATCTTTCTTCAAGAGAAAAGACTTGCAGCTTACAAGTCAGAGAGTTCCAAAATCTAACCAGAAGTCCCCTCCCACTCTCAGCTCAGGCATGTATCTCCTTCTTGCAGCCAAGACACTCACTCGCGCTTCGTCACTCCACCGACCTTTCTGGAACAGAACAAAATGCTCCACTACCTAGCCTGCTGGGCTGCTGCTGCTGTGGAAATGATATCATGCCCTGATCTGAGTTTTGCTGGCCTGAAACAAACTCCTGTGGAACACTGGCTGTGACTGCAGTTCACTTAAATGCGAATATGAGTCAGCTTTCTGGACAAGGGCCCTGCAGCAAGAGCAAAAGCTTACCCACTCTCAGATGTGCCGCTTTACAATGCCATTAGCTCCCAGAGGCCGGCTGCACGGAGCTTTGCATCAGTTAAATCTGCTCCTATCTTTTAACATTTGCTTACCTTGCTCCCTCAGACTGAAGGTTTTCCTTGATCGGAGGTATTTTCCGCAAGACCAAGGGTAAACAGCCGTTGCTGTCACGTGTAAGCAGATAGTGGCGTTTTGCCATTTCTAAAGCCTACCACGTGTCACATGATAACTCTACGTGAGGCACGCCAGCATCCTGAGCAGAAGTCTAGGGGATTTCAATGCACGATTCCTGTAATGCAGCTACGTAAGCCACGCATAATACATTTGTACATATAATGCCAGTCATGTGTACAACTAGCCTAACATTTCGGAATGCCGGGGGTTGGGGGTGCGGGGTGCGGGGTGGGGGGGTGCCAGCCCTTCAAATGTTGGGAGAGACGCTAACTTCAGTGACTGTTGGGAGGACAAACTTGCTTGTGAGTAGCATCTAACTTCTTTACACATTCGAATGAGACTATTGTGGTGAAGCTTCAATGTCGAAAGCAGTGAACTCTCGGCTACACGTCTGAAACACACACTTAAGGACTGCTGTGAGAAGGAGCTCTCTCCGCCTGTCTCCCTTAGCACCCCCTACCATTCCAATCACAACGCTGTTGCTAACAATGAAATGCTTTCAGGGTCAGACTGCGGCACAAAATTGTCTCGGGCACCAAGGAAAAAGTGTCCCACAGTTGCAAAAGGCAATTCATTCCTTTTGTGACAGATTGTTCGAATAGTTCCCAAGGGGGAGTTCTTTTGATAAAATGTCATTAAAATTGTGCAATTTAAAGAATATTTATTCAGCATCAATGGTCAAAACCACTAGCTGCATAATGAAGTATCTCATTAAATTGGCCCACATTGACCTAAAAAGTGTCCCAAAAACTGGTCCACACTAGCATTTTGTGTTTTTGGTTCGGGCATTGCCCTATTGCCCTACGGGCCAGTCCGAGCCTGGATGCTTTACATTAGTAATTGCTGCCTTGCCGGGCCTTTGTTAACTGTGCAGCAACAGGTACCATTGTCTGGGTCCTGTCCTGCCCCGGCTTCGTAGGTCCACCAGGTCCAGTCAGCTTTACCCAAAATTTCGGGGTGGTGCTAAATCAAAATCTGCCCAATGATCGTTGTGCCGCCAAAGCCAGTATTTGGGTTTGTACACTAAGAAGCCGTATTCGCCATGGACAATATTGTATGGCAGGACAATGAACACTAGAAAAGGCTCTGCCTGCCTGTCTGAAGCTCTTTATTCACGTAAATAAAAGCCCTCTATTCAATGAAATATCTGATGAATGGGAACAATTTGTACTAAGTAAGGGGAGAAGAACGAGCCATGCCAAACACTGTCACAATAGCCGAACACAGAGGCTGCTTTCATGCAGCGAGTGAGGCGAAGAAAAGACGCAGCAAGCTTTGAAGTGTTGCGTAGCAAAGGGGTGCCAGTGTGGGCAGCAATGCCACCGGTACTCCGTGGCAAGCCGACCTGTGCTGGCAAGTAGAAATAGGCTGAGTAAGGCAGGCGCCCATTGCTTCTTACCCACACACTGTGTACCTGTAATAACCACGCTGCACTATAATTTTTGGGGAATAAAGATTTGGCAGTTGGCTTTATTATTTACAACAAAATCAAATCAAATCAAGAGCTCAAAGGGGTGCTTTTGGACACCTGGGTCTCATCACGACTTGGGCGGTAACGCTGGTGGTATTACCGCTGGCGGTATTAGCCCTACCGCCGAACTCCGCGGCGCTAATAGCGCCGCATCACGAGTTTGGCAGTAATGTTAATCCCCATTCCCCATTGAGCCCATTCGGGAATGCCCCATTCCCCATTGGGCTCAATGGGGAAATTTCGCACTAATACCGCCAGTGGATTTCCCGCCGGCGGTATGAGCGTGAATTTTCGGCGGATTTCCCCCCAGCTAAGAGGTGGGGCAAAATCCGCCAAAGTCCTGATTTGGCGGACCCTTAAATTCGGCGGTAATAGCGCTACTGCCGGATTTAAGGGTTACCGCCAAAGTCGTGATGAGGCCCCTGGTGTCCCAGGAGAGCGATCGCCGACACCAGCTATGTCGTCGTCCAGAGCTCTTCCCCGATCCTTGTCAGTGGCATACCCACTGTCCCTTGAGCTCTGCTGACTACCCCCTTTTTGCGTTTTTTGCAAGCTGGGCGTTTGCCTCTCGAGATTTATTTCCTTCCATTCTTGGCTGGTGCCCCTTATCAATCCCAATGGCATCCTCTTGTCTGACACATGTCGCTTCACTTGAGTGGCTCCCCGGCCGCTCAGGTTCCCCCCCAAAAGTACCCTTTATTTGCATTCCCTTTCGGCTAGCGCCCTGAATATGCTGTCCTTAAATACCTGTATTACCTTCCGTGAAAGATGCACCCCATCTTGGTAAAATAGGTTGGGGTTCTTTTTGTTGGACAATTTCATTATACAGCAACCGTCTTGCAGTGATTTGCAGACGGCGTTGAAGGCTAAGGCTAAGTGGCGCTGCCTCTTCATTTTTCAAATACATGTATTGCTGGATCATCTTAAACTGCATGGGGCGCCCTTCAGGTTATGTTTTAGTCCTGAATTGTTTCGTGTGACTGGCCACACTACACTGCATAGATTGTTGCAGTAGTAAGGTTTTCATCAGAATGGTAACATCCACCTCCTGAGGAAGACGTTCAGTTAACCACTACTACACGTCGAAACCGGTCGAGAGAAAAATTCTACAGGGATGTGATCTTTGCATCTGCTTTTTCTATCCACCCTGACAATAGATTGTTTGTGAATTATTTCTATTGTTTGCAAACACCGCAATAATGTGTGTTATTATGGGGACTAGTTATGAATTCCTCTTCCCCATTGGTTTTTAGCATGTTTTTTGGTGTTTTGTAGTACTTTGTATGTATGCCACGGTATGATGAGTTGTGTGTGTATGAATGAACTTGGTATGTTGAGTATGAGTGATGTAGTTTTAGCCGATTTTTGGCATATTGTTGCTGCTGTTTTGTTATGTTAAAATGATTAGTGTACAATAACTTTGTGTGATTTATTCACCAGTTTTCAATTTTTGTATCATCTTTAATAAATTTGGATACATTTTTTCTAAATATACTTTGCTCTGGACATATCTTTTCTGTTTCTTGATGCTCTGGGACAGCCTGTGCCTGATAAAATTCAGCCCAGTGCTCTTGCAAAACTTTTCCAGACCATTATTTAACTTCCTCGTAGATGTCTCTACTGCTTTTCTGCACATTTCTTTCTGGGAATCACCTATGACATGAATATCTCGGTATTCCTCCAGCAGTGGGATATGCTGCTGAGTGAATCGGATATGTCTTTCTGCAATTGCTCTCTCCCCATGCTTGTCAAATCTTTCCCCCCTAAATGTATCACCATGTATTCTGGGGCAGTCCTGTGATGGCATCATGACGTAAGGCACAGACAATAGATTCAACTTTCTCAATAAATGGTTAATTTTCTTAAATGTCAGGCTGGATTACGGCCTAACTTGCCCCATGCTAAGGTGGGGTTTCTCTACCTAAAGAAAACTAAGGATAGTCTGTGTCAGTAAATTCAACTCAAAGGTCTGTGTGTGTCAAAACCTATACTTTCCCTCACAATTAAAAATATACAATGTGCAGGGATGTCAGCAACAAGAGAAACAGTGTTTAAAATAAAGTTCCAAGCTTCTTCTAGCTCCTGGCTTATACTCAGCTTCCCCTCCCACAAGAGTTCAACACAGTTCACAAAGTTGCAGGGATCCCTTCCCCAAGATGTCAGCTCTTGCAGCTTCAAAACTATAATCAGTTCATATCTCCTGGTTTTCCAAAACAGTTCCAGTTCAACTCTTTAATCATTCAGCTTTTCAGTAGTTCACATAAGTTACTAACTTTATGCATTCATCATTACATTTAGCAACTGTGTCAAAATAAAAAGCTTCTTTTCATTTGCTTTCCTTGGCTCTTTTCAATCAGGGGTCACTCAGTCTAAGTGCAGTTGTCGGACCACATAGTCCACTCATTACAGGTCACGCAACCAACAACCATAGGCACTTTGTTATGCTTCTGCATTCTTCAGGTTTTCGTCAACACAGGCTTCCCTCTCTAAACCTGTGTCCTTGGCCAACATGTATTTCAGATTCTCCTTGGCAGTCTCTTGGCTGCTTTGCCACAACATGTATTCCATACAACTCACTCTCTGGTGTTCAACCTTTTCTACCACCTTGCTTTCACTTGCTTTCACTTTTTTCACAAGTGTTCACCACTTGCTTTTGTCTCATACTGTATTCAAATATGCTCATCATATCTTTCAGTTAGTTTGGTATTCATTGATGCTTCTTGCACTCTCAAATGTACTTCTCATACTCTGTTCGGTATTCAAAAAGGCTTGGTTTAATCTTCTATTGCAATTGCAATAGTTTTCAGTTTGTTCGTCATTTCGACATGCCTGCTTCCAGCGCCCTGATAAGAGTGTTCCCTCCCTTACACTCATCGGTATGCTGCCACTCTTCCAGGTGTCCCGATTCTGATTCCCAGCTTCTTCTCGCTCCATCGTTTCCTGGTGTGAAACTCAAATGGAGGCAGCTACTGACCTGAAAGTTATTTCAACACATGGGGGAACGGTTCAGGTGGTAGGTCCATTCCATTCAGGTGGACATCCTTTTAAATAGATCTCTTACTAGATTCTTGTTGAAGCCTGTAAACGACAGTTACGTCTACATTATACAGTCTAATTCCTCTTTTTTGTTCAATAAACATCCTAAAGCGGGAAATAGAGAAAAAAAATGCAACACGCAAGTTAATGCTTTAGAAGAACCACTTGTGTACAATAAAAGAGTATTGACCTTGAACATCGCCATGAGCACGCTTCTCCAGATCTACTATGTATAACTGATCTAAACATGTTCTCCAGATAAGAACACATCACTACTAACCCAACACTGCTCTAAGTGTTCCCATGTATTAATGTATTTTGTATTCGTTTTGTCGAATTACACCTATGTGAAATTGCTTAATAAATTATTACTTTTTTTAACCCAGAAGGGTGAGCGTTGCACAGTGCAGTATTTATTCCAACATATGCATTGTTTTGAGAGGCACCACAAGGCCTGCACACAGGAGGGAGGGGTAGCTGTATGCTCTATTCTCTGCTTATAATGTTCAATACACCACTTGAGTATTAGCCCCCCATAACAAAAATTAGGGGTCGATCCTTGTTTTTCAAAGCACCTGTACTACTTCCACATTATCGGACTAAAGGGCCACCTCTTAGTTGCCCAGGTCGCTGCTCCAGGGCATACTGCAGCCCAGGTCACTGCTCCAGGGCATACGGGTACCCATATTGGAAATAACTCAAGGAGCGTGTTGTTCCTGGTCCAGGCAAGGGCATCCCAGCTCTCTGGCCATAGTTCTGTGCATCATTTAGTGCCCAATACAGTGCTGAAACCGCAAGTGCCTGCCACATCTGTAAATAGCACTATTTCGTCCTCCTGGTTGATAGGCGTGCGCCAGATCACCGTGCCATTGAAGTCCCTCAGAAACTCCTCCCATATCACCAGGTCTTTCTTAATGCTTGCGCCCAGCCTGACCCTGTGGTGTTTCTGAGCAGTGCTCTTGTTCTTAGCTCAATGCTTCTTTGAAACACCCACCCTTGTGGTATTACTCTGTCTGCAAAGTTTAGTTTCCCTGCGAGCGACTGTAGCTCCCTTACTGTTGATTTACTTTTGTCTCTCATGCACCCCATGATGCCGGCCAAGTCTGCCACCTTGTTCTTGGGGATGCAGCATACCCCCTCCCTTGATTCGATCACTATTCCCAAGAACTGAATTGCTTGTCCTGGGCCGACAGTTTTTTCCTTCACTTGCGGGATGCCCCAATTCCCTGTTAATTTTATGAAACTTTCCAGTGTTTCTTTGCATAGCCTGGAGTGCTGGGACCTACAAATAAAAAATCATCCAAATAATGCACTACCCGTGTCTCTGGCATTAGTCTATTGAGTGCCAACTGTATAAACAAGCTCAGTTTCTCGAAATATGAACAAGAGATGGCACACCCCATAGGTGGCACTTGAAGTTGTACTACCTGTCCTCAAACTGGAAGCAGAGAGCAGAGCCATGGGTCTGAGGTCCCATGCACCGGGAGGATCTGGAAAGCTGATTTAACGTCTACCTTCACCAGCCATGCCCTTCTTCCAGCCCCCCTGACCATTTCTGCTGCCTCCTGGAAGTCGGTGTATGCCACTGCTGCCTCCAGAAGGGAGATGCTGTTGTTCACTGAACTGCCCAGCGGGTATGATAAGTGATGGATCAGCCTAAATTCTCATTGTTCCCTCTGGAGGACTAGGCCCAGGGGGGAACAGATGAACTTCTGGAACAGTATTTCTTTGAATGAGTCCCCCTGCCTGCCTAATTCTGTCTCTTTTTGTATTTTTTCTCGCAACGGCTCTGGATTTTCTCTTGCCGATTTTAGATTCGGTGGTAGGACCGGTGAGCCTTGTCCCTTGAACGGGATGGTAAAACTCTTAGAAAACCCCTCTTGTATCAGATTTTCCATCTCTCTTTCTGGGAAGGCCTGTAGCCATTTCTCCATCCTTGCCACCCTTATAGGTGGCCTTCCCATTGCACCTAGCCCTTCAAGGGTGTTTCACCTCTGCCCGTATTGTTGTGGGTGGGTGCGACGGGCTTGATGCACTTAGTACTTCTGTGTTCCCTGCTGCACCTGCTACATTGATGCCTACATTTGCAGTCCTTTCCCTAGCTGCATGAGCCCTTGTCAAAACTCCAGCAAATTGTGGGGGGCCATTGGGCTGACCACCTTGCGCTTTGGGAGGCATGCTGTGTTGCCAGCTCTTCGGTGGCCCCCAAACTACTTCCCCTGAAAAGGCTGTCCCCTTGCCAGCTGGTACCCGCTATCGCTTCCCCTTTAGCTGTTCTGACAATATGGTTTCTTCTGGTAGCTGTTTGTGCCCTGTAGTGATTGTTCCCATTTCTCTTTTAGTATGTTAAAAATGTAAATGTTGGCGTCTTCATCATCCCACTCCAAGTTTGGGTAACAGTCCATCTGCATGCGAAATTTGCGGTCATATTCTAGCCATGCATCTCCCCCGAAGGATTTGTGAACTTTAAAACCTTTTGCTCTTATGCTACCAATGCTATCCCTTTCTCCGGCTATTTCTTCGTTACGATGGTGGGTAGGATGTGGAAAGCCGAAAACCAGTTCTCAAAGTTTTGCAATACTGCAACTCTTTTGTTAGCACCTTTTTCTTCCTCTTTCTTATCATCCCTGCAAACGTCATAACCCTGCTTCTGATATTCCAATAGTTAGAACATTTTTATGAATTCTTTCTCCAAATGCTATTCTTCACCATCTCCTCTATGTGCCAGGTCTTTGTTTTCTCAGTTCTCCTGTGCACGTCTTTGCTCATTAACACCTCCCAAACCTCATCATAAATATTCCCCCGTCCTGGCACTCTAAGCCCTGGCCAGGTACCGCGCCTGTAGTGCTTAGTGCAGTTTTGTCTACCAGACCAGCATCCTGCCCCTGAGCTATTGTTCCCAAATTCACCTTGCTCACCCCTTGTGTTTTCCACAATTGTGAGCCCAGAGCCTGGTTATCCTCGGCCTCGTTTTACCTCTGTTTTGCCAAAGCTGCACCCCCAACCTGGCTAACTACGACTTTGGTCTCCCCTTTTCCATTTCCCTCACTTATTACGCTCTATTTCAACCATGCCTTCAGCTGTTCCCTCTCATCCTCTTCACTAGTGCCATCCTTACCCCGCAACTCTCTCCGAGTCGGAAGAGCTAGGACTGACCTCTTGCCTGCATGTTTAATTTTCCCCCTTCTTTTTCCTCTTGTGGCACCTTCTCGGCTTTTTGCCCAAGTCGGTCCTACATGAGCATAGCATTTTCATTATACGTTTCTCAAAGCCACTTTTTTCAGTACCTGTATTTTTTTCTTATTTTCTTTTCTTCTTTAGTACCTTGTTCGCTTGTTTATCTGCTGACATGCCAACCTCCACACCTCCCTTTCTTTCCTGCCCCCTGGGAAGGGTCTCTTCCCCTGGTCCCCCTGACTCGCTGCTGCTGCTGCTTTCGTCAATTAATAGTGGGGACATGTCCCTGTTCTGCTCCATACTATGCAGTGTTTCCATCACCCACTGAGCTCCAAACTCCTTTTCTGCTGCTTTTGCCCAGAAGCGCAGTTCATTTTCGCTCTGGCGTTGCTCCCCTTCCATTCGCAGCAGGCTGGGAAAAATTACCCCTTCAAAAACCATAGCCACTAAGCTTGTGGCCGGTATTATTGCTCCTTGGCTGCTACTGCCTTCCTCCGCCTGCCTGAGCAACCGTAGGCCGCTTTTTCAGCCGGCTGGTATTATGCACCAAAACAAAGGTTTAATACAAAATGTATTACGTTTTTCTTCGACCCTCCTTTGCACTTGCAAATGCTGCCGTTGCGCAAACCTTTGAGCCAGACCTCCCCTTCTAGCAGAGCTGTGGAGAGGCTCCTCTTAAGCCTGTGTGCTGGCTGGTCGGCCCGCTCTCCTTCCACCGGTATCCCAGCCCGGCTTGCAACAACTGTTGCTACTGTGTCCAGGCAATACCTCACGCTCCTTCCTTGCAAGTCCTCCCACCTCTCTGGCAAACCCGACCTGGCGGCCGCTCTCTTGCTGCTCGCCATGTCGCAGCCTGGATCACAGCTCAAGGCGCAAAGAAGGTTGGGGGGGTTGAGGTAATCCACCTTGGGGGTAGTGACCTGGCCAAAACAAATAGGGGCGAATTGATGCGCAACATGTGCGAGTCATCAAGGGCTATAGCTCATTGCTGGTGGGAAACCGAAATTTCTGAGATATTTACACGCAGAGTCTGGTACGGGGCGCGCAGGAGGCATGCCATTGAAACTACAAGGAAAAAGCTAAACAGGGCAGTGGAAAGTTATTGTAGGAGTACAGGGCCCCAGTTTATAAAGCATGGCTTATCACAGAACATTCCGGAGAGGCCCCACCAAGACGGCATACACCTATCCAGCAAAGGGATGGGACATTTTGCAGATAATATTTTTAGAGCCTTAGCAGCGCGAGGATGCAGTTAGGAGCGCGTTTTTGGGGGGACCTGAGCGGCCGAGGCGGCACCCACTCAGGTGTGGCGGCACGTGTCCAGGAACGGATGCCCCAGGGTAACTAAGACGAGCCGAGGAGAAGGCTGGGCATCTACAACCCCTGGACACGAAGAGCCCAAAAAGCGAGTTGGTGTTATTCTGTGTTTATTATGATTATTATTTGGTGTTATTTTCTGTAGAAAATAAATAAGCCTACGGCCTATAATTTTTCCACAAACAAAAACCTGTCTGTACTATTCTTTCGGGGAATAGGGTAATAGGAATAAGAGCGACGGGGTGCCCACACTACTCAGCCTATGCCCCAGGCCCCGTGCAGTACAAAGTACGGCACGATGGAGGGCCTGGGGGGTTAGGCGCAGGGTGGGGGAAACAGAACGGCACGAAATACAAGGGGAGGGGCAGCCAAGCGGCGCCCCCACCCTCAGCGTTGCTAGGGAAACCCCACACGATGGGGGAAAGGTGTGAGGAAAGCAACAGGGGGGCAGGAGGAAGTCCGGCCTCCCCAGAGGGACAACAAAGGGCCAGGGGGGTATAAGTATCCCAAGCAAATGCAGGATAGGCACAACCAGGCAAGGAGCTCACCTCACTCGGGTAAGCTCCCACGGCCTGGAAAAGGGGGAGAAGGAAACGTTTTGCCACCCAACCCAACCAGCGGAAAAAAGGCAAGGAAAGGAGACAGAACAAGGAACAGGAACGCCGAGTACTTTCTTCGGTACACGGTAGAAGAAAGTCGTAGGCGGCGGCACGTGTCCAGGAACGGATGCCCCAGGGTAACTAACTAAGACGAGCCGAGGAGAAGGCTGGGCATCTACAAACCCTGGACACGAAGTGCCCAAAAAGCGAGTTGGTGTTATTCTGTGTTTATTATGATTATTATTTGGTGTTATTTTATGTAGAAAATAAATAAGCCTACGGCCTATAATTTTTCCACAAACAAAAACCTGTCTGTACTATTCTTTCGGGGGAATAGGGTAATAGGAATAAGAGCGACGGGGTGCCCACACTACTCAGCCTATCACCACGCCGCAGCCTGGATCCTTTTCTGTCATTTTCAAGGCTGGTGTCGTCGACATAGAAACCTTTGCAGCGCCGCTTACCCTCTTGAGATGGGACTCTCTGGCGCCTTGCCCGCTCCTCCGCCTCTCTCATCCTATCCCTGGACACCTTACTAAGCCAATAAGTTAAGTGCTCACGTGCCTTCCAAGCACCAAAGGTACGAAACAGGATCCACCACGCCTGCAATGAAACATGTTATCTTTTGCACTAAGCGAGAATTTTTGTGTGGCTGCCGTCTGGCAAGTTTATCAGTTATGGATGTGCTTGTCTTTCTGCAGTGCACCTACTCTGCTGCGGCCCCCTTTTTATGCAGACTTCTTCCTTTGTACCTGGGGGACCGGGTCTCCGCCCACCCCCCCCCTGCTGCCCCTTTTCACACCTTGTACTTCCTGGGCCTGGCTTCCCCCCCCTTGCTCCTGTGCTTTCCTTTTGTTTTGTCACCCTGGAGGCCTGGTAGATGGCGACCAACATGCCGTCCTCCCCACACTCTCTGGGGAAGCAACCTGGCATGCCCACTGTGCCTAGCCCCTCAGCCCCCCCCCCTGGGGCGCAGATCTTTGGCTTCAAGGCGAGGTGATATTTTCCTTCCTCACTTGCATGAAAATGGGGTCATGTTTGTTGCTTTTACAGCTTAGCTGTCAACCCCTGTTGGTACCTCACTACGCACTGCATTGTCTGAAGAACTTTGTTTAATCGGAAAATGCACCAACAATCGCTAAAATGCACCAACAATCGCGTTTGCAAGTACAGTGCATTGGTTGGCACTGCTCTGCGTTCATACAGCATACATGCAGTAAATGACTACAGGGCACAGGGGAGGATTTTCAACCCTCAACTTTATTGGTTGTTCTCCTTAATGCTGACCTCATTCTCCGCCCCACCCACGCTCCCCACGTCACTTCCGTCCTCCCCCTGCCTTACAGACCCTTTTGTGTATAACGATGTGAATGGCTCCTATGCTCCCAGCCGTACGTTACATCCAGCTGGCGTCATATCAGACATACAGCTCTGTGAAACACCCATATGTTATTTTTAGATGCACTAAAATGTAAAAAGAAGTCTTTGACCATGTTTCTTTACACTGGCATGTGTTTGTAGTTTTGAGAAACCGGATGCAAAAGTATCTGCCTGCTTTGTCTATTTAAAGAAACATATTTTCTTAACCAAAAAGGGTGCAAGGCTTTTGAGAAACAACTTTTTTTTCTGAATACACACCTGAATGGCAAATATTATTATTATTATTTGTAAACACGTCATGCACTTAGGTCTATTCCACCACACTTTGTGTGATTCTGTATTTTTAAATTGTTTTTGTGGAGGATTGGCCACCACACAATAATTGTGTGGTTGTGTATGCAGCATTTCATACCAGAATCTCAGCATCACCATTATTAACCACTCACTGTACTCAAATTATCGATCTTGAGAGGATGACAAACTGCCTTGACCAAGGAGTTGAACCCATGGCACATGCCATCCTGTTCCCAAGGCAGTGCATTGTCTTTGAGATGCGTGCCCGGTCATCATAATGCACAGGCACGCCCTACGACTTCCTGTGTCTGCCTCTACCCAATGTTAGGAGATGTTTCCTTCCGCCTTCAAGACGACTTCAGATGCAGACAACAGTTGTTATTGTGTGTTCAGGCTATCTCTAGTCAGCACCAGCTTAGCTTGGCTTTTAATGGCGGCCCTTTTGTGTGATCAGAGGGCTGGCTTAGGCCAGCCACTGAGTGAATCGGTGAGTCTAGGGAGGCCCTGTTGCTTACTAATTGCTGATGGGATTTAAGTAGGTTTACATACCTGCTGCTGGAGGATGTATGCCCTAAATTAGTGTTGTTGCTTTTAAGGTTCAGTACTGGATATACTGGCTGGTTGCTGTGTCCATTTTGTTACATCCATTTGTTAATTTTGGCTACTGGGTGTCATTTCTGGGCTTTCTCTTAGCCTTCTCCCAGTCCCCCTCACTCATTGGGTTTGTTATCCCATGCTGGGACCATTAGTGGGTCTTTTATTCACTTTCTGAATGAAATATTCTCCCAGTTATGCACCTTGAGGCATGAAGCTTCTGTCATCAAGAAGGGCACAACTACCCTTCCTCTGTTCTTTGGGATATCTTGGGTTGCCTCCACTATTGTTCTCAGCCGTTTTTTGCTGGCTGGCTCCTGCATGTTTCCCATGGAGCCAGCTGGATCCACTTGATTGGTTTCCTCTGTCATCCTGGCGCTTACTTTCACTCCTGTATGATGGGTCACCCTCCTGTGAAGGTCGATTACTCTTTTTTTTTGGTCATCTGGGTCTTGGTTGGTGTGGGGTGAGAACATTCTGTAAATCGAACTACAAAGGAAGATTTTTGCTCATGAGTTGTTTTCGCTGTTCCTTGGACATGTTCCCTAAAACTAACATCGTGAGTACTTATCTTTGGGCCCTCGGCTGGTGTCTTATTCTTCAAACGTATCCCTAGGGGTCAGTTTGGTCTGTGGTTGTGGGTTTCTGAAAGTCCCCTTCTACTGAAGTTCGCCGTTAGTTAACATTGGCCCCTATCCTGCTCTGCTGCCCTTTAGTTTCTGAGGCTTCTGTGTATCGAACCCAGAAGTGGACATTTTTGTGAGGGCCTCCTCTGGTATCCCCTGGGGTTGGTTATCATCTTCTTCACCTCTGTTGTGTAGAACTCAGACTTCCCCGACGTTTCCCCATGACTGAGACTGTGCCTGCTGACTTTGTCCTGTTTATTCCTATGGGGAACTTTTTCAACTCCTCACACTCCTAAACGGGGACCCTGGCGGGTATATGGACATATGTCATGTGTCCTCCTTTTGTCCCTGGAGTGTTAGGGTAAAGAACTGGAATTTGAATTTGTACCACTGGTTTTAAATCTATAGTTTTGCATTACACTCTTGTCTTTGAAATTGTTATGCTACTGTATAGGACAATTTCTTTTTTATATCGCTGTATTTGTATGAAAGTAATTAGCCCTTAGGTGTCTAGTACTATAAGACTGATCTAACCTTAACTTGTCGTGGCCCTCTGGGCTCTGGTCGTTGTTGGCTAATTGTTAACCCCCTTTCCTCCCTCTAATGTGCTATATGTACTCTATGGTGGTCATTTGTATCAGTAAGCTGCTATCAGCGAGAGGTAAGGGGCATTATTGTGACTATCTGTGGCATTTTGTGCCCTTATTATAACTTTATAAATGTCAAGTTGTCACACAAAATCAATGGTTGTTTAAAGAAATGGTTTAATTTATATTTAGACGATACTAAGATATTTGTAACTGTTTGGCTTGCTGTTAAGTTTGTGATAGAGTGCAGAGGACGGGAGTTCCCTTATACTTAGCAACTTTATTTGTTGCATTAGATGTTTTTGATCCATGTGCCAGGATCAAGGTTTTCCCCCGCACATTAAGTTTCGCTTAACTATTATCTTTGACATTAAGACTAAACGCCTCTTCTACTATTATCATTGTGGATGTGCACTGCGGGAACATTGGGCCTCATTACGAGTCCGGCGGTAACCGAGCCGGAAAAACTGGCAGGTTACCGCCAGACCCCTATTACCATTCCACCTACGTGATTCCCGAAATCACCGGGCATTACGACCCGGTGACCCGGGAATTCCAGAGGCGGAATAGAACTCCATGGGGATGGGGACATTGGAAACACCGGTTCCGTCTATGACAGAGCCGGTTTTTCCATGTCCGCCTGCAGGCGGGTGGTGTTAAACCCGCCAGGTCAGACCTGGCGGGAGTGACACCTCCTGCCTGCAGGACTCTTTATCAGCCGGTCCGGTAAGAACGGTGGCAGCGGTTTTACCACCACCGTTCTTTCCGGGCCGTCAAGGTCGTAATGAGGCCCATAGTGTTTTAATGTATTATGTTTACCCATAGCACTCTTTTGAACTTGTAGATACTCCATGTGTATATTTTTCAGTATACCAGTGTGGTGTGTACTCTGGGGGTAAATATGGGGAGTAACTGTGCTTCACTACCAGCCTCCCTCCTCCCTTGAGTAAGTGTGACTGCACTACCATAGCTACCACTTTCGAGTGTGTGGACTAAACCCTCTCTTGTCTTTATGTTAGATGTTTTACATCCCTCACCACGGAGCTGTGGAAACATCTCCCTAACACCTACTCTAGATGTTTGCGTATAGAGAAGGGAGGAGCTAAAATGTCTCTCTGAGGGGGGTCATTTTATAAAACAATGCTAATTGCATACAGGGACTGCCAACGTTAGCACTTACTTGCTTGTGTGTCTCCTGCATGCAGATTTCGTCTTTTGTCAAACAGAATGCAAATGAAAAGAGAAAAGACATGCAAAATCACCTTTACTATTTACTTTTACATTCCATTTGGTAAAATATGTAAATGCAGCCTACAAATAACTCTTTGCAGACACCATTTACAAAGCAGTTAATAACAAATCACGCTAATATACTAAATATGCGTCATATGTGATGTCATACTATGTGCCAACCAAAAAAGAACCTACTGGGGTTGTGATTCGTTCAATGGCAGCATCTAAGTATACTTTCTATATGGGGTTGGGTTGTGATTGGACACTACTGTCAGGTGGACCACTTATGCCTACCTCTAGTGCAAGTCATTCTTCATCGTTATTAAGTACACGGTATTTTATTGGCCCTCAAACTATAAGGCCCTTTGTTATACGGCCCTCTAACGCTCGTGCTAGTCTGAAACATTCGGTTCACTAGCAGCACGTAAACCCATAACCCAGGTGTCAGGGGGTGAACTTGACTGCACCTCCCCACCCAATTAACCTAACGCCTCTCATCATCCATGCCTTCTGCCATGAAGATTGTCTTTGAACTTGGCCTTGCCATGTATTCTCGTCCTTGGGAATAGAAGGGAGTATACGTATGCGCTATCATAGCTTTGGGACTGCATGCCCAACTCTGTTTCCATCCTTATGCCACGTGACATGAGACCGCAATTTGGCCCATTTTGCACCATTTAATTGTTTTAAATGAACAAACTTGGTATTCATGGTGTTCTTTCTTTGCACCTTAACAAGGGATGATTCAGCATCACAAGTTCACTGCCTTCAGGAATAAATCACCAGTCTTGGCTGCTTCAAACTTGACACCAGGCCAGACAACCCGTCTCGATTCTTCCATGTTCCTTGACTAATTCTTTGCTGCGACACAGCTTTGTCTTTCTTCTCCATGAGTTTAACGTTGCTATATTTGTGACACCAATGTCCAGTTTGTATACAGTGGCGGCTTCACCTGCAATCTATTTACTACATATAACCAGCTTCTATGATCACTTAATCCACTTGCTTTGAACTGCTTGTATTTTCTGCAGTGCTCTTCACACTTGCAGTCTTCTTTTCGCATATAAATGTCTTCTCAATCCTTTATTTTGTCCTCAGGTTCTATACAGTCCATACACCTTCTTTAGCCTATCTTCTTAGTGCGTCACGCTCAACTCTTGTGATGTCACCAGCTCCTCTTTCTCTCAATTTCATATCCCTTCAGGACGTTCCTCCATCAGATTGTATTCTCTTCGGGAATACATTTGATATGGTTTTCTCAATGGGTACCTTTTCTTGAATATTCGCTGCGGAATGGTCACAACGGTTAATGTCAAGAATGGCATGATCTCAGGCTCCCAGCATAAAGGTAGTAGGGGGCGGGACTTCCTGCAGAGGCATGTGGCTGCTCCTCTACATTGGTTTGTCATGCTGGGCCATTGAAATTAGCCCCTGATTGTGCTCACCTCATGGGAAGGAGTATCTCTAAGGATTATGGGTATCCCCCTCACCCTATGGAAGTCACCGCAGGACTGTGAGGGCCCCCTTGACTATCCGCTTTGTGGTCTCGCATATTGGTAGCAGCAATGGTGGTGGGAATGCCCCTATGCCTATCCTCCTGGTATTCCTGCATATCCGTAGGATGGAAGGGTGGTGAGAATTCCTGTGGCTGCCCCATGCAATTGGTCTGGCAATTTGGCTGATGAGCCCTGCCCCTGGTGATGGCTTGCAGTATTGATGTGGAACTTGGGGTTGGTTAGTCACAACCGATGACTTGTCTTCGTTCTGCTTGCCACACCCTGTTTCCACCCTCTGAGCAGGCTCCCTTATCCATGATGAGCTTATGTGTATGTGTGTGGTGTTTTCGATCTTATATAGGTGCTACCACACCTCACAACCAATTACCTTCAAGGGACAGGAGCATCTAAGGTATCAAGCCTGTGCATCCCTCACTTGGCATGGTGGGGATAGCCAGGGGATCTTTCATACACCTGCCCCAGACCCCACATCACTTGGCTTCTAGCAGCAACTCCCTCCCATGGAAACCCCACCAACCACTGGTAAGGTCATGAAATGGACTTTGACACGCCACACACAGTAGTATTAGCCTCAACAGGCACTTGCCGAAGCTATGACTCTGCAGTACATTGCAAAGTTTAAATGAATGACAGTACTAATGTGGATAAGGCTAGGAATGTGTATTGGGCATAAGGGTAATCAGAGTTGTACAAATGGCATATATTTCTCCCATGTGGAAAAGGGTCAGTAACATCGAAAGTCCCAATTCATACCTTGCCTGGCCCTGGAAGATGTGTACATGCACATGATAGTTGTCCTTTATATTAGAGCAACTACTGCCATAATGGTCTACCAGTGGCAAGCAATGCCCACTGTTGGTTGTGTACAGGACATGCTAAATACCTGATGGAGGAATTGGCAATTTAAGAACATACTTAACAAGAGGTGTGGGAGCCTCCCTACTGAGCATGATCATGGTTCAAATACCTGTTCTATGGAATTCCTTCCACTCAGGAGGGTCTACAACTATTTTCTCGCTCCCTTCCTTCACAAAGGAGAAATATCCCTTTGCATAGTAATCTGGTCCCACCTTCAAGGGTAGTGGAGCACAAAAATCCTAGGCATACTGTGTCAATCTGGAAAAGTGAATACCCTTCATTTGGATGATAGACGTATCTTGATGGCCGAAGGCCAACCGTCTTATGCACAGAATTATAGAAATACAGACTGCTATGCTTGACCAACAAGCGGCCATTTTAAACGTAGCAAGAATCGCCATTTTGCTTGTTAACCATTGCTCATTGCTTTTTGTCTAAACTGCTTTGCAGCTTGCAATTCTTGCAAATTCTGCTTACTCTGCTCAACTGTTAACATTGTTGTCTGAATATGAAAGGGCAAGGCCGCGGGACTGAGGAGTTCGTTGAAACTCCTCATGAGCAGCCCAGAAAGGAATGCCCACGCTCCCTCTCTGTAGCCTTGAGGGAGAGCTGCAGGGCATTTAATCATTTCACAGCTGCCAGCCAGTCTCGTACTGTGGTAGAATATGTTAGAATAAAGCAGCTAAAGGCTTGAATTATGCTCTTCTTACAGCCCCCCTTCACAAAACCCTTTAGAGCATATCGGCCTCCAGGACACGAATAGCACCTCATAGATAGCAAAGCTTGGAATGTGACTCTTCCCCCGTGTGCAGCTTGCTTTCAAGAACAGAAGCACTGTGTTCTGTTCAACAACTAGAAGATGCCTCCGCACTTTCTAAATTGCACATTGTTACTAGAATAGACATCGAAAGTGTCATAATTGTAATACTCGTCGGAAATGTCCATCATCATCCCGAGTTCAAAGAAACTCAATAAAAGGGGGCTGTTAAACATGTCATAGCTGATTGTATGATATGCATTTTGTATATATGTAACTGATGTACGTAATTCGCTCTCTTGCGTCCCTCGAGGTCTAGAGAATACACGTCGCAGGGCGTGAGACCATAATTGGCCAATTGGGACTATTTGGCTTGCAATAAACCCTAGCATTGGGAATTTTAACCTCGTGTCTGGCGCATCCTTTCGTGTATGGTTATTGCCTTGTTTCCATATCGCGAGGGACACCTAAGGGCCCCTTTCAAGATAGCGCCCGAATAGGGACCCTCCCCCATTTGCCCCTTCGTAGACGTAATGGAGTAAAGGCGGAAGAACGGCGAGGACAGGACGATCAAGCCGGGATCAAGAGGTGTACGGGGCGCCCTGTAGAAGTGAAGAGAGATGTCATGATGCCTACCCACGGAGCACCAGGCCAGGCCCAGCACCCCCGGAAGCAGGCATCATGCCCTCGGGTAAAAGCCCAGCGGCCCCTTATAGGGGCTCTTTGGACTCAGTCCTGGCGCCTTTGGCGCCAGGCTCATGTTGGACATCAGTCCTGGCGCCATAGGCGCCAGGCTCATAAAGGGAGGTGTTTTGTGCACTTACCTGATGCAGACCATGCTGCACGCTTCAGGCCTCCCTGAGACCTGAAAGGGACTATTTTTTCATAGGGACTATTTTGTCACTCGGGCGTGGCCAGGGAAGGATACATACCTAGTTGGGGAAGGATACATACCTGGGACTTCTTTAGAGGCTATTTAAGCCACACCCAGACAGCAGCTCATGCTTCGCGTTGTTCTGCTTCCTGCAGCTTAACGCTCACCGTGTCTGCTCCTGCTCCTGGACTCCAGCCACGCCCACCTCGAACCTGGAAGACCTGCAAGGAAGGAAGAGAAGAGAAAGGGGAAAACCAAGGACTATTTCAAACTTCTTACCTGCATCCGGAATCTTCTCGCCAGCATCCCTGAACAAAGACTTCCATTTAAAAGCATCCCGTTGCTCGCTGCAGAAAGACAACATAAAGGGGGCCTCACTTGAACTTTGAACTTTGAACTTTCATACTTACGGCGCATCGCCCAGGAAAGTCAAGTGGATTTTGCCAGTGCCATTCTGAAAACCAGTGAAGTAACTGGACGAACGCGCGCCCCTGCACCAGAAGCAGGATGGAGAGTTCATCCTTCCAAACCATAAGGTGAGCTTAAACCGGGGTTTGGAGGAAGTTAGAGAGGAACGAAGGGGGAAAGGGGGAAGCTAGCACACTATTCTGCAGACTGTTAATCCCCTTTCTCATCTGCAGAAGGATATTCCTACGGGCCAGGCAAGCACGATTTGGAGGTCCTGTCCAATCGGTGTTCCGGGTCCTGCGCATCACGCTAGAAGAGGCCACAGCAATCCAGACTAGACCTGCGCCCCCGTGGGAACCAGGTGAGCGTTACAGAACGCAAAGCCTTCCTACAAATTCCCACCCAGGCGCTATGGAAACTTCCGAAACTGACCAGTTGGCCCAATTACGGGGGGAATTAGGGGCCGAAGTACACGTCGCTCTTCAAGAGACTAGTGCCCTCAGGAGGGAAGTGATTTGTAATAAAGGATAGAGCTGATGACCTGGCTAGACAGCTTTTGCAAGGTCAAGCTGGACAAACTCCCTTACCCGGTTCCGGGGGGAACCCCGCTCCTGTGGTCGCCAGTAACCCGGTGCAGATTAATCTACCTGGAAACATGCCGCTGGCCCCACCTGAAAGTTTTGCTGGGGGCCCCAAATGATTCGCCGTATTCATGAATCAGTGTCGTTTGCACTTCCTATGCAGACCTGGGGCCTTCCCTAGTGATCAGACCAAGGTAGCCTTTGTGTTGTCATATCTCAGCGGCTGTGCTGCCGGTTGGTCAGTCCCACTGGTAACTCAAGATGACCCGATTCTTCGTGATTTTCAAGGATTTCAAACAAGCATGGGAAGGTTATTTGCTCGACACTCCCAGGGACAGGCTCTCGATGACGAACTTCTATCTCTGCGACAGGGCAATCAAGACCTTCTATCCTACATTGCAACCTTCAATAGACTAATTGTGGAAACTGGTTGGCCAGAGGATAAAAGAATCACGTTATTCTATCGAGGTCTACGCGGAGAACTTAAAGATGTCCTGGCACAAATTGTAAATCTGCCCCAAGAATGCACTGAATATATAGACTTAGTGGTCCAATTGGATCACAGGCTGCAAAACAGAAAAGCAGATCGGTCCAAGTTTGAAACCCGGGTGTTGGCCAAGACCCACGCTAACCCCAAGGGGGCTGATGGCTTGGAGCCTATGCAAATCGGAGGGGTTAAAGGACCCCTAACTCAAAAAGAACGGGAAAGAAGACGACAGATGCAATTATGCCTTTATTGTGGGTCCTCTGGACACTTTCTACGAGATTGCCCGGTTAAGCCGCCCAAGAAGGTGGTAGGAGCCGCTGATAAAATCCATGGAAACTCTGTATCGGGAAACGACCACACCCGGCAAGCGTAGGGGTCCGCTTGCCGAGCTTGAAAACTAACTCTCAGACCTCGCATTTCATTGTGCCAATGGTCCTCATAGATCCGGAACAGCCTAAATGGTTGCATGCTATAAAGGCATACATCGATAGCGGGGCTATAGGAAACTATGTGGATCGAGAATTGGTCTCTAGGATAAACCGCACTCTGCATCCTAAAACCAACAAAGATGTCATCACCACAGTAGATGGAACCCAAATTGCCTCTGGACCGGTAACACATTCCAGAGCTGAGGTGACACTTGTAGGTCCGGATGGCCATCGGGAGGCAGTTGTGTTTGATGTAATCAAGGCTCCACAGTTTCAGCTTATTCTCGGAATCCCTTGGTTAGAGACACATAATCCTCAAATTGATTGGCGAGCGAAGAGAATAACCTTCCCGGATTGTGCACAAACCTGCTACCCAGAAAATCCAAAGATTAATCTAGCATCAGTAACCTCTGTCCCCGTGCAACTACCTCCAGAGTACCAAGACTTTCAGGACGTCTTCCAAAAGGAACAGGCCAACACGTTACCTCCCCACAGATCGTACGATTGCCAAATCGATCTGGTGCCCGGTGCACAACCCCCTTGTAGCAGGTTTTACGCCCTTACTGAACCAGAGAATCTGCATTTGAGACAATATTTAGATCAATACCTCGCCAATGGTTTCATTCGCCCGTCAAAGTCCCCGGCATCCTCAGCTTTGTTCTTCGTGCCTAAAAAAGAAGGCGACCTTAGAACTTGTATCGATTACCGCGCATTGAACCAGATAACTGTTAAAAATCGTTACCCTCTGCCTCTGATCCCTGAACTCCTTGACCAGGTGAAGGACGCTTGCGTATACACCAAGTTAGATCTCCGGGGGGCTTATCATCTGGTACGAGTAAAAGAAGACGACGAATGGAAAACGGCCTTCCGTACAAAATATGGACTATTCGAATACCAGGTGATGCCTTTCGGGTTGTGCAACGCGCCTGCAGCCTTCCAATTCTTCATGAATGATGTCCTTCGGGAACTCATCGATGTCTGTGTTGTCGTGTATATCAATGACATTCTTGTGTACTCCTCTTCGGAATCTGATCACAGAAAGCATGTCAGGGCCGTCCTAGAGAAACTGCGCCAGCACAAACTGTTTGCCAAGCTGGAAAAATGTGTTTTCCATACCACCGAGGTTGAGTTTCTCAGATTCAACCTGACACCTAAAGGGGTCTGAATGGATTCACGGAAAGTGGATGCCATCCTCAAATGGCCATCACCTAGTTCAGTGAAAGGTGTCCAAAGCATGCTTGGTTTTGCCAACTTTTATCGCAGGTTTATCCCAGAGTTTTCACGTGTGGTGCAACCCATCACTGCACTCTTGCGAAAAAATAAATGTTTTGAATGGACCGAGGAAGCCGAACAGGCCTTTCAGGAGTTGAAAGCTAAGTTCACGTCCGCACCTATTTTGAAGCACCCGCGTCCCGATCTCCCATATATAGTCAAAACCGACGCGTCCAGCTTAGCCATGGGAGCTGGCCTGTCTCAGAGAGTCCCTGAAACCAACCAACTGCACCCCGTAGCATTTTGGTCCAGAAAGTTCTCGCCGCCGGAGATAAATTATGCGATCACCGATAAGGAACTATTGCCATTAAGTCCGCCTTTAAGGCTTGGCGGCATTATCTCCTCGGCGCCCGGCATACCATGACTGTGATCACTGATCACCGAAATTTACAATATTTAAAAACTGCCAAGGCTCAATCATCTCGACAGCTCCAATGGGCTTTGTTCTTTGCTGAGTTCGATTTTGTAATCACCTACCGCCCCGGCTATAAGAATGGTAAGGCGGACGCTCTATCCCGAATTGGAATGGAAGAAATAGACACAAACTCAGAACCTGTGCCGATAATTCCAGAACAAAGAATTTTGGGGATAACCACTTTACAAACCCTTGAAGACATTCAAGCACGAGTGAAACAATTCCTGGACTCTTCAGCCTTGCAGGATTGGATCAAAAGGGGGTCTAACTTTTCAGTCAAGGATGGCTTACCTTACTTCCAAGGACACTTATTTTTGCCAGAAAAGGAATTGCAAGAACTGGTTATTTCCCGACATCATGATATCCTGATGGAAGGACATCCTGGCATTGCCAAAACAGAGGAAAAGGTTAAACGACAATTCTGGTGGCCTTCCTGGCGAAAGGATATTAAATCTTTCATGATGTCCTGTGGAGTTTGTGCCCAAAACAAAGGTCAAAAGACAAGACCCGCCGGTCTTCTTCAGCCCTTAGACATTTCACCAGCACCTTAGCACACCCTGTCACTAGATTTTATCACGGACCTGCCCTCTTGTAATGGTTACAATACTATTCTGGTGGTGGTGGATTTATTTTTCAAAATGGCCCACTTTATTCCGTTGAAAGGATTACCTTCAGCCTTTGTTCTTGCCAAGGAATTCCTCGAAAATATCATCCGTTTGCATGGATTCCCGTCCATACTAGTCTCCGATCGGGGAAGCCAGTTTATTTCTCATTTTTGGAAAAAGTGTTGTCAACTGGCACAAATCGACGTAAGACTCTCGACCAGCCACCACCCACAGACCGATGGTCAGACGGAGAGAACGAACCAGACCCTTGAACAATATCTACGATGTATGTTGCCCCAATCGGAGGGTAATTGGAAGGACATTTTATGGGTGGCTGAATATGCATACAATAACTCGATACACTCTGGAACTGGTCAGAGCCCCTTTTATACCCTATATGGACATCACCCTCATACTTCAGACTTGGACTCGCCTCTGAGCCTTGAAATGCCCACAGTGGACCATTTGCATTCTACGATTACTCAAGCCTTCAAGGATGCAACTGCACATTTGCAACATGCGAAAGGGAAATACAAAAAGAATGCGGATCTGCATCGAAGAGAGGCGCCTCCATACCAAATAGGGGATCAAGTATGGTTGGCTACCAAACACCTATCACTCAAGGGACCTCAAACTTTTAATCCAAGGTATTTAGGCCCTTACTCGATCAAAGCTATAATCAACCCAGTGGCAGTCAAGCTCGATCTACCAGCTAACATGCGGATTCACCCCGTTTTGCATGTGTCACTTTTGAAACCAGTGCACCCAGGAACCAGATTAACAAAGCCACCAGAACCGATTCAGATAGATGGGGAGCCTGAATTCGAGGTGAAGAACATTTTGGATTCTAAGATCTCAAAATCAAAACTTTTCTATCTAATTGATTGGAAAGGGTATGGGCCTCAGGAAAGGTCTTGGGAACCCAGTAATCACGTACATGCACCTCGGCTGGTAAAAAGGTTCCATCAGAATTTCCCAAACAAACCGAAACCTCCAGAAGGAACGACCTTGGGAGGGGCATTGGGGGGGGGGGGGGGTGCTGTCATGATGCCTACCCCCGGAGCACCAGGCCAGGCCCAGCCCCCCCGGAAGCAGGCATCATGCCCTCGGGTAAAAGCCCAGCGGCCCCTTATAGGGGCTCTTTGGACTCAGTCCTGGCGCCTTTGGCGCCAGGCTCATTTTGGACATCAGTCCTGGCGCCATAGGCGCCAGGCTCATAAAGGGAGGTGTTTTGTGCACTTACCTGATGCAGACCATGCTGCATGCTTCAGGCCTCCCTGAGACCTGAAAGGGACTATTTTTTCATAGGGACCATTTTGTCACTCGGGCGTGGCCAGGGAAGGATACATTGGGGAAGGATACATACCTGGGACTTCTTTGGAGGCTATTTAAGCCACGCCCAGACAGCAGCTCATGCTTCGCGTTGTTCTGCTTCCTGCAGCTTAACGCTCACCGTGTCTGCTCCTGCTCCTGGACTCCAGCCACGCCTGCCTCGAACCTGGAAGACGTGCAAGGAAGGAAGAGAAGAGAAAGGTGAAAACCAAGGACTATTTCAAACTTCTTACCTGCATCCAGAATCTTCTCGCCAGCATCCCTGAAGAAAGACTTCCATTTAAAAGCATCCCGTTGCTCGCTGCAGCGCCACGCTTCACTCACCTGTCCTCGAGACATCTCCCGGCTCCATCGCGGCTGTCAGCATCGGACGCCACATCTCTGCACCTAGGGGAGAGAGGAAGAAACAAAAGGTGAGCAGAAGGAACACAGAAGGAAAGCCTGATTAACAGCCATAATACTTACCAGCTTTTCTTCCACATTTCGGGTCGGCGCTGCCCCGTTGGCAGGTACTGTACCCAGGCCCCTATGGGGAAAGGACAAGAGACATTTCTGGGGAATGATAAGGACATTTAGAGGGATCGCCCTCATCACTACTCACCTCGGCAGTTTAACCCCTCGACGCATCGCCTTCATTCTGCACCTGAAATAAAGGACAGATCACAGGTTAGAAAGACAACATAAAGGGGGCCTCACTTGAACTTTGAACTTTCATACTTACGGCGCATCGCCCAGGAAAGTCAAGTGGATTTTGCCAGCGCCATTCTGAAAACCAGTGAAGTAACTGGACGAACGCGCGCCCCTGCACCAGAAGCAGGATGGAGAGTTCATCCTTCCAAACCATAAGGTGAGCTTAAACCGGGGTTTGGAGGAAGTTAGAGAGGAACGAAGGAGGAAAGGGGGGAGCTAGCACACTATTCTGCAGACTGTTAATCCCCTTTCTCATCTGCAGAAGGATATTCCTACGGGCCAGGCAAGCACGATTTGGAGGTCCTGTCCAATCGGTGTTCCGGGTCCTGCGCATCACGCTAGAAGAGGCCACAGCAATCCAGACTAGACCAGTGCCCCCGTGGGAACCAGGTGAGCGTTACAAGAGATTCCTTTGCAGATCTGCACACATCTGATCCCTGATCGACGTACCGGGCCAGAGGGCAAAGGAGGCAAGGGTCCCGAAACGAGGCAGAAGCCAGAGAAGCGCAGACACGACGTTGGGAGGGGTTGCGCCAGGACACGGGCGACTTGTTTTATCAGGTGAGTCATTCCCCGATTCAAACAAAACCCTGATTATTGGTAGAGTGTTGATTTTGCAAATTCAAACATCCAGAGTAAGGTTGGTTAACCAAGGGGAAGGTTAAACACATGCCTGGAGTACTGTCCACTTTAGCAGGGCTTTTCCGCTCCGGTAGACAGTCCTTGGAAAATGGCCAAAGTGCACCGCCTGGGGAACGCCGGCTTATGACATGTATGCAAAATATGTTGTGGGTGCGATAATATTTTGTGAAATTTGGCATAGGCAAACTAGAAAGCAACAGGACCATCAGTGGCCGATTAATGGTAGCTTTGAGATTGCGAGGACAGATAACCTAGAAAGGGTGTTGATAAGGGAAAAAGCGCGACCCCCAAAGATTGGAGGAGGGAAGCAATGCTCCGACTTAGGAGTAGAGAGAAGCATGCGCATAGGCACAAATCGAAGCTTGAGGTAGCAGAAGAAAAGGAGGAGGAGGAGTGGACGGCAAGTCTAAGACGGGAAGGGAGACGTGAGCAAATGAACATAGAAGGAATATACCCTCAGCGGGAACTACACATAGACGAATTAATCGAACATTTGTTAACCCATACGGGTCGAGGCCCAAAACCAGGATCGAAACCAAACACGCCAGTAGTGACAGCGCAGGCCCAACCAGTAGCTCTCATACCCCCTCCCGCAGCCCAAGCACTTCCCCTCACACAAGCATTAACCCAGGCCCCACCCACAGCTCGAGCCCTCCCACAAACGCAGACCGCACACGCACAATTTCCCAGCACCCAGCAAGGCCCTTCACAGATGCCACCTGTCACTTGTCCCATCCGCACCTCCCGCTCCAGAGACAGATTCAGCACCATCCGCCCCTCCCGAAGTCGAAATTGAGACCGGGGAGGCGAGAGGCGGGGCTGAAGGAACAGGATTTGGACGGGTAACTCGCAGCGCGATCAGCAAAGAAAGAAAGGTTGAATTACAGCAAGAGGCAGAAATATACATAGAAGGAAATGATGGGACAGCATTGGCCTCATTATATGGATACCGAAGAAGCAACGAGAGACAGGTAGTGTTGGAATACATGGGGGAATTTTTGGTGGGAGAATGGAAAAAGTTACTTGGGAAATTACAGCCACAACGATTGTTAGATTGAACCAATTAGCATGTTGTAGAATAAAAGATGAGGAACTAAAGGAACATGTGAATGGACTTTTTGATCTTAAAAATGAGTTGGATAATGATTATGCTGAAATGTTTGCTGCACCTAGGCACAGGGGTTGGGATATTAGAAGAGATGGGAGAGGGACGGTAGAACCATACATACAGCGGAGACATTCACAGGGTAATTCATAGAATTTCGCAGAAAAGTGTCGCAAGCGGCTGGCGCAGAGTGTCCGCGTGCGATTGTCTGCGCCAGGCACGTGCGCTAAAACCGATTTCCGCGCACAGCGTATTCATGGATTTTAGGCTCCCAAACCAGCCGTGGCGCAGAGTATCGCAGCAACCCTGCAGCAGCGCCAGTAACGCCCCCAAGAACGCCCTCGTGCAAGGAAAAGCCATCAAAATCGCTAAATCATCGCAAAGGGCTGCGCTAACCCTGGACCAGTTTACAGGGCTTCCAAACAAGGAACGCAAAGCGGGTAACGTGCATATCAGGGGTACGCGTGAAGTTATACACGCGATTAGCCAGGGTACGTGTATTACAGGGGTACGCGGGAAGTTTAACACGCGATTGGCCAGGGTACGTGTATTACAGGGGTGCGGGAATTATCACACGCGATTTGGCTGGGTACGTGTATTACAGGGGTACACAGGAAGTTGTACACGCGATTCGGCTGGGTACGTGTATTACAGGGGTGCGGGAATTATCACACGCGATTTGGCTGGGTACGTGTATTACAGGGGTACACAGGAAGTTTTACACGCGATTCGGCTGGGTACGTGTATTACAGGGGTGCGCGGGAATTCTCACATGCGATTTGGCCAGGTACGTGTATTACAGGGGTGCGCGGGAATTATCACACGCGATTTGGCTTGTTCGTGTATTACAGGGGTACGCGGGAAGTTTAACACGCGATTGGCCAAGGTACGTGTATTACAGGGGTACACGTGAAGTTTTACACGCGATTAGCCAGGGCACGTGTATCACAGGGGTACGCGGGAATTATCACACGCAATTTGGCTTGGTACGTGTATTACAGGGGTGCGTGGGAAGTTACACACGCGATTAGGCTGGGTGGGTCCTCACAGGTGTTCCCTGTACACCCTCCACGGCCCCTGCAGGCAGCCCACAAAACAGGGGACTACCCTGCACACCTGCTCAGGTCCCCCTGCACCCCCACCCCCCAGCAGTGCAGGGGCACCCTCCACCAGGCCCCCACTCATGTCTACCACCACCCCCACCCCCCAGCCACCAGGGGCACCCTCCACCAGGCCCCCTCTCATGTCTCCCACCACCCCCACCCCCCAGCCACCAGGGGCACCCTCCACCAGGCCCCCACTCATGTCTACCACCACCCTCACCCCCCCGCCACCAGGGGCACCCTCCACCAGGCCCCCACTCATGTCTCCCACCACCCCCACCCCCCAGCCACCGGGGGCACCCTCCACCAGGCCCCCACTCATGTCTACCACCACCCCCACCCCCCAGCCACCAGGGGCACCCTCCACCAGGCCCCCACTCATGTCTACCACCACCCCTACCCCCCAGCCACCAGGGGCACCCTCCACCAGGCCCCCACTCATGTCTCCCACCACCCCCACCCCCCAGCAGTGCAGGGGCACCCTCCACCAGGCCCCCACTCATGTCTCCCACCACCCCCACCCCCTAGCCACCAGGGGCAGCCTTCACCAGGCCCCCACCCATGTCTACCACCACCCCCACCCCCCCAGCAGTGCAGGGGCACCCTCCACCAGGCCCCCACTCATGTCTCCCACCACCCCCACCCCCCAGCAGTGCAGGGGCAGCCTCCACCAGGCCCCCACTCATGTCTACCACCACCCCCACCCCCCAGCCACCAGGGGCACCCTCCACCAGGCCCCCACTCATGTCTCCCACCACCCCCACCCCCCAGCCACCAGGGGCACCCTCCACCAGGCCCCCACTCATGTCTCCCACCACCCCCACCCCCCAGCAGTGCAGGGGCAGCCTCCACCAGGCCCCCACTCATGTCTACCACCACCCCCACCCCCCAGCCACCAGGGGCACCCTCCACCAGGCCCCCACCCATGTCTACCACCACCCCCACCCCCCCAGCAGTGCAGGGGCACCCTCCACCAGGCCCCCACTCATGTCTCCCACCACCCCCACCCCCCAGTCACCAGGGGCACCCTCCACCAGGCCCCCACTCATGTCTCCCACCACCCCCACCCCCCAGCAGTGCAGGGGCAGCCTCCACCAGGCCCCCACTCATGTCTACCACCACCCCCACCCCCCAGCCACCAGGGGCACCCTCCACCAGGCCCCCACTCATGTCTCCCACCACCCCCACCCCCCAGCCACCAGGGGCACCCTCCACCAGGCCCCCACTCATGTCTACCACCACCCCCACCCCCCAGCCACCAGGGGCACCCTCCACCAGGCCCCCACTCATGTCTACCACCACCCCCACCCCCTAGCCACAAGGGGCAGCCTCCACCAGGCCCCCACTCATGTCTACCACCACCCCCACCCGCCAGCCACCAGGGGCACCCTCCACCAGGCCCCCACTCATGTCTCCCACCACCCCCACCCCCTAGCCACCAGGGGCAGCCTTCACCAGGCCCCCACCCATGTCTACCACCACCCCCACCCCCCAGCAGTGCAGGGGCACCCTCCACCAGGCCCCCACTCATGTCTCCCACCACCCCCACCCCCCCGCAGTGCAGGGGCAGCCTCCACCAGGCCCCCACTCATGTCTACCACCACCCCCACCCCCCAGCCACCAGGGGCACCCTCCACCAGGCCCCCACTCATGTCTCCCACCACCCCCACCCCCCAGCCACCAGGGGCACCCTCCACCAGGCCCCCTCTCATGTCTCCCACCACCCCCACCCCCCAGCCACCAGGGGCACCCTCCACCAGGCCCCCACTCATGTCTACCACCACCCTCACCCCCGCCACCAGGGGCACCCTCCACCAGGCCCCCACTCATGTCTCCCACCACCCCCACCCCCCAGCCACCAGGGGCACCCTCCACCAGGCCCCCACTCATGTCTACCACCACCCCCACCCCCCAGCCACCAGGGGCACCCTCCACCAGGCCCCCACTCATGTCTACCACCACCCCCACCCCCCAGCCACCAGGGGCACCCTCCACCAGGCCCCCACTCATGTCTCCCACCACCCCCACCCCCCAGCAGTGCAGGGGCACCCTCCACCAGGCCCCCACTCATGTCTCCCACCACCCCCACCCCCCAGCCACCAGGGGCACCCTCCACCAGGCCCCCACTCATGTCTCCCACCACCCCCACCCCCTAGCCACCAGGGGCAGCCTTCACCAGGCCCCCACCCATGTCTACCACCACCCCCACCCCCCCAGCAGTGCAGGGGCACCCTCCACCAGGCCCCCACCCATGTCTACCACCACCCCCACCCCCCCAGCAGTGCAGGGGCACCCTCCACCAGGCCCCCACTCATGTCTACCACCACCCTCACCCCCCCGCCACCAGGGGCACCCTCCACCAGGCCCCCACTCATGTCTCCCACCACCCCCACCCCCCAGCCACCAGGGGCACCCTCCACCAGGCCCCCACTCATGTCTCCCACCACCCCCACCCCCTAGCCACCAGGGGCAGCCTTCACCAGGCCCCCACTCATGTCTCCCACCACCCCCACCCCCCAGCCACCAGGGGCACCCTCCACCAGGCCCCCACCCATGTCTACCACCACCCCCACCCCCCCAGCAGTGTAGGGGCACCCTCCACCAGGCCCCCACTCATGTCTCCCACCCCCCAGCAGTGCAGGGGCAGCCTCCACCAGGCCCCCACTCATGTCTACCACCACCACCACCTCCCCAGCCACCAGGGGCACCCTCCACCAGGCCCCCACTCATTTCTCCCACCACCCCCACCCCCCAGCCACCAGGGGCACCCTCCACCAGGCCCCCTCTCATGTCTCCCACCACCCCCACCCCCCAGCCACCAGGGGCACCCTCCACCAGGCCCCCACTCATGTCTACCACCACCCTCACCCCCCCGCCACCAGGGGCACCCTCCACCAGGCCCCCACTCATGTCTCCCACCACCCCCACCCCCCAGCCACCAGGGGCACCCTCCACCAGGCCCCCACTCATGTCTACCACCACCCCCACCCCCCAGCCACCAGGGGCACCCTCCACCAGGCCCCCACTCATGTCTACCACCACCCCCACCCCCCAGCCACCAGGGGCACCCTCCACCAGGCCCCCACTCATGTCTCCCACCACCCCCACCCCCCAGCAGTGCAGGGGCACCCTCCACCAGGCCCCCACTCATGTCTCCCACCACCCCCACCCCCTAGCCACCAGGGGCAGCCTTCACCAGGCCCCCACCCATGTCTACCACCACCCCCACCCCCCCAGCAGTGCAGGGGCACCCTCCACCAGGCCCCCACTCATGTCTACCACCACCCTCACCCCCCCGCCACCAGGGGCACCCTCCACCAGGCCCCCACTCATGTCTCCCACCACCCCCACCCCCCAGCCACCAGGGGCACCCTCCACCAGGCCCCCACTCATGTCTCCCACCACCCCCACCCCCTAGCCACCAGGGGCAGCCTTCACCAGGCCCCCACTCATGTCTCCCACCACCCCCACCCCCCAGCCACCAGGGGCACCCTCCACCAGGCCCCCACCCATGTCTACCACCACCCCCACCCCCCCAGCAGTGCAGGGGCACCCTCCACCAGGTCCCCACTCATGTCTCCCACCCCCCCACCCCCCAGCAGTGCAGGGGCAGCCTCCACCAGGCCCCCACTCATGTCTACCACCACCCCCACCCCCCAGCCACCAGGGGCACCCTCCACCAGGCCCCCACTCATGTCTCCCATCACCCCCACCCCCCAGCCACCAGGGGCACCCTCCACCAGGCCCCCACTCATGTCTACCACCACCCCCACCCCCCAGCCACCAGGGGCACCCTCCACCAGGCCCCCACTCAAGTCTACCACCACCCCCACCCCCTAGCCACCAGGGGCAGCCTCCACCAGGCCCCCACTCATGTCTACCACCACCCCCACCCGCCAGCCACCAGGGGCACCCTCCACCAGGCCCCCCACTCATGTCTCCCACCACCCCCACCCCCTAGCCACCAGGGGCAGCCTTCACCAGGCCCCCACCCATGTCTACCACCACCCCCACCCCCCCAGCAGTGCAGGGGCACCCTCCACCAGGCCCCCACTCATGTCTCCCACCACCCCCACCACCCAGCAGTGCAGGGGCAGCCTCCACCAGGCCCCCACTCATGTCTACCACCACCCCCACCCCCCAGCCACCAGGGGCACCCTCCACCAGGCCCCCACTCATGTCTCCCACCACCCCCACCCCCTAGCCACCAGGGGCAGCCTTCACCAGGCCCCCACTCATGTCTCCCACCACCCCCACCCCCCAGCCACCAGGGGCACCCTCCACCAGGCCCCCACCCATGTCTACCACCACCCCCACCCCCCCAGCAGTGCAGGGGCACCCTCCACCAGGTCCCCACTCATGTCTCCCACCCCCCCACCCCCCAGCAGTGCAGGGGCAGCCTCCACCAGGCCCCCACTCATGTCTACCACCACCCCCACCCCCCAGCCACCAGGGGCACCCTCCACCAGGCCCCCACTCATGTCTCCCATCACCCCCACCCCCCAGCCACCAGGGGCACCCTCCACCAGGCCCCCACTCATGTCTACCACCACCCCCACCCCCCAGCCACCAGGGGCACCCTCCACCAGGCCCCCACTCAAGTCTACCACCACCCCCACCCCCTAGCCACCAGGGGCAGCCTCCACCAGGCCCCCACTCATGTCTACCACCACCCCCACCCGCCAGCCACCAGGGGCACCCTCCACCAGGCCCCCCACTCATGTCTCCCACCACCCCCACCCCCTAGCCACCAGGGGCAGCCTTCACCAGGCCCCCACCCATGTCTACCACCACCCCCACCCCCCCAGCAGTGCAGGGGCACCCTCCACCAGGCCCCCACTCATGTCTACCACCACCCTCACCCCCCCGCCACCAGGGGCACCCTCCACCAGGCCCCCACTCATGTCTACCACCACCCCCACCCCCCAGCCACCAGGGGCACCCTCCACCAGGCCCCCACTCATGTCTCCCACCACCCCCACCCCCTAGCCACCAGGGGCAGCCTTCACCAGGCCCCCACTCATGTCTCCCACCACCCCCACCCCCCAGCCACCAGGGGCACCCTCCACCAGGCCCCCACCCATGTCTACCACCACCCCCACCCCCCCAGCAGTGCAGGGGCACCCTCCACCAGGTCCCCACTCATGTCTCCCACCCCCCCACCCCCCAGCAGTGCAGGGGCAGCCTCCACCAGGCCCCCACTCATGTCTACCACCACCCCCACCCCCCAGCCACCAGGGGCACCCTCCACCAGGCCCCCACTCATGTCTCCCATCACCCCCACCCCCCAGCCACCAGGGGCACCCTCCACCAGGCCCCCACTCATGTCTACCACCACCCCCACCCCCCAGCCACCAGGGGCACCCTCCACCAGGCCCCCACTCAAGTCTACCACCACCCCCACCCCCTAGCCACCAGGGGCAGCCTCCACCAGGCCCCCACTCATGTCTACCACCACCCCCACCCGCCAGCCACCAGGGGCACCCTCCACCAGGCCCCCCACTCATGTCTCCCACCACCCCCACCCCCTAGCCACCAGGGGCAGCCTTCACCAGGCCCCCACCCATGTCTACCACCACCCCCACCCCCCCAGCAGTGCAGGGGCACCCTCCACCAGGCCCCCACTCATGTCTCCCACCACCCCCACCACCCAGCAGTGCAGGGGCAGCCTCCACCAGGCCCCCACTCATGTCTACCACCACCCCCACCCCCCAGCCACCAGGGGCACCCTCCACCAGGCCCCCACTCATGTCTCCCACCACCCCCACCCCCCAGCCACCAGGGGCACCCTCCACCAGGCCCCCTCTCATGTCTCCCACCACCCCCACCCCCCAGCCACCAGGGGCACCCTCCACCAGGCCCCCACTCATGTCTACCACCACCCTCACCCCCCCGCCACCAGGGGCACCCTCCACCAGGCCCCCACTCATGTCTCCCACCACCCCCACCCCCCAGCCACCAGGGGCACCCTCCACCAGGCCCCCACTCATGTCTACCACCACCCCCACCCCCCAGCCACCAGGGGCACCCTCCACCAGGCCCCCACTCATGTCTACCACCACCCCCACCCCCCAGCCACCAGGGGCACCCTCCACCAGGCCCCCACTCATGTCTCCCACCACCCCCACCCCCCAGCAGTGCAGGGGCACCCTCCACCAGGCCCCCACTCATGTCTCCCACCACCCCCACCCCCTAGCCACCAGGGGCAGCCTTCATCAGGCCCCCACCCATGTCTACCACCACCCCCACCCCCCCAGCAGTGCAGGGGCACCCTCCACCAGGCCCCCACTCATGTCTACCACCACCCTCACCCCCCCGCCACCAGGGGCACCCTCCACCAGGCCCCCACTCATGTCTCCCACCACCCCCACCCCCCAGCCACCAGGGGCACCCTCCACCAGGCCACCACTCATGTCTACCACCACCCCCACCCCCCAGCCACCAGGGGCACCCTCCACCAGGCCCCCACTCATGTCTACCACCACCCCCACCCCCCAGCCACCAGGGGCACCCTCCACCAGGCCCCCACTCATGTCTCCCACCACCCCCACCCCCCAGCAGTGCAGGGGCACCCTCCACCAGGCCCCCACTCATGTCTCCCACCACCCCCACCCCCTAGCCACCAGGGGCAGCCTTCACCAGGCCCCCACCCATGTCTACCACCACCCCCATCCCCCCAGCAGTGCAGGGGCACCCTCCACCAGGCCCCCACTCATGTCTACCACCACCCCCACCCCCCAGCAGTGCAGGGGCAGCCTCCACCAGGCCCCCACTCATGTCTACCACCACCCCCACCCCCCAGCCACCAGGGGCACCCTCCACCAGGCCCCCACTCATGTCTCCCACCACCCCCACCCCCCAGCCACCAGGGGCACCCTCCACCAGGCCCCCACTCATGTCTACCACCACCCCCACCAGGCCCCCACTCATGTCTCCCACCACCCCCACCCCCTAGCCACCAGGGGCAGCCTTCACCAGGCCCCCACCCATGTCTACCACCACCCCCACCCCCCCAGCAGTGCAGGGGCACCCTCCACCAGGCCCCCACTCATGTCTCCCACCACCCCCACCCCCCAGCAGTGCAGGGGCAGCCCCCACCAGGCCCCCACTCATGTCCCCTATCACCCCCACCCCCCCAGTCACCAGGGGCAGCCCCCACCAGGCCCCCACTCATGTCCCCTATCACCCCCACCCCCCCAGTCACCAGGGGCAGCCCCCACCAGGCCCCCACGCATGTCCCCTATCACCCCCACCCCCCAGCAGTGCAGGGGCAGCAGGCAGTCAGGCAGCAGCAGGTGGGAGCGTGCTCGGGCTCTGGGGGGCAGTAGTTCGGCCTTCCGGGCAGGAGCGTGGTATTCCGTGTGCGTACGCGTGGCCAGCTTGGTACGGAGTGATTTTGCACGTGAAAATCCTGCACGTCAGCGTGAAAACTGAGGAAAGGCCCTCAGCGCGTAAGCGCGTCTGTGACGTGACCCGCACAGGTGTTTCCCACACAGCACGTGATGACAGAGCACACGTGGAAAGACTGCACGTCAGAGTGTAATCGCGTGTGATTGGTGGAAATGGCCCTACACGCAGAAGTGACAAAGCGTGTGATTGGTGGAAATGGCCCTACACGCAGAAGTGAAAAAGCGTGTAATTGGTGGAAATGGCCCTACACGCAGAAGTGACAAAGCATGTAATAGGTGGAAATGGCCCTAGCGCGTAAACGCCGCGTAAGTGACGCTGGACGTGTGGGCCTGCATAAAAGGTACGTGTAGAACACCATTTCCTTGTACGTGCTTTTCGTGGAGAGCGAGTGGGTGAATTCTGTACTTCTTGTCGTTTCACATGCGATTTACTTCACAGCGTTTCAAGTTCGTATTCCCTGTTACCTCTGACAGCTTTTTCTCTTTTTTCTCTTTTACTGGTTTACCTGGGCCTGTTCCCTCAAACAGTGTTCCCTTCTACTGTTGTCCTGTCTCCTCAGACAGCGGACAAATCTTCTTTTGGCGGGGGTGTTGCCAACCAAACGTGCTCCTTTTACACGCTCGTTTACCAGGCAGACGGTGAGTCACGCACGTAACATCTGTGCTTGCCCCGTGTGTAGCCTACCCCTTCAGAGGTCATTCTAGGCTGCGTGTGACACGCATACTTTCATTCTTGTGTTTCTGGGTGCCACAGCATAGTGCAGGTTTTTCTTTCTGCACACGTGGTCTAGGAGGGGTTGCGTGCACGTCATCTCCCTTTTTTGGGCCTCCTGTGCGTTGCGTGACCCGTCATCTTTCCCCAGGGGTTACATTCAGCCTTGCTAGAGCACTAGGGTACAATTACCATCTGGTACCCAACCCCTTTGACCCCCAATTGCCCAGGACAATAGTCTACATCCACTCCCATACGCACATTAACATCAGTGCCATGGCTGGGAGGCGAGGATTCCGTAAGGGTGGCAAAGGTGGAAGAGCCACAAGTGGTGGCCGTGGTGGATCCGGTAGGGGACGTGGTCGTAACTTGCAGGGTGAGCCTGTCCCCCCATGTGTGGAGGACCAGTCACGGGCACCCATAATCCCCCCCCCCCTCCCATTGAGGCTGATGTGGCTGACACCATCCATGCTCAGCCCTTGTTGGACCAGCCCATTGTGGCACCAGACCTGGCTGACTCCATGGCTGACTTCCAGGTCAGCAGGGCTACGACACGTGCGCTGGTGCACGTTGATGCCATCATGCCACGCGGATCTGGGGCAGCAAGGTCATCTGCTGCACCAAGGAGGCAGAGCGGAGAGGCTGCAGGGGCAGCTGTGGCTCCATCCACCCCAGCCCTCACACACCCAGCCAGGACAGTGTCGGTCCTAGTCCATGCTGCTGACATTCCCCCTAACACCATCACACTAGAGCCAATGCCTGCACCAACTCCCATGCTGAGTGTGCAATCCCACACTCCTGATACAGAGTCCACCAGGGCTCCTGCCCCTAGTGTCCAGAGCGGCGCAGGACACTCAGGATCACCACCACCTTCCAAGCGGAAGAGGAAGAGTGCTCGTCCGGCACAGGCTGATGCCCCAGACACGGCTACACAGTCCGGCACGTCCAGGAAGCCCAGCTTCACGGATGACGAACTGAATGCACTTGTCGAGTATGTGTCCGGACATGACAACGAGATGGTCATTGTTGCAGGATCCAAGACCACACCTGCACAACGCCAGGCACACTGGCAGACCGTTGCGGACATCGTAAGTGCCCTTGGAATCGTGAGGCGCACAGCCAATGATTGCTATAAGCGCTGGAATAACCTAAAGCGCAGGGCAAAGAGTAAGCTGGCCTCAAGTCATGCCGCAACTCTAGTGACTGGAGGTGGGTCTCCAGTAGTAGACATGGAACTCACTCCACATGAGTCAGTCGCTGGGACCTACGTCACGGAGGAACAGATCCAAGGCGTGGGAGATCTGGCTGATTACGAGGCATTGTCCGGTGAGTGCACATGCATGTGTGTGTCATCCATGTGCATGGTGTGTGTGTGAGGGCTGCTGTGCGGGTGCCAGGTGAGAGTGTGTGCGCCTGAGTCGTATGGGTCAGCCATGTGCTTCATGCAATCCTTCCTGCGCAGCTGCATTTGGCCATAGCAGTATCCCTTCTGCCAACAGTAGACATCTAGCCCAACTGCACGCCAGTTGCCCTTGAAGTGTCACCTTGCCACAACATATTTGCTTCTTTTTCACTGTTCATTCAGTCAGTTTGTTTGCATTCCACCACTTTCACTAGGCATGTCGCTGTCCACTAGTCACATGTCTGACATGGGTATGGTAAAGTGGAGTGACTGTTACCTGGATATCATTAGTACACACATGTCCCTGTGCAATTGGACCATTTCAGACTGGCAGCTCCAGGTGAAAAATCTGACCTGTTAGAATTAGAAAAGCAATTACATGCGGGAACTGGACTGAATGAATAGGTGCTGCCCTCCTCTCCATCTTCACTCAATAGCAATGGTACATGCCATCTGTGTGATGGCATGTGTGTTTCACCTGCCAATCACAGGCCAATATGTGATGCCACTGCCAGGCAGCATGCAGAAAATGTGTTCATCTTCCATCTTGGTGTCATCAGTGTGTGCCATTTGCCTGCACTTCATACGCAGTGAGGGTGCATGCATGGGAGGGTTTTAGTCATGTGGGACATGTGTCAATCAAGTACTGGTTCGCTTGCTTCTCAGCCCTCAATGTGTGCCATGGTGCTAATGCCTGTTTCCATTTCTTTGTTTTCATGTCTTTGCAGGGGAAGACGCACCTGATACTGCTGGGGTTGTGGAGATGGTGCAGACCCAGGAGGGGTCCGAGGGCCGACCAACCACCAGTGAGGGACGTGGTGTGGTGGTGGGGGAGAACCCACAAGTGCTGCAGGTCGTGCTCTCAAGGGGTGTCTCTGGCTGCACCTCCCCTGAGCTGTACTCAGGTGTTGATTCGGATGAGACCTACGTGCCGTCGCAGGTGAGTGTTCCAGGGAGGGATTCTGTTCTGTCTCACCCACCTGCACCAGGGTCAGAACCCTCCATGGGGATGTCAGTGTTGGCAGCTACGCCTTCGGTGGTTACGGATGCAGGGTCACACTCCGCGACATCTGATCCTGTTCCTGGGCCAGCAGATCAGAGGGGGAATGCAGTCCTGCAGCCTCAGGCAGTGCCGGCACAGCAAGGCGCAGTTCGCCTTGCCCCAGACAGGTGTGGTGCCCGCCGACGTGGTGGCCGTACGCCACCCGGCAATACCGCATGGGAGCAATCCATTTACGGTATGGCAACCCAACAGGCTGCATCATCCGAGATGATGGCTCAGGCCATGGATAGGGTGGCCACTTCCATTGTCCCCCCAGAAAGGCTGATGGAGCGACTAGAGCAGGCAACCGACTCCATCTGCCAGTCACACAGGGAGGACATGTTGGGGTCCAACAGGGACAGGCGGGCGGCACTGGCGACTCTGCAGGAGGCCATCTCCATTGAGTCCCAGGGCCACAGGGAAGCCCTGAGGCAGGAGCTCCTTCACCTCAGGACGACTCTTGTTGAGCTTGAGGCTTCAACACACCAAAGGACAGAACAGCAGCTGGAGCGTCTCACCCGTACGCTCTCAGCTGAGATGCAGGCAACGAGGGCGGAGGTCCGGGCATCCCGTGAGTTGTTGCATGGGGACCTCCGCACACTCATCCTCCAGAACCAGACCTACCACACCCGCATGCTTGCAGCCATGGAGGAGCAGACTAGGGCCTTGCGTGGGCTGCCTCCCATAGGGCAACCACCTCCGGATGCAGCTGCACAGGGTGATAATAGCGACAGCAGTGCTACTCCCACAATAGGGTAGCCGTGTGGGCCATGAGCCCATGGAGGTGTTTTATCTTCCCAGGATCCACGCAGGTGGGTTCTGGTGTGCATCCTGTCCTCGGACCTCCTGGGTGGCCTCCCCAACCCCCCCGGGCCCATCAATGGCCATTTTTGATTGTTTCTTATTTTTATTTTTATTTTGATTTCTTTTATTCCCAATTTTTTTGGGACGATCTGTTGGCTTCCGTGGTTCCTGTGGGCATACGCTGCATTGTGGCTGGGCACATGCAGGCTTGTAATGTATTTGGTTCAGATGCTTGGGTTTGAGTCACACACACCCCTCCTGCTTCCCGTTTCCATGGGCTTGCAAAGGGTGTGCCCAAGTGACAGTGAATTACACAGTGACGTTGGACTCCCATGAGCTGTGTGGCCAGTCTGTAGTCAATACTGTGTATACATTCCTAGTGCATATTGCTGTTGTGTTGTACACTGCATGTTGCATTGATGTGTAACTCTTCTTCTGTGTCTACCTCCCAATTTGCAGGTCCCTTCCTCATGTCCACACAAGGACCTCTAGTCTGGAGATGGGGTCCATGTTGGCAGCAGTGCACCTACAACTCTACATGGCGACAACACTGCACAGTTGGTAGTGGTGGGAGTGCAGGCATTTCCAGGTGGTGAGACTACTAATATGTAACATTTGTGATGTCATGTTAATGGTACTACATGCTCAAGTATGTTGTTGGTCCGGCATTGCTGTGAGCATTTCATGTGTTGCAGGTTTCTAATAGTGCCACTGTACATAGTGAGACTGATGTCATGTTGTGGGGATTACTTTGTTTACCTGCAATTAGCATGACATGGCACGGTGTGTCGTGTGGCGGTGCTGGGGTTGGGTTGGCTGACATGGCACTGTCCTCTTGTTGCATTTTGCAAGTGGGTATTCATTTTAGCTGCTTCAATGTGTAACTTCACAAAACTGCATTGGTGGTGTCTGTGTGGGTAGGGATGCACACATTGTGACACTTCCAGGTGAACAATCTCAGGCTGACACGGTATTCCCGGTTCATTTTCCAGACATTCAGGATCAGTGTCAGGTTGAGTCATCATTGATTGTCAGATGGAATGTGCCAGGGCAGTGTGCACTCCACAGGGGTGTGATTTCTATGTGAAGTAATTAGCCACTAGCTGTGTACGGGCTGCCTCCCCCCGTGCCCTTTCCCCTCCCATGCGCAGCGGCTGTGCATGTGGTTGGGGATGTGGGGCCACCACCATGTCCACGGCCAGGCCCCGGCGTGTTGCAACGTTGTGCAGGACACATGCTGCCACTATGATCCTGCACACTACTGGGGGAGCGTATAACAGCTGCCCGCCAGAACGGTCAAGGGAGCGAAAGCGTGACTTTAGCACTCCGAATGTGCGCTCCACTATGCCCCTGGTTGTAATGTGGGCTGTGTTATATCTTACCTGGGGTGGCGTGGTGGGGTTCCGAATTGGCGTCATCATGTGTGGGCTGAGAGGGTAGGCACTGTCCCCTGTGGAGGTGGTGATTGGTATCATTGGTGGGGTTGTGACCTTGCTCAGTATCCAACATGCATGCATGTGCAGTGGCATACATACTCACCAAGCAGCCATGTATCGCCATGCCGCCCAGCTTCTAGGTCCCGGCTTAGGGTGGACATTCAGTAAATGAAGCTGTCGTGGGTGGAGCCGGGATAGTTGGCATATACTGAGGTGATGATTCCCTTGGCATTACATGCTACCTGCACGTTGATGGAATGCCAGTGCTTGCGGTTCCTATAGATGTGCTCAGATGCCCTGGGGGGACGTAGAGCCACATGGGTGCAGTCGATGGCACCTAGCACTTTGGGGAATCGTGCCACAGCGTAAAAATCCAGGGCGGCAGCATGCCTTTCTGCAGGTGTTCTGGGCAGGTATATGTGCCTGCGGACTGATGGGCGTGCAGTGATGATGTTCAAGACCTGGTGTAGGCAGCGTGACTGGGTGGCCTGTGACACCTCACCCACTATGGCACTTGTCCGCTGAAATGATCCAGTGGCTAAGAAGTGCAGTACATTGAGGACCTTCTCCAGGGGGCTGAGTGCTTGGGAGCACAGGGTGGGTGATGTGAGGTCATCCTCCCACTCACTCACCAGGTCCAGTATGATGTGTGGTGGAAACCTGTACCTCCCATACACCTGGTCATCAGGCATCCCGAAAAGGCTGGTTCTGGGTGTGAATATTCTGGCCCTGACTATCCTCCTCCTCCTCCTTTGGTAGCCCACTGCCACTGCTGCTAGGAACGGTATGTTCATCCTGGCGTCTGAGCTTGTTATTGTTAAAGTCCGCAAATTTATTCTTTGCGCGTGTTCTAGGCGAGCGTGTGACCCGCGCACCCCTGGAATCCAGCTCCCAGTCCAATAGCGTGTGGAAATTCACACGCACCACGGGATACAGCGTGTGGCCCGCGCACCCCTGGAATCCAGTTCCCAGTCCAATAGCGTGTGGAAATTCACACGCACCACGGGATACAGCGTGTGACCCGCGCACCCCTGGAATCCAGTTCCCAGTCCAATAGCGTGTGGAAATTCACACGCACCACGGGATACAGCGTGTGACCCGCGCACCCCTGGAATCCAGTTCCCAGTCCAATAGCGTGTGGAAATTCACACGCACCACGGGATACAGCGTGTGACCCGCGCACCCCTGGAATCCAGTTCCCAGTCCAATAGCGTGTGGAAATTGACACGCACCACGGGATACAGGTTCGCTGATGTACTTGCGTGTGTAAGTGCCCGCGCACCCATTAAATACACGTACATAGGCCAATCGCGTGTACGTGCACTTTTGTCCAATTACACGCGGTGACACTCTGACGTGCAGTATCTCCACGTGTGCCCCGTCATCACGTGCTGAGTGGGGAAGACCCGTGCGGGTCACGTCACAGACGCGCTTACGCGCTGAGGGACTCTGGTCCAATAGAATCGCGTATGCGTGCTGACGCACTTACGCGCTAAGGGCCTTTCCTCGGATTTCACGCTGACGTGCAGGATTTTCACGTGCCAAATCACTCCGTATCAAGCTGGCCACGCGAAAACACACGGAAGACCACGCTCCTGCCCAGAAGGCCGAGTTACTGCCCCCCAGTGCCCCGAGCAGCCTCCCACGTGCCATCTGCTGCTGCCTGCCTGCCTGCTGCCACCGTGCCCTGCCATTTGGTGCCTGCACATCAGCCATCTGCAGGGGTCCAGTTGCTGTGTCCACCCCTGCTGGAACTGAAGACTCCCGACTGGGATTACATCGCTCCACAGCCCAGCCCCAGGACCAGTTGCACACCCACACCTGCCTCTGGGGTTGCCATGTCGGGCACTTCCACATCTGGCACCAGTGGCAACCCCAGGCCAGAGGGGCAGAGGGGCACCAGCTTCACTGACACCGAAGTTGGTGTCCTGGTGGAGCATGTCCTGGGGCAGTATGATGCCCTCTTTGGATCGTCCCGCGCCAGCAAGGAAGGATGGCAGAGGATCTGGGCCGACTGTGTGGTTGCCATCAACGCGGAGGGGGTGGCAACCCGCGACGTCCTGAAGATCAAGAAGCGCTGGGAGGACTTGAGGTCCAGGACCCTTGTGAAGGCCCGGCGCCTCGTGGAGGGGGGCCGGGGCCGCATGAGTTCCATCCAGATGAGGGTCCTGGAACGCGTACGCCCAGCGCTCCACGCCCAGATCCTTGAGAGGGAGGCCCGTCTGGAGTTGAGCGGTAAGTGTCCATGCATTACTGTGTGAGACAGGGCATGTTGCGGTGTGCTGGTTCTATGATACTTGCCTGTATGTGTGCCATAGGCCATGTATGCATGTATGTGTGCAGGGACATCATGGTAATGCATGTGCGACCAGTGATGTGTGATGCACATGGTTGTTGCATGTGTTGAAATGCCGCATGGGGAGCCCTATGCAGATTTTGAACATGAGAGCATGCCACTCTCTGTACCTGGACATGGGTGGGGGTGAGGGATGGGTGCTGATGCCAGGTACATATATGGTAGCCATGTCTGTGTGCCTGACCTGCGTGTCTGTGACTTGTGCATGCCATGGATGCATGACACATGTGTGTGACAATGCACAGATTCAGTAAAGCAGCCAAATTACCCTTGTATCCGCTGTGTTTGGTGTGTTTGGGGCCAGATGGATGTGACTGAGGTGAAGTGTGTGCATGTGATAGGCATGAGCCATGATGCATGTGAGTTACATATCATTGAATGTTTCAAGAGTCCATTGGACATGCATGGAAATGTCCATGGCATGCACCATGCCTGTTACTGTGTGTGTTTTGCCTGGACTGACCCATGTGTTGTGGAGGGACATGATGGAAGTGTACTTTGACAGTGGTACCCATCTGCTATTGCTTCCTGTCTAGGGGACCATTGTACAGTGCCCTGATGCTTGTGTTCTTTGTCTCCCTCTACGCAGCGGCTAGTGAAGAAGAGGGCGGAGACGGCGCTGTGGAGCAAGGCGGCAGGGATGCCCCCACGGCTGCAGCGGAAGGGGTGGGTGAGCCCCCACAGGGGCCTGCTACGGTGGGAGACGGTGAGGAGCCATCCAGGTTGGTGGTTTGCACAGAGGAGGAGGAGGCCGCCACTGGGGCACACATGGGGCCTGGTGGGGGCATCCCTGCTGGTGCAAGTGGTGCAGTCCAGGGCCAGGGGCAGGAGGCAGCACAGGTCACCGTGGAGGGGCCTGTGCATGTCGCTGTCCCTGACCCTGTGAGTGCACCACCATGCACCAGCAGGGATGCCCCGTCCCAGGCCTGTCCGCAGGTAGAGGGGATGTCCATGTCACCTGACTCCCCTCCACCTGCGGACGTGGGAACCCCTGGCCGTGCGGAGAAGGTCCTGATTGGGGTCGCAATGCGCACGGCTGTGATTCGTGATGCCGTGCGTCCTTCCCGGGAGGAGCACGCACGTCATCACGAAGTGCACCGTGCCGACGTGGCCCAATTGGGATCGGCCATGTTCGGGGGTTTCCTGCATGTGTTGGCCAATGTGGCGGCCCTCTCCTCCTCTGTGCAGGCTATCCACCAGTCGTTCTCCTTGCCGTCTTCCAGCCCAGATGCCACCAGGGCCCCCTGTGGACCTGCCCCGACCAATGCAGCCAGCTCGGTGGGGATCCCATCCCTGCCACAGTCGGGAGTCAGAGATCCAGCAGGGGTGGACACCACAGCAACTGGACCCCAGCAGATGGAGGATGTGACGGCATCATCGGGCAGGGCACGTGCACAACGGCGTCGGTGGTTTCCATCAGCCTGGATGCCGTCGTGCTGGCACAGGCAGTTGCGTCGGAGGCAGCAGCAGGCTCAACGTGGGAGGCATCATGGCTCGGGGCCATCAACATCAGGGGTGCAGGCATCGGCCGGAGGGCAGGAGAACCCTGGAATGGGAGTGGCTTCCGTGTGGGAGCGGTTGTGCCAGCGGATAGGTGCGGAGCGGCAGCGGGCAGAGGAGGAACGGCTCACGATGGTCAGGGCGGAGGACTCCATGCGGAGGGCGCTGAGGCGGGCTGAGTGCCTCGAGGGTCTTCGCAGGGAGTTTGAGCTTGACACTGCGTTATCCCTGCGGGACCTCGGGGCCAGGGAACATGCCCGCCTCCAAGCCATTGACCAGGAGTTCGATGATGCCCTGGCCCATGGCAACAACCAGTGAGCCGTCCGAATAGCCCGCTGCCTTTGTATATAGTTGTATAGTTAGGGTTAGGTTTCCTTTGTTTTTTTGATTTTTTTTTGGTTGCGATTGGACAATGCACCACTTTTTTGTATATAGTTCAGTTTTTAGTTAGTAGTCATAGTTAGGTTTAATTTGGTTGGGCTCATGGACCCAGGATGATCTTCTTCATGGTTCTTCATTGGCTTATTTTAATTTTTCAGATAATTTTCTTGGACATTCATCTTGTTTTGTTTGATTTGCTTTGTGTTTTTTCTTATTTCATTTCCATTGTACTTGCTGTTAAATACATATTTTTTTTTATTCTTCAATGTGTCGTATCATCTCATTGCTTTCAGGCATGTCATGTTGGGTGTTTTGTCATTCACTTGCAGCCATTGTGTGTGACAGACATGTGTTCAATTGCATTATTTAAATTGGGGGTGTAACATGTAATTGCCTTTGATATGTGGGTGGGTGTGATAGTTGGTTGGGCCTTTTGGCAGGGGAGGATGGGCATTACGGACATGATTGGGGAATGTTGGGACCCAGGTGCAGAGGGGCATGGATTGGACATGGGTGGGGGCCTGCTGGCAGGTGCCCCACAGTGCTGGGGGGGTGGGGGTGGTGGGAGACATGAGTGGGGGCCTGGTGGAGGGTGCCCCTGGTGGCTGGGGGGTGGGGGTGGTGGGAGACATGAGTGGGGCCCTGGTGGAGGGTGACCCTGCACTGCTGGGGGGTGGGGGTGGTGGGAGACATTAGTGGGGGCCTGGTGGAGGGTGACCCTGGTGGCTGGGGGGTGGGGGTGGTGGGAGACATGAGTGGGGGCCTGGTGGAGGGTGACCCTGCACTGCTGGGGGGTGGGGGTGGTGGGAGACATGAGTGGGGGCCTGGTGGAGGGTGACCCTGGTGGCTGGGGTGTGGGGGTGGTGGGAGACATGAGTGGGGGCCTGGTGGAGGGTGCCCCTGGTGGCTGGGGGGTGGGGGTGGTGGGAGACATGAGTGGGGGCCTGGTGAAGGGTGACCCTGCACTGCTGGGGGGTGGGGGTGGTGGGAGACATGAGTGGGGGCCTGGTGGAGGGTGACCCTGCACTGCTGGGGGGTGGGGGTGGTGGGAGACATGAGTGGGGGCCTGGTGGAGGCTGCCCCTGGTGGCTAGGGGGTGGGGGTGGTGGTAGACATGAGTGGGGGCCTGGTGGAGGGTGCCCCTGGTGGCTAGGGGGTGGGGGTGGTGGTAGACATGAGTGGGGGCCTGGTGGAGGGTGCCCCTGCACTGCTGGGGGGTGGGGGTGGTGGTAGACATGAGTGGGGGCCTGGTGGAGGCTGCCCCTGCACTGCTGGGGGTGGGGGTGGTGGGAGACATGAGTGGGGGCCTGGTGGAGGCTGCCCCTGCACTGCTGGGGGTGGGGGTGGTGGGAGACATGAGTGGGGGCCTGGTGGAGGCTGCCCCTGGTGGCTAGGGGGTGGGGTGGTGGTAGACATGAGTGGGGGCCTGGTGGAGGGTGCCCCTGGTGGCTAGGGGGTGGGGGTGGTGGTAGACATGAGTGGGGGCCTGGTGGAGGGTGCCCCTGCACTGCTGGGGGGTGGGGGTGGTGGTAGACATGAGTGGGGGCCTGGTGGAGGCTGCCCCTGCACTGCTGGGGGTGGGGGTGGTGGGAGACATGAGTGGGGGCCTGGTGGAGGCTGCCCCTGCACTGCTGGGGGTGGGGGTGGTGGGAGACATGAGTTGGGGCCTGGTGGAGGGTGACCCTGCACTGCTGGGGGGTGGGGGTGGTGGGAGACATGAGTGGGGGCCTGGTGGAGGGTGCCCCTGGTGGCTGGGGGGTGGGGGTGGTGGGAGACATGAGTGGGGGCCTGGTGGAGGGTGACCCTGCACTGCTGGGGGGTGGGGGTGGTGGGAGACATGAGTGGGGGCCTGGTGGAGGGTGACCCTGGTGGCTGGGCTGTGGGGGTGGTGGGAGACATGAGTGGGGGCCTGGTGGAGGGTGCCCCTGGTGGCTGGGGGGTGGGTGACATGAGTGGGGGCCTGGTGGAGGCTGCCCCTGCACCGCTGGGGTTTGGGGGTGGTGGGAGACATGAGTGGGGGCCTGGTGGAGGGTGCCCCTGGTGGCTGGGGGGTGGGGGTGGTGGGAGACATGAGTGGGGGCCTGGTGGAGGCTGCCCCTGCACCGCTGGGGTTTGGGGGTGGTGAGAGACATGAGTGGGGGCCTGGTGGAGGGTGCCCCTGGTGGCTGGGGGGTGGGGGTGGTGGGAGACATGAGTGGGGGCCTGGTGGAGGGTGCCCCTGGTGGCTAGGGGGTGGGGGTGGTGGTAGACATGAGTGGGGGCCTGGTGGAGGGTGCCCCTGGTGGCTGGGGGGTGGGGGTGGTGGGAGACATGAGTGGGGGCCTGGTGGAGGCTGCCCCTGCACCGCTGGGGTTTGGGGGTGGTGAGAGACATGAGTGGGGGCCTGGTGGAGGGTGCCCCTGGTGGCTGGGGGTGGGGGTGGTGGGAGACATGAGTGGGGGCCTGGTGGAGGGTGCCCCTGGTGGCTAGGGGGTGGGGGTGGTGGTAGACATGAGTGGGGGCCTGGTGGAGGGTGCCCCTGCACTGCTGGGGGGTGGGGGTGGTGGTAGACATGAGTGGGGGCCTGGTGGAGGCTGCCCCTGCACTGCTGGGGGTGGGGGTGGTGGGAGACATGAGTGGGGGCCTGGTGGAGGCTGCCCCTGCACTGCTGGGGGTGGGGGTGGTGGGAGACATGAGTGGGGGCCTGGTGGAGGCTGCCCCTGGTGGCTAGGGGGTGGGGGTGGTGGTAGACATGAGTGGGGGCCTGGTGGAGGGTGCCCCTGGTGGCTAGGGGGTGGGGGTGGTGGTAGACATGAGTGGGGGCCTGGTGGAGGGTGCCCCTGCACTGCTGGGGGGTGGGGGTGGTGGTAGACATGAGTGGGGGCCTGGTGGAGGCTGCCCCTGCACTGCTGGGGGTGGGGGTGGTGGGAGACATGAGTGGGGGCCTGGTGGAGGCTGCCCCTGCACCGCTGGGGTTTGGGGGTGGTGGGAGACATGAGTGGGGGCCTGGTGGAGGGTGCCCCTGGTGGCTGGGGGTGGGGGTGGTGGGAGACATGAGTGGGGGCCTGGTGGAGGGTGCCCCTGGTGGCTGGGGGGTGGGGGTGGTGGGAGACATGAGTGGGGGCCTGGTGGAGGGTGACCCTGCACTGCTGGGGGGTGGGGGTGGTGGGAGACATGAGTTGGACATGGGTGGGGGCCTGCTGGCAGGTGCCCCACAGTGCTGGGGGGTGGGGGTGGTGGGGGACATGAGTTGGACATGGGTGGGGGCCTGCTGGCAGGTGCCCCACAGTGCTGGGGGGTGGGGGTGCAAGGGGACATGAGTTGGTGTTCATTAGTTCAAGGAGACATGTGCCTTTGCTGGGGGGCATGCCCATGGTGGGTGGGCTGCCTGCGGGACATGACCAGGGATGCAGGGTAGTCCCCTGTGGTGTGGGCTGCCTGCAGGGGCCGTGGAGGGTGTACAGGGTACACCTGGGAGGACCCACACTGTCAAATCACATGTGGAACTTCCCGCGCACCCCTGAAATTCACGCGCCCAGGCTATTCGCGTGTGGAACTTCCCGCGCACCCCTGAAATACACGCGCCCAGGCTATTCGCGTGTGGAACTTCCCGCGCACCCCTGAAATACACGCGCCCAGGCTATTCGCGTGTGGAACTTCCCGCGCACCCCTGAAATACACGCGCCCAGGCTATTCGCGTGTGGAACTTCCCGCGCACCCCTGAAATACACGCGCCGAGGCTATTCGCGTGTGGAACTTCCCGCGCACCCCTGAAATACACGCGCCCAGGCTATTCGCGTGTGGAACTTCCCGCGCACCCCTGAAATACACGCGCCCAGGCTATTCGCGTGTGGAACTTCCCGCGCACCCCTGAAATACACGCGCCCCCAGGCTATTCGCGTGTGGAACTTCCCGCGCACCCCTGAAATACACGCGCCCAGGCTATTCGCGTGTGGAACTTCCCGCGCACCCCTGAAATACACGCGCCCAGGCTATTCGCGTGTGGAACTTCCCGCGCACCCCTGAAATACACGCGCCCCCAGGCTATTCGCGTGTGGAACTTCCCGCGCACCCCTGAAATACACGCGCCCAGGCTATTCGCGTGTGGAACTTCCAGCGCACCCCTGAAATACACGCGCCCAGGCTATTCGCGTGTGGAACTTCACGCGAACCCCTGTAATACACGTAGCCCGCTCCCCCAGGCCCGATCGCGTGTGAAACTTCACGCGAACCCCTGTAATACACGTTGCCCGCTCCCCCAGGCCCGATCGCGTGTGAAACTTCACGCGAACCCCTGAAATACACGTAGCACGCTCCCCCAGGCCCGATCGCGTGAATAACTTCACGCGAACCCCTGTAATACACGTTGCCCGCTCCCCCAGGCCCGATCGCGTGTGAAACTTCACGCGAACCCCTGAAATACACGTAGCACGCTCCCCCAGGCCCGATCGCGTGAATAACTTCACGCGAACCCCTGTGATGCACGTACCCTGCTGTAATCGCGTGTTAGACTTCCTGCGCACCCCGGTATACACGCACACGTATTTTTTGTCAGCGGGTGTCCGTGTTTGTGGGTACCCCTTTGCACGTCATTTTTCCTGGAGGGCCACAGTATGGGACATTCATCATGGCAGTATATAGGTGCTATTTGTTGGCGCACCTTTTGGCGCACATTTCTTACAGCCGCAGAGACGCTACCGCCTGCTTTCTTGGGGCGGTCGTGTTTGTGCCTGTGCGCTGGTTTGAGCGTGCGCTTTTTTGCCCTATTCTATTCCATGAATACGTGTTGTAGGCGAGCGTGTGGGCGTTCCGCGCACTTGTGCCCTGTACTTCCCCCGTGACGCCCACGTTTTGGCAAGTTGTTCCCCATTCCGAGTGTTACGCCCGTGTTCCGCCTACTTTTGTTGCGTGCGCCGCTCTATGTGCGAATTTCGCTGTGGCCTGTGCGATTTTCGCTGTGACCTGGCGCACGCTGTTAGATGGCCTGTGCGCCGACGTGCGCCGCGCACTTTTTTATCGCACATCCGCTGGTTTTCTCGCGCACGGCCTTCCATGAATCGACGTGCGCTGCTTTTCGTGCGATTTTCGCACTTGCACTGCGATCTTCGCTATTCCACTGCGATTCGCACGTTTTTGCCCACTTGCGCCGCGCTAATTATTCCATGAATCGGCCTGTCAATGTCATCTGTACAGAGGGGCTGTGGAAACAGAAAAATAATATGAGGCCGGGAAGCCCAAAAAGAAACACACCAACACAGGTTACAAAGAAGCATACAAGTGCTTTATTTCAAGCTACAACAGTTACCAAGTCAATTGACAAACGGATAGCTATTCGGCTCTCAGTATAACATAACGAACTTCAACGAGGGTTCGATGTGTTAGTGAGAGAGCGCATATTGGAATACCTGGGCCTTTTATACAATTTTCCAGCCTTTGGCCAACCCTCTTGCGGGTTAACCATTCTGCGAAATATTTAATTCTGGTCTTAGGGTTCCTTGCCAGGTCAATCCTATAATATATGCATTTCGATTAGTTTCGCTGATATAAGTAGTACATTTACATATAGGTCAACAGTAGGACAAGGTCTCTGTTCGTGACCCCGACAAGTGGCCTGCAGGCATATTAATTATTCAGTTGTACGGAGGTCACAATGGCCAGAATCTTACTCAATGTCATTTGGCCTCCATTTTGATGTTTTTTTTTAATAATTCTGTTTATTACGTTTTAATAATACAACAACAAAACAGACATGAATCAAAGGCATACATCAGATCATGGTGGTAAGGCAATTTCAAAAAGCAAAAGGAACTCTGTAGGGCCGAGAGCCATCAGACATTTGTGGGATAAGGCAGGTAACCAATGTTAACAACAGTACATTTCTATTTTCATCGGCACATTTCAGTTAGCGTTAAGCCATTTACCCCATATTTTTTCGAATTTGCGGGGGCAACCCCGTGCATTATAAATCCGGCGCTCCGAGGCCGCGCATCTGTCCAACTCATTGCTCCAGCGGTTCACAGATAGAGGGTCAGCAGAGCCCCAGCTAGTCGCGATTAATCTTTTGCCTGCCCCGAATGCCAGTGCCAGAAATATTTTTTCATATTTCGAGAGATCCACTTCACCCCGGATTCCCAACAGTATCATTTTGGGATCCCTGGGGATTGGTGTCGCCAGGGTGGCAGAGATCGTGTTAATACAGCTCTCCCAGAAGACCTGTAAGACTTGGCAGTCCCATATCATATGGTAAAAAGTGGCAGGTTCCGTTTTGCATCTGAGGCATGTCCCGTCTTCCAGTCCCCCCCATCTGGCCATGGCAGTACGTGAATAGTATGTGCGGTGGAGGATCCTCAGTTGTATAAGTCTGAGTTTAGAGTCTATACCAATTTCTCTAGGGGACATTAATGCCTCTACCCAGTCCTCTGGTTCCATTTGACCCATGTCCTTTTCCCACTTTTCCTTGAGCCCATCTAGCTGCGCCGCCCCAAAGGAGTTAAGGGCTTGATAGAGCGTGGAAGTGACCTTGGAGGCAATGCATTGCGGAAGGATATTGGTCTCAATGGGAGTACAGGGGGGTATGGTTGTCGTATCAGGGAATTGGGTGCGGATGGCGTGGGCCAGTTGCGCATGTCGAAACCGGTCCATGGGTGCAAGGTCGAATTGCACTTGCATGGCCTCAAAGTCAAGGAGGTGGCCTTCTTGTATCACTTGCGCTAGTGTGTGTATCCCTTTTACGCACCAGTGACCGAAGGGGCCCATCTTTACTATTTCCGGGAGGAGTGCGTTGTGCCATAGGGGTTGAGATAGTGTTGGTTTACCTTTCCAGCCTATTAGTTTGTGCGCATCCCGCCAGGCCCGGCAAATATGGCGTGTCATTTTGGGTAACATCGGGGGTTGGTCGTGGGTGGCGTACAGGATCTGTAGTGGGGTTAGTGGGGTCATTGTCCGCTTTGGCCGATTCCGCTGACTCCCGTTCCTCCCCACTCTCCTCACCTGATTCAAAGTCCTCCGGTTGCAGTTGCCTGTGAGAGAGATAGTCCTTCTCCTTTTTATGTTGAAAGTATCTGTCTCGAGAGGAAGCCACAGTGAGTGCTAAAGTATAGCAAACCTGGGGCCCCCTTCCCGAGGCGAGACAGTACGAAGGGAAAAAGCCTGTTCAGGCAGAAAAAACCCTCCGAGGAGTGCAGCGGTTCGAGAGGATCTGGAGCAAGCAGTTGTAGTGGAGTTCTTGAGGCAGTTAGCTGATGGGAGCAGGCAAAGCCGGACATCCGAAGCAAAGAAGGTTCCGGAGAGAAAGATAGCCGCCGGAAAGGGTACCAGCAGAGAAAACAACTCCGGAGCAACAGGAACCAGGGCGGCTGAATGACAGCGCAGCCGAAAGGTAAGGCAGAGGAGGCGGGCGTGGAGAACAGCGCACCGTAGAGCTGAGGGAAGGAAGAGAGAGAGAGATAGTCCGGAGAGGGCGGACTGAAAGTACAGAAAGTGACCGAGGAGGTCAAGGCTGGAAAACTAGCGTGTAAACCCAAAGCAGCGAGCTAGCGCAGTGAAGGGGGTTGCAACGCCGCGATCGCTGGGAGAGGAGGAAAGAAATACTACCAGCGACGCCATGTTGGAAAACCACTAGACCGTAGGGTGAGTAACAGAGAAATCACGTAGTGGAACCTCCGCACGCCCTTCCAGCGCGTAACCGCCAACGCGGATACAAACGCCAAACAGGACGGCGAATGACAGTATGCCCCCTCCTAGAGCGTAGGACCCCCGGCTTAAAGGGGAAGCGGGCATGAAACTGAGCCAACAACCGAGGGGCATGAATGTTGGAAACCGGTTCCCACGAGTCCTCCGACCTAGGGTAACCCTTCCAAGACACCAAATACTCCAACCTACCACGGTAGTGGCGGGAGTCACGTAAAGCAGAGACCTCATATTCCCCAGAGGAATCCACCTGAGGAAAAGGCTGGTCGGGAACAGCTCTCTGGTGGACGTCCGGGATGAAAGGTTTGAGAAGAGAGGCATGGAAGACAGGATGAATGCGGCGGAGGTAAGGAGGTAGTTTCAGTCGAAAGGCAACAGGATTTATTTTGGAAAGAATGGGAAAAGGACCCAAAAAGCGAGGAGAGAGTTTAGAAGGGTGAACCCATCGCGGCAAGAACCTGGTGGACAACCAGACCTTGTCCCCTTCCTTCCATTCAGGGCAAGGCCTACGATGTTTGTCCGCTTGGGTTTTGTTGTATTGACGACTCTTCTCCAAACACCTTCTGGCAGTGACGTGTGCATCAGAAATAGACTGCAGTACTTCTTCAGCCGTTGGGGAATTGGTGGGTGACGGAATGTAGGGAAGAAGAGATCTTGGGTGTACCCCATAGGTGCAAAAGAAAGGAGAGAGTCCAATGGCTGTATGAAATGAGTTATTATAAGTAAACTCTGCCGTAGGAAGCAAAGAAACCCAATTGTCCTGAAGACGATTGCTGTAGCATCTAAGGTACTGTTCCAATGTGGCGTTAAGGCGCTCAGTTTGACCGTTGGTCTGAGGGTGGAAGCCAGACGACAGAGCACGTTCCATACCAAGGCGAGAACAAAGAGCCTTCCAAAACTTCGAAACGAATTGGCTGCCACGATCCGAGATGATCTTGTCAGGGAGACCATGAAGACGGAAGATATCCTGGGCAAAAACCTCAGCCATCTCGGTAGCAGTAGGAAGACCATGCAATGGGGAAAAATGAGCCAGTTTGGTCAAGGTGTCAACTGTAACCATAATACAGGAGCAGGAGTTAGAAACAGGAAGTTCTACAATGAAATCCGTAGAAAGCAAACCCCAAGGGCGAGAGGGTACCTCAGGTTGGGTGAGAAGACCCAAGGGCTTGCCGGTAATGGACTTAGTCATGGCACAAACCGGGCAACTGAGTATGTATTCCTCCACATCCTTTTTGAGTTCCGGCCAAAAAAAAGAACGAGTGATAGTTTCTGTGGTACTTAGCTTCCCACGATGACCTGCAGTGAGTGAATCATGACACCAATTTATGATCTTCAGACGTAGTGGACCGGAAGGTATGTATAGACGATGGTTGAGGAATAGCAAACCCTCTTTGTTGGTGTAGGAAGTCTCTCCTCTGAGTAGCGGAACGGTACCATCCGAAGCAACACCAGCTCGAACCTCTTCCAAAAAGGTATTAGCAACCGTTAAGATCCTATTCCTGTGGAACATCGGCTCTGGGGTATGTCTTTTCTCCTCACATATGGGACCCTTCCGAGAGAGAGCATCCGCAAGAGTATTGTTGGTACCAGGGAAGTAGGTAATTCGCAAATCATATTGGGCAAAGAAATATGCCCAGCGAGCCTGCCTGGAGTTGACACACTCCATATTCTGAAGGACCTTGAGATTCTTATGGTCCGTTCTGATGATAACGGTCTGCCTTGCTCCCATCAATAGATGTCGCCAGGTCTCACATGCGTGTTTTATAGCCAGCAATTCTTTTTCAAGTACGGAGTAGTTCAGTTGGCTGGGAGACAACGTCTTGGAAAGGTAACAAATGGGGTGTTCTCGTTCCTCGAACACTTGTAGCAGAACAGCTCCAATGGCCAAGGCCGAGGCGTCCGTTTCGACGATGAACTGTCTATTCTGGTCAGGATGGCGCAAAATGGGAGCAGTACAAAAAAGATTCTTGAGATTGTGAAAACTCTGTTCTGCTTCGGAAGTCCAGCTAAAGGGATTGTTGACCTTCTTGAGTAAAGAAGTAATGGGGAGAACTGCTTTAGAGAAGTTTGGGATGAATGAGCGATAGAAATTAGAGAGCCCAAGAAACCTTTGGACCTCTTTGATCGAAGCCGGAGAAGGCCAGTCCAGAATAGCAGAAACTTTGCTGGGATCCATGGCGATGCCTCTTTCAGAAAGATGATACCCTAGATAGGGCACTGAAGTAGCAGCAAAAACACACTTCTCTGGTTTGACAAGAAGTTGGTTGTTTTTAAGTCTTTCCAAAACCTTTTGGACATGGGTTTTGTGGTCCTCTAGGGTGCTGGAATATATAAGGATGTCGTCCAGATATATGATCATGGAGACAGACAATAAGTCTGAAAACATCCGATCCATAAACCGTTGAAATACCGCAGGAGCATTCACCAAACCAAAGGGCATTACTCGGTACTCAAATAGACCGAAAGGAGTGCGAAAAGCGGTCTTCCATTCATCTCCTTTGGCGATGCGTAACAAATGGTAGGCATTTCTGAGGTCTAATTTGGTGAACCAACGTGCACCTTGAACAGCTTCAATGATCTCATGTATTAAGGGCATAGGATACCGATCCCGGATAGTCACCTTGTTGAGGCCTCGGTAATCGATACATGGGCGCAATTCAGTTGAGTCTCTCTTCTTGATAAAGAACAAAGAAGCTCCGGCAGGAGACTTGGAATGTTGAATGAGCCCATTCTGAACATTGGCATCAAGATAATCTTTAAGAACCTTTCTTTCCGCTTGAGTTAAAGAGAACATCCTACAGAATGGAACCAAAGCATTGGGTTCTAGGTCGATGTTACAATCTTCTGGCCTATGGGGAGGTAAGGTCGCTGGCTTTCTTTCAACGAAAACCTCTGAGTAAGGGGAACAGTACAGAGGTAGAGCATGAACCCCAGCCAGTTGTGTGGTAGACCCTGTAACAATCTGAGGAATACCGTCGTCAGAAAAACAGTTGAGCTTGCAGTAGGAGGAAGTAAATTGTAGTTGATTGTCCGCCCAATTGACATGAGGGTTATGTTTTCTGAGCCATGTGATGCCAAGAATAACCGGAAAATGGGCAGCTCGAATAATGTCAAACCGGATTGTCTCAGAATGTTGAAATATGGTAACTGATAGATCCTCGGTGGTATGAGTAATAGGCCCTGAAGAGAGAGGAGAACCGTCGACCCCTTCTACCTTTTGATCTTCTTTGCGAGGCAAGGTACGGAGACCCATCCTTTTGGTCCAGATGACATCGACAAAGTTTCCGGCGGCTCCGCAGTCCAGGAGTGCGAGACACTCAACCGTTCTGCCGTTGACCTTTATTATAACAGGTAGAACCATAAGCCTGGAGTCCTCAGGAATGTATGGAGCCGAAATAGAGAGAGAGACATAGGGACTGGTGGATGAAACAGAAGCCCCTCGGAACCAGGTCCCTACTGGCGCCGAGGGAAACCGTTTCCCTGACGTTTCTGAGGAAGTTCAGTACATTCCTTGAGGAGATGTTGATCCGATCCACAATAGGCACATAGACCTTTCTCCTTCCTTCTTCTCCTTTCAGTCGCGGTAAGAGGTCCTCTAGTTGCTCCAATCTGCATGGGTTCGTCTGTAGTATGGGAAAGAGAGGAGGAGACGGTGGAATCGGAAAAATGAACGGTTGTTCGTTGTTTTCGGCGTTCTGACCTTCGTTCCTGCAGTCTGTATTCAATTTGTAAAGCTGCGGAAAGCAGATCCGAAAAAGATGGTGGCCTGGAAGCCCTGGCGAGTTCGTCCTTAATTTCCTCCTTAAGGCCTCGCCGAAATATGGCAAATTGTGCCTGTTCAGACCACCCAGCACCCGAAGCCAATCTCTTGAATTCTGATATGTACGATAGAACATCCGATGACCCTTGTCGGATATCCAACAGGTCCTCGCAGGCGGTGAAAGTCAGTTCGGGTCTCTCAAAGGTCTGCTTCAACAGGTTCTGAAAACCAGCAAAATCGTGTAAGATGGGATTAGCCCCGGTAACCAGCGGAGTGACCCATGCCAGTGCATTGCCGGTCATGTTCGAAACCATGAACCCGATCTTTGTCTGGTCGGTGGCAAACAGCCGGGGCCTGAAAGTAAAATATACTAAGCAGGCCTCCAAAAACTCTTTGACCTTTTTAGGAGTTCCATCGAACTTCCCTGCCGAAAGAGCCATGACAGGAAGTTCTGGGGATTGTGGTTCGCGGGCAGTAATCATCTGTTTCAAGACCACATTCTCTGCCTTAACAGTTTGTAACTCTTGGGAGATTCCCTGAATGGCCTTCCATAATTCTTGCATCTGCTCTTCTGCCGACATTTTCTGGCGTTGCAATCTGTCCGCTTTGGCCGATTCCGCTGACTCCCGTTCCTCCCCACTCTCCTCACCTGATTCAAAGTCCTCCGGTTGCAGTTGCCTGTGAGAGAGATAGTCCTTCTCCTTTTTATGTTGAAAGTATCTGTCTCGAGAGGAAGCCACAGTGAGTGCTAAAGTATAGCAAACCTGGGGCCCCCTTCCCGAGGCGAGACAGTACGAAGGGAAAAAGCCTGTTCAGGCAGAAAAAACCCTCCGAGGAGTGCAGCGGTTCGAGAGGATCTGGAGCAAGCAGTTGTAGTGGAGTTCTTGAGGCAGTTAGCTGATGGGAGCAGGCAAAGCCGGACATCCGAAGCAAAGAAGGTTCCGGAGAGAAAGATAGCCGCCGGAAAGGGTACCAGCAGAGAAAACAACTCCGGAGCAACAGGAACCAGGGCGGCTGAATGACAGCGCAGCCGAAAGGTAAGGCAGAGGAGGCGGGCGTGGAGAACAGCGCACCGTAGAGCTGAGGGAAGGAAGAGAGAGAGAGATAGTCCGGAGAGGGCGGACCGAAAGTACAGAAAGTGACCGAGGAGGTCAGGGCTGGAAAACTAGCGTGTAAACCCAAAGCAGCGAGCTAGCGCAGTGAAGGGGGTTGCAACGCCGCGATCGCTGGGAGAGGAGGAAAGAAATACTACCAGCGACGCCATGTTGGAAAACCACTAGACCGTAGGGTGAGTAACAGAGAAATCACGTAGTGGAACCTCCGCACGCCCTTCCAGCGCGTAACCGCCAACGCGGATACAAACGCCAAACAGGACGGCGAATGACAGTCATGCTCTCTATTTCAAGGCGGATGTGGGGGAGTGTGGGGTCTGCGTGTATCCAGTCGTTTACCACCCCAATCTGGGCTGCAAGGTAATAGGTGCGTATGAATGGTAGACCGATGCCTCCCTCCCACACTGATCGCTGCAGCGTTTCAAGGGCAATCCTGGGTTGTTTCCCTCCCCACAGCAGTGTGCGAAGGCGTCTGTCAATGAGTGCGAAGGTGTCTCGGGGGATGACAAGGGCGTCGTTTTGAAGTACATACAACAGTCTGGGGAGGGTCATCATTTTGAATAGCGCCGTTCTGCCCATTAGTGATAGTGGGAGTGATTGCCAGTGGGAGGTGTCCCTATTGAACCGGTCAATTATTGGTTGTAAGTTGAGTTGCAGGAACCCACCCAGTGTCGGGTCGAGTCTTATACCCAGGTATTTAAGTTCTCTAATGGAGACATGATATGGGCAGGTTTCAGGGATCGCAGACTCGCCGCCCTGGATCGGGAAGTAAATGGTTTTGGTCTCATTTACCTTAAGGCCTGCAAAGCGCTGGTATTCTCTAAGGATGCGGGAAACAATCGGGAAGGAAGTGCGTGGGTTACTGAGGTATATGAGGAGGTCGTCCGCGTAGAGGGATAGTCGGTCCTCTCCCCCCCAGGCCAGGCGAACCCTGTCCAATTAGTGTTAGCTCTAAGCTCAATTGCGAGAGGTTCTATGGCCAAGAGAAAAAGCAGCGGGGAGAGGGGGCACCCCTGTCTCGTACCTCGACCCAAGGGAAATGATCCAGAAGACCTGCCATTCACCCTTACCATGGCCTCCGGGTGTGCATACATGAGTTTAACCCACGATATAAACGTTTGCCCCAGGTTCATCCGAGCCATGATTGCCCACAAAGCCTCCCATTCTACAGAGTCAAATGCTTTTTCAAAGTCCACTGCCAGGAGGGCCAGTGGGGCTGGTATTTCCTTGGCTCTGCTCAGCGCCAGCTGAACTCTACGCAGGTTCATGCGGGTGGATTTGTTGGGCATGAATCCACATTGGTCGGGGTGGACAAGGGTCTCTATAACTTGCAGTAGTCTGTTGGCTAGTGTTCTTGCGAGGACCTTGGCTTCGCCGTTGATCAAGGATATTGGGCGATAGGAGGCACATTCCTTCGGGGATTTCCCGGGCTTATGTATGACGATTATGCATGCCTTCCTGAGGTCCGGGGGGAGTGCCCCCAGCTCTTTGCTGCGTAGAAACATACGGTGCATGTGGGAGGGTAGTGAACCGCCGAGGCATTTCCATGTTTCTGTAGGGAACCCATTAGGACCCGGGGTCTTCCCAGGTTGGAGCTGTGCGAGCGCCTCTTGCAGCTCTGTTACAGTGATTTTGGCGTTCAGGAGGTCTGTTTGGCGCCGAGAGAGCTTCGGGATCTCGATCTGGTCAAGGTAGCATGCCGGTTCCGAAGGCGGGCTCTCGGCCGGTGGAGTATAGAGTTTCTCATAGTAGGCGGCGAATGCCGCAACAATGTCGGAGTCATCTGTGAGGAGTGTTCCGTCTGGAGCTTCAATTGCCCGCACGTGTCCCTTGGTCTGTTCGCGCCGTTCCAACCGGCCAGTCTCTTATTCGCCTTGTCGCCTCGTTCATACATTTGGCTCCGGACTGATGGGCTATCCGTGCGTTGTCTAGAGCCAGGTTGCTAAGGGCCTCTTATGCTGTAAGCAGATCCTCTTTCGCTTCTTGGGTGCAGTGTTCTAGGGTTTGCCGTTCGCACTCCAGGACACGCGCTTCTGCCTCTTTGATCTTTTGGACTTGTCGTTGTTGGTAGGCTGAAACTTCCGAGATAACTTCCACGCGGAGGACAGTCTTATACGCCTCCCAGAGCGAGATCGGGCAATCCACTGATCCTTCGTTGTTTTCAAAATATTCTGTTGTCTTCTTTTCCAGTTCCTCCGCAATTTCAGGGAGACGTAGGTGATATGTGTTCAGGCGCCAGTTACGATCCGGACCACGGCAGGAGTTCTTCATGGACAATAGGAGCAGAGAGTGGTCCGAAATACCCCTTGCGAGGAATTCAGCGTCAAGGAGCTTGTGATTTATACTGCGGGGGATAAAGGCATAATCGATTCTGGAGAATGACTTGTGGACGCCAGAGAAAAAGGAGAACCCAGCCTCATTGTTGTGGAGCGAGCGCCATGTGTCCGTCATTCCCAGAGCTTCGGCGAACGTGGCGAGTGGTGTGGGGGCAGAGCAGGTACCTGATCTCCTGTGAGATCTATCGACTGCAGTGTTCATCACTTCATTAAAGTCCCCTCCAATCACCCATACATCGGCCTCATCTTCCAGTAACCGGCTCCTTAGCTCGGAGAGTAGTTCTTTCGTCTGTGAGGGGGGGGCGTAAATTGCAGCGAGGCCCCATTTCTCGCCCCAGATGTCAGCCAGTATCATAACATAGCGGCCCCCGGGGTCGGTCCTGACCTGCAGGGGGACTCGCTTGTGGACAAGGATCATCGTGCCCCTAGCTCCTGTCGTGAATCCAGCCTGGTAGGCGTGAGAGTAGTTGGACCTTCTGAAAAAGTTTGTGCTCGTGCCTAGCAAATGTGTTTCATTTAGAAGGGCAATGTCCGGCGAGTAACGGTTAAGGTACTGGAGCACCAGTCTTCGCTTTATGCTGGAGCCGAGGCCGTTGACATTCCAAGGGAGCACTGTTACCTTGTTGGAGTTCATTCTATCTGCGTGGGGCGCTTATCTGGGCTTTTGGGAGGATCAGTGGCGGTCATGTACACTCGAGAGGTGTGCAGCGCTGTACTTTCGGGGGAGACGTCCGGGGGTCGTCTCGTGTCGGTGTATCTGCTGCCTGGATGATGATTATGTCTGTGGTCTTTCCCATAGATAGTACTTGATTCCCTTGCCAGTGCTTCTATGTGTCGTGCCTTCTTGTTTCATGATTCGGTTTCTTTACAGTCCTTGAACTCCCCCCCACCCTGTACTTCCCCCCCCAACTGGGAGCACCTGTCGCCCAAACATTGAACCTATAACTTTATAAACTTCTTCGGGATAACCCGGCTGTGATAACGCGCACGCCGCATTAGGGGGGGGCGGCCGCTAGGTGAGCATTCCCATTCTACCAATCTGCAGTTTGGGCCCCTTAGTACAGGGTATTCATCCTTTTTCTGTAGGGGTCCTTGACGCGTCGTCGTCCGCATTGGTCAGGGAACGAGGGGGCGAGGGTCTCCCAGGTCGAGGTCGCTGTGTGGGTGGGCCCGATGGCACACGTCTCCCGCTGGAGTCCGTGAGGACATGAGTTTCAAGCCAGTCCCATGCATCTTTGGGGTTGTAAAACAAGTGAGTAGTGCCCTCATACTGGACTTTTAGCAATGCCGGGAAGAAGAGGGCATATTTGAAGGATAGCGACTGGAGCTTCTTCTTGACGGAGTCAAAAGACTGGCGGGCTTTTTGGACTTCTTTCGTGTAATCGGGATAGAAACCGACCTTGTAGCCGTTGTATGTGATCGGGCCCATGGCCCTTGCCATTTGTGGGATCGCATCCCGGTCGCGGTAATTCAGTAGGCGTGCGATCATTGTTCTGGGCGGGGCACCCAGTATAGGTCGGCCGGTGGGGACTCTGTGTGCCCTTTCCACGGAAAAGAATTTGGATAGCTTCTTAGGGGCAAAGATATGAATGAGCCAATCTTCTAAGAAGAGTTCTGCGCTGGGGCCTTCCTCTTTCTCTGGTATACCGAGGATCCTGAGATTATTGCGTCGCGCCCTCCCCTCACTGTCTTCGGCGCGGTTTTCCAGTTGGGTCACTTTTTGGGCAATCGCAGTGAGCTGCTGTTCCATGCGGTGGACCGCATCTTCAGTGTTAGACACCCTCTGTTCCGCTTCCCCCACCCTGGTCGATAAGTTGCGGAGGTCTTGGCGTATAAGGGACACCTCAGAGGATAGGCGGCCTATTTTAAGTTCCAAGGATGTCCTCGAGTCCCCAATCGCTTTCATAAGGTCTGACAAAGAGATAGGAGGGTCTTTGAGTTCTCCAGGGTTACTCTCTTCTTCTGGGGGCTGAGGCTCGCGCTGGGGAGGGGCCCCCACGGTGTAGAGATCCATCTTGCTCTGTAGCGTTTGCCTCTTGGTTTTCTCCTTTCCCATGCTTTGGTCGAGCGGCTCTGTGTAGCAGGGATCTGGATGCTCCCCGTCGGGAGAGGTCCTGTATGGAGCAGACGATTGTGTATAGGCTGCGTAGGGTGCACACTGCGAGCCTCTGCAAAAGTCACGTTTGGGATGGCCGCAGCGTCGTCGCTGCAGGTGTCAATCTCGCTTGGTGGCGTGGTGTTGGCACGCGCCTATCTCCGGCATATAGAGTGGCCCCCGTGGTATCTGGGATCTATGCCAAAGTGCGTAGGGGTCTCGTGGGAAGGACTGTGCCCCTGTTCATCCGCTGTTGTGGGCTGACCAGCGTCTGTCTTCACTGCATAGGGTGGCCCCCCGCGAGTACTACGTTTCGAGCGATGATTTAAGTCGCCCGGGGTGGTCCCAAGAGAGGGGCAGGGCAGTTCCACCGTTTACACCAAGTCTTGGGCTCCACCGTGGACCGGGGGGGGGCTCACTTGGTTGTGAGAAGAGGATCTTTTCGTCCCCACACTCCCAGTGTCGTTTTGCTGCGTTTGTGGCTCGTGGGTCGTGACAACGTACTGGGTCTGGTGCTGGTCTATGGTGCAGCTGTGGCCCTCGCGGGCTCAGTGGCCTCTGCAGCAGGCTAGTTGCAAAAAGGGTCGCTGGGGGGGAAGCAAAGCAAAACATCCACCCCCCACACCCGTGTACCTTGCCGTGGGTGCCTCTGTTTGCAGCGTGTCTTCCCTCAGCGGGGGAGGAGACCGCGATGGGAAGGCTGGCGGTGCAGGGCCCAGGCCGCAAAGTCTATCCGGATGCGTTTCTCTCGTAGATCGGGAGGTGTGCGAGCAACTGTTGTCCCGAGGGTGGAGCAGGTGGGGGGGGGCCTCAGCGGCCGCTCGACGGCGCCTGGAGAGCGTTGCGGGGTCTCGTTTCAAGCGTCGACCTCGCCTGGGAGCCACAGCGTTCTCAGCGCCTCCGGGGGGGAGGGGCGATCCTCTTCTCCCGCCCGCGCCGCAATGGCCGCGAGTCATCCGCCAGCGGTCCGCGGGCTGGTTCTGGCGTCTCCCGCTCCGGTTCTTCTCCGGAGTGCAGCGCCAGCAGCTCTAGTGGGTCCGCCTCCGCTGGCGGGCGGTTGAGGCGAGATTGATTCCAGTAAAAGGGAAAAAAAATCAGGATAATAGTAGTGGCCGCCGGGAGCCGATGTATTTAGTTCCGCATGCGTCGCGCGCGCATGCGCAGTCCCCCTCCATTTTGATGTTGAGGGTGCCTTCTACATAGCAAGAGAACCTAAAATGGCAGTTTAATCCAAGATGGCGGCTTACATTAATTTCTCTAAGGTCAAGACCTTGTTGTGGAGTTTGTTCGCGCATGATGTTTGGACAACTTGGCGTAGGCCAATACACATGCAATTATTACAATAGGAGGCATAATATTGTTTCTATTCCGACAGGGCGACAAGCTGAAAGTATGTATATGGGAAGCGATAAAGTGGATGTCGAATCCTAGTATCCCAACAATGGTCATACATGACATATTTGACGAATATTCTATGCCAATGAAAAGAAAGGCACTGCAATCGATGGCTGAACATTTAATAGACAAGGATATAAAAAACAATAAGGCTAGCCCACCCGAGATACTAGCGGTATACAAGAGAGCATTTGAGCGAAGTACAGGAGAAACGGGCCTATCACTGGACTTAGAATACTATTGAACCTAAGAGAAGGGGGAGGGATTGTGAGTGGGCCATTTCCAATGAGAGAGGTTCCGCCCACGTTTGTACCAAAAGTAGAGGTCCCTGCGACGAGTACAGTAGAAGCGCAGGTAATACCAGCCCATTTTCACCGCCCAGTATGTGCATGTCCCCTTTTCCAGGCAAGAGGTGAATAGTATAAAACAGACGATTCCCTATATAAGAAAGAATCCAGCAGGTTTATACTGCCCAATTGGGTGGGAACAGACTGATGGATATTTCTCTTCTGTGAATGCTACAGTGAGCTAAAACGTGGTTGTAGACTTCTGATTGGGAACCCACCCATAGAACAGGTTAGTTGGCAGTGGTTGCTCTCTGTACAGGGTCTCCCAGACCTTTATAGAAATACATAGAAACACACTGTTGCATGTTTGTGACTCATGCATGCTTTCAAGGCACTGAGTAGCCCTTGGTTTACCATGCTGGGCCATTGAAATGAGCCTCATGAAAGAGACGAATGACATAATGGCTGAGGCCAGCGCACATAGGTGCATTAGACATGAAGCACATATACATCCAAACACAAAGAGGCACGAACACTTCTTCAAATTACACTTAGACAAGAAGAACATACTTGCATCCACTAGGTTAGAAGACATATACTCTCTTTTTTTGTCTGCAGAGATGCAAGACACACGAGTATACACAAACCCTTGCTTAATGCAGAACGCAACTAAGACGAGTGGCCATGTAAATGAAGATGGAGGATGCAGCCACATTAGGTGAATGGGAGACATGGAGAAGCCATAAGACTGCAGGGGTCCTGCCTGCTGAGCCAGCAAAAGAGCCAAGCCTGAACAGCTTAGATAGCAAGTGCACAGTTTTACCAAGGTTATCAGGGAAAGGCAGGTCTGAACAAGCATTGGAAAAGTACAGAAAATAAACAGGTCCCAGACGATTAACATAATTCTACCTGGAGAAGCAAAAAAACAAATGTTGCTGGAAGGTCAGGGTCCCACCAGCTCACACCTGAAAGAGGGGAGAAAGAAGCTCGAACAAGTCTTTAGAGGCCAATATGGTAATGACACCCACAGTAAAAAGGGCAAAAATCCTCATAAATGACTGAGCAGAGTAATCAGAAATGCGGTCCCTACCCATGTGAATTGCAGCTGGCAGAAAATGCCTAATCATTACAGCCAGACACAGGCAGACATATACCTTAATTCCCATCCGCCTCATTGGGACAAAAGATACACCATAGTATAAAGTTGAAAGCTAAATGTCCTAGCTCGAGGCTTGGGGAATCAGAGATTGATAACTTAAGTGTGACAAGCAGCACCTTGTGGTCATTCTCATCACCCTCAATTGTTGCTCATGTGCTGCTAACAGTGCAGGATGCCAAGGCTGAGAAAGCCATCCCTGACCAATCACTGTCCACCTTTAGTGCTCACCTTAACAGTTTTGCATACGCCAAATCACAAAATGGCCTGATGACATGATTCCCCATGGTTTTTTTGTAAGTGGTCCTAGGTAGAGTTACCTGATATCACCGTACCAATTAGACTACTAACCCCATATAAAATGTATACCCCACCATACTACTCACCCAATCCCATCCCACCTTAGGTTTGTGCAATGTATCACTTGTTTGTGACATCATTTTTTATTTAAACTCCATGGCAAGCCTGTACCAAGTTGAGAGAGAATCGGAGATCACTGGGATATCCATTGCTGTCCCTGTTTATTTGGATTTTGTTAATAAAACAGTACTTTTGCCACATTACTGGACTCTTCTGTTTTTTGGGCGTGGAATTCCCCCCTGGCCTGTCTGCTGCATGCCTGAGAGGGGGTTTTCCTCCCCAAACTCGACAGAGTATCAACGGTTCAGGGGCACACTACATATAGATTCACTCATTCTCAACTTCATGAGCGTTCACTTTATTCGTTGTCATTTGCCTAATTTCTCAAACTCGGTCAGAGCTCTCCAACCTGCAGTTCTCAAGATGTTTTGGACTATGACTCCTCGGATGCCCCACCATTGACGTGTACGGTCGGGCTGATGGTAGTTGTAGTTAGGGAGCCAAAGGTTGCAGACCCCCATCTTAAGTAAATGACAAGCAACAAGCTATCTAGGGATTTTATGGTCAAGGGTGCTGTGCAAACAGTCATTTACTTGTATGGCCTTCACCATTATTATGATCCCTGTGATTCTCACGGTGCTGAGTTGGATCATCGTAAGGTCTGCTTCACACACTTCACACACAGCTGTACTCGCACTGAATGTTCATGCCGGCAGAGATGCTGGAATCCCAGGTCATAGTAGAGGGTACACCTGGGCCGCTGCTGCGCCCTGGGCGGTAAAACAAAAAATGTGCCCCCCTCAAACCTCCTCAAGTGCGCCCCTGGTGATGCAGGGAGGGGGACACCAAATGTGTCAATAAGTTCTGATCAGCTCCCTGTTGTTATTAAATGTGCTGCGCTCCTGAGAGCGTAGCGCATTTAATTTCAACAGGGTGCTTGCCACGTCTTCTCCCATCATGCCAGCTCGGGGGAGTCCTTGAAAGATTCTCCAGAAGGGGCGTGGTGGAGGCTATGGCAGGGTGCCCCGGGCATTCACCCGTGCAGCCCGCCCCTAAGACCGACTCTAGGCTACACGTAGCTCGCAACATTTTATGGCCTCAGGATGGGTGAAAGCACCTCATTTTATTTTTGCTGGCTGAAAGGCCATTAACTTTTATGGTCGGATAGGGAGCTTGGCAGTGAGAGAGCTGCCTGCCGGGTGGTCGACACCCCCTAAAAGCGTGTGAGCTGAGTGGTTTGGCGTACCTGCAGGAGGACAGCACCGCCCACGTTTCTCAGACGGTGGGCGCCGTCCCCCATTGGTGTTTTTGCAGCTAGAAGTTGTACATTTAACAGAATTATGGGTTTTGCGACACCCACTACAAGAAGTGGTGGGGTTCAGAGGTCACCAGGTTCCCAGGTAAAACGCACCCACAAGACCACATGAAAGTGTGATTAAATGGCCTATAATATATGACATATTGGGATTTTGCAATTCAGGGATTTCAAAAAAGATTCTTGGGTTAAAAACTTCCCATTTTTTGTACTTTGTCAGCAACGTTATAGAAAAACCTCCCCTCTCTGCCTTTTTCGGGGGTGTTGATTATTTTATTAAAAGGAAAATGCTCATTTATCATGTGCACTTTTCTAGACAGGGAAATGCCAACGGAATGACATTTGCACATTTCACTTTCAGATATATTCACTTCCCGTAATGTCACTTTCCAATGCGTATGTCAAATAGTCCCCACCTCATTCCCCACTGCCCCTCACGTTTTTTTCAGGACCTGCATGTACCTTTTGGTAGTAGTGAAGGCAGCTTTTGGTGCTGGAGTGGAGGGTACGGGGGAGGACAATAGTGCGTCAGCAGGAGGCAGGGGCACACTGGGCACCAGGGGGTGAAGGGGTGGTGGGAAGTGGAGCAGCCAATGTACTAACCACCCCGCTCCTACTTCCTCAAACACACCACCCAAACAGTTTACAGGTCCACTGGGATAGCCAACATATGCCCTAACACACACCCAACACAAATAACACACACTTCAACAAACAAACACAGACACTGGACCTTACCCGTACAGATACAACAAGCCAGTGCGAGCAACCCTAAATACCAGCAATTTACACATAAACCACACAGACACACCCGACATAACAAACAGACACATAAAAACATACAATGCATTGGACCTTACCCATATGGATACAAGTTAGTGCACGCAACCTACGATATGCAAGTCAGCACACGCAGACACCAGTTTCTCCTGGTTCTGGTCCTATCTGTTGTGCAGAGAGAAAGGGACACTAGCCCTTTAAGAAAGGGTACAATGGAAAGGGAGAGCAGGTGGGAGCTGGGAGGAACAAGGGAAAGCCATTTCAGTTTCTATTAGAGATTAAATATAGGAGGTTACTCTTAAACCTGGCTCTGTGTCTATGTACAGCATTGGGGCAAGGGACACCCAAAACAACTAGCGACCAGGCGATGGACCTCACGAGGAGGGCTGTGCCCATCATTGCTTTATTTGCTGCATACCGGCTGCGCTGACGACGGGTTAGAGACCTGAAAGAGACTACGCTCGCCACCGCTCAGCCCACTCCAAATGACAGAGGTGTGAGCCCGATGCTGTTGGGTGAAGGAGGGCCCATCTTGGAGAAGGAGAGAACACTCGCTGCAGCTGCGACACTTCCAGGAGTCAGCGAGAGCTAAAAGCTGCAGAGAGACGGCAGCTCGGCTGTGCCTTGGCCACATACTTGCTGCAGAGGGGAGCAAGAGGTGCACGACTCAATTACTATACCACAGCAACAACAAAGTAGGGAGAAGGATTGGGGACGATGACCATAGAGGGGCACAACATTCAGTGCGAGTCTAAGGAGAGGGACAATAAATTATTGAAGAAGAGGTGCAAGGAGGGGCACAAAGGACAGTACAATCCTGGGGAGAGGCCAAAATTACACCAAAGGGGAGGTGGGAATTCAGTGCAAAGGTAAGGTGCTGTAAAAGCATGCATACAAGCCAGACGAAAGGACATAGGCACCCACAAGATGGCACAAGGACACTGCCCAGGAAGTTGGCCAGAGACTGTCCTGGAAAGAGGGGGAGCCAAGGTAACGCAGGAGGGGGACGCCATAAGTGCAAACCCCACCCAAGCAAACAGAAGAGAAAGGCAACATGGTGGGCAATGCTCAGAAAAACTTGGGGTCTCCAGCAGCAACAGGAGCACCTGCTCCCAATCTACTGTTTACATCGTTGAGGGCCACATTCCTAAGGAAACCAAGTCCATTTTCACTGCAGCACCAGCATGACCAAGGCCACAGATGGGAAGAGTGGATGGAAGAGTTTAATGACTTCATAAAAGCTATGGGTGACCAGAGCTCACCTAACATTGCCGATATATTCACAAACCTGGTGGAAAAAGAGATACATTCAATGTTTTAGTTTGGAACAAACCTTTTCATTATCATTTCTCGAATTCATCAGATTAAGTCACAACTCAGTAAAGATACACAAGAAATCGACGACCGAAGAGCTTAGCAAACAGAAGGACAGCCAGTTTCTCGGAATGAGCTATGAAAGAATCTCTCCAGTACTAGACCGGTCAAGTCTCATCTTTCCCCGATATTTCTCTTCAAAATTGGGCCACTCTAAAGATGAAACTCTTATGACTGCCCAACATTAGGGTTTCCCAGCGCTCCTCACAACCTTGAACAGACCCTTCCTGTGGAAACATAGCAGCCTAATGTCTTCTTTCACTGTCTAAGGCAGTACACTCCATGATGATATGATAGTGTTTCCAGTTGAAATTAATTTTTGCAGAAGTGGCATATATTCAAATTCTTCGCTATTCGTCTGGTTTGCGCTACTACCTCTCTTGTGGAGAGTAAATTAAGGCGCACATGTTGACATGGAAAGAGATTCAAGTATGGTGGCAGTTGGTTGATTGCTCTACAGTCATCAAGACAGTTTATCGACATTTGATATTGGGATTTCTTGTCGATTGTCTCGATCCAGCCATTCTGCTGTATTTGTTTTTTTACTTTAGTAGGTCTCTGTAGCAACATTTCCTCTGTGATATACGCACTGCTCATCATCTGTTTATAGGCTTCTTTCCATGTGTTTAGTATTACGTCATGCAATGATTTTGTCCTGGATTGTAGTAAGGTGATCGATGGTATATTAGCTTCTATTACTGTTTTCCTGTATAGATCGAATGATTTCCAAACTACGATCGACTGTATTGATTGCAGAGCTAGTTCGAGGTGTATTCATCGAACGGGGAAGGTCTTAGGTAGGGATGGGGATTTTCTCCAAAACCTACCTTCCAAGATGTCCCAAGTCTGCCATGGTAGGTTTAATAGTGTCTTGCTTCCATGTGTAAGTATTGCTGCTACCTTCTGGCGGTAGAAAGTCATAAGTGGCTTTAATGAGAATCTCCCATATTTCCTATGAAGCACTATCCCTTGACGGGCCAATGAATCCATTTTGGCGCGCAAGTGTGCCGCCCATTCTTTTTCGCAAATACTCTGGTTCACCCAGATTCCTAGGTATTTGATAGTTTTGACGCTTCCTAATCTGGGCGCTTTTAGGTAGATTCTTGGCTCCCTCTTCTTTTCCCTGGGTAACATGTAAGTGTCATCGCTTGGGATTTTGCTATGTTGATGGTTAGATTGTTTTCTTATGCATATTTTGATAGAGCATTCACACGCTTTTGCAACCCTACTTGCGTTCTATCCAGCAAGACAAGATCATCCGCATACAATATCCATGGTACGGGGATCCCGTTTAAAATTGGTGGGTTGGCGGTTATAGCATTTTATGAAAGTGCTAGATCTGAAATATATAAATTGAACCCATTCCATGTTATTACCCCATGCTTTAACCCATTCCATGTTATGATTTCCTTTGAAACTGCCCCATCTCCGAAAGTCTTACTCTTATGGTGGTCATTGAGAAAAGTGCTGTTATTGCTTTATTGCTTTTATTGTTTCGAGTAAATCCATCAGGCTTTTCCATGCTCTCAATTTCTGCCATAGCTTCTGCCGATTCACGCTATGAAATGCCAGTTGAAAGTCTATGGATGCTGCAAGGATCTGTGTTTTTGTTCTTATTGCCTCAACTTTGAGGATGGTTAGGATCATCAAGTTGATGTTCGTACCTACACTTTTTATGAATCCCGTCTGTCTCGGATCACACCTGTCAATCTTCGTAGCAGTACAGAGGCAAATATTTTCCCTAATGGGTCTAGTAGGGTTATAGGCCGATAGTTGGAAGATCCTTGCCATCTCCTCTTTTAAAAATCGGGATCAGAATGACTGCTTTCCAGGTAGTAGGGATTTATTTGTGTTCCATAATAATTAGAAACAGCTTGGACCTGGTGCACAGGATGCATTGAGGTGAGTGATGTGTTCTAGAATTTCCTCGTAAGACCATTCTATCAGCCATTTTTTTGTTATTCGATGTTTGAATTGGACAGCGACCTCCTCGGTTTTGTCAAATAGGTTGGTAAAGTAGGCAACCCAGGATACCTCTGGTACATCTGAGATTAATGAATCTGTAATCTGATCTTGGCCATTTATCAATTTCCAGAGATGTCTGGTATTCTGCTTGGCTCAATGCTCCAAGCATACATTCAGCATCGTTTTGTAACCACAATGCCCAAGTATTCCCTTGCCAGGTTCTATAATTTTGCCTACATTTTTTCACATATCTCCTTTTAACTTTGATATTATAGTGTCGGTCTGAGTGTATTTGTGCTCGTAGTTCTTTCTTCCTGATGTCGGTTTCTTTATTGAAGGCGTGATTACATTTAGGATGCAGTCTCCTTGCTTTAGAGTTGGGACATCTAAATGGACGAAAAAGCCATCCATATTCGAGTCTTTCGTCATCTTTCATCTGTGATACAGGGCCTGTTTTTGACCTTAGTTTAACTCCAGCCTGGGTAGTCTCTTAGTGTGTGGTCCTTTTTGTTTCTCTTTCCAAATGAGTGTTAGTTTATGGTGGTCGCTGGTTGTGGTTGAAACAATCTTCATCTGGCCCAAATCAGGCCATAAGGACTGGGATATGAAGATATAATCTAAGTATGCCACTGATTGGGCTTTTTGTCAGGTCGATACAGGCAGAATGTCCTAAAAAGAGCATCATAAAAACAATTCCCTTACAAGAAAGAACTACATACCCAATGTTAGTGGCAGCAGTAAATAGAATACTGGTGGTGTTCTTCAACAGAGAATACGAAAGATATTCACTTAATCAGTCTGTACAGCTCCCTTATGAGACAATAGGGGAGTTTGTGCTCAGCCTCCAGATGAAAATCACCCATTGTGACTTTGAAAACCTTTCCGGCAACAATGCCATCCGACTCTACATCATTGAAGGGTGTACATCATCAGTATTCAGGAAACACCTATTAATGAAGCTGCTATCACTGTCAGAAATCATGGAACTAGTGAGAGTTTATATGAAAGGGTAGACGTCCAGCCGGCTGCTATGGAAAACCCAAAGAAACCAGACAAACTAGCAGCCATGCAGACACACCTTCAGGAAGTGGGAGGAACCAAACTGGTCCCTGAAGAACCAACCAACCCGGCCCATGTCAGAGATACCAAGGGGACAAACAATTCTATCGGTGTGGCTTTGAATTTCCACACCGGGGACAATGCCCGGAGTGGGGACAAATGTGTATGAGACGCGGTCGAGAAAACCACTTTCAGGCAATGTGTAAAGGAAAGACAGTACTTCTACCGGCCTACAGGAACTTTGGGTGAGGAAATCCTGACGGGTGCCCGGAACAGTCCTGAGATTTTGGCAACAGGATGTACCCTGAACAAAATGTCCCATGCTCACTCCGCCAGGAAGACCAGCGCTCCCACACTTAGGACAGATGAGATTTGTAAGAGTTATGGAGGACCTCACTATGCAGATACTGCCGCAATATCAAGAGGAACAAGAATGCCCCATCACACCAGCCATCCACATGCCACCACGAGAGGGAGGAAATGAGCTATGTGAGAGACCCATATGAGAATCCCCCACCGGAACAAGGAGGACGGGCATACGCACCAGATGATTATGGAAACATGGATTGATATAGCAGGGAGCATGAGCGCCTAATTAGTGATGAAGATGACAACGGGACTGCCCCAAGAGTGAGCATCCAAATAGGGAACCTCAACCACCAGTTCATTGTGGACACATGGGCCACTGTAAATGTAATGAGCGAGACTCTACACCCATCTCAAGCACAAATATTTCAATGGGGAGCAATGTCACCCCTCCCCTCTGCAGGTCAATTCCAGTGTGAGTTACACCACAAGGGACGGCTGGTGTTTGCGACCATACACGTGATACAGAGCAATGCCATCAGCAGATGTCTCCTTAGTTACAACACTACAAGAGCTCTTGCCCTCACTGAGATCCCATATGACGAGTCAGAGGTGGTATTGGGATTCCTGACGAGGGACAGGCAAGTGTACCTTGGTGACGCACCATGAGATGACAACTGAAAACATTCGATCCTCGTTCCTGGGTGTTATTCAAGGGAGTCGGAATGCTCAAGGACTCGGTAATAACGCTACATGTGGACCAGACAGTGGCCCTACTAACCCAACACCTATGCCCAGTGAGATTCCACCTGCAAGCACAAAAGAACTGCAATTGCTCCTGTACAATGACATAATTGAAAGAGTCATTGGGCCTACGCCATGGGTGTCACCACTTGCAGTGGTTCCAAAAGAAAATGGCCAACTGCGGCTATGTGTTGACATGCGCATACCGAACACGGTGATACAGATGGAACAGCACCCTGGCCCCAATATTGAGGACATGATCATTCGCCTATATCAGGTGGTACGCTTTTCCAAACTTGTCCTCAATCAAGGGTACTACAGATTGGTCTTGACCAATCACGACCTTTGCAACTCACGAGGGGCTCTTTCGCAATAAGTAATTCAACTTCAGGATATCGTCGTTGGCGGAAATATTCCAAGAAACAATCCGCTGGCTGATCTCGCCAGTGATATCATTTAATTACAGGAATGATATCCTGGTTTTTGGTAAGACCAGCATGATGCAAAGCTACTACAAGTGTGTCAAATCCTGCAGTCATCAGGCCTCACCCTAAATGAGGCCAAATGCAAAATCAACAAGCCCAGCCTGAAGGTTTTTGGACACATCTTCTCCAATGTGGGGATGACAGCGGATCCGGGCACGATAGTAGCCATTGTAAACCTGGCTTCCCCGCAGACGTCTCAGAACTGAGATCATTCCTGGGCATGGCAGGATACTGTGCACGTTATCTCCCCAGCTATGCGACGCTCACAGACCCCCTGAGGTCTCTGCTCAAGAAAGATACACCATTGATGGACTGCAGAGTGCGACAGCGCATTCCAAACCTTCAAAGCAGAGCTAGTTAACAGCCGCAGGTTTGCCTACTTCCATGTGGGAAACTGAGATCATGGTGGACAGTAGCCCTGTAGGCCTGGGAGCTATTATAGTTGAGTGCTTCAACACATCATCCCGAGTGGCACTTAGTTGCCTACGCCAGACTTGCTCTGTCACCCACGGAGAGGGCATACTCTCAAGCTGAGCAGAAAAGCCTGGCAGCGGTATGGTCAGGGAGGGTCTGGTGTTCTCTGTGACTCATAAGTGAACCAGGCCACCAGTCACAGTGTCAGATGGGGGCAATTAACAAGGGAGAGAAAGGGGGAAGGAGGTAGAGAAGAGCAGGGTCTTGAGAAGCTTCCCAAACCTAAGGACATCCGGCTCAAGTCTGAGAGGGGCAGGGAGTCCATTCCAGAGGGAGGCACCTGCTGAGGTGAGAGATTGGCCCCACACTCTCTGTTTAGAAACATCTGGTCTGCATAGAGTTGGAGCTAGAGGACCAGAGGGCTCAAGCAGAGAGTTGTATGTAGTGGGGCCCCAGACAGCCTTTTGGATGATGCAGAGGGTCTCGAATTTGATTTGATCCTTGCAGCTGCAGGAAGCCAATTGAGAGATCTAAGGGCTGGAGAATGCAGTCCCTAGGATTGAGGCCAATAATAAGTCTTGCAGTCCTGATCTGGATTAGTTGAAGGGGACGAAGAGTGTAAAGAGGTAGTTTGAGGAAGAGGCTGTTGCAGTAGTCCAGCCTAGCGACAACCAGGGCTCTGGAGATGTTGAGTTTCTGGGGGAAGGTAGGGAAAGGGAAAATGCCTCCGAGGAGATGAAGCTGAAAGTGGGCCTTCCTGGCAAGGTCTGTGATGTGAGGGAAGAAGAAGAGAGAGCAATCAAAGATGACACCAAGGTTTTTTGTTTCACTAAATGGAGAGGAGAAGGGACCCAGGCAGGGCGACCAGATAGTTGGGAGGAAAGCAGAGAGCAGGGGTCCCTGAGCCAATGAGAATGATCTCGGTCTTACTGGCATTAAGACAGAGATCATTAGCCACGCACCATGTCTGAATGGCAGTCAGACAGTCAGGAATGAGAGAGGAGGTATAGGAGGGAAGCTTAAAGGAGAGCTGACTCATCAGCATAATACTGGAAATGGGGAGAGAAAGAGGAAATCAAGTGGACCAGAGGGTCAAGGTTAATATTGAAGAGCCACAGTGACAGGATAGAGCCCAGAGGAATGCCACATGTAGAGAGTGAGGTGGAGGAGAGGAAGGGGCCCAGTCGCACCTGGGAAGGTCTATAAGAAAAGAAGGAGGTCAACCAATCCAGAGCAAGGCCCGTGATACCAAGGGTGTTGTGGATCCGCTTTAGGAGGGTGGTATGCTTGACCATGTTAAAGGCAGAGGAGAGATCAAGGAAAATGAGAACAGAAGGAGAGTTGCAATCAAGATTTAAGAGCAGGTCTTCACAGGTGTTCAAAAGAGCAGTTGGATGATCTTAAGCCAGACTGGTGGTCGTGGAGACAGCCAACACATGCAGTGTGGCTGGTCAGTTGGGAGATGACAAGCTTCTCCAAGAGTTTACCCAGGAAGAGGGCAGTGGAGATAGGCCGGTAGTTAGCAGGACAGGAGGGGTCAGCAAACAGGTTTTCGTAGAAGAGGGTGCACAAGGAAGTGCTTGAGGGAAAGTGGGAAAGAGCCAGTGGCAAAGGAATAGATACAGAAATTGGACAAGGCAGGGGTAAGAGCGGAGATGTTGCCCTTGATAGTTCTGGAGGAGCAGGGGAGCATCTGCTTGGAGGAAACTGTCATAGAGGGGACAGCTATAGAGACCTCATCCAGTGTTATGGGTGAGAAGGAGGAGAGAATGGGAGAGGGAGATATGGGGGCCAAGGGAGGCCTGATAGCAGGAGGCGGAGTATTAGGAGGGGTAGAGGAAAGTGATTACAGGATTTCCTGGGTTTTGGCAGTGAAATGGGAGGCCAGTGCAGTATAGAGGGCATAGGATGGAAGAGAAGAGGTGGAGACTGCAGTAGGATTGGCAAGTTCCTTACAGATTTGAAGAGTTCAGCCGTATTGTTGGAGGCTCCAGAAATGCAAACTTGGATATGGGCTCTCTTCTTGGAATGGATGGAGAGACGGTATTGCCTTTGGAGCAGGCAACAGGCCAGTTTGTCGGAGGATGTGTTTGATGCCTGCCACTTCCCTTGAGCAACTCTGCACTTGCGTTTCAGAGAGGTTAAGTCAGAATCGTACCAGCTGTTGCATTTGGAGAAAGGTTTCATACGGATCCTCATGACAGGGGAAAGGATGTCAAGGGTGTTGGAGATGGAGAGGTGAAGGTTAGCAAGGGGTATGTCAGTGGGAGAGTTAATAGCAGGGGTGGGAGGACGGTGAAAGTGGCGGCAAAAGCAGCAATTTACACTCGCTACATCAGTCAAATGACAGAGAAGGAGACTGGCAGTCCAGGAAGAGGCTTGGTCAGGGAGCCCAGGAGCTCCAGATGATAGGAGAGGAGGGAATGGTCAGACCAGGAGAGAGGTGTGGTCAGAGAGTTAGAGATAGGGATGTCTGCTGAGATGAGTGTATCCAAGGTGTGTCCCACTGAGTGGGTCAGACAAAAGGGAGGAATGGTGAGGAAAAGAGTCACAGAGGTCACAGAAGAGTACAGTGGGCACATGAGAAAAAATTAAGATGAAAATTGAAGTTTCCAAGGAGGAGGAGCTTGTAGGTATAAGTCATGAGAGAAGAGGTAAGGTTGGGCTATTCAGAGAGGTAGAGCGGACCAGAGGACCGGTCAATGGTGGCAAGAGTAAGCGAGAAGGTAGGCGAGACACCAAGCCTGCAGTCAAGGCATTCAGAAGAGGAATACGTTTGCGTGGGTATGATGTAAGCAGGGACCCATTTAGGGAAGATAAGGGCCACTCCACCTCCAGACCAGTTGGGATTGAGTTTGGAGAGAATCTTATAGCCCTCTGGTACGAGAATGTCAGGAGCAGTGACAGAGCCGGCATTGAACCACATCTCAGCGAGGGCGAGAACGTCGAGAGCACAGTCTTCAAGAAGGAGACAGATGACAGAGCAGTGTTTGTTGGCAGAGCGAGCATTGAGAGTATCTAAGTGGAGCTGATTACCACCTTTGAAGGTTTTCTGAGGGGGGATGTGGTACACCCATCGGTGGTGGAGGAGGGAACAGGGGGGTGGCAGAAGGAGGAATGAGAGAAGAAGGAAGGAAGTTGATGAGAGATGGAAAGTATCGTTCACGAAGAAGGAGGTTGGTTTGAGAGCCTTGGGTCATGACAGTACCTTTCAGATTAACATTAATGATGCACCTAGAGGATGGGTAGTGTGCCAAAAGAACCTTGCATCTAGTTCCACCATTAATGGGCAGGAAGAGAAAGGGGAGAGGATAGAGACCATGTGGGGTGTCCATAGGTCTGAGGAGCGGATGACAAAGAGGATGTCATTGATAGTCTGCCTGGAGGAATCATTGACATAGGAGTCAGCAATGGGCAGGCCTGGGTTGGAGACAGGATCTTAAAAAAAATTCTCCCGGGCTTCAAAAGAGAGGTAGGATATGAGATTAAGAAGCAGTTAGGATAGATAGGGGAGATGGAGAGCGTCATGGATGCAAGGGGGGGGGGAGAACAAGTAGAGGAACTGCACAATGCCTGATGAACACACCAGGCAGCTGATCAGCGAATCAGGGGAAGACAAATGAAATAACAGTAAGTCAAGTGTCAGGGGGGGTAGGGAAGAGGTTACAATAAACAGCAGAGAGAACGACACGAGGATGCAAGATAAAAAGGCAACTCCAGTAGATTAAAACACGAAGAATTGACTTTCACAGTGAGGCTAAACAGAAGCCTAACATTTAAAAGCAGTTAGTAGATTAAAACAAAAACAGATTTGACTTTCAAAATGAGGGTAAGAAAAGGCCTAGTATTTAAAAAGCAGTTGGTACAGTCAGAGCACCCAGATTTTGACTTAATGGGATAGCAGTGACATTCCTCAAAATTGCACAAAATCGGCGTTATCAAGAAGATTGGATTTTACTGGCCTCAATTTAACACATTAAAGGCAGGGAATTAGGCAGGTAGGAGAATGATGCATAGTGAGGAGTCACCACCATAGAAACAAATGGGATAAAGAGGTGGCAGCTTCTGGTGGGAAGTCAAAAGGTCAGTGGAGGCCGGTATACACGCAGAGTGTAGCAGGTCATCCAAGCTTAGGTTAGAATGTAACTGGTAGAAAGTACAACTGGAGGCAGATCTGGTATGCACGTAACGAAGGTGCGGGGAGGGGTTAGCAGGCTGCCAACGTGCTGCAAGAGCAATAGAGCTCAAATGGGGAAGCACTCAGGAGCTGCACTTACCTTCTGGCCCAAGAAGGCCAGAAGGTAAACTGCCAGCGGCAAACTGCCAGAGAGGCAAGGCTTCAGTTAGCAGCAGAAAGCAGTCAAATTGGGAAAGGAGCAAGTAGGAAGGGAAGTATGGGCATTGAGGAGGGGGGCGGCTTCACCTGCTGGCTCCTTCTATTGGCTTAAGTGTGATAAAGCAGCCAATCTATGATGTGCGGGGCGGGCTCCGGAGCAGGAAAATAAGGCAGTTCACTGCCGAAAATGGTGGCACCCATTTTTAGGTGGTGAAGAAGGCATCATTGAAATATCAGCCCATCTGGGCTTACCTTGTACGGGCGAGCACCGGCATCCCACCAGATTCAATAAGGTCAAGCAAGGGTTGCCGAGTTCAACCACAGCCCTTGGCCAGCACATAGAAAAGGAGGAACATAGAAAGGAAGCAGATAGAAAAGTAAGGAGTAAAGGGGATTTAACCTGTTTTTGATCTTTACTTTTGCACTCCCAACAGCATGTAAGTGCTACCGTAGGAAACCATGTGTTCTGAAAATGAACTTGCTTAGCATGTTCTCGTGGAAAGCACAACAACCTGAGGAGAGCTGTGACATTGTACCTAGCAAAGTTTTTCAACGCAGGAGATATCACCCGCGCGTGCCTGCCTCGCCATGATTTACCTGTGCAGCCTTCTAGCAGCGTTTCCCGCCTCCTCCGCGGACTTGTGATTCAGACTGATGGGGCCCAAGCTGATCTTTTGCTTTGGCAGTCAGGAAAATGTGTCAGCTGCAGACCTGGGAGCATTAGAACTCCCGCCCCCTCCCTGCAACCACCCCCTTTATCCACACCCCCCCCCCCACAGCCAAAACGAAAAGATAGGTTTGCTAGAAGGTCATTATAGGAGGATACAGTGATAAAAAAATGATTAAGTGCACAAACCGAGCACTTATCACAAGTGCAGACCCTATTATGCAAAAGGCTTACATGGCAATTGTCCATATCGAGATTAAATTCAATTTCTGAAAAAGAAAGCTTCTGCTGTACTGTTGCATTTTTGAATTTGTGCCTGAAGTATAGATTTGTCCTCTAGAAAAATGCGGTGTTACCTTTCTCACTTTGTTGTTGGTAAATACGACATCTTTTTGACCCACGCTACACAACGCTACATATTATTGTAATTACATGCGGCTGGCAGACCTCTCAGGATTCCCCTGGCCATGCATGAGAAGTCCATCCTAGCCTGTTTTTGCTTGAAGTTCTGTGACTTGTAGGTTTCCTACGTTTTAAATGGAAAAAAAAACCTAGAAGTCCCACAACTCATAGAACAAATCGGGAATGGATGTCCTTCTCATGCATGGCCTGGGAAACCGGAGAGCACTAGGCGGGTTGTAAAGCACAAGGCATCCATCCTAATGGGCATATTTTTCTAAGGAGTTGTGTTTATTGGGAACTTGGCATGCACACAGCCTCGACGTTTGGTCATTTACTGCTCTTTTCTTTCTGGCTCCTATGTGGTTTTTGTTTTTTATCTTGATGGTCTTTTGGTTGTGGTTCTTTAACCAAGGGTAGTAAACCCTCAAGGTTTGGTCGTTTAGTGGTATTTTCTTTCTGGCTCTGATGTGGTTTGGAAGTGTCTGGGTTGGAGACACGTAGATTGCTCAAAGGGCACCTATACCTTCGCTACCAGGGATTGTGGGGAGGCCCAAGTTGGGGTAAACCAGTACTTACCTTGGGGATGCCTGGTAAGTGGGTGAACGCTTAAAATTGCAGTCCTAGCGATAAAGGCATTGACACCCAGCTTTGGGGTACTTAGCAGGTGGGAGGAAGGCCCAGACTGAGGACGCAACAGAGAACGTGGTACTACTCAGAACTGGGACGCCTGGCAAGCGGGAGAAAGGCCCAGATAGAGGACACAACAGAAAAAGTAGTGATACCCAGATCTGGGACATCTGGCAGGCAGGAGCGAGGCCCAGATAGAGGACACAAGAGCAAAGGCAGGAACACCCGGCATGTGGGATAAGGGCCTAGATGGAGGACAGTAGTTGGCAACACCTAGATTCAGGACACCTGGCAGGTGGGAGAAAGGCCCAGACAGAAGACTCAACAGTAAGTGGCAACACCTACACTTGAGACACCTGGCACGTGGGGGGGAGGCCCAGATAGAGGCTTCCACAATAGAGTTTCAGCACCAAGAATTGTGACACCTGGCAAGTGAGATAGAGGCCCATATTGCGGATACAACAGTACAAGCGGTAACACCTGGTCTTGAGACACCTGGCAAGAGGGAGAGAATCTCAGATTGAGGACACAACCGCAATGCAAGATATGGCTAACAAAGACAGCTGGCTTGAATGCCAGATATGGCTAGCTACAGTATGGCTATCCCCAAATCTATTAACACCTTGGTTCGGGACACCTGGACAGAGGGAGAGGGCCCAAAGTGTGTGCACCATGGTATATCCAGTAACCCCCAGATGTGAGATACCTGGACCTAGAATGGGTCGCAACAGTTGATTTTTTGGGACACCTGGATAGACCAAGAAGGGACTAGAATGGATGTACAACGGCCAATGCAGTAACTCCTAGATTTGGGTTACCTTAACCTAAAATGGGGGCAGAACAGCAAGTGCAGAAACATCTAGATTTGACACACCTGGACAGAGGGAGAAGGGCACAACAGTAAATGCAGAAACCTTAGACACCGGGACGGTGGGAGAATGGCTTAAAGTGGGGCACTACAGAAAGTGCTGCAATCTTAGACCTGGGATACCTGTATAGAGAGTGAAGGGCTTAAAGTGGGGCACAACAGCAAATGCAGCAACCTTAGACCGGAGACACCTGGAGAGAGGGGGGAGGGCCCAAAGTGGGCATAACAGTCAATGCAGTAACACGTAGACTTGGGACACTGGGATAGAGGGAGAAAGGCACAAAGTGGGGGCACAACAGTAGATCCAGCAGCCCCAGACCTGGGACACCTGGATACAGGAAGTAGGCCTACGGTGGGGGCACAACAGCCAATGCAGTAACAGCTAGATTTGGGGCACCTGGATAGAGGGGCACAAGAGTATATGCCACAACCTTGGACCTGGGAAACCTGGATAGAGGAAGAAGGGCACAAAGAGGAGGCACAATAGTAAATGCAGTAACATCTAGATTTGGGACACCTGGATAGAGGGCACAACAATAAATGCAGCATCCTTAGACCTGGGACACCAGGATAGAGGGAGAAGGGCCTAAAGAGGGGGCACAATAGTAAATGCAGTAACCCTTTTGAAAATTATGCATTATCAAAACAGTCTGGCTAAACGCTGGGTATGGCTGGCTAACACAATCTGATTAAATGCAAGATATGGTAGGATAAACACAATCTGGCTAAATGTGAGATATGGTTGGCTAACACAGTCTGGCTAAATGCGAGATAAGGCTGGCTAAAACACAAACTGGCTAAATGCGAGATATGGCTGGCTAACCCAATCTGGCTAAATGCGAGAAATGGCTGGCTAACACAATGTGGCTAAATGCGAGATATGGCTGGCTAACAAAGTCAGGCTAAATGCGAGATATGGCTGGCTAACACAGTCTGGCTAAATGTGAGATGTGGCTGGCTAACACAGTCTGGCTAAATACGAGATATGGCTGGCTAAACACAATCTGGCTAAATGTGAGATATGGCTGGCTAAACACAATCTGGCTAAATGTGAGAAATGGCTGGCTAACACAATCTGGCTAAATGCGCGGTATGGCTGGCTAACACAATCTGGCTAAATGTGAGCTGTGGCTGGCTAACACAGTCTGGCTAAATGCAAGATATGGCTATATAAACACAATCTACTTAAATGCAAGGTATGGCTGGCTAGCACAGTCTGGCTAAATGCGGTTACAATCCAAACTGTGGGTTGTATGCATCAGATTACAAGATAATAGTAAATTAGATAATAGGACCAGATAAGATAAGATGGGTTGGTCAGTTTAGTGGGGTGTAGGAATGGCTGTGGCCCCCACCCGAATCTTGCTTACCTTGTCAGTTGCTGCTGGTTGACGGCTGCAGGCCTCACAGGCTAGCACAGGCCAACACGGTCTGGAGCTGCTTCTGCAGGAATTGCCCTTTGCCTCGGGGCCCTTTGCCGAAGGGGACTGCAACGGGCAGTGGTGCTGCCCTAGAGTAAGTGACTCAAAGGAATATCAGGGCCAATCACAGGTCGGGGTGGGCTGGGAGGCTGGAGGGAGATGGGGAAGAGAGGACACCAGGAAGTGGGATTGGGGAGGGGGTTTGGAGTGTGCTGAGGCACAAGAATGGGCACAAATTATTTTAAATGGCTTGCATGGCTTTCACAGCCTAGATTTCATGTACCCCTGGCAAGGTTTGTTGGAAATTGGCGTGGTGGCTGTCATAGAGTGTTACACCCTCGCTGTGTACATGCAATGGCCTTCTGGACAGTGGAAGACGGTGGGTGGGAGGGACGAGGGGAAGACAGGACACGGCAGGAAGCAAGATCAGGAAGGGGGGTTTGGAGCATGCTGAGGTGCGGGAATGGACAGCAATTATTTTAAATTGCCTGCGTGATTTTCGCGGCCTACATTACACTTACCCCTGGCACAGCTTGTTGGAAAGTGGCGTCAGGGCTGCCGTAGGGTGCTACACCATTGCTGTGTGCATACTACGGCCTTCTGGTCAATGGGAGCAAGGAGCGGTAGGGAAGAGGGGAACAGATGACACCAGGTAGAGGGATTAGGCATGGGGGTTTGGAGTGTGTTGAGGCGAGAGAATGAACAAACATTATTTTAAATGGCCTGCGTGGCTTTTGCGGCCTTGATTGCACTTACCCCTGGCACAGCTTGTTCGAAAGTGGCATGGGGGCTGGCATAGGGTGCTACACCCTCGCTCTGTGCATACAAAGGCCTTCTGGGCAATTGGCACGCAGTGGGCAGGAGGTACGAGGGGAAGAGAGGAGACACCAGGAAGCGGGTTCAGGGTTTGGAGTGCACTGAGGCGTGAGATTGGACACAAATAATTTTAAACGGCCTGGGTGGCTTTCACAGCCTAGAATGCGCTTACCCCTGGCACAGCTTGTTGGAAAGCCTAGGTATCAATTTCCATCATCCTTGTGTAAATGACTAATATTAGATATCAATACCTTCCCTGTATAGTATTGTCACTAAAACAACAAACGTTTGCACTTGCAATATGGTGTCTATTTATACTCATACAAAGACAAAGAATACTATAATTCTTTTAAGTAGCATGTATGTATATGTTTTCTCTTATAGATCATTACATTCTTGTCTTAGCATTAGTGATTCCATCTATTACGGCGGGATTCATTCAAGCAGTTATGCAGCGTTTGCCAATTACTGCAATAATGGGAAAATGTTCGAAAATGTAAGCGTCTTCTCACCCCAACTCTCCATGTGCCCCCATCCACTTTTCTTGGTTCCTTCACCCCCCTAAACCCCCGATGGGCAAATCCTCCCTGACCCTCTCCTATTATCCCCATTCACCCGTCGGTTCCTGTGACACCTTTTTTCCGAGAGTATTTTGTGATGTTCCCACAGGAATCCTACAGGATATTACAGATTTAAGGCAAACATGATGTGCTTTAAAACAGGCTCCTCGGACTGCCAACCTGGTCCCCTGTAAAATCTTCTTGGGGCACACCCTTGGAAAACCTCATTCTGCAACTTTCCGACTCGCCCTATCTCCTACTACACTGCCCAGTGACCATTTTCAAAGCTGTTAGTTTTTCTTGGCAGATCTGACAAATTCATGGACTATTCCTGTCCCTTTTGAGGGGACCCTTTGAATGTCCATCTTAAGTGTACCAGGGAATAAGGCTCACTCCTGTTTGAATCTGTTAGAACCTTGTAAGGTAAGGGCCAAACTCTATAACCTTTGCAAAAACAACAATTGGTAAGTGCAATTAATGCGCAATATGCACTCTACATTTCCCACCCTTGCCTTACTCTCTCTACGCAACACACCGAACAAATGATACCTCTGTCCTCCGTGTTCCCACACTCATACAAACCTCATGTGTTACCAGCACACAAAGAAGCTCCTGCATGCAGGGCACTACGCTTCTCTTATCAGGGCCTGCTCTGAATTAGGGCATGTTCTGGCTACGTGAGCATAATCATCACAACTACAGTGAGATGCTTTTTCTGGATCAAGGATGAATCGAGGCAATCGTACCTTGCTGAGAGAAATACTCTAACTCATACATAAGATTTTAGAAGAACAAATTGGAATATACCTGTAAAAGTGAATTAAAAAAATATAAAATTAACAAAATCAATCAAGATTAAGAGAACAAAAACAAGAACAAGGAATCTCTCCTGAGGAACCATAGCTAAAGCTATGGGCAAACACCTGTTGGGAGATAAACTAATGTCATAAGGATGGAACTAAAGATTTGAATGTATGGATTAAATACATGGAGAAATCAAAAAAAATATATATTAAATAAATCAAATTACTCTGAAAAACCGACTAACTCTTTTCTGGGGATCGCATATTTTAGGAGTACCAACTACATTATTTGCTAATGTTGCAAATTATATGCTTCACAAACATGTATATCTGGATTCTGAAAACACCACACTGTGCACAGTAAACTAGAACACTGGCTGAGTGTGCACTGTGGATGCATACTTATCTGAATATCAGCAAACTACTTTGGCGAAGTCTTCAGGACTTGATAACCAAGTCCTAAAACAGGAGAATGAAAACCTTTAACAACCATGACTTGGAACACAAGTGGGCTGAGAGACAAGAGGAGAGCCCAACAGGTCTCAGAATATACTAAGAGGCATGGGATAGACATAAGTCTAGTGCACAAAACTCATCTAAACGCAGACTGCAAAGTAAGGTTCGCACCCAACTGGATCGAACATAAGCATTTTCCTCTTACTTGTCCGGTTCGAGGGGTAGAAACTTTTATTTGCAAACTGATTTGTTTAAAGTAAATGCTGTAGAATCTGATACAGAAGGTAGGATGCTGTTACTGACTAAGCACCCATTATTGACGGCCCGTCTTTCTATAGTGACGTTGTTTGTCGACTACACAAATATGGTAGTTAGACGATGATATGGGCTGAGGATTTTAACATGATCATGGATCTGGAAAGTGACAGATCACCAAGCATGATGTGGCCGCTGTGTCAATTGGCTTGTGTATTACTGGATCGCTCGGTTTTTTTCGTCATTTATGGATGCCTGGAGGCACTGTAAACCTCATAAACGTGAAAACACGTATTACTCCACATAAAAACAACGTGATCTACCCAAGAGCACTAAACTCAATGGCGACTAGTGAGATACTGCCGAGGACACTCAGCAGGCATTTTCAGGTGATTTTGAAATAGGCTGTTCCGCCCCAGCTGGGATTCTGGAGCTACTGGTCCTTTAAGAGTGATGCACTTGTAAGATGACATCAGGTTATATTTTAATACGAATAAATGCTCAGTTATTGATATTAGAATTGTCTGGTAAGCCTTTAGATGTTGTATCAGCAGCATGTGTATATGGAGGGAATCAGGCATTCTAAAGAGGACCAAAGAAAGACTTAGGGCATGATTCATGGACATGTGCACAGAAATCCTGCAATGCCCGCGAGTAGAGAACGTCACTGCACCAGCCTGCACACAGACGTTTTTCTGCACGCTCCATGTATTCATGCAATTGTTCACGCAAAGTAACCGTATAAGCAAGTCATGGCCGGAACGCCCTGACACGCCCCCACTCAAATCAAAAACAGCCATCTTTGTGTGCTCCCTGTGCACGAATATATGCACCCTCAGAGCAGTGCGTGGGGTCACCCACAAGCGGGCCTGCATCTCGAAGATCCCGCATGGAGTCCACTGTAACCTTTATGGGCACCCCAACAACATGCATACAATTTATTGTAATTCGGGGAAAACTTGTAAAATCTGCATGCAAACCCCTGTAAACCGTTCCTGCACCCCACTACACAGCGTATGGGAACCCCTAAGTTAGATCGGAACCCCGGCTGCATGCACGCAGCCCTAAATCCGACACCCGATCTTACCTCTCCCCAGTGATTCCTATGCGCAAGTGTCTGTACACCTGCCTTCCAGTGGCCGGCCATTTTCCTGTGATTTTGAAGTAGGCTGTTCCGCTCCAGCTGGGATTCTGGAGCTACTGGCCCTTGAAGAGTGATGCTCTTGAAAGATGACATCAGCCTATATTTTAATACGAAAAAACGCTCAGTTACTTATTTTAGAATTGTCTGGTAAGCCTTTAAATGTTGTATCAGAAGCATGTTGATACGGAGGGAGACGGAGGCATTCTAAAGAGAACCAAAGAAAGACTTAGGGCCCGTTTCATGGAAAAGTTCCCAGAAATCCTGCAATGCCCGCGTGCTGAGAAGGTCACTGTGTGAGCCTGCACGCAGAAGTTTTTCTGCATGCTCTGTGTATTAAATGGAATTGTTTGCGCAAAGTATCCGTATACTCAAGTCATGGGCGGAACGCCCCAAACACGCCCCCACGTAAATCAAAACAGCCAGAAACATCCACCTCTGCCTGCTCCCAGGGCGCGAATACATGCACCCTCAGAAGAGCACATGGGGTCAACCGCAAGCGGGCCTGCATCTTGGGGTTCTTGCGTTGGGTCACCAGTAACTGTTACCAGCACCCCAACAATATGCGTACAATTCATTATAACTCGGGTAAAACTTGGAAAATCTGTGTGCAAACCCCTGTAAACAGTTCCTGCACCTCGCTGCACTGCATGCAAGCACCCCTAAATTAGATTGGAACCCCGGCTGCATGCACGCACCCCTAAATCTGACCCCTGATCTTTCCTCTCCACTGTGATCCCTATGCGCAAGTGTCTGTACACCTGCTTTCGGGTGGCGAATAGTATGAGGGCTTTGCATGGCCATTTCCCAGCCGGGAGGTTGCGCGGTCGGATCCTTAAATACATATTGTTCAGCGCAATAGTGGGTTTGAGATAGACTGCCTGCGGGCCGTCCCTCGTAACGCCCACGCAAGTCCAAGGAAAACCCTGCGCATTCGATTCCATGGATCAACTAACGGTATTATGCACGCAGTTTGGTGCGTAAGTTCCCTATTTTCCATGCAAATAATTCCATGAATCGGGGCTCAGAATGAAATAAAACTAAATGAACTTAAAGCTGAGTATGCGATGAATGGAGCTAGGAGGCTATTGGTGGAGATCAAATGAAACCATGGCAGCTTTCATGAGCTGGATGAACAGGGAGATAGGCTTGGTAGACTTCTTGCTCTGATATTATGCATGAAAAGGAGTGCTATCATTACAGTGATATTGATTTGAAGGGTGACTGCTACTTGCAGGAACAGGAAATAATATGATGCATTTTAAAAATGTTATAAGAACTTATATTCATCCAAAATAACCTGTACAGAGCAGGAATTGGGGAATTGCTGGACAGGTTAAAGTTTGGATGTCTAGAATAAGAAAAAGCGACCACCACGAACATTCGTATCTCGATTGAAGATATACAAAAATGCATTCCCTAGCCAATGGGGTGGCCCAATGGTACGGAATGATTATCCTCTAAAATGTATACAGTGTGTGCAGATGTTTTAGCTCCTAGGTTGAAAGAGATATATGAGGCCTCTCTGCTGGAGCTTTGCCTGAATCTATGAGGACAGCACTTATAACTCTAATACTTAAGTATCATAAACCCGAGGAGTGCTGTACATCTTACAGGCCACTCACTCTTGTAAACATAGAAAATACAATTCTTGTTCAGATACTGGCGAATCAACTTCTTCATCACATGCCATTTCTGATCTGACCCTAATTGACCAAGCAGGCTTTGTTCCAGCAGAACCTCTCATCTCTTACGAACTCTGACACCCAATGCAATCTCCTTGCTCCACTGGCATTGCCTTTATTAGCCCTGGTCACAGGGGCAGTGTCAGTGGCAGTTAGTCATGTGTAACTCTCAGAAGAAAAGCCACGCTGAAAGGTATTCTGTTTTCAAACCTCTTTAACTTGAATCTCTTGGACACTGAAGTTTCCCCATAGCATTGTATGTGTTTTTAACATGCTGGGGGGGGAGGGGTGCTTTCAGAGATTAAGTTGACACAATACAACAATTGCAGGCCGTATTCATGTACCTGGATCTGGCAGTTAGGCAAATGCGTTGGACTGTTGTGGGTCTGACACCGAAATCTGCATTTGACCCAGGGCTACTTTAGTCTTCACATTCCCCCACTTGTACTTGTACAGTTAGAAGGAATCTGCATTTGACCCAGGGCTACTTTAGTCTTCACATTCCCGCACTTGTACTTGTACAGTTAGAAGGAATCTGCATTTGACCCAGGGCTACTTTAGTCTTCACATTCCCGCACTTGTACTTATACAGTTAGAGCAGAGAATCTAAAATGGCATGTACCACAAAGCAAAGAAGAAAAGAGGGAATACATATTGTTCACACCGAAATAAAGCAACTTAAGTTGCCTTCCCGTTATTCCTCTGGAATATCAATTTGATACTTGCGAATGTTTCAGAAATGGTCATTTTAAGAGGGTACAACAGCACGTTTCAATATGAAGTTTTAAACTTAAAATAAGTACTAGAATTCATATTGAGAGTAAATAGTTTAGTTTCCAACACAAGCCATTAAGAGAGTTGAGCGAGTTACAGTACGCGCGTGCCTTACGTGTGTGTGTGTGTAATCTCCAGTCACAGGAAGGAATCTCATCCCTTCATCCCTCCAATTTGGATACCCGGACTAGCATTACAATAAGGATTAATATCACCTATAATTACAGTGCTTAGAAGTAGATGGCCTCCATCATGAATCCCAATATGAAAGATTGATTATGGTTTTGTAAAATGGGCCTGTGATATAAATATATATATTTTATTTTTAAACCAAACAGTTTATTTACAATTACATAGTGTTGACCCAAAGTTTCCACACATCTTTTAGAAATAGTCAGATTAAAAAAAAAAAAAACATTTTAGAGGTACACATATATGGTTTTGACATCATTCATATCCTCACACCAATTTTTAAGCAGCGTCCAAATTCAAAATCGAAAAAATGGCAAGTGGTGAAGAACTAGATTGCTTTTTTTTTTTTTTTTTAAGTCTAGAAGGCTAGTCAAATAGCTAACTGCTTAGGATGTCAGGATCTGTCCATTTTAGGCTGTAATGGCATTTAATGGCAGCTTCTAGCCTATGAGGGCTCCGCTGGGTAACCGTCCAGTATACCATGACCGCCCCCATGGCATGTCAAGGCAGGACTCTAGTTCCTGGTTGGTAACTAAAGGAGACATGTTGCCTGCTTTGGTAATCATTTCTTATTTTATTACTCTGGACTGGTAGATGCTTTACATCATTCATAGCACTTCCTGTGATGTGTCATGGAGCATACACGGATTAAACCTAGGCCAGACTCAAGTTATGTTTACCCAACAATGCTTTGTTTGGAGATATCAAGGGTAAACCAATGTAAGACTCTCAGGGCTCAGCTGGTGTACAAAAATAATGAATTAGTGGTCAGAGTGGACGTAAGTGTCTCTCGAAAAGGCCCAAAGCAAAGGTTCGTGTGAAGCCAGGTGCTGTCTTCCTAAAACAGAATAATGTGCAAGGGAAGAGGCCGGTGCTCGAAATATTTAAAGACATTCCAAATAACGATTCTCATGGTGAAATGTATCTTTGCTCTTTTCCCGTCTATCAGTGGATTTTAGATCGTATGGCTTGCAGCCTCCTGGGCAGGGGAATTGTGCAGCTAGCGTGCAGTGGGGAGACCTCCATTCAAGTGTACACAAGAGTGATTTGGCAGGTCCAGCAGTTTTGGCCTGTGGGAGCTGGCTTTCAACCAAGGTCCGGATCCACTGGAAGCCAGAAGGCCACCCTATGCTGCCTGGGACGTGCACTTTCTCAGGGTCCTAGATCCATAGCAGCTCGTCCCCCGGTCCCTCCCTCTTCCTTGCCATCCCACAGCAATCTTGTGTCTAGGGAATACTTTTGTAGTGTTTTTATCGCTTTTTAAAAACACGTCAAGTGCCTGCTTCTTCACCACCTCTCTGCTGGCTCCTCTCATCACCAGTTTCAATTGCCAGTTTCAATGACCACTTCCTCCTTGACTTCTCACGCCTCCTCTTCCTGGACTCCGTGCACTATATTGATTTTGATTTTGGGAACTTATAACCAGCTCGAAATGGAACAAAATGTATAATGGCGCAGATGAATTTTGCTGAGACGAATATCCAAAATTGTATTAATACCAAATTCCATCCAGGAGTCCAAAAAACAATTGCAGCAGGCCAAAATAACTAAACTTTATTTAAACAGAAACGTTTTCAGTGCTTTATGGAACTGGCACAGGGAGTCCAGAATTCTAATTTCCCTGCGTAGACTGTTCCAGAGTCTAGGTCTGAACACCGAGAATCTTCTATCCCCTCTGGACACAAATGTAGATGGGGGGATAACTAACAAAGCTTGGTCCTTTGAACGTAGATATCTGGATGGTTGATACTGCTTAAGTTTATCCTTCAGGTAATCTGGTGCTAGGTTGTTCAGACACTTGAATACTAGGCATACTATCTTGAATTTAATGCAGTCCTCGACCGCTAACCAATGAAGTAGACAGCGTGAGGGTGAGACATGAAAGGTTTTGTTTAGACCACAAACCAACCTAACCGCTGCATTCTGCGCCCTTTGTAATCTACCAAATTGTTTTTTTGGAATGCCCACCAGTTGACTATTACAATAGTCTACGTGAGCATTTGTGAGTGCTCCCACCACCATAGCATGATCCCCTTCCGGGATATATGGGAAGGTTTGCCGGAAAAGTCTCAAGGAGTAAAAGATAGCTTTCACCTTGGATCCAGCCTAGCTTTCACTGCCTAGGTTGTCCTGCCAGATGCAGCCAAGATTTTTTACTTTAGTAGCAAATTTAGGTTTGTCTCCCAGTAACTTGGGGAGTGACTGATTCTTTAAAGTGACCGAAAGATGTTCAGGGCCAAACAGAATAAACTCTGTCTTGGCTGTATTGAGTTGCAGTTGGTTAGAGGCCATCCATTCACTAATCTCCTGAAGGCAATCACTGATCTTGGCAAAGGATTACTTAACTTTGTCAATTGTGACACAAATCTGAGTATCGTCAGCATAGGATTGGAAAGCTATTCCATGACGTCTCAGGATTTCCATGACTAGTCGGAGATATAAATTGAAAAGGAGTGGTGATAACGATGAGCCCTGTGGAACCCCACATTCCACAGTACTGAGGTCTGATGTGAAATCTTCCAGACTGACACATTGTTGACGCCTCTCCAGAAAAGATCCGAACCACCGAATGACATGCTCAGAAACCTTCCCAACCGTCCACAACCTCTCTAAAAGGATAGTGTGGTTAACTGTATCAAAGGCGGCTGACAGGTCAAGCGTCACCAAAAGTGAAAGCCTGCCCTGATCAGCAACCTTCACAAGTTCATTGTGGACTGCTAACAAAGCCATCTCCTTACTAAATTTCGGACGGAATCCGGACTGTGAAGAGTCCAAGAGAAGTTCCTCTTCAACAAATGCTTGCAATTGTTAAGTCACCACTTTCTCCAATATCTTCCCTGGCCAGGGAATGCCGGCAATAGGGCGATAATTCTGGAGAACCAGTGGATCCAAATTTTTTTTTTTTTAGAAGAGGGGTTAATGTAGTGTATTTAAGTATGTCAGGCACTGTTATCTGATCCAGCGATTTGTTAACAAAAATAGTAACAAAGGGGGCAATTTCCTCAGCCATACGCTTGGCGACAACTGCCGGTAAAGGAAACAGGCAGTTGTTAGTTAGTTTCAGCTTTTTCATCATTGCATGTATGTTATCCACTGTCACATGATGAAAATTGAACTGTTTTACAGAATGAGCCACTTGATCATGACCTCCAGTATCTAAGCCTGTGCTTAATTGCACTGAGGAGAAAGGGATTGGGTTCATAGCTGCAATATTCTGCTGAACTCCTCTTTAGCGTCTCTCGCTGCCACATATTTTACAGCTTTCATCAACTCCTCCTTAACTCTGCTTACAGCTCCTCCTTAGGCTCCTATATATCCAGTACCAGCTTCACAATTTCCTCACTTAAGCTCCGGTCTCCTGGGTCTTTCTCTCTCTAGACTCCTGGGTCACCCTCCCTCCCTCTCTCCATCCTCCTGGGTCTCTATCCCTCGACCCATCCTCCTGGGTCTCTTCCTCCCCAGCCTGCTTGGTGTCCACTCCAGCCCCTACATCTTCCTTAGCCCAACCCCCTCAGGCCCTTCTCACCCAGCCTACTGGGTCTCTTCTCTGCTCTCCTGCCTCCCTTTCCTACTAGTTCGACTCTGTGCTCCAGCCATCTCCCTTCCTCCCTCTCTCTGTCTCTCTCTCGTTCTCTTTCTCTCTCACTCTCTTGTTGGTGCAAAATGGCATCTGGGGCACTGTTTAAAGTCACCCTTAGAACACATAAGTGGCCAGGCTTATTGGAGTTAGTGAGTGGCATAAGTGGGTTTGTGGACTGATAGGGTGCATCATAACAGGTCTGTCTGTGTACATTATAATCGAATGTTAATGGGACAGGTTCCCATGGCCTCCTGTGACAAGCCCCTGCTTCCCATTGGTGGCGTCGTGGGACTTCCCGTTCTGCCCCCTCCTGCCCTTCCCGAGCCCAGCATTACGTGGCTTGTGGCAGTACCCAGGCATCCTTGTGGACAGCACCATCCACCTTTAAGGTCAGGAAGGCATCTTTGTTCACATATGTCATTATAATCCAAGGTCATGTGACATCACTTTCTGTGATGTTGTTAAGATAAGAGGTCTTATAATGTTATTCACGTGTGATGTCACTTCTGCTACCCTGGCATTTTGGTGAACTGATATCCATGCCACCAGTGGCAGGGTCAGGTGAGATGTTGGTTGCAGTGCTAAAGAAAAACACAGGGTTTGTTAATGTCACGGATACCTATTGTGGCATAAAGTGCTATACAATCAAGAAGCACGTCTAGGGCTCCAGATAAGATTTTGAAATGGGAATATTTTACTGCCTATTCATTAAAGTACACAGTAAAATGATTTTTTAGGGTGCAAACACGTAAATTCCATTCAAAATGGGAGTATGTTTAGATGAGTACAGTTATACTTTAACTCTGCAACAGATATCTTTTTGTAATCCATACTTCTTTGCACATAGTAATTCATGCAAATTAAAATATGCATTTTTACCCTAAAGTTCCTCTCCAGATTGGACCCTAACAGTAGCAGAGCACCTTGCAGTGGCCCTGCTTGCACCACTGTTTGGAACTCACTAATATATTTTCTGGGAGAATGTGCCTATTTGTATGGAATAAAATTGGCTTTATGCGGTATACCTGGAGGGCAGAACATGTCTTATGTGATGAAGAGTAATGTAACACATGCAGCCCTCTCCACTGAGTCAGTGAGATGCAGTGACCACATTCTCAGAGAATATATTATACTACTTGATATTAGTGGTGTGAGAAATCGTGGGGAGAGGCGTCCTCACATCTACTCCCCTTGGGTCCTCTTCTCAAGTGGCCAGGGAAAGGCTGTCGCTTTTGGATCCTGACTCTGGGGGTGGAGAAGCGAGGGAGGATCACCTGGGTAGAGGGTCCATAGGGATTGGGGATGAGATGTCCTCAGGCGAGACACAGTATTCTCCTTTCCCTTTCAGGAAGAACCTTCTATCCCAAAGGCAGTTATAGGGTACTGCTATCCCTATCCCACTGACCAAGAACACGCCAGAAGATATTACTTGTCTAGAAGCACCAGAAAGAGGGTGAAGAAGAGAGGGGTTAAGGGTAAAGTAGGCGAGACATGGCACCCCTTTCCTATTTAAGACCAACCTAATCCTCAACCTGCCTTTATAGGCTAATGTACATCATCTCCTCTCATATTCCCACACTTTACCTATGACAGTACTGGGACGAGGAAGAGGTGACTAGGAGCAATGAACACCAGTAACTCCTTTCACCACTGTAGTACTGGGACGAGGAAGATGCCTGCAAAATATTGTGAAGGTCAGGCATGTCCCTTTAATTATGGTCAGGCAAGTTCAATTGGGAGCTTACACCTGCAACCTGTCAAGGGGTTGCAGATGTATAAAAGCAGAAATGGCACTTGAAGCCGTGGCGCTCCACTGGGTTACGTGTGAGTAACAAAGTGTTGTATGAAGCCAAACTGAATATCGAACTAAATGAAAGTTGAAGCAAAGTTAAATTAGGCATCTTGAGCACCGAACTGAATAAAACATTTAGCAAAGCTAATCACGCACATTGAATAGAAAGTTGAATGAAAATTTGTTGGCAAAGCTGTTAGCTGATGAAAGTCAAAAGGGAAAGTGCCCATTTGAAAACAACCTACGAAAAAGAGCACAGGTTTGAAAGAGTGCGACAGAAAGGTGGGAAATCAATAAGACCACCACAAAGTGAACTTTATGAATGGAGACAGTGTGTCAAGGCCAAAGATTGGCATAAAGCAGGCAACATATTGGGAAAAGCCAAGAGGCTGACCATGAGAAGCCAGGAGAGTGTGAAGCTGCACATAAAGCCAAGAGGCCGGCAAGGAGAATCTAAGTGAATGTGAATTGGGACACAGGACTAATGCAGAAGAATCTGTGTGGGCTGAAGAGCCTAGGGTTCCTGTGATGGGTGTACCGTGTGGTCCGACAACTGGACCTAGACCAGGGAGCCCTAAAATGTAAAAACCACAGACATTGTGAAACACAACAAGAAGGAGCAATATAAGTGAACTATTGATGCAATCAAGAAGGAGGGTCAAGTTGATCTGGGGTTGTGTTGAACTTTGAAAAACGGAAACAAGTACAAGTTGCTACGTTGAAGTTCTTGGGGAAGGGAACCCAGAGACTTGATAAATTGCAGATGCTTTCTTGAGGACAGAGCCTCAAGACGCTTTTCTTTTGAACTGTGTTGCCTTGAACTTGAGGAAGGGAACCCCGAGGATTGTGTGAAACTGTATTGCGTTGAATTTGAGAAAGGTAATGTGGAACTTTCCTGAACTTGGGGAAGGGGAGCTGAAAAGGAAGTTGAGAGCTGGAAGAAGTTCTGAACTTTGTGTTAATCACCATTTCTGTTATTATTGGCATCCCCACACATTGTTCTGCTTTAGTTGTGAGGGCAAGGATAGGTTTTGGATACAGACAGACTTTTAAGTTGAACTCTTTGACTCAGACTTTCCTTAGTTTCGTTCAGGTAGGGAAATCCCCCATTGGTATAGGGCAAGTTAGTGTCATGATGCCTACCCCCGGAGCACCAGGCCAGGCCCAGCACCCCCGGAAGCAGGCATCATGCCCTCGGGTAAAAGCCCAGCCGCCCCTTATAGGGGCTCTTTGGTCTCAGTCCTGGCGCCTTTGGTGCCAGGCTCATGTTGGACATCAGTCCTGGTGCCATAGGCGCCAGGCTCATAAAGGGAGGTGTTTTGTGCACTTACCTGTTGCAGACCATGCTGCACGCTTCAGGCCTCCCTGAGACCTGAAAGGGACTATTTTCTCATAGGGACTATTTTTTCACTCGGGCGTGGCCAGGGAAGGATACATACCTAGTTGGGGAAGGATATATACCTGGGACTTCTTTGGAGGCTATTTAAGCCACACCCAGACAGCAGCTCAAGCTTCGCGTTGTTCTGCTTCCTGCAGCTTAACACTCACCGTGTCTGCTCCTGCTCCTGGACTCCAGCCACGCCCGCCTCGAACCTGGAAGACCTGCAAGGAAGGCAGAGAAGAGAAAGGTGAAAACCAAGGACTATTTCAAACTTCTTACCTGCAACCGGAATCTTCTCGCCAGCATCCCTGAAGAAAGACTTCCATTTAAAAGCATTGCGTTGCTCGCTGCAGTGCCACGCTTCACTCACCTGTCCTCGAGACATCTCCCGGCTCCATCGCAGCTGTCAGCATCGGACGCCACATCTCTGCACCTAGGGGAGAGAGGAAGAAACAAAAGGTGAGCAGAAGGAACACAGAAGGAAAGCCTGATTAACAGCCATAATACTTACTGGCTTTTCTTCCACATTTCGGGTCGGCGCCGCCCCGTTGGCAGGTACCGTACCCCGGCCCCTATGGGGAAAGGACAAGAGACATTTCTGGGGAATGATAAGGACATTTAGAGGGATCGCCCTCATCACTACTCACCTCGGCAGTTTAACCCCTCGATGCATCGCCTTCATTCTGCACCTGAAATAAAGGACAGATCACAGGTTAGAAAGACAACATAAAGGGGGCCTCACTTGAACTTTGAACTTTCATACTTACGGCGCATCGCTCAGGAAAGTCAAGTGGATTTTGCCAGCGCCATTCTGAAAACCAGTGAAGTAACTGGACGAACACGCGCCCCTGCACCAGAAGCAGGATGGAGAGTTCATCCTTCCAAACCATAAGAAGGATATTCCTATAGGCCAGGCAAGCACGATTTGGAGGTCCTGTCCAATCGGTGTTCCGGGTCCTGCGCATCACGCTAGAAGAGGCCACAGCAATCCAGACTAGACCAGCGCCCCCGTGGGAACCAGGTGAGCGTTACAGTTAGGCCTTCTCCCATCCTGACATTTGAGTTAATAAATCATATCCATTTGGACTTTTAATCTATTGTCTGTGTCTTGCTTCATGATGCCTTCACAGTGGCTTTATCTTCACTCCTTGGTTGGTAGTGTTCAACTTTGGGATTTGTCCTTTGTAGCTATTAGACTGGTGGTGTGCAGTCTGGATGCTAACTTTAGCCTTATTGCGGACTACCGTGGGATTTCATTGCTGAGACCTTGTGTAGTCCGGATGGACCATTTACACAGGGTGCATGGTAGTGGGTGAAGGTTTTGTTAACTAATTGTTATAATCCCCTTTTTCAAAGATACCACTTTTTTGGTATCTTGAAGCTTTACTGGATGGGACTGAAATCCTTGCATCTCCTGATCTACGCAGAAGGTCCCACTTCTTCTGTGTAACGGCCTTGCAAAAATCTTGCAGAAAGGATAAAGACCATGCACTATATGATTATATGCACTGTTGCCCTGAAAAGTGGCATATGTTCCCCAGCCGAGGACAGTTTATGTTTCAATAATCTCTACTGCACCACTGGACCTATCCATAATAATGTGCATTGCAGACATCTCAATTCCGATGACATGGTCACCATCACTTCAAGGTGATATCTCCACTTATGCGCATCACTGCACTATACCAACAATTTGCATTAGTTAAGCTGCCTTCACTGGAGGCCATGCATTTATGGCTCTTGGTTTGGGCGCATCCTCTCTTCCCTACTCTTGCTTTTTTGTGTGCATTCACTTTTACAAAGCCAAATCCTGGCTGTGTTAATTCTGACAGTTGGCTTGGCAGGCCCAGATTAATTCCCCATGGATTAGCAGGGAAGCCCTTACACTTTAACTGGTAAGTCTCTACTCTTCACAAGCATGCCTTAGCACATCTCTGGCCATCACATAACCATAGTATGCCTAATATTATTACCACATTCCAAGAACAAAAAACTGCCCTCCCTGGAAAATGCTCATTTTCACAAGAAGCTCTATTTTCCCCCTTTCTGCTCAAAATTGTGTCTGCTCCATTCCCAGTGGCTACTCCTGCACCCCTACCATGACAAACACATTCCATCTCCCTCGCCCCCTTCTTATCTGTTCAGTTGCTAGTCTGTTTCTGAAAAAAAATCAAAAGATTGTAGGGGATACTACACAAGAGCCAATAGAACAGACCTCCCCCTGTCGTACAATTTACAGTCATATCCATGTCAGCATGCCCCAAACACATAATTATTCATATTAAAAATAGGCAGAGATGCAGACAGGGGCGGCAATTAGGGGTTGCCAGGGGTTGCAACTGTGCGACCCATGTCAACCCTTGTGTGACCACTGGCACTACCGCTGCGACCCCTGGTTATGGGGGTGGGCTCAGATTTAAAAAAGAAATAATTTCTTTTTGAAGTCACTCTGACTTCAAAAAGAAATTATTTTCGTTATGGATTTCCATAATGGAAATACATTCCTTTCGAAGTCAGTCAGAATGACTTTAAAAACAAGTTATTTCATTTTAAAATCTGAGCACTCCCCCCACCACAGGACATGGAGCCCTACGGGTCTTCTGCTCTGCATGACAAGAAGCAGAGCTGGTTCCTTGCGTGCATGTGCATGCAGGAGCATGGGAGCGAGAGGCTTGCCTGCCGAGGAGGAGCAACGGATTCGGGAAGGTAAGGAAATGTATTTAAGTGCGAGAGAGAGAGAGAGACAGAGAGAGAGAGAGAGAGAGAGAGAGAGAGAGAGAGTTATGTAATGTAATGGGTGTAAATGAGTGCATGATGTATGGGTAGCTGGGGGTGCGTGTGTGAGTGAATGGTGAATGGGTGCACACGTAAATGAGCAAGTGAATGTGTGTGCTTGTGTTAAATGCCTGGATTGCTTACTGGCAATCTTCTTTTCTCCTAGTCCCACTCTTCCTCATCCCAGTACTTGCCTATTAAGCACCTTGCCTCATACATAAGTACTGGGACGAGGATGAGGGACATGGAGGTCATGATGAGCCGGGGAGCAGATTTTGGGGGTCAGAGGAGGAGAGTGGGGGGAAACGGGGCGTGTGGGAAGGGTGGGGCAGGAGAGGGGTGTGCTAATACATAATGTTCATCTATGACAAGCAGGCATGATATGTATTAGTGGCTAGACTCGCATTTTGGTATAGCCAGTCTAGTCATTTCTTACTGTGGCATGACATTTTTACTGGGCAACTATAATAAAGTAAGCATGCTAACTTTTATTACCTGTCTACCCCTTTCCTACTGTGTCATGGCATATTTTCTGGGCATACATAATGAAGTAAACATCATTCGTGGTATTATGTGGCTAGACTAGCATTTTGATGCAGCTAGTCTAGCCATGTCTTACTGTGGCTTGATATTTTGTACTGGGCATCTCTGATACAGCAATCATGATAAGTGTAATCATCTGACTAGACTGGAATTTGGGTACAACCAGTTTAGCCTTTTCTTACTGTGGCATGGTATATTTTTCTGGGCATCTATGATAAAGTAAGCATGGTAGTGTTATTATGTGATCAAATTGGCATTTCAGTGCAGCCATCTAGGTATGTCTTAGTGTGGCATGGCATATTTTACTGTGCATCATCAAGGCTACAGCAAACATAAGTGTTATTGAGTGTCTGGCCTACATTGTGCAGTCAGTTTTGACATGCTTTCTCATTGTGGAATTACATTTTTAATAGCAAATAGATTGCTCAGCGGTTTGAGCTCTCACTGCTGCGATCTATAAGTGATCTGCATGTTGCAGGTTCGAATCCCAGCAAGGCCAACTCAGTCTTTCATTCTTCCAAGGTTGATAAACGAGTACCAACTTTGGTTGGGATGATAATTGTATGCAAATATGTGCTATGTATAGCACTTAGGCGAAAGCGCTATATAAATAACAAATCATTATCATGCATCAAAGCATTACTGCTCCTGTGCACTGCTGGTGACTTGCATCTATTGGGTTTTTGGATGCTCTAATATTGCAGCAACTGGCAATTTATGGGCTCTACTTATCATATAATGGCAATACCTGACATGCAGCTATAAATGGCATAATAAATGGCATAATATGGATGTAAATGGCGACACACTGCTGAAGTGGCACATCAGTGGCAGTGCCTCAACCTATGTGGTTTCTATTGGGCCTAAGCATATCATATCATGACCCTACCCGTGGCATTGAAGGCAGCACCATTGTTAAAATGTGGTTGGCATTTAAAATATTCTTGTCTGATTTAGTAACTATTTTGTATTTTAATAATTGTACATTTGTGTACTTTTTCTTACAACCGCAAGTCACCAGGGTTAAAGAGGAACTGATGACATCCGGGTGAAATGTTATGTGACATCACTTCCTGTGATGTGATTAGGTGCGTGATGTCACTTCCGCTACCCCTGGCATTTTGGTGAATCAATGTCCCAAGAGGCAGAGTTGCACAAAATAAAAATAAAAATATTGGCCATTTGGATTTGCAGGTGAGCTTTGAAAGTTGGCATCTAATGTGTACAAAAGAGGCGTTAAAGTGCCTGAGCTCACCAGTTTGTCTATACGCACTGGTCATCTCAGCGGGATCAAACTGGGTACTGGATAAAAGTACGAGTTTAGGGCCGAGCAAATTTACCTAAAACAATCATTCCCTTCACATATCTGCGTGTCAGGTTTTAAGCATCTACTTTATAGTGCAAATGCTTGAATAATTGCATTAACTCATAGTGCTTCGCTGTGACGCATTTCTTATATCTTGCTAAATGATTGAACTCAGAAAATCGGTTCTCTTTTTTACGGTGATGGCATGCTATGGGAATTCGATTATCTGGCCAGTTATCGCCCAAAAGATAATGTACTGTACTTAAAAAGCTTGTACACAGAATTATTATGATTAATAATGGGAATGAAAATAGGTAACATGAGATCATTTGTGGGGAGGACCGAGCCAACAGATCTCAAAACTGCTTCCTTCCTCAGCGATTGTTCTGACTGCTGCTCCGCCAGTGCTCTGGCAATGACATGTGCAGCCTGCAGCTCATGAAATGGCATGTGCAGGAGCAGCTCATGAAATGACATGTGCAGCCTGCAGCTCATGAAATGACATGTGCAGGAGCAGCTCATGAAATGGTATGTGCAGCCTGCAGCTCATGAAATGGCATGTGCAGGAGCAGCTCATGAAATGACATGTGCAGCCTGCAGCTCATGAAATGGCATGTGCAGGAGCAGCTCATGAAATGACATGTGCAGCCTGCAGCTCATGAAATGACATGTGCAGGAGCAACTCATGAAATGACATGTGCAGGAGCAACTCATGAAATGGCATGTGCAGGAGCAGCTCATGAAATGGTATGTGCAGCCTGCAGCTCATGAAATGACATGTGCAGGAGCAACTCATAAACCTACTTTCAGCCCAAAATGCCGGCACGCATTGTGGACAGTGTGCGCATGTGCAGGCCCTTTGGAATGACAAGGAGTCATTGAGTGAGGAACACAAGACTTAAATGCGTAAACTATTGACTGTTCCATCAGTATTATCTATCAAATCACTACACTTATTAAACGTTATGTTCCTTTCACGTTTGCATTACAAGAAATTACTCATAACTGAAGCATCTGAAAAAAGTGTTTTTCCAGACAGATTTCTCAAATTTCTCAAATTCATATCCAAGGGAGATACAGAGGTGACCCTCTGCACATTCTATCCCACATCTCTTCACTCTAGATCAGATGGCCAATAACAAGGCTCCAGAGACATGAGAATTAAACACTTTGAAAGATTATTGTTATATCCCACTCTTATATTAATGTGTTAATGGTTTACATTATATTAAGGTAAAACACGTTTACCTTATATGGTCATTAATGGCTGTTGATTAAGATGTCTCTTAGGACTTGTAACTGATGTTAGCAAACTTGTTATGATGCATTTTCCATAAAAGCGCATAAACAGCCTGGTAAATAAACATGTTTGTGTTCTGTTATCAGCTCTGTGTATAGACGTTATTTATTTATTTTGATTTATTTCCATTTACAAAGTGCACGACCTGCCCTCGGGCACAACAACAGCATGGTGTGCCCTCATGCCAGATTCAAACATGCATCCTGCTGTTGTTGCCATCAATGTAACAAAGATCCACTAACATGTTTGTGGTCTGCCAGGAGACATGCAATCTTCCCCAGGTTCCAATGTGCTCTCTATATATGAGCCTGGCTCTCCAGATGACAAGATTCATCTGATCTTTCTTTTATGAAAAATAAAAACTTTTTGTAAGATAACTTACACGGCTCCTGGAACTCCCTCACTTAAATTATCTATAAATAGGTGTCTTTTCGTGTGCAGCATGCTAGCACATGATCAGCTGCGTCACACATTCCCTACAGAACCAGATGAGACGTATCCAAAGCCATGTTCAGCTGGTTCGGATAGTTCACTAAAGACCCGCCTCAGGGTTGCTCGTACCACAGGGAGGATAGCTGACGGGCAACGTGCTCGCCTAGGAAGCAAGACGACACAGAGCAGGACAGGTTCGATCCCCGGGTCCGCGCTTAGAAACCTCTGGATATTAATCGCGTTATAAATAACCAATCATATCACAGAAAGAACTCTCGTCGCTTCCTGAATGCATAGTGGTCATGCTGTAGGCTCGAAGAGATCTAGAGGGGAGAATCAGATACAGGGAGGAAATCCTGCATGCAACAGTCAGGGGGTGTGGGGGTTCAACCACTGCTCCAGTTTATCCTTGGGAGACAGGACATATCTGCTTCAGGAGAGACAACAGATAAGGACCATATATGATATGATATGGCATTTATAACACACCTATACACAAGTGGTTCAAGGCGTGACCAGGCAACGGAGGTGGAACAGAGGGAAGAGAGAGACAACGCTCTTACTAGGCCAGCTGACATTGAGATCACACAAGTGCAGGGGGGGGGACAGTGCAGTACATGGGATAAATGGAATAAATAGATCAATAAATAAAAAATACAGCCAGCTGGTGGTAAGTGCAGACGTCAGGTGTCAAGTGCTGGTAGGGGGACTGTAGGGATACACAAAACAGTCCCCAAGTGCAGGGGTCGCCAAGGAGTCAGTGCAGGAGTGCAACTGACGGGGAGGTGACCTGGGCCCGATATCATGCCCATGGCCAGGTAACCAGTGCAGTGTCAGTTTCAGGAGGCAGTATCGCGTTGTTTTGCCGACATTCATTTTTGCTGACAAAATGACTTTGAATAAACTCATTGAAATATATTGGGGATATGGTGTTAAAAAGGTTAGGGAGTGGGTTGGGGTAGGGGTAATAGCACAGGGAAAGGGGAGGGAAGGGAGAGCCCCCACAATAAAACAATTAAAATTAGATGAGATTTTTCAAAGAAATCTTTTTTTTAAAATTACTTTCGAAAAGAAAAAATGTCGGCAAAGGGACATAGATCCATCGGACACGGCATACGCTGTGTTTAGGCTGTCTTTCAGGGGGACAATGAGGATGAATGCTATAGGAACAGCAGGTGTCGCAGGCAGTGGTTATGCAACATCAGGGACAGGAGAGAAGGCATATGAATGCATCCAATGGCAAGTGGAGGCAGCAGAGTCAAGGAGCAGAGGGAATGGCTCAGGCAGGAATGTCATCATTTGTAATTGGTTATTTATAACGTGCTTAACACCCATAGGTTTCTAAGCGCGAGGATCAAACCCGTGTTGCTCCGCATCGTCTTACTTCCAAGGCGAGCACTTTGCCCCTGAGTTATCCTCCCGAGTGGCCTTATCATCACATAACTTTTTTCGGCAGTCAGGCCATCAAAGTGCATCCTATCACAATTCAAAAATAAAAACAGCTAATTTACATTTTTCTCAAAAATAATCAAACACAACAATGCAAACCCCTTTACATCTTCACTGGCAGAATAAAGGACCCTCCACCCCTGTGCAATAGTGGTTGCCCATGGACCTTTTCCCTAATGGGCTTATATTGGCACCAGAAAGGACCCATTTGTATCGATTGCTTTCCGAGGAATCGATAGTAGCATGAAAGGGATGGGAGCTGATGAAACCCGTGCTGTTTATTTCCCGGGCTCGATGCACCTCACTGCCCAGTACACAGTTGGCCACTAAATTCCATCCTCACAAGGTCACTAATAGTGTCTCCCTCATAATGCAATCCGGAGCAACTCACTAGAGCTTCCCGAGTTACAAAAAGGCAGGCAGCCCTTACTGTACGGAGCCAGTGCATGCATTTATTCCCCAGCACACCCCTTGCTTCTCGTGGGTTAGGCTGTAAACTTGGAACCCTGGGCAAAGAGAGCTTCCAGCCCATAGGACGATGAAGTAACAGCTGCACGTTCTTGCCAGCTCAGCACAATGCAGGGCTCACACATCTTATCAGGCTCAGCCTGAGTTATGTTTCAGCCTACAGCATCCAGATAGAGGCCGCCACAATGGCACCAGTGTGTTTTACAATACAACAAGACTGTACTATTCAGCAGTTCGACTTTCACCCATTGCACTATGACCGCCTATACTTGATGCTTTTAAAACACATCCTGTATTCATCGAATTGTGCATGCCTTGGTGAAGGTTGCATTTCAGGTGCAATCTTTTGTATTATTAAATTGTTTCACATTTGCAGCATTACATTGTTTCATGTGTAAATGTATTCACCTTCATTCTTGCTGTTCATTTGAAAGATGTTTTCATATGTCTGGTATGATTTAATTAACAGATGTAAAGAATGAGTTTAGTATCTATCCCATGGAAACAGCACCCGGTGTCTATATGGGCAACAGGAAACGTGCTCTTCTTTGTAAATATATACAACACAACAATGGCATAGCAATTAACAAGATCATATTTTCAGAGAGACGGATACCTTAGATATTGTACACTTTACAATACTTGTGTATTGATAATATTATTATTATTATTATTATTATTATTATTATTATTATTATTATTATTATTATTATTATTATTATTATTATTATTAATAATAATAATATAAAACATGGCAGCCTGCAAAGTCCATATAAAAGCCTGGAAATAATGTTTTTATTACAGGCACGTTGTGACATCACAACTGACATGTGACAAGAAAATGTCATTACAACTGTTCCGCCATTAGCTATTACCCTTCAGCTGTGAGATCACACTGCCTGCTGCTTGAGCCAGCACAGAGCTAGACACCAGCATAGATTGTCAGCAATGGCGGTATAGCAAGTTAGAAATAACACCCAAACCAGCTCCCGAGGTCTGGTGGTAATAACTCAGGGCCCAATGTACAGCACCTGTCCTTACTGATGGGCCCCGTCACCGTTACCACCCGATCCGGCGTGTTATTGCTATTAGCCCCCTGGGTTGCCAATCCGGAAACCCAGGGAGCTGACAGCAATCACGACGTCCCTTTCATTCAAACAAAATACTTACACAAGATGGCCACCGCGGAGCTGAAAGATGGGGCCTCAAGCGTACCCCCTCTTGCATTTCCATGGCAGCCAGCAGGGTTATGGAGCGGTGGCAGCAGTCGGAGTGCCGCTGCTGAAGGCATCCTGTAAGTGAGGCTGGGAGTGGGAGGGATGGGAAAACCAGAGGGGAAAGGAAGGGACGATGGGGTGGGGGGCAAGATGGCAGGGTGGGGGGAAGCAGCCGTTAGGTTGCTATGAACGCATGCTGGGATCGTGGGATATATCCTGCGAGCAGAGCAACCTGATTGGTTACTCCCCCGCCACTGGTGCCAATAAGAATGATAATAATATTAAGTTTTTAAATAGCGTTTCATGACGGATTCCTCCACTTCTAAGCACTGTCACAATAATTGTACATATGGACATGAAAAAATGAGTAGGCGGTTGAGCTTGTCTCATAGAAGGCGTGAGCGAGGAGACTTCGAGCGCATTGTAAATGAGCTAACGTGGTGTGAGCCGATGGACTCTGGCAATAAAAAAGTGTTATATGGCCCTTTCTGATGTAGCTTTCCATTCCGTGGTGCTGTAAATAACAGCTGTTACTGCTGTGACCTAATCAGTAGCTCTCGATTTATCAACCTGGAGAGGATGAAAGGCTGAGTCAGCTCTGCTGCGATTCAAGCCTGTGAGATACCCCTTGCACCAATGGTCTAAGTGCATGAAAAGAAGTAGTGGAACTATATTCCCTGCTAGCCTGCCCCATTCCCCACAAACCCCATCACCACGCCCCCTCCCGCGCACAATACAAAGCCCCAAACACATGCACCTGCTGTTTAAGAGAACATTCAGTGTAGTGCAAAGAAAGTTCAAATTTAATGTTCTTCCTACACTTTTATTTTAAAATGAAACCATTGCGGAATGGCTTCTTTTTAAAATAAAAGTATAGGAACAGTAAAACTTAATTTAAAAAAAGTAGAGGAGCAGCGCTCCCAACCGCTCCCGCTCACGTGATCACTGCCTTGCACACAGATATCAGCAGCGAGTGTTTATCGTAGACCTTTTTTTTTACTAGCTATTGCGAGTTTTATACATCTGTATGTCTGGGCCTTAGACTCCTTGTCCCTAATCCGTATTTCATTGGAATTATTGATTTCAGCTCGTACAGTAACTCAACCAATCTTTTGATTTTATTCCTGTCTTCACCTGCCCAGGGGTGTTGCTAGGACTGGAAAAGATCAGGAACTAAGCTAATGTCGGGACTGGCGGGATTCGGGGCTAGCTATAGCCTTTTGATTGTAGTCCCTGAGCTTCTATCCGGGGCTACAACCAAAAGACTTGGGGCTATAGCCCCCTCAGCCCCCCCCCCCCAGCAACGCCTCTGCACCTGCCCCCTCTGCCTCCTCCTTTCCACTGCCATCTGGCAGCAGGTAAGACTGGAGTTCAGCTTAATGCACCTAAAAGGCGAGGCAAGATTAATGAAAGCCGGCTTTAGGCCGCCCCTGTTAATAGCAGGATTGGGTGAAGGCACAGCTACATTGTTTGGCGTTACTCACGGCTCTGTCATTCGGAGCCTCACAGAAACGTATCACATTGAAAATGCATGGGATTCTGAAAGGAGCAAGAAATCGTGGGAGAAGCTATTTCTAACTTCTCGGGTTCTGATAAGAGGCAGGTGCTATAAGAAGATGGGAGTGAAGGGCGTGGGAAGAGGGCCTGGTAGTGAGTGAGGTGAGATCTGAACCTGCAGTAAATCGAGGATTATTCAATAACACTTTACGGGGCTGAACTATAGGCTAATTATGTTGAATTGGGAAGCGTGACGCGGTTGTCCTGATAGCGATGTGTGCAGTAACTAGTGTATTGTAGACAACTCTCCCTCTCTGTCTGTACATCTGTTTGAGGATGAAATGATGGAGACATTGCGAGCAAAGAGCCCAGGGTCTTCAAATAGGAGGCAGTGACTGGGGCTCTTTCATCACAGTTGCCCTAGCCCTGGAATAAGGGTGCCACCTTGTGCTGTGGGCAAGTTTTTCTGAGGAAAGCAGTGAACCATCTTGCCTTAGAGGTCTATGATAATAAGTATTATTAGCAGCCATTTCAATGGCCCTCAAAGTATCAACCTCGAAGGATGAAGAGATGCATTTGCCCAGCAAGGGTTCAAACCCATGGCTGCAGGTCACACACACGCACAACTGTGAATGGAGTGCTTGGCTGCTGAACTATTTGACAAATCATCAACATAAAGGTGGCATGTTGCCAATATAGCGACTAGTGAGAGATGAACATTGATGGCTATTGCATGGAAGATGGAGGGGCATAGTCGCACCTTTGAAGGGACCCTGCAGAAGGGTTTTAACACTGGCAAATGCTCTGCTATTGCTGAATATCTATTCTTCCACAGATGCAAAGATCCCGAGTCATCGGACAGTCTTTGGATAAGCCATAGTGCCCCTTAGGAGTGGAAGTGGCATTCTGTGCTTTGTGGGACCATGGAAGCACGTGCTACTGTAATGCCTCCATGACACTGAGTTTCTGGTGTGCTCATAGAAATGTGTCATGTCATTTGATTACACTCTTGCACAGAGCACACAATATGGCAAGGCAGCTCTGGGCACACATAATGTAGAGAGGCAGATGTACACGTCATTTATAGAGCCCACCCCCTCACCCATGTCATACTGGAAGAACAACAGGAAAGCACTGTGCTTGACACCTGGTATCATCCAAATACCACATTGAAGGTATGAGAGACGTTATGCGCTCAGGACAGCCGTATCAAATGTACCCTCGAACTGATGTGGTAGACATGAACCTGCAGACACCACTTGACGCAGAAGAACTAAAAGTAAGGTCTGGCAGATGTAAAGTGACATCATTAAAGAGAGAAGATATGTGGACGTACTGAATTCGATGTACGGAGATCTAAAGAATGAAGATGTGATTTAAGTGATGAAGTAAACATATATGAGAATAAAAAGAAAAACATATACACTAAGAAGATAAGTGACAAGAGATGTAATAGATGTATATATGGAGAAATGCAAGGTAGATGAGACATATAGAAGCTTGCTAAAGTAGGAAATAGCATGCGATTAAATCAGCCATGCTAACAAAATGGAAAATGGAAGTTGGCATCATATTAGTAAGCAAGAAACCTCGAGAATAGAACCCAAGGCTGTAATGCCGACAGGCACTGGAATACAAATTCATGCAAGAACAAAGGGTATTTGCTTGGCACAGAATCAAGGATGCCGCAGCAAGGGCAACTACATGGCTCGAAAGGAGTCAAAAAGGATAAGCTATGTACGCAGGACATATTTCTCTTAGATTACGTAAAGGAGTGAACAGTTGCGAATGCCAAGTTTTGTTCAATTAAAGAGGCAGAAAGCACATGCAGAATGGAGCAACCAAGTCTCCAGAGGCCAAGGAGAGAAATAGCACCCAAAATAATTGAATCAAATAATATTAAATAGAAGGGAAGGATGGACAAAATCATGGTCTCCTCACACATGATTCAGGACTGGAAAACAAGGCTTATCCAAAAGGCTCCAGGCGAAGATAGCAATGCACCTCCACTCCCTTTAAAGTACTGAAGACGAGAACACTCAGCAAGGTCAACTACAAAGAAGACGCCTTGGCTTAGGGCCTAACTGATGAGAGATGGTAGGCTAATTAGCTAAGAAAGGCAGTTGTCTGATGTTGTTCCCTCACACCAGAGTATCGTTGCGTACGTGCAGCTAACGAGCCTAATGTTCAAGGTTGCTGAGAGAGTGCCAATCAATCATGAGGGTCTATGTAATTGTGCACCACACATTGTTGCATGGGCCTATCCACTGCTGGTATTATTTTATTATCTGTATTCTACATAGTAGTTAGAGGTGGTTTAAGGCATGCCTATCAGATAAGAGCCATACAATAATGAAACTAACACTCATGCAAACTCTATGTATACATTTCCCTTAACCCATCCCTCCACCCAGTGGGTTTTTACTGTTAGCCATGTAGGATGATGTCTAGCTGACGTATGTTGAGGTATAAAACCTTTTGTGTAACTGAAATGCATAAAGAGTGTGTGAGCTGCAATCTGTTCACCAGGTTTCCCTACTTTAGCGAACTGATAATAAAGTAGTATTTTGCCATATTCTTTGAATCTGTCTGGTAATTTGGGCTGTAGATCATTTATTGTGGTAATCCCATTCGGCACTTGGAACGCTCCAGGTGCTACAGCACATTTGGTAGTGGTGCGGATGGTTCAGATCCAGACCCACAGATTTTTGACTTCTTCCACCATCAGCCGGAAGATAGAGTTTCCTGTGGAGAGCGGAAGAATCACGTGTGTAATCGAGATGGTCGGCAGGTGCCTCTTTGAAGAAATTCCTGTACGGTCCGCACGGGCGCCCCGCGGACTGAAGACAAAGTGGTTGATTGGGGAAGAGTTCATAATGAAGGGCTTGAACTGAGCAACAGATGTAAGTAGAACATCGAAAGTGGCAAATAAGAGGGGAGGGGTTGTATTGCACGTGTAAATATATATAGTGGGGTAACAGGAATTGATTTAAGAAGAGGTACCTCAAATACCAATTCTCAAGTAGATAGAAGGGAATGCATCACACTCCAAGATGTAGTATTAAGATTAGGATTCCTGAGGCAAGGCAAATATGAAGGACGCGTTTCACACTCCAAAATGGGGTCAAATGGAGATGAAAAACTTTTACTAGAGAAAGTACGAAAGACAATCATAGATTTTGTTGTGCACATTTGTTTGGGATTATGAATATGTTAGTGTAAGAAGTTGATTTGTTTAAAAAAATAGAAGTGGTTTTTATTAGTTGTGATCATTTAGGTTGTAGACTGGAAATATAGAACGATAGTAATAATTTGACTGCTTGTCAGACCTTAAAAACAAGCTACTGGTGCCAATCATAGGAGGGCAACGGTTAAGAAAAAACATATCAAAATAAGATTGTTAGATGGGCAAAAATAAAACAGCATGGTGAGAATCGATAGAACTGTAACAACGAAGCAAAGAGAATATTATTGTGCAGGCTTGGAAATTGTTTGTAGAATCATTTGAGGAATGGGCGGCAATTGATGGTGTGTGCCCGAATTGATTGTCATGATATATAAAGTATTGTGAAAGAAGGAAAGACTAACAGTAGTATAATATGGATTGACTAAGGTAGTAGCAGAATAAACAATCCGGTAAGTATTGACAGTTAGAAATGACTTGTCACTATGGGGGACACTCCCCTTCTACACTTGTGCAAAGCGTTACTGAGGTACACACCCAAGATTAGGAAATATCATGCTGAATAGGTAAAAGGCACGCCTGATAAAATGTTCTTGCTGTGGCCTCAAAAGGGTTCCCTATCAAGAATAGTATTGCAACACATGACAACATACTTACATGCTGCGTATACAGGGAAAAAGTTACAGAAAAGGTTAGCTATTTTAGAGCTATGGAAAATGTATCAGAGCGAGAAGGAAGACCCACCCAATAAAGAGTGGATGCTTAATCTGCATGAAGGGGAGGGCACAATGCCTTCGACTCCTCTTTCTCCTTCTGAAGACAATAGTACAATAACTGAGAAACAGGGATTTTATCCTCCAAAGGAGTTAAAAGCAGTTGTGGGTAAAGTATTCGGATATATGCACCCCCCGCATATAGTAGTGAAGACGATTAAAGAAACGCCAGTGTATACCTGGACGTAGTTAATATGAGGAGCGTAACGAGAGAAGGGACAGACTGATAGAGATAGAAGAAGAGACCAAAAAGGAGAGAAAGATAAAGTCAGTGAAGTGACAATTGCCCAGAATGAGTGGATGGGAGGACAGATATTACTCAACTTAGATGGAAAGGGTATTGGTGATGTTAAGAAAAGAGAAGAAAGAGAGGAGCGGGAAAGAAAGGAAAAGGAACGAGAAAGGGCAAAGAAAGATGAGAAGGAAAAAGAGGGGAAATGAAAGGAAGACCAAAGAAGGTATAAAGAGCAGGTAAAGGAGAGAGAGAGAAAATATGGGGAGAAGAAGTGGGAGAGAATAAAACCACAAAGATTGAAAGAAAGTTACAGAGAAGAAGAGGAAGAGAAGAGAGAGAAGAGAAGACGATAAGATGAAGAAAAGAAAGAAAGGAGGAGTAGAGGCCAAATGGATGATGAAATAGATCACATTGTTAATAGATGTGTAATACCAGTTGAAGAACAAGAACGATGGGAGGAAGAGAGAAGGACACAGCAGCCTCGCAGAGTACCAACATGGGCTGATAAGCATGAGGCAGAAGGCATATGGAAAAGGATTGGGGGAACTATATAGGCAGATGAGGGGAAAAGAAAGATATTTAGAAGACCAGAGGAAGTATTGAAGGATCTCCACTGAGAGAAACAAGAGGTAGATCGGATGATGTAATGACAGACAAGCATAGAAGGCTGTATCTAAGCAGACTAGCTTTTGATGACGAGGAAAGGGATAACAGCCATACCAGTTGGAGTATAATGAGTATAATGATGTGAGATGAAGAAAGGGAAGAAAATTAGAGAGCACGATCAGAGAGCGCATGTGGCTCCTCGACAGACCCAAACATAAAAAGAGGGGTAAACTGGTCAGATTTAAGAGAACCGGAAGGAAAAACACCAGAACCTATATCATATTCAGAATGACCACAAGGATGGTTACATAGCATATGGGAAATGTACCCACCTTATGTAAGTAGATGAAGGTCACTGCCAGGAAGATGATGAGCGGGAGAAACCAGCCCCACCCGAAAGACAAGAAGCATGGGTGGATACGATTGTAGAACATGATTTACACAGTTCACATTATTAGAGAAAGGGGTAGGACGAACACAATAAATACCGTGGCTGCAGATGAATAAAGATAATTTGAAATGGAAATTACCCAGTTTGACTTCAGGAGTGGGTAAATGGATTTGTGAGTTAGAAAGAATGACAACAGGAATAACATTAGCAGTGAGTGACGTAAAATGCCTACTAGCAACTATTCTATAGGAGAGAGCTGACAACATTTGGAGACGAGCGGGATATGCGAGTGTAACAGCACAAAATATGACACATGATGGAGCGCCATTTAACAATTGTAGAGCAGAGTATGGAGGGCACTTAGAATACAGTAGCGTGATACATCAGACATGGGCATGACATGGAAATTGGGAGAGAATGAAGATCCGGTTCCTTATATTCAGGAGATTCAAAAATGTTGGCATCTTGAGATGAGAGATACGAAGGCCTTTTTGACATTGATGCCGTCATCATGCACTTACTCCTACTAGTACTCATTGATTCTCAGCTATGAATTTTTAATGCACTAATGGCTTTATGATGATATTCTGATTCTAATGTAGACAGGATGATTCATGGGATCGATCTGTATCTTTCCGTATAGGACATTTGGCGAGTCGTGCAATTGATTTACTTGGATTTGGCCAACATATAATTGGCGGACAACTAAACAGTGAGAGATAATTTTGTTCAGGTACATCACCAATTCCTCAATTATTTCTATTTTCCCTTTAACTCAGTGGAAGTTCAAGTACTTGCCTTAGCTTGATACTGATTGTGCTTTTTTACCACATTTTCGCAGGACCTCTTATTTACTGCAATCAATAAATCTTCGGGTAAGATAGATTTAGAAACTAATCATGATTGCATCACTATTTATCATTTGGTGGCCAATCGAATTTTGGAACTCCTTCATAGGGTGTTTTATATTCAATTGTCATTTTTGAGCTGCACATTGGATATGTATATATTCTCCTTTCATCGGGTTAATTTCTGGTAGGAGGTTTGTTGGTGAACTAGGGTCTTGTTTGCCCACATGTGACACCATAACCATTTCATCGTATTTATAGGTTTAAATATTATTTTCCATCCTTTGAATTATTGCTTCAGACTAGGTTGGTCATTTTGTACTCTATTTTTTTGTCTTCATGATCTATTCCTGCAATTTCTGAACAACATGACAACTAACTGTTTTCCATGCCCTCAACCTGAAATGCGGTATGATTTTTGGATTTGTCAATGTATTTATCTATCTAATTATACATTCATTTTGTGTATCATTTACCCATATGACTTTGTAATTTTATTTGTTTAATTGACTTTGGCATAACAACCATCTCATTGTGGTACTGTACTAAATGTGTCCATTATTTTGTTTTTACACAATACTGTTGTATACACTAATCTTTGATTATTCAGCCTTGAAAATGACCAGTGTGTTGAAACACATGTTGACTGTTCGCAACTTGAATTAAAATGTGCATGTTTCTCACATTACAGTGATTGAAATTGATTTTGATTTATCATTGGTGTCAAGCACGTATCACCATCACATACCCCAAATCCTCATATGTACATGATTGCACAACATATACTGAGTTTTATGATGACATTCCCCACATTAAAGAAAATGTTCTAGGAGGGGGAAATTCTATTAATGGATCGTTCTTTGAGAATTGATCAAACGACAGGAGAAAGAAATACAGGATTGGCAGTAGTGAAGTCAAAACAGAATGGTGAAGTCGAAGTAGTGACAAATACAAGACTGCTTTCGCATTGTTCAGCACGGGCTGCAGAATTAGTGGTGCTTATCGCTGCACTCCAGAGATATGAGGATGAGGAGGTGACAGTGTACTCTGACTCCACCTATGTGACGTCAACCGTACACACAGGATTGTCACGCTGAAAAAGGAGGGGTTTCCTCAAAGCAGATGGCATACTAGTGCAACATGCAGCGCTAGTAGACAAACGTATTAAAGGTACTAAAGCTCCCATTGGCTATCACCGTGGTGAAGTGCGCAGCCCATACTAAGAGGACAGACATGATTTCTCATGGTAGCGAAGCTGCAGACATTGAAGCAAAAAGAGCAGCATATTTTCCCAATATTTTGAATTTTGAAGTAGAAATTGTTAAGCAAATGTCAGAGCGATGCACAAAGATGAAAGAATGCTTTAATTTGCTATCCAGTGTACAGTTCATTGAGCTGCAGGGTTGAGATCCACAAGAAAAACAAGATTTATGGAAAAAAACAGGGGTGTTCTTTATCCCCCACTGAGGCTATATGGAGACAAGATAGTACCGGAAAGCAAGTTAAGCCTCTTGCATTATTGAAAGTTGCACTCTATCAGATTCACTATCCTGCACATGTAACCAGAGAGAATCTTGCGGCCATGATCACAGAAGACTGGTTTTTGCCAAATTTGTTATAACATGTTGCACAATTTATTGTGAAATGTATGTCTGTCAGAAATTCACAGCAGGGCACACCTTGCGAACAGTGAGAGGAGCAATACCCCATCTATGTGGTCCTTTTCAGCATCTGCATATAGATTATGTGGATATGTTGCAAACATGCAATGGCTACAGATATGTTAGTGGTATTATGCCCCTTTTCCCGATGGATTGAGGCCTTTCGATGCGCGCACCACAATGTCACATGTGCTGCCAAGTTTCACATATGTGAGGTGTTTCCTAGATGGGGTGTATGCGAAGTCCTACGTTCTGATGATGGGCTGCATTTTGTAAATGAGATGTTTGAGCAAATAACCCTACTATTAGATATAAAGCATATGTTTTGTCTGCTTATCACCCACAGGCGAATGGCGTTTGTGAATGTTTGAAAGAGAGAATAAAGATGTCTTTGAAGAAGGAATGGCTATATTCCCTACCCCTTGATCGATTTGCATTAAGAAACAAGCCTGGCTCAGATCACCACCTGACTCCTCATGAGTTGATGACTAGACGCTGCATGAGAGTACCCCTTGCTTCTCCCACTGGAATAAAAACTGATGCCCATAGTGTAGCGGATGAGATGCATGATTATTTGACAAATATGGCTGTTAGTGTTTTTTTATATCGCAACAGATCAAAAATTGGAGGGAAGGGTTGAAGAAGATTGAAGAAGACAGCCAAACGATCAACCATACTGAACTTTAGAAACCCCTTAGTTTGTATCCTGGTGACCAAGTGCTCATCAAAAGCTTTGACCGCACTTGGCCCAAGACCCGCTTTGAAGGACCTTACCTAGTAGAGGAGGTCACCCCCACTTCTGTGAAGATTCAAGGAAGATAAGCTTGGTTGCAACTGAATGATGTAAAGCTCTACAAAGGAGAGACCCTTGCCCCTCCGGCAACCATTGAGAGTGAAGCAAGAGAAGAAGTTACATGTATGCAGACCAGATCAGCTACCAAGAGCCAACAGGAGTCATCAAAATAAAAACAATTTGAATTTAAGATTATTCCCAAGTTTAAAGGGGAACACATAACTTTTCAGTGTTCAGAGCATTATCCCTGTTAGGTAAAAGAGACAAAGTTTGCAAGAAAAGAAGAGCAGATGACACTTTATGTTGCGTATAATGTTGAACACATTCTTGTATACTGTTTTTATATATATACTTCGATTCTATTCAGCTCTAGTGAAATGAAACACTAATATTGTCACCTTTTTTGGAAATCCAGAGACAGCCCTAATTTTCCTCAGGATCATCATTGCTATATTAATACAATTTCTGTTTAAGGAAAGTGTGGTTATTATAAAGAGTAACAGGAACCAAACGTTGATAAAGGAGAATGGAAATCTTCCATTTTGTAAGATACACCTTGTTAGTAAGAAGACTGCATAATGCGCAAAATGAAGTAAGGCCCGTGAATGCTTTTGCAATATTTCTAGTAACTATATTTTGTACAATGTGTTGTCTTTATTTTCTTCTTCTTATAGCATTTCGTCAAATTAGTTTTACAATATAGAGGAGTATCCAACAATGAGACATTCTTTTCTCTTCCTAACAAAAGCACAAATGACATTTTCCCTGATATTTCCAAACACATGAATTGACTTAAGAGGGATGCTAGAGAAGATTATCAGGATATAAATGCATACCTTGATAAGTCATCCCATTTAAAAAATAACCTATGCTACCAGCACATGAGGATGGTGGGGAGAGGAACATCAGATGAGATCTGCTTTGTATGTACTCTCATCCCTTATGCCGTGAGCACAGCTGGAACATTTAAAGCAAGAGAAATAAGTGCCTCAGCCATTTAGCAGCATGCACGACAAGAGGACAATTTGAAGGGAAGTGGGCAACCCTACGATGGATGTCAAAGAGAGCGTTCCCAAATGAAGATGCTTATATAAAAAGACAGAAGATGATAAAAGAAATGAACTCAGCGAGCAACATAATCCAGTACATATTGAATGGTCCAAATAGAGAAGCAGTGAAGATTGTTGACCAAAAGAGACTGGATTGTGCAGACACATTGGAAGCACCAGTATTGCAAGGATGCTGTGAGAGACCTCAGCTATTGGTATATGGACAGTGTAGGGGAGGCATGGTATCACAAGCAGAGACTTCACAGAAAAGACATATGTTTTCAAAACCTTTATTTAACACTAAGATGGGAGTAGTCTCTATCATCAAAATCAAGAAAACACAGTCCTAGTCGGTCTTGCAGTCGAAATAAAGATGGCCTATAATAAAATAAAAACAAATGCCTACCCTTACACTTATAGAATAACTGTGAAAAGGGATAAATGTATGCAAAAGAAAAAGTCACTGTTCAAATGATAAAAAATAAACAAATAAAAACCTTTATTCGACATAAAGTCATCAGGATAAATTAAATAAAATATAGAATACATTAATATCACAATTGATTATCACAAATACGCATAAAAACAAAGATGTAAAAACAAATTGCGTGTCTGCTAAAAAACAATACTCCAACATTTCGACTTACCATAACAAGATGGCAATTAACTATCTCAAAGGGATAACTGGGACGACAGGAGAGGTAGCCTCGCAGCCTGTTGCCCATTTTAAGAGCTACGATTTCTAACCTCAGGATCCATGCTCTATGCAAAAGACAGGTCACAGCATCTAAATGTTGTGGAGTGATCAATTGGACCAAAAATTCTATGGCACTGGGCCATGACTTGACCCTGCATCTAACAGGACGGGTCTCAGATATTTGAGCCTTAACCACTGCAATGGTTTACAAAATAACATAAAATGGGATAATGACTCCTCAGAGGCATTACACAGGGGGCATCTGGTTAAATCATAACCCCTCCATTTGGTGCTAAATGTGGTGATGGGCAGTATGCCTAATCTTACCCTCAAATATAGTGATCTTGCATTGGCAGGCCTAATCTGTACCAGGTATGATGATTTAAAACCTTGAATGTGTCTCTGAGCTAGGTAAGCAGCCCCAAATGATAATGTGGCTGAACCAGCACTCCTCCCCACGTTAGGCCTCATGGAGTAAGGCGTTCCTTGTAGGCAGGATGACATACTTTGGCTCGGTTTCCAACACAGTATACAGTTCAAAACCGTGGATTGAGGCCATGTGTTCCTTTCAGTAACTTTCAAAATAAATGTTTCAATCACAAGTCAAGGCGGGATGGCTTTGGAAGGTCTTTTAAAACAACTGGTAAGCTACCAACCAAGTGGATACTGAGAAGCACCACTGAAGTATTGCCAAACAGGGTTGTATGATGATGTTGCCTCCTTTACCGCTGCTATCCCCTAACTGTGTTCTTTGTTTTTCAAATAAACCTCATTATAATGGCAAATTTGTGTACACAAGGGTTCTGTACTTTTCTCTCCATAATGCATCTTTTTCTTGAACTCTCTCACCATTGAATCGTCATGGAATCAAGGCCCGTGCTTATGGTTCTCAATGCTACCTGGATTACACCATCTCCCGATCTGGCACAGAAACCAATCATATCTTCCAATATTTTAGTACTATGATGCTTCAAAAAGATTTTATATTTGAGAGTTCCTTTTTCCGTTGACATACTTTGTCAAGATTAAGTGAACTTTATCAGTTCTATAACATTTCAAATTGTGTGTTCCATTTTCATTATATTGTGAGTTGCAAAGATTATGATTTACTGTTTCACGATACTTGGTTTGGATTTGTGAATCTACCTCTTTCTGCAACGCTCTTTACTTTGAGGTCACATTTTCCTTTCTGTTCTATAGAGCACTGGGTTGCACTTGATTTCGAAGTTGATATTGATCTATATTTATGGAATATTAATGTTTTCCTTGCAATAATGAAATTGCATTTTATGACTCTATATATGTCTTTACATTATTAAAATCAAATTGTTTGTTTTTGTATGACATACTGCTGTTTATTGTTTTTGTCCCTTGCTTCCGTTTTTTTATGGCCTATGCCTTGTCCATTGATGGCCTGAGTAGTAAAATAATTGAACACTGGAAATGTATCCCATGCAACACCAGACTTTTTGGTTTTGTAGGTCCCCTCTGCCGGGCTCAGAGTTCTCACCACACAGTTCTCGTAGGCCCCTCTCTGTCGTGCTCAGACCTCTCACGATAAAAATCAACATAAAGTTGCAAGGGGGCTCCTTTCCCCAAGCTTAGTATACTTTGGGTCTCCCTCAATCAGGCTCGGACCCCTTTCGGATGTCAAAGTCTTTCAAATGTGCGTGGCTTTCTTTGCAGACCACCGCAGGACCACTTCGACTTAATGTTCACTGTTTGCTACTTACTTCCTAATATCAGGACCTTTTGAAAACGCACAGTATCTTTTCCCCAGCCCTGTGCGGGACCCACCTGATATCCTGGCTAAGGTTTGTGTCTCTGTACTTTTAGTTTCACTTTTCACTTTTGGATCACAAGTCCCATAAGGCTGGGTTCTTGCCTCTTTCTCTTTATACTGTATAACATGCACGTTCTTTCTCGCTTTCCTTTTCTTTATATTCACATACTTTAAACTTCCAGTTCCAGAATGCACTGCATCTCCACCCTTTTTATACTGTTCTTTCTCTTACATAGCTTTCAAAAATCTTGCTCTCACATGCCCTTTCCTTGGTAGCAATATACTTACCACATACACAAAATGTTCCTTCAGTTGTGTTGGCTTAATCCTCACGCACATGCGCACCAGGCTCCTCTTGAGCTTGGGACGCTCACTTTTTGCCACGTGGCACTGTAACAATTTCCTTCCTTCAGCCTTGGGATCAGGGCTCACTCTCACAGCCCCTCTGATGCCTGGGCTCTCTTTAGCCCAGTGGAACTAGCACTTGTTCACACAATGTCTGTAGCAAGTTCTTTGCCTGGTTCCAGCTCTCAGGAAGCACGGCTCCCTTGCCGTGCTGCAGCCTTTCTCGCTCAGTGGGTCAGCGATCTAGCACGCTGTGCTCCTCCTCGCTGATGGTCCAGCAGTCCTCTGCTTTGCGGTTTCCTCGGTGGGAAATAGGTTCCCAGCTTGCTCACTATGCTAGTTAGAACCACACCTTTTATATTTTGCATATTTGTTAAGTGAGGTTAGGTGTTGGCAGTGGCGTCGCTAGGGGAAGGGGCTGGGGGGCCGAGGCCCCCCACCTGTGAAACCCAGTGCTCCCCTTTGTGCCCCCTAATTAAGACAAGCAGTGACCATGTTCTCCCCCTACTTTTGTCTGTGCCCCCCTACTTTTGTCTTTGGCCCCCTCTATGCCCCTCCTATATTTGATTCCTGGCGACGCCACTGGGTATGGGTGATTAAAATGAATTGCCTGACTTTGCCTGACTTCATTAAGGTGACAACTTGGCCGTTCTCCACAGGAAGCTGTTGCCGGTTGATCCCTATGGGAAATCTGCCTTCCTTTGCTTGCTCTTCTTCGTCTCATTGATTGGGGAGGGGATATGGGTTATGAAGGTAAGTGACCCCTGACCAAAGAGAAGAGGGTTTGGTTTGAATAGGAGAAAGGGGGGAATCTCTAGTCTAGAGCTTGGGTACTTTCCTCCAATTTCCCTGCATTTCTTTTTCTTTATCACTATCTGAGGCATTGTGGGACAGGTAGTTCTCGGATAGTGTGTATACTCCTTTATATTTTCTGACTTGGATGGGAGGAACTGGGTATGGTGATTGGAATAAAGGGGGAGGAAACAGGAGAATACCATTAGTTTTCTCACACAAGGTAGCCGCCAGCACAGGGTAGGAAGAAGGAATGATGGGACGCAGTGCACACTTATTGATGACAGCACCAGTGAAGATAGTGCAAGTAGTGAATGACGAATGTTTTAAAGAATGCGCCAAGTATTCAAAGTTATTAACATGGTATGAAGATGAAGCAGGACCTGTATACATGTTGCTAATGAAGAATGTCAAGCTGTGCTTTAGAAGCAATGGTCAGACCAAAGTTGGAGAAAATAAAGGATGCAGGCACGCAATCGATGTGCCAGGAATGAAAGAAGGAAATGCTGTGCTGATGGACCACTATTTGGCCTGTGGATCCAGAGCATGCATGAAGTTGCCTCTAAACTGGGGAGAAATATGTTCTATGGGTGTAATACATGTTCCTGTATTGGTGGTCCCTCAAAGTGACCTCCACATAGACAACTTTCCAAAAATGGATGCAGATCAAAGGAAAAAGAGGTTGCTTAACCTCATCCGTCAGAAGAGAGAAAATTACTTTTCAGCAAAATCAATAGAAGCTTATCACGAGATTCCAGATGAGCACAAATTGTTCAGTAGGACGGCAGTAATATTTACAGCCATATATATGGCAGGAATGCAAGCTGCAATAAACGCCAAGTGATTAGCGGGTAATTCATGGAATCAAGTGCAGAAGTGCTGCACGGGGCTTGCGCACAGAGGGAGCGTGCGCTAGCTTGCGCCAGCCACGTGCGCCAAAACCCATTTTGACGCACCGCGTATTCATGGATTTAAACATCCATAACCAGCCGTGGCGCAGTGACCCTGCAGCAGCACCAGTTACGCCCCCAACCCTGATCTGTGCCCCAAAAACATCCGCACAAATCCCCTACATGGCGCAAAGGCGAGTGGACGAGCATACAGCCCCCCAACAACGAAATGGTGCTAAAAACGCCAATCATCCCTCACGCAACAGGTTACGCCCCCAGTTACGCCCCCAACCCTGCCCTGTGCACCAAAAACATCAGCACAAATCCCCTACATGGCACAAAGGCCAGTGGACCAGAATACAGCCCCCCAACAATGATATATCTAAATATATTGAAGAAGATGTGCACATTACCTTCAAAAAAGCGAAAAGCTTAAAGGACATATTAAGCCATTCTCACTTTACTGCAAAGAAACAAGAAGAAGGACTAACCCTGTCCATCACTCTGGACATGCCCAGCAGGCAGCCCATCCACCCTCCCCATGCCCAGCAGGCAGCCCATCCACCCTCCCCATGTCCCGCAGGCAGCCCATCCACCCTCCCCATGCCCTGTAGGCAGGCCACACCACGGGGACCACATACACCACTGGGCATGGCCTGCAAGCAGCCCACACCACAGGGAACCCCCCCCAACACCCCTGACCATGCCCTGCAGCCAGCCATTACCCCTGGACATGCCCAGCAGGCAGCCCATCCACCCTCCCCATGCCCCGCAGGCAGCCCACCCACCCGGACCATGCCCTGCAGGCAGCCCACACCACAGAGGACCACCCTACACCCCTGGGCATGCTCCACAGGCAGCCCACACCACGGGGGCCCCCCTACACCCTAACCATGCCCTGCAGCCAGCCCATCACCCCTGACCATGCCCTGCAAGCAGCCCATTCACCCTGACCATGCCCTGCAGGCAGCCCACACCACAGGGGGGAACCCTGCAACCCCTGACCATGCCCTGCAGGTAGCCAACATGGCACCATGCACTTGTGAACACCAACACAAGTTCCCCCCCGACCAGTGATGGGCACCTGCCAGCAGGCCCCGACACATGTCCCTCCACCCCACCCCCATTGACGGCAACCTGGCAGCAGGCCCCGAATCATGTCCCTCCACCCGACCCATGTCCCTCCACCCCGACTCATGTCCCCCCCACCAGTGACGGGCACCTGCCAGCAGGCCCCGACACATGTCCCTCCACCCCACCCCCATTGACGGCAACATGACAGCAGGCCCCGACTCATGCCCCCCCAAACACCACGTCATAACAATACAGATGCATGGCCCTAATGCCAACCCAAATCCCACCACCCAGTACAAACACGCAACCATCCACTGCACCTACTCCCTAGTAAATTACCCATGCCATGAGAGTCTGAAAAGAACCAGCATGCCCATGAATAAATGTCCTACAGATCCACACAGTGGCAACACATGACTCAGCCAATGCTCATAGAGACATGCACGAAACCAAAGAGAGTAGACCACACCAATAATGAAGATTCATGAAATGTATTAAAAATGAAACAAAATGACAAAATGAAAACCACACATGCAAATGAAGAAATAATTAATGTAATATAAAAAAAGAAAGTAAATTCCAAGGAAAAATGAAAATCCATGACATGAAAAATGAAAAGTGGTCCATCGTCAAAGTCCATAGAAATAAATCCAAAATTGAAAAGCATAAAAAATCATTACTCCATGGGATGACGTAAAAAAGAAAGTATGTACATGTACGGAACTATTTACAATGAAAGTCTGAAGGGTTCATGATCCCAAAACAAAAGGAAACATACAAAAAACCCTATGTAAAACACAACTATGTACAAAAAGTAGAGCAAAGTCTGTGTGCTCCATATCATAAAAAAACAAAATGAAACCTAAACCTAAATAACTATATACAAAGGCGGCGGACTAGTCCGACGGCTCACTTTTTGATGTCCCGGGGAAGGGCATCATCGAACTCCATGTTGATGTTCCGTAGGCGGGCCTTTTCCCTGGCCTCGAGGTGTTGCAGGGATGCAGCCATGACATACTCCAACTCCCTGCAAGTTGCCTCAACGCACTCAGCCCACCTCAAAGCCCGGTGCATGGAGTTCTCCGCACTGACCATTGTTAGCCGTGCCCCGTGCGCCCACCGCCGCTCTGCATCTATTTGCTGGGCCAACCGCTGCCACACGGAAGACACTCCCAATCCTGGGTCCTCTTGCCCACTGGCCGATGCCTGCCCCCGGGATGTTGATGGCCCCGAGCGATAATGGCTCCCACGCTGAGCCTGCTGCTGCCTCCAATGCAACTGCCTCTGGCACCACAAAGGCATCCACGCTGATGGAATCCTCTGGTGCCGCCGTGCACATGCCCTGCTTGTTGATGCCTGCACGTCCTCCATTTGCTGGGGTCCAGTTGGTGGGGTGGCCACCCTTGCTGGACCCCCGACTCCTGACCGTGACAGGGATGTGTCCTCTACCAGCCTGGCCGCTGGCTCAGGGGCAGCTCCACAGGGGGCCCAGGTGATACTTGGGCGGGAAGATGGCACAGAGGATGACTGGCGCATAGAGGGTTCAGTTGAGGAAGGGGTCGCAAGAAGATCCAGCACACAGAGAAATCCAGTGCCGACAACCTGTCCTAGTAGTACAACGCGCCCAAACAGGTATTCAAAATGACGTGTATTGTCCTGATGAGAACCCTGCACGTCATCCCGAATACTATGTTGGCATACTGCCACACCAGCTAGAACAGGCTCAATCCGGTCACGGATTGCCAAGTCCGCAGGGAGAGGAAGGCCAGTTGTTGTTTGCGCATCCCCTCCCTGAAAACGGGTCTGGACGAAGCCATCCCTGCTGGTGCCGGATGATGCAGTCACAGGATCGGGGACAGGATTACACACAGGCTCCTCCGCAGTGGCCTGTGCTGCCTCCTGCCCCTTCCCCTGGACTGTAGTACTAGCACCAGTGGAATCTCTCCTTCCAGGCCCCATGCGTGGTGCTGTCATGGCCTCCTCCTCAACCAAACCCCCACTAACCTGGATTACTCTGTGCCGTCTTCCTCCATAGGCGTCTGTGGGGGCTCAGCTGCCCCTTCTGCTGCCGAGGAGTCCACCTCAAATCTCTGCCTCTTGGACCTTCCCTCGGCAGCTGCGGCCATGGACGCGGCACCAGACTCCTCACTCCCGGAAGATATGATTACCTAGGAGGGGAGCTGGGCCTTGTGTCTCTGGCTGGTGGTGGCATCCCTGCCGCTGTGCTCCACAGCACCATCTCCGCCCTCTTCATCAGTCGACGCTGCAGACAGGGAGAGATAGAACACAGGCATCAGGGCACTGTACAATGGTCTGATACACACATGACAGTTGCACATGATTTGCAGTGTCAAACTTCACAGATGGCATCACACTCCCCAACATTCATATCATGTGAACCCACACACATGCACAAATTAACAGGAATCGTGCAGCAGGAAGCAGCATCTATACACACAGAACTGCATGAACATCCAAAGGTTGGCATGACGTCACAAGCAACATGGGTAGTGCCGAACACATGCACACACGCCACCAGACAGACATGCATCTGCACATCTCCACCACCTGCCACAGTGCAATCATCGGCAACAATGTCACATCTGCCAATCGGGTACCTACATGTCTGTGTCACATGCATCCATGGCAACTCACAGCCACACCACCCAGACGCACACACATGTACACCGTGCACGTACATGAAGGCGTGACAAGCATCCATGTGTCACACCCCAAACATGGCTGAGTACATACACAGGCATGCAAACATGTGTGCATCTTCACATTCAGTTGTGCATCATGCTTTGGAACACATACACCATTGATGTGCATCATACATGACTGGACTCACATGCAGCATGGTCATGTCCCTGCACATACACATCCATACATGGGCCATGTCAGACATATGCCCAAGCTGCACATTCCTGGCACACCTCAACATGCATTGCGTCCAATGAGTATGCATGAACACTTACCGCTCGACTCCAGACAGGTCTGCCTCTCGAGGACCTGGAGGTGAAGCGCTGGGCAAATGCGTTCCAGGACCCTCATCTGGTCGGTGGTAAGGCGGACCTGGCACCCCACTGCATCCGCTGCGTCCAAGAGGCGCTGGGCCTTCCTGAGGGTCCTGGACCTGAAGTCCTCCCAGCGCTTATGGACATGTTTCAGGTCGCGGGTTACCACCCCCTCCGCGTTGATGGCACTCACGATGTCCAACCAGTTCATCATAATGCACCAGGACTTGCTCCACTAGGATGCAAACTTCTCCTGCAGTGAAGCTGGCAGCCCTCTGCCTCTCTGCCGAGGGGTCGCCACTGGTCCCAGATGGAGTTTGGTCCGACATGGCAACCCCCTAGGCAGGTCTGGGTGGGCAACTGGGTCCTGGTGCTGGGCTGTGGAGTGATGGAACAGCAGTCGGGAGTCTTTTTTTCCAGCAGGGGTGGTTGCAGCAACTGGACCCCTGCAGATGGGTGATGTGTAGGCATCAAATAGCAGGGCACGTGGCCAGCAGGCAGGCAGGCAGCAGCAGATGGCTCGTGGAAGGCTGCTCGGAGCTCTGGGGGGCAGGAAAATGGCTTTCTGGGCAGGAGCGTGGTCTTCCGTGTGTTGTCGCGTGGCCAGCTTGATGCAGAGTGATTTAGCACGTGAAAAAACAGCATGTCAGCATGTAATGGGAGGATAGGGCCATAGCGCATAATTGAGGTGATGCGCGCGGTCGTTTCCCTCGGCACGGGTACAGAGTGAATCCGCACGTGCAAAAACCACACGTCCGCGTGTGAATGCGTGTAATTAGAGGAAAGGGCCTAAGCGTGTAAGTGATGTAACGCACGCAGGTGTTTCCCTCGGCACGGGTTAAAGGTGAGCGCGGCGCAGCCGTTCACTGTACGTGCTTTTTGTGCAGACCGACGCGTGTGTTGCTACTTGTTGTTTCACGCGCCATCCCTTCACAACGATCGAGGACGTACCTCTTCTTTTGGCAGGGGTCTTGCCTATGCGTGTTTTTATTTCCCATGCTAGTCAGACGGTGAGTCGTACACACAATCCTTTTCCCACTGCGGGTCCCCCTGTGTATTGCTTACCCATTTTCGAGGTCATAGTAGCCTGTGTCCCACGCGTACGTGTTTTTTGTGTCCCTGGGTGCCACCGTGGCGGAAGGTTAATTCCACACACGTGGGCTACCGGGGGTTGTGTGCACAGTTTTATTGCAGATTTGGGGTGCCTGAGCATTGTGTGACCTGTCATTTTCTCACAGGGTCATATACAGCCTTGCAGGAGCACAGGGGTGCTATTTACATAACGTACCCTGCACCCTTCACCCCAATTACCCAGGACAATTGTTGTGTACACCTCCCATTGGCACTGGTACATCTGTGCCATGGTTGGGAAACCACGAAAGGTGAGGGGCGCCTCATTTGTGCATCCTCCACGTGGTGGGCGTAGTCAGGGACGTGGCCGGGGTGACCAGGGAGTAGGGGGAGTCCAGGGTGTCTGCAGAGGGGGAAGAGGCTGGGGTGCGCCACTGCAGCAGAATTGTAAGAAACAATGGGCTAGTGCTTATACATGGATTAATTTACACTAGCAATCTACCTCCAATCTCCACAAAGAATAACAATTGAACACCTCTCTGGCACAGTTGGAGATTATATATGGTTTGGACTTTCATAATTTGAAGTTGAGTGTAAACTGAGCCATTTAACAACAGCCCCCAATGGAGGAGAGTAATTGAACTCTTGTGATACTTAGTGAAATTGTTATGCATTGGGAAGTCTTTTTCTCTTCCCTTATTTATTCATTATTACTTTTGCTTTTTCTGATTTCACAGATTTTCCTGTTTTGTTTGTTGACATCCAATCGTTATATTGATTTATGATTTATGATTTATTCAAATGTTGGTAGTTTTTTGTGATATGCAATATACTTGAAGTTGAGCCTACTTTAAAAGAATATTGTTGATTGCCCTGTAAGGTGCTGTTGAGGCACATGTAGAAAAGACTATTTTATGTTTTATATTAAATGAAGAAAAGTATTTTTGAAGTCTCTAGTTAGAATTTATGTTCAGCTGAGTGAAAAAACTGAATATGTTCTTGTTAATGGCATCGAGTGTGCCACCATTTAGATACAAAATGTTATTTTGAACACATAAAAAAAATTCTGGACACCACCTGGAATTACGAATTAGCCCACCCAGAAAGTAGTGATCCTTTACTTTGGCATTCTCCTTGGTTCAATATCATTTGGTTGTTCATTTACTTGTTTTTTTGTGCAGCGAAAATGAGGTGTGTATAGGTAATTTAGATACCGTATCATCTATAGACTGAAACCTGTGGGGACATTTTTTGTTGGCTTTTGGGGTGCACCACTTCGGCAGGATGTTCTGCCACGTGTTGGTGCATTCATGCCACAAACCCCTGCAGCTCCGGGAGATGCAGCTCTTGCATCTGACACTGGTGCCCATGTGACCCGGCAGTCAGTTTCATCTACTGCCACAGGCCCAACGGTAGTGGTAGCTGCAGGTGCAGCTGTGGCGACCACCACCCAGGCTCAGGGTCGGCCAGCGCATGATGCATTGGCACCTGAGGACTCCCAGGCTGATTTCCAAGTGGTCAGGAGGCAGAAGCCAAGGGCACCCAGCTATGCTCTGACCGAGGCACATGTCCCTGGGGCAGTGCTGTCATCTGCTGCCCCGAGCAGACTGGTGTTGGCAACTGCATGGGCAGATGCAGCCAACACCACCTCGGCTGTGAGTCTGCCAGCCAGGACAGTCTCAGTCACAGACCTTGGCACAGCGGCTGTTGCTGCGCTGGGTCCAGTCAAGAGCACCCAGCAGCCACTGACGCAAGTCAGGGCTTCCGTCCTAGTTCCACCTGCCACTCCCTTGGTCCAGATCACCAGCGCCACTGCCCCTACTGATCAGGGCAGCATTTGCCTGTCAGGGTCCAGACCACTGCCCAAGAGGAGGAAGGTTGCTCCTGCACAAGAGGCTGGGACCCCAGACACGGCTCCGGCCTGCGGCACGTTGAGGAAGAAGCCTTTTGGCAAGCAGGAACTGGACTTCCTTGTGGGCTACGTGTCGGAACATGAACGTGATGTGCTAGTGGGCCCAAATTGCCATACTACAACTGCCCAGCGTTGGGACCACAGGAAGCATGTTGCGGATGGTGTTAGTGCATTCGGACATGAGGTGCGCACAGCTCAGGACTGCAAAAAGCGTTGGGATGACCTCCGACGCTCTGCTAAGCAAAAGCGTGCCTCCAATTATGCCATGACTCGGGTGACTGGCAGTGGGCCACCACCTGAGGAGGAAGAACTCATTCCGCACGAGGTGATCGCTGCAGAGTTCATCCTGGCAGAATTGGTCGAAGGAGTGGGAGAGATGCAGGATTATGATGCCTCGTCCGGTGAGTGTTGTTCGTGTTTGTCCAGCCCATGTGTGGTTTGCTTGTGTGATGTGTTGTGCTTGACTGCCACTACATGCTATGTGTACATGGTTCGCATGTGCAAGTCATGCAATCCTTCACTAAGGCGTGCCTGTTGTGATGCATGCTGGACATGTGAAGCAGACGGGGACTGTCCTAATCACCACACATGCACCCTACTCACATGCTAGTCACCCGTCTGCCCCTCCAGTCCATGTTCCAGCTCACTGACCTGTCTGCATGTAGCCTGTGGTGTCTTTCCACTCAGCACTCGGACTATGTCACTGCATGACTGACGTGCATGTGTGTTCAGCCTGCATGCTGGTACGCCACGTGGGCATGCTTCCTTGCCCCTCCGCCCCACTGAACCTCAATTTAACCATGGCACTGGTGGGTAACATGTTGGACTGTTCCACGCTCCTGTGTACATGCACTTCCCCCTGCGAACCTGCCAGACACATACTGTGGGGTACATCCTTTGTCCTTGATGCAAGGTGTCTCACTCGGACTGTGTAGATGGCAGATGCTCCCTGGGGACATGAGTGCCCATTCATGCTCCATGTGCATTCCATGCATGCCCCTATGTGTCCTTGGCAGGATGATCATTGTAGTACCTGTCCAGGATTACATACGTATCATGGTCATCCATTCCATGCTCACTCTGGCTCAGTCCTGCATCACGCACATGTTTAGGGGGTCATTGTCTGTGTGGGGCACAGGCCTCCCTCTGTTGCAGGCCCCCTGACTCTGTTCAACTGGTGTAGTGCCTTCTGCATGAATGAGTGTACACTGAGGGTTCATCATGTGTCCTGCTTACTGTCCCATTCTCATCTGCTGTGGTGTCAGTTGACTGAGATGATGCAATTGACGCTAGCCAACACTGTCTGCCAATACACAGTTCTCTGGTCAACCTTTCATTGCCATGCAATGCCTCCCTGCATTTTCACTGGGGGCGGGGGGGTTAACCTGTAGCCATGCAACCGAGTGCATGCACATTGCACATGATGGCTGAACTTGCCCTTACACTGTCTTCATGTTTAGGGATTGACATCATAACGTACTTGTTGATGTAGATAGTTGGTAACGTACACATGTTCTGCACTGCACCCACCCATTTCTGAGCCATGTTACACCTTTCTACATGCCTACTCACTGCTGCAATGTCAAAGTGACCTGGCATGTAAATTCATATTTTCATCCCTTCACTGTTATGAAATACACTGGCACAGGTGCATCCTGTGACACATGTAATCTGTATTGGAACACCCTAGCGGGTATTTAGCAAAGTTGATTGGTCAATCTGCGGGCTATACCAACTGGTATAGGCCACAGATTGATTATAGGCTGCCAATCGGGTTGTTACTAGTGTGGAGCTGCCTGCACGTGTATGTGTACACTTAAACATATATCAAGCAAGCAGTGTTGAAGCTGCTTGCTTTGCTGTATAGGATGCTGTTCATATACACCATACGGGTGTATATGAACATGGGTGTATTTGAACACTTTCACATATACATATGCAAGCAGCTTCGACGTTGTGTAGTGCTACATTGAAGCTACTTTCTTAGGCTTGTGTGAAAGTGTTTATTTACACATGTGTTCTCAGCAGCATTTTTGTTGAATGGCTAATGTGTTGTTATTTAATGTAAATACCGCTGAAATTTCAGCATTGCGCCCGTTATGTTCAACTGGCACAATCCTGAAGGTGCACTGTCGCACAGTACGTGTACGCCCAGGCCCACTTAGCAAATTTGGTGGAGCCTGGGCGTGATGATTTGACACACTGAATAATGTTTTTTGGCACATTCAATGCACAATGTGCTGAATCAGGCCCCGAGGGGTGTTCTAGAGGCTTCATGGACCAGCAGCTCAGACCGTACTGGGCGTTATGGTCCCTCATGCCTCGTTGCAGGCCCTCGCTTTGCTCAGGACATTCACTATGTCTTCATGGCCCATGACGCCCGGTACGGGCCTAGCTGCAGATGGATGAAACTATATTGGTGATGATGATTTAGTGATGCATGTGTACATGCATATTACATGTGTCATGGTGTGTTTTGATTCACTTGCAGCCATGGTCATTTGGCTGTTTAGACATGCTTATAGTACGTGCCATCTCTTTGTTGCCATCTGTCATTTCTGCCTGTGATATGTGCCTGCCAGAGGTGCTGTGTGATGGAGGTGATATACTACATTCAGTAAATGTGTAGGCTTTGCAATTTACACACATACATTTCTGCTTTCGGTATGCCATTGCATATCAATGCCACCGGATTTCAGTTGTGTGTAACATGTCTGCTTCATGTGTTGGCTGTCGATGATGTCTGTGTGTGTGTGGGTTATGTGCTTCTGACATGTGTACTCATGTTTCTTTTTTTCACGTTACAGGTGATGATGCAATGGAGCCAGAGGATGGTGATGTCATTCCAGACATGGGGTTGCTATAACATCAGCAACCCGGCACAAGTGGTGGTTGTTGGGTGGTAGACCATGAGAACCCACTTGTGCTCCAGGCCATTGTGTCCAGGGCTAGCAATCAGTCAAGCTATGATGATCACTCTGAGCACAATGTTGAGTTGGATGCGCGTCATGTCCATACGTCGCCGGTGAGTGATCTTGATGTGGACGATCTTCTGTCCACGGCACCTGTACTGAGGGGCCAGACAGTGATGGAACATCCGCCTGTGGTGGTTCTGGACGCACAGTCACACTCCACACCAGTTGCTGATGTGGCTGGGGCATCATGTCAATGGAGGGATGTAGTCCTGCAGCCGCGGGCGGTGCCAATCCAGCAAGGACCATGGCTCCTTGGGTCCCCCAGGTGTCAAGTCCAGCAACGCGGTGGCCGTGCGCCACCGGGGAATACTGAGTGGGAGCAATCCATGTATGTCAGTTCAGAGCAACAGGGGGCAGCTATTGATAAGATCGATCAAGGCATGGAACGTGTGGCCCAATCCGTGCTCCACCCGGCTAGGCAGGTGGAGCTCCTGCAAAAGGCAGCGTAGTCCACGAGCCGCTACCTCAGGCTGGGCCTGGCGGCTTCAGACACGGCACGCTGGGCTGAAATCGTGTCTCTGCGTCAAGCACTTGCTGCTCATGCAGAGGCCCTGAGGGATGACCATCAATCCCTCAGATCTACTCTGGGTGTGCTCAACATGTCCCAGAGGCAGGGGTCAGAGGAGAGGTTGGAGCAGCTTGAGAACACCATCTCGGCTGAGCTACGTGCATGCCGGGAGGTGCTCCAGATGTCATGTGAGGCCCTGCAGGCAGAACTCCACGTTACATGTGCTACCTTGCAAGAGGAAGCACGCGTATCACGTGAGGTGCTGCATGCTGACCTACATGCCATTGCCTCACAGGACCGGGCTTACCAGACCCGCAGTCTTGCTGTCATCGAGGGGCAAGCTGCGCATAGGCATGGTCAGGGAACTGTGCCACATCCACCTTCTGATTTCCACCCAGAGGGTGACTCGGACGATGACCTATCTTCCACACAGGTCGGGCCGTGCAGGCTTTGAGCCCATGGAGGTTTTTTTAAAATCTCAACATCATCGCATGTGTGGTTGAGGTGCACCCTGTACCTCCCCCCTCGTGGGTGCCCCCCCAGGTCATATGTGGCCATTATTATTTATTTTTTATAATATTGTTTGTCTATTGTGCATTCATGTGACATGTGGTGCTTTGTGCCGTTTGAAAGCATCCAAATGTGTGGCTTGGGTTCCAGACACATATGTCACTTCTGCTTCCCCTTTCCATGGGCTTGCAAGGATGGTTCGGTATGACAGCAATTTACACAAGGGCATTGGACTTTCGTCATGGGCCAGTCTGCTGCTGTACTACTTGTGTTTACACCCCTAGTGGGGGTTATGGATGTTTTCTCCATGGCATGTTTGCAATCAATTTTGGTGAATACATTTTTGAACTGTGCATTTATTGAAGTTGATTGTGATGTTTTTTCATTTCTTGCCTGTATACGTGCTTGATGCACTTCATGCTGTAGATGGTAGCCTGCACCCTTTAGCTGTCAAAGCCACACTGATGGTGGGAGGGGGCCGGGTGGTGACAATGTGAAGTTGGTACGTGTTAAATTCAGCCCATGGGAATTGTGGCAAAGGCGGAAGCATTAGGAGTGTGACCCAAGAACCACAACTCAAGGTCCAGTCCTCACCCGAGATGTCCGCCTAGACTACTTCTCCTCTCCATTCCGTTTGGATGGCACGTTGTATCTGTCTTCCCTATTGGACTTTGCTGCTGCGTGATGGTGCAGTTTTCCTACTGGACTACAGCTCTTTTACTTGTTTTTCACACTATGGTGCCTTTAGTCCCCGTTTTTCTTCCTGCTACTGTCCTTGTTGCAGATCTGTCCACCCGTCTCTCAGGCAGTTATTTCCACGTACTCGTACACTGTTTCGGTACACTTCTGTATCAAAGCATCTCTCTCTCTCACTCCTCCTATCTTTCATCCATTCCATCCATACCTTTATGTTGACTTTGGCCTTTTACCAAAGCTTATTCAACTGTTCTGGCTCTTAACTTTCTGTCAGCTGTTTCCGGCAATTTCGCATTCACTCTGCCGTTCCAGTCTTGTGCTGTCTCTGCCTTTCTCTGTTCACGTTATCAAGGATTGATTGGGTTTCAGCTCAACCATCCAGTTCTGCCAGCCTCCTTGGTTATTTTCTACTCAAGTTTCAGCTCTACCCATCAGTTGTGGCATCCTCATTGATTATTGTCTACTCAAATTCCTACCCATCCTGTTGGACCATTGTACAACTGTGCAACCTTGGAAATTATTCTATCATTCAGCTTGGACATGTACTTTGCCATATTCTACAACTTCAAGTCATCTACTGGAGACTCTTCCAGGGTTTTTTTGGTGCCTAGAGGCTTTTTCCTTGGTTTGGGGGTTTGGCTCCTTGGAGTTCTCTGCGATTTGGTATTTTTACCAGTCAAGGTGGCCTCTGAGGGGACTATACCCTATTTACACGAAAGGAAGAACAAGGAAACCAAGGGGAAGGGGAATCCTGAAACCAGGTAGACTAGAAGGAAGAAGCCAACGGATGCCAGAGACAGTTCTTCTGAAGGCCAAGGTGATGAGGAAATGAGGGAGGTGTTTTTGTTGTCGGACAGTACGCTTGGGCTACAGTGGTTGGTCACTTTCTGACATTGTCAATGTGGGGTACTATGTACATGATCTGTTGGTCAATGGATGTTCCTGTGTTGGGTTTACTTTTCAGGTGTCAGGTGATTGGTGTGGTTTGACACACTGGGGTGTCCACGTGGGCAATGTTCCCATGTGATGTGTACAGGACACTGAGGGTCACTTCATTTCACATGCATGTATTGAGTGCATGTCCCTACTGACACACACACTTACACAATGCACCACCACACATACAACTACCCATCCATGCCCACACATGCACACAGATTGCCTACTCTGCCATGCTGTGTCCCTGCAGCGCATGATCACTTACCATTTTGGGATCGTGTACATGCGTCATTGGGTAATTTTAGTTGCTTGTCCTTTTTTATATGATGCTCAAGGTGTAGCCCCAACACAATGGCCGCTCACTATGCTGTGTGCTGAGCGGTGTATTGCAGGGGACACACACAGCACACTGTTTTGGGATTTTCCGATTTGGATTAGCCAATGTGCATGCCAACAGGCATTCTGTCTTTTGTTGATAGTACCGCTGGTGGTATGCATTTGTGTATGACTTTGTATGTGTGGGAGGTTGTTGGTCAGTCATTTCATCTGATTCCATGTCAGGTGTGATTGTCTCAGGTCTGTTTCCATTTATCACGTGGCACTTCGTAACTAATTTGTCATGGGTTGTGCATTTGGATTGCTCTTTTGCTGTTGCATGCCATGTCTTGGTGTGACTGACGAGGGTGATGGGGGTTGGTAGGGTTTGGGTGACATACCAGTGATTTTCATGGCCTGTTTTGCAGGGGGGCGGTGGGATATGCATCTTGCATGTGTTCCTTTTGGTCACACCAGATTGGTTATGTTTAAGTAGCTAGGGATGCACACAATGTATCACTTCCGTGGAAACCTTCTCTGGGTGGTAAGGTTGTGACAGTTGACTGACTCTTTGTCATCATCAATTGTCACCTGGTATGCGCCAGGCCTGCACTCCGCATGGGTGAGAGTTTAGGTGAAAAATGTGGCCACAAGCTGGGTCCGGGATGCCTCGCCATGTGCCCTTTCCCCTCCCATGAGCTGCACCCGTGTTTGGGGATGTGGGGCACCACCATGTCCACCGGTACACACCGCCATGTTGCAACATTGTGCAGGACACATGCTGCCACAATGACCCTGCACAGTACATGGGGTGCATATAGTATTAGCCCGCCATAGTGGTCAAGGGAGCGGAAGCGTGTCTTGAGCACTCTGAATGTGCGCTCCACTATGCCCCTGGTTGCAATATGGGCTGCGTTGTATCTTACCTGGGGTGGTGTGGTGGGGTTCCGTATTGGTATCATCATGTGGGTGCTCAGAGGGTAGGCACTGTCCCCTGGGGAGTTGATGATGGTTGTCATTAGTTGGGTTTGTGTATTTGTCTGTGTGTGACATGCATGCACCAATGAGCCATGTGTCGCCATGCTTCCCAGCTTCCAGGTCCCAGCTCAGGGCGGACATTCTGTATGTGAAACTGTCATGGGTAGACCCAGGATAGTTTGCATAGACAGAGATGATGATTCCATGGGCATCGCATACAACCTGGATGTTGGTGGAATGCCAGTGCCTGCGGTTGCGATAGATGTTCTCAGTGGCCCTAGGTGGACATAGGGCCACATGGGTGCAATCTATGGCACCGAGCACTTTGGGGAAGTGTGCCACCCTGTAAAAGTCCTGGACCACAGCCTGTCTTTCTGCGGGTGTTCTGGGCATATATATGTGCCTGCAGACTGAGGGGAGCGCAGCCATGATTGCCAACACCTGGTGTAGGCAGCGTGAATGCGTGGGCTGTTTGACACCCCCAACTATGCCAGTTGTCCGCTGAAATGACCCAGTGGCCAAAAAATGCAGGACATTGAGCACCTTTTCCAAGGGGATCAGTGCTTGGGAGCACAAGGTGGGTGATGTGAGCTCACCCTCCCACTCAGTGACCAGGTCTGGGATGATATGAGGTGGAAACCTATACCTGCCATAGACCTCATCATTGGCATCCCAAAAAGGCTGGTCAAAAGAATTTGGGGCCTGGCTATTCTCCTCCTCCTGCGGTGTCCCACGATCACTGCTGCGAGATATGGGACATGGGACATTCATCGTAGCTGTATATACGTGTTTGTTGTTTGTGCTCACTTTTATACTGCACGGGGACGCTTCGGCCTGCCTTCGTGTGGCGGATGTGTTTACGCCTGTGCGTGTCTTTTGTTGTGCACGGCTTTCCCCTTTTTGTTCGCATGCGTGTGGGCGTTCCATGTATTTCCCAGCAGTACTTCCCCAGTTACGCCCTCATTTTCGCACGTTTTTCCACCATTCTGCATGTTCCGCCCCATTTTTGGTCTGTGCGCTGCATGTTGTGTGCTTTCGCTGTGCGCGTTGCGCACAGCGTTCGAGATGTCGCGGTGACGTGTGCGCCCGTGTGCGCCACGCGAAGTTTCGGCACAGCTCCCTGGAAAACAATGCGCACAGACTTCCATGAATCGCTTGCATGCGATTCGCACGCGTGCACTGGAATTTTCTCGCTTGCGCTCATAATTATTCCATGAATCAGCCCCTAAATATCACAAGGTGGGATCCGCCACAAACAATCAACACGAAAATAAAAGAATTTAATGCGATTAAAGAAGAAATGGGGGCCATCAGACTCATGGCTCACCAAAAGAAGTACATCCAGGACTTAATTACAGCAATGTAAGGACGTGTTTGCACAAAGATCGGGCCTTCTTTCTGTACATACAACCTGCCCATGATAGAGGAAATAGAACATTGACAAAAGCTATAACTCTGTTAGCGACCCTACATATGAAAACGGTGGAAGAAGTAGATGAAACCAAAGACAATGAAGATTGGTTTTCATAACTGTTCTCATGGGTTCTAAACCTGGCTGGCAAATGCATTTAAATTACTGATAGCAATACTAGTGTTAGTATTGCTGGGATTCTGTCTCCTGAGAACAATCATTGAACAATGCAAGAAGAGCTGTTGGGATGAAGATAATGATTGATGTGAATGCTGTGATGGACGAGCTTGCACAAACAAAGAACACTGTCTATGAGCACCTGAAAGGAAGTCCTATAGCATCCCCAGGAACAAAAGTTGTATTATCCCAAGGATCATCAGAACTATGTGGGACTTTGGGTCATCTGTTCACTGACTGGTAAGTGTTGGCATATGACCTAGAGTGTGGGTGAACACAAAGAATGCAGGTAACCTGAGGGGGTTGACAAAGACATGGATTCCAAAGAAGCCACAGTGTGAAGAAAAGGTGAAGAAAATTGAGGTGGTTGTCGAGGACTCGACCAGAGGGTGGAATGTAAAGAGGCAGATGTGCACATCATTTATAGAGCCCCCCCTCACCTCTGTCATACTGGAAGAACAAGAAAGCGGTGTGCTTGACACCTGATAATATTCCAATACCACATCAAAGGTATGAGAGATGTTATGCCCTCAGACAACCATTTCAAATGTACCCTCGAACTGATGCAATAGACATGAACCTCCAGCACCATTGGACATAGAAGAACTATAAGTAAGATCTGGCAGATGTAAAGTGACGTCATTAAAGAGAGAAGCCACATGGACTCAGTGAACTCGATGTATGGACATCTAACGAATGAAGATGTGATTGAAGTGAATAAGTAAACATATATGAGAATATGAAAAAAAAAAACATATACAATAAGAAAATAAGTGACACGAGATATATTAGATGTATATATGCAGAAACACAAGGTAGATGAGACATATAGAAGCCTGTTAAAGTATGAAATAGAACGTAAGTAGAAAAGCCATGCTAATAAAATGTACATCGCCATCATAGAATAGTAAGCAACAAGCCTTGAGAAGGAAAACCAATTGCTGTAATGCTGACAGGCACTGGAATACAAATTCATGCAAGAACAAAGGGTATTTGCTTGACTCTGAATCAAGGATGCTGCAGCAAGAGACTAGATGGCTCGAAAAGAGTCAAAGAGGATAAGCTATGTACGCAGGACATATTTCTCTTAGATTGAGTAAAGGAGTGAACAGTTGAGAATGCTAAGTATTGTTCAATTAAATATGGAAAGTGCATGCATAATGGAGCACCAAGCCTCCAGAGGCCAAGGAGAGTAATATCATCCATAATAATTGAATCAAATAACATTTGTCTGTGGGGGATCCTACCGGGGGGGGGGGACGTAATAAGGTACGAAACAGAATGGGTTGGTTTTTGCTTGTACTGGCGCAGCGCCGGTTGGCAATCGCGTGGAAGTCCTCCCTAGGTCCGTCAATTCAGCTCTGGAGGAAAGATGTCCGAAGGTGGGGATTAGCCGAGTTGACGGTTCTGCGGAACCTAAAGGTGGAGGAGGAGATGGGAGTGGTAACGGTTCACTGGTCTCAATTGTTGAATGACCTTGCAAAAGACAATGATCTGTGCCGTCCGTGAGATGACGGAATTGGAGGAGATGTAATCAGATGGGAGAGAGGGAGATTGAGAGAGTGGATTGGTGAGGGGCTGATTCCACCCTTAATGAACTATTAGGAGGGGCGTTGGCTGTTGTGGCGAAAGAGCATCAGAGTTTGGTTTCTGGAAGGGAGGGGTGAGGGAGGGGAGTTGGATAGGGGTAGAGGTAATGGGGTTGGGTAGGTTGGGGCGATCTAGAGGTGGGATTTATTTTGGAGGGTGGGGAGGGGGGGAGCGCTGAAGGATTGTTGTATTGGACTGTTCATTAAAATGTTTGAAAGAAGGGATGTTAAGGGGGCTGGGGGAGTTGAATCTGTTCAATGCCTATGTGTTTATTGAAAAGGCAAATAAAAAGTGTTTTAAAAAAAAAATAACATTAAATATAAGGGCAGGATGGACAAAATCATGGTCTCCTCACGCATGATTCAGGACTGGAAAACAAGTCCTATTCATAAGGCTCCGGATGAAGATAGCAATGTATCTTCACTCCCTTTAAAGTTCTGAGGAAAAGAGCAGTCAGCAAGGTCAACTACAAACCTTGGCTTACGGCCTAACTGATGAAAGATGGTAGGCTAATTAACTAATAAAAATGTCAGTTGTCTGATGTTGTTCCCTCGCACCTGGAATCGTTGCTTACGTGTCACAACCCCGAGGTGATCCCTGTGGCAGCGCTGGTGCTGCAGTCCTGGGGCATCAATTTCTACTATAACCAGCCACGCAAGACAGTGCCATCACGTATCTGTGATCAACGGTCTAGACTTTCCCAAGATGGCTCCCGCCTGTTAGAAGGGGAAGGCTTATAGTCTGTGTGCTCCTGGGATTGGGTGCGTTGCAACACTTGCTACTACGGCCCTTGGTTAAGACGCTAAGTCATTTCACTGCCTCTGTCCCCTGCTTGCTTTCTTTTTACTCCTCCTCGCTATCGCTACCTTGTAGCATTTCTGTGGTTTCCCTCACTGTTTTTTCTACTACTCGGAAGTTGGCTTTCCTTTTCGCTGGCGTTTTTGCCGTTCTCCCTTTTGTGGACGTTTCTTGGCGGACTGTTTACATCCAGTCCTACCTTTGTCTCCTCTCTCTTTCCCTGCAGGGTTGTCGGTTCCCCCAGCGCTGCATACTCTGTGCATGCTCCTTTGGGGTCCGCTTGGTCTCAGTGGCACTCTCGATGCCTACATTTTCTTAGGATATTATTTCCTGACGTCCTCATTCTCACCCTGTGGCTACGCAAAGTGGTCGCAGTGGGCCAGAGCAGCTGAGAGCGGTGCTCCTCTACTTTTAAAAATTACGTTTTACTGTTCCTATACTTCTATTTTAAAAAGCAACCGTTCCTGAATGGTTTCTTTTTAAAACAAAAGTGTAGGAAGCAGTTTAAACTTGCAATTCAGTGCACTGCACTGAACATTCCCTTAAACAGCAGGCAAGTTTGTTAGTGGGTTTGCATTGTGCATGGGAGGGGCCATAGTGGGTTTGTGAGGAGCAGGGCAGCCAGCAGGGAGCATAGTTCCACTACTTCTTTTCATACAATTCGATCACTGGCTACACATTGCTTGGTCCCACACAGTTTGTTTGGGGACACGCTATAACTTACATTGCTGTCACTTAGCTCAAACAAAGCCTCTGCTCTTCATATGCATAACTTATTTCAGGAAGATTATTCCATTCAGCGTACTCAAGGATTACTCTTCACTGTTATCTCGGGCTGTCTTGTCGCTTGAGGATCCTATGCCAGTTAAGTCTTCATTCTGTGAGGGTTTTTGTGCCTCAGTGTTTTCCCTTGACTTCAGGACACTTCCTCCGAGACCGCCACAGCAAACTCCCTTTTGCCTAAATCGGAAGTCGCTGTGGCAGCTAGAGAGGGTAGGCCCTACCTCTACAAGGATCGTCTTCAAAATAAGGTCAAGGCCAGAAAGAAGGAAAAGGGCAAGACCTCACAAAAGGAAGAAAAATCATCATCTTCAGGTGAGGATTTGTAGATTATGTGCTGCTAATGAGACAAATGTTCAACGTTGGTAAGAGAGTGCCAACCAATCATGAGGGTCAATGTAATTGTGCACCATACATTGTTGCATGGGCCTATCCACTGCTGGTATTACTTTATTATCTGTATTCTACGCAGTTAGAGGTGGTTTAAGGTGTACTACCAGACAAGAGACATCCAATTATGACACTAACACTCATGCAAACTATATGTATACGTTTCCCTTAACCATTCCCTCCACCCAGTAGGTTTTTACTGTTAGCCACGTAGGATGATGTCATAACTGATGTATGTTGTGCTATAAAACCTTTTGTGTAACCGAAATGCATTGAGAGTGTGACAGCTACTAATTGTTTGTTCATCAGGTTTATTGAACTGATGATAAAGTAGCATTGTGCCATATTCTTTGAGCCTGTCCGGTTATTTGGGCTGGAGATCAGTAACCCCATTCGGCACTTGGAACACTCCAGGTGCTATCGCACACATATCACATTTTAAACTTTGCACCAAGAATCAAATGATTCTCATCAAATGAAAACAAGGAACATATAAATTAGAATGAAAGAAAAGCCCTAGAGAAGAATATTCACTACTAAATGAAATCGAATTTAAAGAAATATGTTTTCAGATTTTCCTAAATCTAAAATATTAAGAAGGTCCAGATATGGCATGAAGGTAAATCCATGACAAATAATCATTACCATAGAAGGACTCTACTAAGGTATCTTTGCCATCTGAAACAAAACGAAAAAGTCTGGTGTCACATGGGATACATTTCCACTGTTCAATTTTCTTACTACTCAGGCCATCAATCGACAAGGCATTGGCCAAAAAAACAAAAACGGAAACAAGGGACAAAAACAAACAGCAGTATGTCATAAAAAAAATAACAATTTAATTTTAATAATGTTAAGACATATATAGAGACATAAAATGCAATTTCATTATTGCAAGGAAAACATTCATAATCCATAAATATAGATCAATATCAACTTCGAAATCAAGTTCTCTATTGAAAAGAAAGGAAAATGTGACCTCGAAGTAAAGAGCGTTGCAGAAAGAGGTAGATCCACAAATCCAAACCAAGTATCGTGAAACAGTAAATCATAATCTTTGCAACTCACAATATAATGAAAATGGAACACACAATTTGAAATGTTATAGAACTGATAAAGTTCCCCTAATCTTGACAAAGTACGTAATCAGAAAACGGAACTCTCAAATACAAAATCTTTGTTATTTGAAGCATCATAGTATAGCACCTTGAATTCTGTAAGATTGGCAGATATGATTGGTTTCTGTGCCAGATCGGGAGATGGTGTAATGCAGATAGCATTGAGAACTATAAGCAAGGGCCTTGATTCCACGAAGATTCAGTGGTGAGAGAGCTCAAGGAAAAGATTAAATTATGGGGAGAGAAGTACATAACCTTTTTTTTATTTATTTGTTTTTGGTTTTACCAGAAAACCTTTACAAAGCAAAAATCAGGATTCAAATATCATATAGAAAACAGAATTTTACATTTCATACTTAAAAATAAAATAGAATAAAAGGCACAGAAACCAGGGATTTAACTGAGTAGTCTGGTCCAAAATAACTCACTGTCTTAGCCTGTCTATTATTAGTTCATTAATATAGAAAAAGTCTCCAGAACTTTTACTGTCGCAGCAGTGAGCATAACTTCTTGGCCAGAGATCAGTCTATCCCAGAATGCAACTTGAACTAAGCTCTCCTCTCTAGTTACAAATCTCCCCAGTGATGACACTCTTGTGGGCCATGTGCCTTCGCACTCCAACAGCAGATGTTTGAGAGATTGTAAGTTCGGAGAGTGGCAGATCTTACAGAGTCTCATTGCCTTCTCTCCCTGGTTTCTTTGGGCCAATATTTCACCCGTGTGGGCTATGTTCAGTCTGAGTCTGAGAAAGTTGTTTCTTATTCTTTGATCAGGAAACTTTTCCAAATAGCGTGGAATGGTGCTGAGTTTTCTGTCCTCTTTCAGGAAATGGTTGAGACTTCTGACTCCAGCAATTGTTTGGATCCAGTTAGCCATTTCTAGTTTTTTTTTCACTTTCATGTGGTTTTGCAGGAGTGTTTCTGGTGTTAGTTCCAGCCTGTATAAAATATGTCCATTTTTTTTTCTAAACCTAGAAGTTGTTTTGCTTTTTTTAGATGTTGATTTACATCAAAAAAAGAGAGTGGACATACTGGCTGTGGTTATGTTATGATAGAGGGACAGAAGTTTCCACTCCGCACGACAACTCAAAGAGGTCAGTCCCAATTCAAATCTCAGACTTGCAAGAGGGGTACACATTGGGAGATGAATAGAAGATTTCCACAAGGGACCCTCAATTTTGCTCCAGTTGTAATTCCACAGCAAGGGCTTTGCCTCAAGGCCATAGAGGAGGACCGGGACTGCTTTGCCTATATAAAACTTCTTGAGTGGAAGTATCGAAAACTTGCAGAATCTTCTATTCAGGTTTTTCATTTGTGCATTAATTTTTGAGGTCTTTCCAAGGATGGAAGGTATCACCTTGTTAAAAGTTGGATGAGCAAGGATTTCATATCCCAGGTATATCAGTTCATCCACGCGTGGAATTACTTTACAGTCCAAGACCCAGTTCCTCAAAGTCACCTTTTTTTCGGGTGTTTGAAGATGAGGATCTTAGATTTTGATGGATTAATTATGAGACCGTTTAGTTTGGCGTATTCATTAAGTTTGGACAGGAGTTGCTGCAACCCTATCGTTGAACCATCCAGGAGCACTAGGTCATCCGAGTAGGCCAACCAATGGAGTTTTCTACCATTAATCCTAGGACAAATTAGCGATGCCGGGGCTAGAAAGTCTCCAATATCTGATAGAAATAGGTTGAGGAATAACAGTGTGCCCAAACATCCTTGTCGTACTCCCTTGAGAACCTGGATTGTCTCTGATAGGTTACCGAGATCATCCAACCTCACCCTGGTGGTAGTATTCTTATGAAGCTCTATGAGCATGGCCAGAAGGGGGGCCGGAATCCCCCAGTTGTAAAGTTTCTGCCAGAGGAGGGATCTGTCCACAAGATCAAATGCTTTGGACAGATCAACCCATACCCCATACAACGGAGAGCCTTCTTTCTCATTTGATCTTTCGCTCAGCAGGTTCAGGATGAGTCCATTGAGGCTGGTGGAGAGACCTTTCCTGAAGCCTGTTTGATGCGGGGGAAGAATCTGTCTAGAGGCAACCCATAGGGTAAGCTCTTTCAGTAATATTCTCATGAAAATGTTACTATCTATATCCAAAAGGGCGATCGTCGATAACATGCTGGACTTAGCCTATCGCCCCCCTTAAAGAATGGAATGATGAGTGCGGTCTTCCATGATGGTGGAAAAAAAAAAATCTTTAGAATTTCTTGATACAGATGAAAGAGTAACTTTGCCCATAGCTTTGGCTGGTTTTTTAGCACCTGGTAAGTAAGGCCGTTGGGACCTGCCGCTTTAGAAGTGGAGGAAGATGTAATAAGGTCCTCAATTTCTTCTTCGGTAAATGCCAGGGACCAGGAGATGTTGGGAAGAATAAGGTCTCTTGAGCCAGTTGCTTCGAAGTTTTGGAGAGGTAGTCTACCCACTTATGCTCCGAGACTAAGTTGCAAAGAGAACAGTTTTGGCCGGTTTCAAGTTGATTTAATGCTGCCCAGAAGTTTTTACAGTTATTTGCATTGAGGAGAAAAAGCATTCTTTCCCCGTCTTCTTGAAGTTTTTGGTGTTTGTCGTTCTTTGTCCAGTTCCGATAGGCTTGTTTGGCATTTTTAAGTTTTTGCGTACAGCCAAGGGGGTCTTCTGCTACATACTGTTTTATATGGCGTAGTGTTTGTCGCAGAATTCTTTTCTTATTGTGCGTTTCCTCATCAAAATAATGGAGATGCGTCTGTTTCCCTACGCTCTTTACTTCACTTGGTTGGCAAATAGACCACATGAACTTTCCAAATTTTTCTGGATGGATTTCCTCGGCCCATATTGACGGAGGGACTTCCTCCAAAAGGTTATTCAGCTTTTTCCCCACATGTTTGTATTTGACCACTTTCAGTTTACCCTTTAAACCCTCCAGTTCCTGTATGATATATGGATTGGAGGATGATTTCAGAGAAGCAAAGTTCCAACCTGGCGTGACCACTCCCCCCTTCCCAGTCTAGAGTAAGACTAGGGCAAAACAGGGTGAGGGACGATGAGAGGAAAAAGTAATCTAGAGTTGATTGCCGTGCCCCTTGGCACCAGGTTGGCCCAGCCATTCCCCCGCACCTGTTTTTTTCATTTATCATATCTAGATCCCATACTGAAAAAAATACCACCATTGTTTGCTTTTGCCTATGGTCCTATGTTTGGTTTGGCCGTTCCTCCCGTGTGCTGGGTGAATATGGTCTGTATTCAGGTCCCCTGCAACAATGATCTGTGCTCCCTCGTAGTTGATCTTTGCCGTTGAGAATAAGGTATGGAGTATTTCTACGAAATCTTGAAGTTTCAAACTGGCTGGATTCCAATAGATGTTGACCACAATTAAAGTAAGTCGAGAGGCATTCTGTCCCATCTCTACTTTACAGGCTTGAATACCCATTGTATTGTTGCGTAACGGAACAATTTCTTTGATGCTGGAATTTTTAATTGCTATTAACAAACCTCCTGCTGGTCTCCCTTTTAATTTTTGTGAGGCCTTGAGATTTAGTACTGTGAAGCCCTCTATCACGATGGAATTGGCCAACCAAGTATCCTGGAGCAACAAGATATCATTATGTTCAAGAAGATCGTTTTTAAGTTGCTTTTTCCTCAGGAAGTTCGGGCCTCTCGTGTTCCAGGAAACTAATCTAAGACCCCTTTGTCTAAAGACTGGTCTGTTCCTCGCCAAGTTTCAAAAAGATTTGAGTGAAGATTTCCGGAAGTTTTGTTATCAAATTTCCATTTAGTTTAAGCCCAGAAGAAGCTTTACTTTGGGGCTCTCTAGACGTTCGGGCGGTGGCCATAATGGTAGGTGCGTCCTCCCCACCTGTCTGTTTTGAACCCCGTCGATTTCCGCACCTGCCTTACTCCTCCGATTCATATACCCAGAGACCTACTTTAGCCAGGTCATCTTTGTTGAGAATGAGTGCCTGTTGTGCCTTTCTTGAGGTAAGGGCTATCTCCACGAAGAACTTATCTTCGCTGATCAGAAAGGAGAGGTACTCGATGTCTTCTGAGGCAAAGAGAAACAGGTTGTAGTTCCTTTTAATTTCCGCCAGTAAAACAGATCTACAGAGCGATTTTTTCTTGTTCTGTTTCTCTGATCTGAGCCATACTTTTGGAATTGTAAAGTTTGGCGTCACAGTTTCTTCTTTTTTGTGGTGGAATAATGCTGATTTCTTTCAAGTTTCTCACTACCTCCATACTGAGGACGTATCTCAAGGTTTTTGAATTTCCCTCACCCATTCCGACAGTCTACTTCAACTAGTGTGGAACTTGATGGCGTCTCAACTTGAGGAACTGATGGGGGAGGTGCATTGGATGGAGGTAGTGCGGAAACTGTTTTCCCTAATGGTTTTAAGAAAATTGGTGCCAATTTTATGGCAACTTGCCTATTCTCCGCATTAGCCTCAATTGTTTTCCCCTTATGCGATTTTTGTTTTAGAAATATTGGGGCAATCTTGATGTTTGTATGGGCCGGTTTTTGGTTTGAGTTATTGGAAGTTGCAGGTAACAGGATTATGGGTTCCGTTTGCATGCCAAAGTTTGAAGTGTGAACTCTGGTGTCACGGAAACCCTCCTTGTGTGTTTTGAATGCCTTTTTCCCGTTTTTCCCGGGAACCCACTTGCTGGCCTGGGGATCGGTCGAGTTTGAAGTCTGCGAGGAATTAGTGACTGGGGATACAGTTACAGGAGAGTCAGCCATCTTGTCGCACACAGGAATAGTCAGATTTTTCAGAAAAGTATTTTTCCCTGGTTTTTTTTGGGACCTGATTTTTCTGGTTTTTTAATTTCTTCATAGTTTTGTCCAGTTGTGTGTAAAAGACGGTCTCTTTTGTTCTGCCCCCTTTATTCCTTTTTTGCCACTTTTTACTCTTGGGTTTCCGGAGTGCTTCTGAACTCTGACTCGATCTACCAGTCGAATGCTCTTGGTGGATTTTCTCCATGAGTTGTTTGGGTACCGTCTTCAGTTTCTTCAATTACGTCAATGTCAACATTTGCCAATCTTCAGAATTCTTCCAGGATTGAATCCGAGAGCGGGGTGTCATCAAAACAATCTTTTGCGCCCTCTCCTTCCAGAGCCTCAATCTGGCTTTGAGGATTTTGGGTTTCCAGAGGGAGCTTCTTTAAAACCTCGTGGGTTGTGGCATTGCCTTTTGCCCCCTCTTTCAATAGATTGTGAATTTGGGCAATGTCCAACCCTTGTTTGACTCCCTCTATTTGTGTTTCTTTTAAAGTTGGAATAAGAATAGTGTTCATGATGTTATTTATGGCAACCAATGCTGATTCATTCTTAGAAGTCTCATGTGATATTTCCAAAAGAAGGCCTGCTTGATTTTGAACTTCTGTTTTTACAAGGTCAAATACGGAGACCAACGAGTTTAGAACGAAGCTCAAGGCCGCCAATATGCTTTCGTTAGCTGAAGGTGATTTGTCAGGAAAGGAGGCTATTGGACCTTCTTGTTGGTCTTGGTGAATAGGCGAACTTGCCCTATTTTCTTGAGTAATGTCTGTGATCATTGGGTTAACTTGAGGACTCTCTATGGTAGGAGTATTTCCCAGATTCGTATGATTATAGACAGGTAACTGCCATGTAGTATCCATGATATCGACCAAGTCATTAGCACTCATTTCTTTTTCTAAGGAAATGATCGTTGATTCTGCTCTGAATTTTTCTTGTCGTCAGGGTGTACTCTAACCCTTGTTTCCAACCCTTCTGAATATGGAGATTTGGCAATACCACCTCAGGGGTTTGCTGGCTGTCTGTGTGGGTGAGAGGTTGGCTGACAATTGGATCCAGCTGTACTGGGGCAGGGTCAGAGACATTAGAAACCCCCTGCCCAGCCTCGCTCCCTGCCTCCAGGTATGAACCATCTTGGGTAGCCATCTCTTCCTCAGAAGGAGAACTCTGTAATCTCATTATAAGCGTAGGATGTAAAATATTTTTAAGATGGTGAATAAATATATCTTGTAATTATTTACCTTTTTGCTGCGACCCCAGTGCGCCAAACAGTCGCTCAACAGTCACTGGGCTTTACTCCTCACGGACTTAACGCCGCAAGGGTGGTAGCCTCCGTCCTTTGAAGGAGCCCAGAGTCACGTCATCAGGTCACGTGTCGATAATGCCCCGCCTCCTCCAGGAAGCACGACGGTACGTCGATGCCGGCAAGGGCCCAATGCAGCACGCAATGCCGGATAATCAAATGCAGCCTCTGAGCAGTTTGAAGTTCGTTTTAGGTTGAGCAACACACAGGGCCGTGGCAACCTCCGTCCTTTGAAGGAGCCCAGAGTCACGTCATCAGGTCACGTGTCGATAATGCCCCGCCTCCTCCAGGAAGCACATCGGTACGTCGATGCTGGCAAGGGCCCAATGCAGCTCGCAATGCCGGATAATCAAATGCAGCCTCTGAGCAGTTTGAAGTTTGTTTTAGGTTGAGCAACACACAGTGCGGGTGGCAGCCTCCGTCCTTTGAAGGAGCCTAGAGTCACGTCATCAGGTTACCCGTCGATAATGCCCCGCCTCCTCCAGGAAGCGCGACGGTACGTTGATGCCAGCAAGAGCCCAATGCAGCTCGCAATGCCGGATAATCAAATGCAGCCTCTGAGCAGTTTGAAGTTCGTTTAAGGTTGAGCAACGCACAGTGCGGGCGGCAGCCTCCGTCCTTTGAAGGAGCCCAGAGTCACATGATCAGGTCACGTGTCAATAATGCCCCGCCTCCTCCAGGAAGCGCGACGGTACGTCGATGCCGGCAAGAGCCCAATGCACCTCGCAATGCCGGATAATCAAATGCAGCCTCTGTGCAGTTTGAAGTTCGTTTTAGGTTGAGAAGTACATAACACTTGTGTACACAAATGTGCCATTATAACAAGGTTTATTCAGGAAACAAGAGAACACAGTTAGGGGGTAGCAGCGGTAAAGGAGGCAAAATAAATCATAAGTGGCAATACTTAAGTGGTGCTTCTCAGCATCCACTTAGTTGGTAGTTTACCAGTTGTTTTAATAGACCTCTAAAGGCATTTCACCTTGACTTGTGATTCTTATACAGGTAACTGGTTTTGTTGGTGGATCCCTTCTAGAACGCCATTACTGGTCCCGTCATTACCTTAGTCTGTGTTGGGAAATTCACCTCACGGGTGTGACTAATGAGAGTTTTATTCCAGAGAACAAAATCAGGCGTGTCTTAGGATGCATTTTAGTAAAGGTGCACCATGTCTCAGCAGAGCCAGCTTCCTCAGAGTTTTCACATGATTCAAAGGAGGAGGGGAATGTAGACCAATAGGCTTCCCTGATCTGAAGTTTGGAAATGACTGCAGTTAGGTATTGGGTCACTAGTAAACATGTCCCCGAGTGGGGTCCCTTATAGTTAAAGGTAGCTCAGGCAATCCCCCAGCCAGCCATACCTTACAACCGACTGCTTCTCAGCTGCTTTCACCGGCTAGTAGCCATCTGGACACCTCTTGTTGGTTTTACGGATTTGTATGACCTTTTTTTTGTTTACCTGGATTGTCTCTTGGATTTGCCCACTGAACCTAATATCTTGGAACTGTTTTGACCCTTGGACTGCCGTACTGGACTGCTGCCTGGATTTTCCTTTGGATTTGTTTACCCTTGGGACTATACTCCTTGGAACTTTTCTGGTACTACTGCTTCCTCAGATTAAAGTATACCACCCAATCTCAGCAACCTTGACTACCAGCATCCTGTCCTCCATTCCTTTAGGTGGGAACAGTTGGGTCCCACGCTAGCACCTGTTATCCTTGGGGTAGGTGTTTATTATCCTCCTATTCACCATTACTTAGTGTGGTAACCTTATACTTGCATTTTAAACTTTGCTTTTCTTTTCAGCCACCCGGGACCCGGTGCTTCCTGTTCCTGCCTATCTCCTGCGGCCCCAATAACTGGTCAGTGAGTATTCTACTCTTCTCTGACTGGTGCTTCGGGACGGAGGCATTATAATCCACGTGGACCTCAAGTCATAACAGACTGAGAAGCCTCCCCCCACGGGATTATGGATGCCTCTGTCGGGGACCCAGTGGCTGCCCTTGTCCAAGCAATCACTGTCCTAAGAGTTGATTTGACGGCAGCTACTGCAGCCATCCATCAGCGATTAGACACAATACAAAGCGAGAGACATGATCTACCTCCTGATGAGGAATTTGGGGACACCCCTTCCCAAACAGAACCCCCCGTAGCACCAACCGCTCCAGCCCCGCTCTATGTACCTACACCTTTCCCATTAGCCGCCCCGAGAAATTCCATGGTGACCCTCTGAAGTTTCGCACCTTCCTAAATCAATTTAAGTTACACTTTTTGTGCCACCCACAAGCCTTCCCCGATTCCACCACCAAAGCTGCTTTCACTTTGTCTCATCTTACGAGCATCGCCGCCACTTGGGCCAATCTGTTGCTGGAAAATGATAGTCCTGTATTATATGACTTTGATAGACTAGTAACTGAAATGACTAGGGTGTTTGACACATGCCACAAGGCACAGACACGTGACCTGGAACTCCTTGATCTAGTACAAGGAAAAACCACTCTAATCGAATACATAACACAGTTTAATCAGTTATCAGTCGAGATGGCCTGGCCAGAAGAAAAGAAAGCAGTTGTTTTCTATAAAGGACTAAGTGATCACATGAAAGATGCCCTTGCTGTAGTTCCCTCACTCCCTACACAATACCCTGAATTAGTGGATTTGGCATTACAAGTAGATGCCAGAAACTCTGAAAGAAAGACGAAATCCAAAAGACTCTGTCCCTCATTCTCCTCGCATCCTACCGTGTCCGAACCACCAAGTGAACCCATGCAAATCAGAGGTGTCCGCAGTCCCATATCATCCTACCGAGAGAGAAATGTGCAGACAAGCCAACGCCTGCTTCTACTGTGGCCTGAATGGCCATTTTGTTAAGGAATGTCCCAGACAGCCCAAACAACGATCCACAGGTTTTCTGAAGGCTCCTCCCTAGAGCAGGGGGCACGGACGAGCTTGCCAATGCAGCACACTATGCCCCCTCCCTTTTCTCAAGCTACCCAACCTTTGTCCCTCTCGGCTGTTCTGATTTCAGCTGATAACACCAAACATCAGGTGCAATTGGTCATTGATTCTGGAGCCACGGGTAACTATGTTGACATTTCACTAGCAGTGTCACTTAACCTGCCTTTACAGAATAAACCAAAACCTGAACCAGTATAGGCCGTGGATGGGTCTCCTTTGCTTTCGGGTCCTATCAGACACCAAACCGCACCCTTGACCCTTCTCATGCAGGACACACATCAAGAAGTCCTTACTTTTGACCTGATTACCACCCCACAATACGGCTTGATCCTCGGCATCCCATGGCTATGTACACACAACCCCGTCATCAATTGGTCTCAAGGAGTAGTGTTTTTCAAGTCGATAAACTGCCAAGAGCATTGCCTTACCCCTCTGGATCCAGTAACCACACCCACCCAAGTACTGGGCGCCATAGCCCAGATGTCCATACATGAACCACAACCGATGGAGCTGGACGTCTCGGAACATCAAGTTGGTCTCGTTACCACCAACATACCTCCCAAATACCATGAGTACTTAGAGGTTTTTGACCAAAAGGCCTCGGAACATCTGCCCCCTCATCGGTTTTAGGACTGCCCCATAGATTTGGTTCCTGGGGCTGCTGTACCTTGCGGACGGATATACTCCCTCTCCCCACCAGAAGATGCCTTTCTAAGGGAGTACATACACCAATCTCTTCAAGTAAGACATATTCAACCATCTCAATCCCCACTGCAAGCCCAATATTCTTCGTCCCTAAAAAAGAAGGTGACCTCCACCCATGTATTGATTACCGTCGCCTTAACCATGTCACTGTCAAAGATCGCTATCCTATCCCCCTCATCACTCCTTTGCTGGACCGCCTAGCAAACCCACTGTCGTTAGCACCTCGATTTACATGGAGCCTATAACCTTATAAGCATCCGTAAGGGTGACGAATGGAAAACAGCTTTTTGCACCAAGTACAGTCTTTTCAAATACACTGTTATGCCCTTCGGACTCTGTTATGCACCAGCAACTTTTCAAAGATTCATGAATGCCATCTTTCATGATATCATTGACACCTGGATGATATTTTGATATTCTCGCAGACACAACAAGAATACATTTTGCATGTCCGGGAGGTCTTAAACCGACTCCGTACTCACCATCTCTATGCCAAACCAGAGAAATGTCAGTTCCATGTCCATGAAGTAGACTTTTTGGGGTTTCATATCGCATCCGGGGTCTAGCCATGAACACCACCAAGGTCCAAGCAGTGGTGGATTGGCCCGTACCATACCAAAAACTGTGAAAGAACTACAGTCATTTCTTGGTTGCGCCAACTTTTACAGACGTTTCATTGTGGGTTTCTCCTCTATTGTTCCACCATTGACTCATTTTACAAGTCCACAAACCCCGTTTATATGGACCTCCTTGCATCAGAACACATTCACAAACCTCAAGCCCCCCTTCACTACTGCCCCTGTTCTACAACACCCCAATCCGGAACTACCCTATGTCCTAGAAGCCCACGCCTCCTCTTATGCCATGGATGCTGCCTTATCCCAAACGTGCCCTATCACTTGTCTATTACACCACGTCGACTTCCATTCGCGTAAATTCACTACAACCGAAAGCCACTACACGGTCACAGAAAAGGAACTCTTGGCGGTTAAGGATGCTTTTCAGGTGTGGCAACACCATTTATTGGGGGCTAAACACCAGGTCACGGTTTACACTGACCATCGTAACCTCCAAGACTTGGCAATGTTTAAATGCACCACCAGTCGACAAGTCCGTTGGCATTTGTTTTTTTCCACCTATGATTTCGTCATAAAACATCGTCCGGGCACCGCACATGGAAAAGCAGACGCCCTGTCACGCATTCCCAGGGGCACGTCACTACCCATCTTTCCTGAAACCCTTCTGGACAGCAAACACGTAATCTGTGTATGTACACCACCAGCGGATTTGTTAACTACAATCCGCCACTGGGTTACCATGCATCCAGATCACTTACACGACTGGGAATTGGACATACACGACGGGTTACCGTTCATACACGACAAACTGTACTTGCCTACCCCCGACACACGCACATTAGCCTTGGAATGGTCCCATGATGCAGTTGTCAATGGACATCCTGGCCAAAAACGTACACTGGCCTTGCTCCAACGTTGGTGCTGGTGGCCCTCTATGTGCAGAGACACAGTGTCTTACGTAGCTTCTTGTTCGGTCTGCGCTCAGTGTAGAATAGAAAGGGTCTACCCCTAGGGCTATTGCAACCATTACCCCTTCCATTGAGACCCTGGCACACTGTCACCATCTACAACAGACATGCCCAGAGTTAAAGGCTATGTCACGATATGGGTGGTGGTTGATTCCTTCACGAAGATGGCATGATTCATTCCCTGCACTGGAATACCTACTGCCCCTGCCTGATTAACCTCTTCTTTCGTCACATCTTCTGTTACTTTGGGTTGCCTTCCATTCTGATTTCCGACCGGGAATCGCAGTTCACGTCCTAGTTTTGGCAGTCCCTCACCAAGCTACTAGGAATCGACACACGCTTCTCATCCTTTTACCATCCTGAGACAGACGGGCAGACCGAACGTGTTAGCCAATCCATGGAGCAGTATCTGCATTGCTTTTCCTTACAACATCAGAAATCTTGGTACCAGGTACTCCATGTGGCGGAATTTGCACACAACAATGCACCTCATTCATCCACAGCTTACTCACCTTTCTATTCCCTTTATGGCCAACACCCTCGTATATTTCCTCTTCTTGATCTACCATCCACACTACCTCCCTCTGTTTCTTCCTGTGTTAACAACCTAAGGAAAATACACGCAAAGACCTTACTACACCTTCGGGAATCACAGTTCCATATGTGTAAAAATGCCGACAAGAGGCGTGTTAGGGCGCCTATCTACACTATAGGGGACAAAGTTTGGCTTTCCACTAGGCATCTTCCATTACCGGGCTGCCGCAAGCTCCTGCCCCTTATTGTTGGTCCATACCGAGTAACCCAAGTCATCAATCCAGTAGCCTACCGACTCTCACTGCCAGTCTCCTGGCGCATCCACCTGGTTTTTCACACTTCCCTTCTTAAGCCATGTCCGTATAGTATGCGGGTTGTCCTACCTCCTTCCCCAGTCCTGAAAGGTACCTCAGTCGAATACGAGGTCAGTGCTATTCTTGGATCTCATGTCATTCGGTGTTGTCTACACTATCTGATAGATTGGTTGGGGTATGGTCCGGAGGAAAGGTCCTGGGAGCCCGCTAGTCAGGTTCATGCCCCTTTGCTGGTTGCTCGTTTCCACAGGGATAATCCTCTCAGCCCACGAGGACGTGTTCCTTTAGGGAGGGGCTCTGTCATGCCTTCCTTGTCAGCCTCCGCCCCCCTACCTTCCTTGCTGGGGCCTCGGCGTTCACACGGACCGTGGGTCCTTTCTGGCACGTTGCTCCTTTTGGAGTCCTTGGCACCTCTGTCCCCGCCTGTCCTGGGGTTTGCCTTGGAGCTTGCGGGCGCGCAGGGGTGCCCACCGATTACACGGGCACCCCAAGAATCCAATGCTCCACAACAAGGGGTCACGTGAACCGACTAGCAGTCACGTGACCCAGAAGCAATGTAGGAATCGGTCATATGACTAGGTGGGCAGTCACGTGACCCGGAAAGACACTTGAAAGAGCGCCGGTCCACTTCCTCACTGCTTCTCAGCTGCTTTCACCGGCTAGTAGCTATCTGGACACCTCTTGTTGGATTTATGAATTTCTGTTGACCTTTTTTTTGTTTACCTGGATTGCCTCTTGGATTTGCCCACTGAACCTAGTATCTTGGAACTGTTTTGACTCTTGGACTGCTGCCTGGATTTTCCTTTGGATTTGTTTACCCTTGGACTATACTCCTTGGAACTTTTCTGGTACTACTGCTACCTCAGATTCAAGTATACCACCCAATCTTAGCAACCTTGACTACCAGCATCCTGTCCTCCATTCCTTTAGGTGGGAACAGTTGGGTCCCACTCTAGCACCTGTTATCCTTAGGGTAGGTGTTTATTATCCTCCTATTCACCATTACTTAGTGTGGTAACCTTATACTTGCATTCTAACCTTGCTTTTCTTTTCAGCCACCCGGGACCTGGTGCTTCCTGTTCCTGCCTATCTCCTGCGGCCCCAATAACTGGTCAGCGAGTATTCTACTCTTCTCTGACTGGTGCTTGGGGACGGAGGCATTATAATCCACGTGGACCTCAAGTCATAACAGGGGTCCCTTTTATACCCCTCCCATGATTGTGGGGGTAAGGGTTCGAGCAGTTGGAGCTGTGTCCGGCAAATGCCCAGAGCGAGTGTGCACTGAATGGAGTCCTAACTCCTCTGGCGTGACCCATTGCTCTGCAGGGTAAAGGATCAAAAGGTCAGTCTGCCATCTTGGAGTCAGGCAGCCCGATCTTTATTGTTGCTGACCCAATGATGGTGATGCCAGCTACCCTTTGTGTGTTGCCCCTCTAAGTGTGCACTCTCCCGATCCCATGCCAGAGAAGATGTGCGTGTTCTCTGCGAGTCCTCTGCGAGTCTGGTTACTTACAAGGCAGCTTCCCCGTCATGCATTCCCCTGTCATTTCAATGCATACTACAATGTACTGTTTACCACAGTGTAGGATCTAGGTCATTACGTGGGTGACATCCTGCTGGGCTAGGGATCGGGTGGTGCGGATTGCGATCTCTGATCCTCAGGGTCTCCAGGGATCCATCCCCTAGCCAATCTATTTAATCACATCTCCTTCCTGTAGTGCCTGTGTGCGTTAGCTAGACTTAATGTTTTCGGGTACTACAACAAAGTGCCCTACCTTTTTCTAGGGCCAGGGGATCATTTAACCAGAGGGGGGTGGATGGGTAGAGTCGCCTGCTACATGATGCAGGACCTGGGATGGCATAGGGAGGATCCTTTGGTCGACCCCACTCCACCTCTGGGCTTGGCATGGACTTGTTGCAAGGGACTACCTTTCACCATGTTCCCTTGAGTGAGATAAGGTCAGCCAGTGGAAGGACCTGTTATGGCATTATCTGGGCCTGTAAAGCTGTACTTAACATACAAGGTTGTATTTGGCAAATGAGCTGTACCTGGATGCACGAGGCGATCCCTGACACACAATGCTGCACCGAGGCATAGGCTGCCAGCAGATGGTGTATTTAGCTGCACCTGAGCAACTGGGACTGCACATGTCATATGATAGCAGTATATTAAAAGTAACACTCTTCCTCCAATCACATATGATGCAGGACCAGGATAGAGAAAACAAATCTTAATTTACACTTGAACAGGTTCCAGCCATTTGCAGTGAAAGATGTAGACCGGGAGGCCGCCCCATCGTCCATCTTAAGTCATCTCGGCTCGGGTCCAGCTCACATTCGTATAACACTCACCAGGCATTATCCAACATCCAACATTCTCCTGGGTGGTCACTCACTCACAGGAACCATTGGCATGCATGGACGACCAGCAGACCATGCACTGGACAATTCAGCCATGCATGTCACTCAAAGCAAGAAGGACACATGCCCTGGCTATATTTAGATGCTCCTAGCATATGGCGTCAGCAGTTGTGCATCTAGGGTGGTCTCTGGACGTATGGTGACTGCATCTTGGCATATGAGACTGTAAATTTCATTAAATAAAGTCAGACCATTTGGCGTTGTCAATGCTTGTTCCTCATTGTTGCCATACCGCTCATTTTTAATGCGAGGTCTTCAGCCATAAACCCGGAAATATCTTGAAACTGACTCTTCCCCCCAACTCCAGTGGCACTGTCAGCCCTCTCCTGCTTTAATGGACATGGCCGGAGCATTAAGGATCCAGTGCAGCTATGGGTGTGTGTGTGTGACTTGCCTTGAATTGCACCTCACTAGGGATAACATCTGCACATCCCAGGTGCAGTGTCCTGTGGATTAAACGGGTGACACATTCTGGGCTCATTAGGAAAAAGCTGCCGGGTAAAGCCTTGCATTAGATTTGAAAGGCAGCCAGAGCCAGCTGCTTTGTGTGTGTGTGTGAGTGGAGGCAGGGGTGTGTTTTGCTCTCGCAGAATCAGAACATCAGAGAGTGCAATTTAAGGATTTAATGTTCCAACTTTTTAATTTGTAAAGTATTTGTTTCTAACAAGGCTTCATAAAGTTGCACTGTTGCACAGCAGAAGGGTCGCTTTGTTGCCGCTGACAAAGCGCCTGGAGGACCCTCCACCAGCCCCCTCCTTCCTCTGGAGGAAGTGTTTTGCACAAAAAGGACATGACCTAGCATTTTACCCATGCATCAGCAGTGAAGAGGAAAACCCAGTCAGCCACAGTAATTAAGTCTTTGATTTCAATTATGATGAAAAATGAACAAGCACAGCTTTTGCGACAAATACTGTATTGCATGTTTCTGATTCTTAAAAACACATGCACACAGACCGCAGCACAGGCTGTTGCAATCACAGAATTGATTTATTAAGCCAGCTGGGAGATTCTCTGGCGCTGTGGTTTGTTGCAGGATTTGCAAAGCGTTCACCTTCATGTCCCGCCCAGGGCTAATACAGGTTAATTGCGATCAGAGTGAAATTGCTCTCTTTCCCTTGAAACCATGGGCAGTTGCAAGTGGGCAAGTGCCCAATCGGGCGAGAATTAGGAGCAGTTTCAGTGAGCCCAGTAAGGAACAATGAATGAATGATCAGCAAAGGGTGGGCGCTCATTGGCAAGAGAGAAAGCAATGGGTCACTTAATGAGCATCTTCCTCGGGTCTGATTCACAAAGATTGGCACTGGAGCAAATCAGGAAATACCCTGGGCAACTCAGATTTGCTCTTGATTTAGGTTTGTGAATCATGCATGAGGTAGGATTTTTTTTCCACATTTATTTCACCCATTTATTACCACAGAATGTGGGAAGAGACCCCCATCCCTAAACACAGGATTGCCTGGCCCCAACCCACCATCTTCCGTTTGGTGGTATGAAAACTGAGGTAAACAATTCGGCAAAACAAAAGAGGTGATGACTGGAAGGTTTTGAATTAATCGCATTGCTCTGGGCAACCCTCCAGACCATTGTACTTCACCTGCCAAGCCATTACAGAAGGGGAAAGACCATATGCAAATCACAATTGGTCCCTCCCCAAAAGGGGCAGCCCAGCCCGAACTGCTTGGTCACTGCCAGGTCACTTCCCTTCTGCACGAGACCACAAGCATCCCCAGACATGTGTTGGCCTTTTTGGGCCTCATCAGTGAGGAGAGGCTTGGGTCTACAGGCCCAGCAGGCACAGCACCCACATATGGGCATACCGTCCAACTACGGGTGACTACAGCAAAACAAAAGAGGTGATAGCTGGAAGGTTTAGAATTAATCTTAACCTCTGGTACTGTCCAGACCATCGTTCTTCGCCTGCCAAGCCATTTCAAAAGGGGAAAGACCGTATGCAAATCAGGCTTGGCCCCACCCCACAAGGGGCAATCCAGTCTGAACTGCTCAGTCACATCCCTTCAGCACGAGACCGCAAGCATCCCCAAACATGTTTTGGTCTCATTAAATGCGACTACATGGAGGTCTATCAAAACACACAAACCTCCTGGAGCATCTCTGAGATGCTCAAGTGAAAATGAATGTAATTAACAAGAAAATGCACAAGGACATCACAAATATAGTCCAGGGATCTCCAGATCTGCTCCTGTTTTAGGGATTGTGGAGCAGCAGGTGCATCTCCTGATTTGCCAGGGTTGGTGAGTTAGGGCCCCCATATGCATTTGCAGAGAGGCGTTATTGCAACAAAACAAAAAACAGTAGAACACTCACCCTGTGAGAAAAAGCAGACCAGGACTTGTTATTGGCCAATCGCCTACCAACCATTCCCTTGCTAAACATTTGGATAGTCCAACCATTGACCGAATTCTGCAAACTATTTGGCCTTTCACTGCTGTTAATCCCCTTTCAACCACTGCCAACCCAGTGGGAAATTCCCGGTCAACCACTGACCACTCCCTGCAACCGTGGGTCCATTAACTGCCAAAACACTAACCATCCCCTGTCAACTACTGGTTGAGCCCCTGCCAACTTCAACCAAATCTCCCACTAACCACACGCCAATCTGCCTCCAACCAATGGCAGATCCTCTGGCAAGCACTGGCTAATCCCTGCATACCCAAGGCCAATCCTCAACCAATCCCTCATCAGCCCCATGTGAAACCGCTGCCCACTAATGGGAAAAACCCCCTGGCAATCAGTGCCTAATTCTGATGCATGTCTAGGTTTGGACCTTAAAAGAGGTCAGCAGACAGGAGAGAGTTAATTAAAACACGAGTACAGCTAGAGTTGAGGTCTTGGTAGGTTGAGTAAGCGCAAAGGAACAAAAGAGTCCGTAGCCATTTGATTGGAAATCAGAGACTAGAATTGGCCAATGCAGGTACCTACCCATATAACTCATTAAATTCAGGCCACTACTGACAACAAAAAATAATAGGGTAAAACAGTTTGCTGATGCTTGCCCCTGTATTCCAACTGCTTTGTTGATGTGTTCTGAGCCATTGTTGATGTGTTCTGAAGCAGTGGTATCTATTTTGCTGCCTGATCTGATAAAGGCTTCTAAAATTCAAAACACGTCCTTTAATTAAAGGGATTGCTAACGAAAAGAAAGTAAAGACTAAAACCAAAATGACCAAATTTAAATTTGAAATATATTTGATTAGTGTAAAAAAAAAAAAAAAAACTTTTAGAAGGGCAAGTGCTTATCGGGCCGTGAGAATAGTTTAGGGGCAATGCTTTTGACTTGGGAGGAAGACAACACAGAGTAATACAGGTTCGAGTCCCAAACCCAGCCCAGCCCTTGGAGACTGGTCTCCGGTTTGAAGCGCATTGTAAACGATTAATTAAATAATACATCTCTAAAAGAAAACGTTATTCACGCCATTTTACAGTGGTGGCTAAAATAAACCCGACTCGAGATCATAATTTTACAGCTGTCTGCCACAGACGTGTGTGCGGTTGTTCTGCGTTTTACACATTTGTGTGGGTGGGTGTGTGTGTGTGCGTGCGTGCGTATATATATATATATATACACACACACACTTTCGTGCGCTCATTCTCCAGATGTGTTATTTTGACGGCCACTGACATGCGTGCAGACTTTTGGTTATGGCCCCAGGTATTCTACCTGAACTGGAACCTGAACGTAGTTGATTTTGAAGCATTTAAAAAGAACTAAAGCGCGCCATTTACTGTGACGTTTAAGAAGCGCATGATAGCGACAGGGAATGCAGCCTGCGCGTGCCGAGGCTCCATGCTCTGAAAAGTAAACATTATTTGTATGTCTGTATCAGGCAAGGTCATGCCTACTACACAGGGGTGGGCTGGGAAACAAAAGAGGCCCTGGAAATCATTTTCAAAGTGCCCCCACATTACACATTTTCAGCAAGCCCAACCCTTTTCCTACGAGAACATTTGGAAATACAGCACACACGAGGCCCAGGGTTCAGAGTTCCAGAGTTCCCTATAGGTCAGTCCAACCCTCCAAACCTTGGATCTTCTGGGTTCTGTGGTAGCGAGTAGGATCAATTTAGGCGACATGTTAGAAGTTGTGGATGTGGGTCTGAATCTGGTGCTTCTTCTCACTTTCGGTATCCGCTACATTAGCCCACCTCAGATGCTTCTATGGTGGGTGCAGGCTGGAGGACAGGATTACTTGTTGGTCATTTTCGAAGCATCAGTCTCTGTGTAGGAGGCCTTTGTCACAGCCTCCTTGTTTAGGGGGTTTACTCACCTCGATGGCCATTGCTCCCTTTGTGGTGGGTACACAGGAGAGAGAGAGGGTCAGTAACCGTAGCCTTGAGAGCGATTGTCCAGGTGCCCCATCAACACCCCAGGACCCTAGCAGCCTTTCTGAAGCCCCTTAGTTGCACCTTTCCAACAGTTGGACAGACCCACACCCTGGCTTAGGGTGTTGTATACGAGATTCTCCATGGAATGGCCAGTGCTTTCACTGCGCAAGCGGCGGTTAATTCCTTTTTGGCGCAAGTATATAGTGCCTGTCCAATCTTTGGATCCCTTCAGTAATTAAGTACTCTCATGAAGAAGAGGGACAGTGGTAATACTCTGATTACCTACGTTAATCTTCATTACTGCTAGTCTTCCTTGTCATAATACCAATACTCTCCTCTCCTTTCCTTTCCTTTCCTTCCCTGGTCGCAAGATCGCCCGGCTCCTTTGGTATAGGTTGGAGGATTATAGAACAAGTCAGTTGCTTTATACCATGGGCTGTGATAGAGAGAGGCTATAGAAAAAAAAGGTGTTCTGTTAGAAGTAGGATGTCATTCAATAAGTACCATAATGAGGAAGAATGGGACCAGGACTAATGACGATTACCAAAGCTTATGCTTGGGTTTTGGAAAGTGCAGACAACCCAATAGACAGAAATCAGCTAATTCTGTAATTCTGGGGGAAATTTGTGCACAATCCCAGGCAACATAAGGATTGCCAGACTAGTGCAGGAAACCAGAGCAGCCAGAGATAGGAACGTGAGGCTGGGACTTTGAAAAAGGAGCAGCAAATCCCTAATTTAGAAGCAGGGTGACAAATGTCTATTTCGAAAGTGGCCCAAAACATACATGAGGAACAGGGGAAAGTTTTAGAGGCAGTGGAGTATGAATAACACTGGCAGGGAACACACAAAAACGTATCCGCTGCCACCCAACTGTTGCCACTCTTATAATAGTTAATCTAACGTACCAGTATATACCCTATGGCACGTTGCAGATCACGTAGCCCAAAGCCCCCTCTCCCCCACACTTTGTATTCTGGGACTGGTAATTTTGTTTTTTGGCCTGTTCTAAATTCCGAACTGCAGGTCGCAGAATTCAAGTTGAAAACCCAACAGTGCGCGAGCATCTCCCGAACACATGGGGCATGTTAATCGGAAAATATTGCTAATTTAATGGAGGGCACAGGTCCATCTGCAAAAGCCGCTCAGTTTACGCTACCACCCGACCACCACACCACAAGACAAGCATCACTTAAGCACGCACAAATCAGGTACAGCATAGCCAGCACCAGTGGCATACATAGAACAAGTCAAGTACACGTTTAATCCACACATACTATAGGCATCACTTGTAGCTGCAGTACGAACTTCACCCATAAACAGAGGGAAGGGCACAGAACTTACTGCAATAGTAGAAGTTGCTTCGCGCAGAAACAGCGGTAAGAGTATATTTCTTAAATTAAGTGGGTCCCAATATCTTGTGGAGGAGGATGGGGAGTCCAATGGCTGACAAAGTTTAAAGGGTTTTAACTGGGCATTTAGGTTTCGGCTTACTTTATTTGTTCTGCTCTGCTAATGTGGAGGACACATGCCCCTTTCATTGGTTTATCTACATAGATGCCAAACCTTATCCAATCCTTTTGGGAGAAATTGATACAGTCCTGGTTTTAACTTTATTTACTTTATATTCCAGGGCTTCTAGTTCTTGGCTTTCCCATTAAACCCCCGAACTACACGTCCCAGAATGCAAAGTTATAATCGGATTGGTGCTTCCAAATGCAATCGATAATATTGTCATATATGTATATAGGCTTTTGTCACAGAATCAAGACACACTGAGACCATGCCATTTTAGTCATATTTTCCCTTATGGAAACGTCAGTCTTCATAAACTAAATGTTGCGTCATTTAACATATGCATTTGCCGGCCAAAGACAAACCTCTCCCAAAGGTGTCGAGTTATCACAGACTCGTTTTCTCCTGCTTTCTTAAGTTATTTTGGGGTTCATGCAATGCTTGCCCGCCCCCCATAGTTAATCCGGGAAGTCACCCACTGTCATGTTCATTAGGAAATATGTTTCTGAATTGAATCGGTGCCCCGCCCCATGGACTGGACACTCAGCAAGCTGAGGGGTGGATGGGTGGGGGAGGCGGTGGTCAGCATGATCCTCCTTCAAAAGCCCACAGGTGCAGGGAAATGAAGTGCAGCAGATCCGAGTTTGGAAAGGGCGATTAAAAGCAGTTTAACTGGCCGGGTTTGGACTGGCAATTGTGCAGTGTCCAGCTGGCCATGCCCATAAGGACAGAGTGAGCCAGTGTAATCATTTAAAATATTCCGTAGCGATTACCAAAAATGCAGCAGCCTCAACCCTCACATTCTCCCCCTCCCTCAAAGAAAAGCAACCCCAACCCCGCCCCCCGGCCTTATTTAAATGTGTCGACTTTCTTGTACTTTAATTAGCATAGTTTATATTTAGAAAACGTTTGATTATCCGAGACGTTACACATTGCGCCTCAATAATGTGCCAGCCAATTAATGCTTTACTCTGCCGGAAACCTCGCGCCTTTGATTGCTCAGTTTTTGTTAAAAACACACCTAGTGAGAGTACAAAGCAATCAAATACCCCCAAAATCCAAGCGCCACCAGAGCTCTTACCTGAAGGATCTCAGACTCTGCAAGTGGCTGACGTTGGCAAGAGTGTGGAGGGGGGGGGGTGCACGGCCCGCACCAGAACACTAGGGCGCGTGCGTTTCCTATCATGTCCACCCACTTTGCGCAGACGCGAGCCACAAACCCACAGACAGAACGCAATGCGATCCACACCGAGGCTGGATCTGGATGCTAGACTCCTGTTCCGCCCTCCCCCCACTCAATCCCCTATCCCCAGTCAGTGCACAGCCCACCACAGCCTGTCTGGCTGCACCCGCCCGAACGGCAAACCTTCACTAGAACAAAGAGGTTTGTACGACACGAACGATGTCTCAGAGAGTCATTTAAGTACGTTACAAAGTAAAAGTACTAATAAATGAACATTGCAATTTCCAATCATAAATATAATGAAGCAAACACGTGCAGCTGGCCAGGCCACACATCCATCATGGATGTATCATTTCCCAAAGAAAAGAGGCCCTACGTGCACGTGGCCTACCGGGGAAACTCCCTGTATCCCAGTGGGCCAGTCCAGGCCTGCTACTACAGAACAGCGGGTAGAATCTAGTGAGGTGCGAGTAGCACCTGGGATGTGCGCATGAGTTGGTCTGTTTTCCTGGCTCACATGCAACACGATGTGTGTCTTCAGGCAAATCTGTTACCCCCCTTTACCCCAATAGGATACACCATTGCAGCCTCTCGGGCTGCACGTTCTAATTTTGGCATGCTGCATTCTTTTACCCATGGATTGTTAACGATTTGCATTGCATGGGTACATTTTGCAGGCAAATGCAAACGATTTACATTCGTGCTTTTTTTTAAAAGGTAAGTAAGGTGTGGGGGTACAGGAAAAGTTGGGAGGATGAATTGGGTTAAACAAATTGTGAACCTGCATTCGGGAAGATGCCGGTCGTGAAAATCAGGCATAGGGCAGGCGTGTACATCCTTATATTGTGCATATATGTACAATACCAAGAAAGTGATGGTGGGTTTCAAAAGGTTTGGAAAAAAAAAACTTTCACCTTAAATGGGAAAGTAGGAAGGATCATTTCTTGGTGTTGTGAAAATATGGCCAATTGCTCCAATCAAAAGGCTTTCAGGACTATATTGCACTGATGATCCCTAATAAGGGTGAAACCAGGTATGTAATTGTCCTGGCAGCCTGTCCGTCTTTGGTTGATTAATCGATGTATAAAGTAGTATTAAAAAAATAATGACGAGGCTCTTGGCTTAAAGCTGGTCTGTTCGGTGACACCTTTACCTTGGTTCCTTTTTCTTATGTAAGTTTAATGTTAAGTTAATAAACCTACTTATGTTGCCTGTCGTGTCTTGCTGGAGTATGGCGGCAAAGAGCCAAGAAACCGCTCAAAAATGTATAGGAAAAAGAATACTCCCCGAGACCTGCGCCAGTTAGTTTAACATTCTCAAATTTAATCACACATTTTACAGGGCGCCCCTCCTAATGATACGTGTTTCGGCAGATTGCCTTTATCACACGTGAAAGAATGTACCCTTTTGGAAACGCGATTTTATCAAAGAGGATATTCAACTCAAAGTGTAAAGGAAGCGTATAGAAGAGCAAGGGAACTCACTCAAGACCAAACTCTACACAACAGCAAAAAGCAGGACCCGTCAGAACCAAACAAAGTGGGTTTCATAACGTTATAACAAAGGTGTTAAAGAAACATTGGTACTTATTGAAATTGGATGAGAACATTAAAGAATATGTGGACGAGAAACTGAACATGATATTCAAGCAAGCAAACACTCTAAAAACCAAAGTGAATCTGTCACTACTACCAAATATAATAAACCAATGGATAAAACATGGTTACAATCAGATCAGATTGGATTCAGGAAATGCGGCACATGCACCATGTGTCGATTTGCACATGAGCAGACTAAAGAATTTCATGATATTAGTGGAAAAACAATCACAATCAAAGAAGGAATTAATTTCAGGACAAAGTTTGTGATTTATGGTATTATATGTAAATGTTGCAAACTACATTGGGAGCACGAAAAGAGAACTTAAAATTCGAATTAGAGAACATCTGGTGAAAATTGGGAGTCAAGATCCCAAGTTTCCAATAGCGCATCATTGGCAAACAGTACACCAAATGGACAACAAGTCACCAATCAGATTCATAGGATTGCAAAGAATAGACCTTGGAAGAAGAGGTGGTGACAGAGTGAAAGCACTCAGACAAGCAGAAGCTAGACTAATCTGCAAATTTAATACTACAGTCAAGGGTCTAAATTCAGACAATGAAATGGCATCCTTCCTATGAGCTAATTATAACAGGAGATCACAAATATGAAGGATGAAGAAACTCAATATTTGAATTCACATAAGCACCATCATTGTAACTACTAATAATGAATGTACTAATATAATTTAAATCTATCGTGATGTCCAGAATGGATCGCCTGAGAAATGTTAAATCAAGGACATAAGACAGACAATATGAGATTATACATGCCTCATGTATCTGAAGCAATTTCCGAATTTTGTTTATTGGCATTTATTATTTGTTGATTAGGATTTGTGGTAATTGGTTGTACATGCGATTTTGTAGTACAAGAATTCGGACAGTGCACATACTGGTGCAATCTGCCAAATACTTTGACTAGAATATAGTGGAGGTACAGAACCCGGGAGGCGCATGCTCGAAACGCGCTAGAGCAGATATGAATTTTAAAAAAAGGGGGGTACCACACAGATCTGTTTCTGCGCCACAGGAAGTATCACTCAAAACTTGTTTTTTGCATTTTCTTGCATTATTTTGCATGCTTTTTTATTTTTGGTTACAGCCCATGTTGATAACACGTGTTTCGGCACTCTTAGTGTGCCTTTTTCAAATCTGGGCAATAGATTCTCTACAGGTTGCTATTACAAGCCGAACAACAACACCTAAATGTAATTTGCATGATTATTTACAGTGCGAGAGAAAGCATATTTATCAAAAAATAATTTCCATCAGTTATCACAGTGCAAAGTAAAGCATGTTTAACATCATAAATTTCGATCATGAAAATAAAAATGACCACATACCATCATGACGACCAGTTGAAGGGTTGATACATACGTAATGGTAAGTATTCCGAGGGAGATGGGAAAGGCAGAGAGAAAAAGGATAAGGCGGGGAGGGACATTGTGGTAGAAATGAATAAGGGAAGAGAAGGAAAGAAAAACAACATATAAGAGTAGAGTTAGCGCTACTTAGCTTTGAAAGTTCCATTTGTCTAGTAATGTGATTAAATACAAATGTTCTCCAAATAGGGCTTACCTATCTCTTGGTGTTCAAAGTCTCTCTAATAACGTAGTTTGTGCATATGAAACAGGAGTCCCATCAGACTCATAAGCGATGTTCATACTTCTCCGACGGGCGAGAACGCTTAAACTGAGCCTCAGCCCGTCATTACTTCCTGACGATAATGAAGAAAAACCAGAAAATTGGCTGCAACCGAAATTAGGCTTCAGAAAGTGTGGACCGTGCACTATGTGTAAGCATGCGGTCACCATGACTGACAACTTCGAGAACAAAAATGGGATCAAAATTAAAATACGAGAACAGATTAACTGCCGTACAAAGTACGTGATCTATGCGATCATATGCATTTGCAGCAAAATTTACATAGGAAGCACGATACGAGAGCTTCGCACGAGAATACGTGAGCATTTGGCAGTGATTGGAAGCCAGGATAAAAATCTACCATTGGCAGAACATTGGCAAAAACTTCACCAGATGTATTGTAAGCAGGACATAAAATTCATTGGTTTAAAAAAGGTGTCCTTGGGATGCCGAGGTGGAAACCAAGAACTACGATTACGACAAGAAGAAGCAAAACTAATCAATTATTTCAGATGTATAGAAACCGGTTTAAATACAGATAATGAGATGTCCAATTTTCTTTAAACAACCCTGGTAACAACAACATCAAAATGAGCTATGTCAGATAATGAGAAATCGAAACTCTAGTATAAAAAAATGTCTATAGACATGCCTACGATGTAATTCATGTATCTTCAGAAGTAATGAAATGTTGGATCGTATCCAAGTCATGTTGCTCACATGTAAACAGCTTGCTTAATAACTCTTGCACACAAAAAATTGGTAATCAGTTGTAACCAAATAATAATATTTGTATCCAGAGGAGAATATGAAATCCATACATCAAGAAACACATATGCAGTTAGATGTTTTGATAGTAAAAAGTGCGTAAATATGTATCGGGAACTACAGTCCCCATGATGCTCTGGGAGAAGGACATGCACGTGACCCTATTGTATACATACAGGCCTATTTCGTGTTTCCACCAAAGCATAAAAAGAACTCCTTTTTATTATCGGGAACTACAGTCCCCATGATGCTCGGGAAAAGGACATACACATGACCCCATCGTATACATACAGGCCTATTTCCTGTTTCCACCGGAGCATAAAAAGAGCTCCTTTTTATTATAAATTGATGCCCAAGCCGCAGCATTAGTGCTGACAAAAATCTGCACGTTAAAATGTAATACACATTGCAACTGTTCTTCTGAAACAACGTGACACGGATCAGTAGAGGTAATGTATCCCAACCCATGGCCGACGGCAGGGTGACAATGGAAATCAAAGTCAGACAAACTGGTTGCCGTTGCAACAGTATACATACTTCCCACTCCAAACAAAGCGAACTCCTAGTAAGACACGCCACGTGCTGCCGGAACCATGATATTCTAGGTAAGCCCTAACGCCAGGGAGAGACCACCCATTTTAATTCCCAATCATGTTAAGATCCGTATACGGGAGAAGGCGGTTATAGTGGGCCGCAGTATTCTGGGTACGGTAAACTACGTGCATACAGAACTTTTGTTAGTAAGCTTAATTTTACATGCGCACAGCGAAAAGGCGTTCTCAGCCGGCAGCTGTGCTTTCTATATGTTAGATTTCGTCAAAAACGTAACTGCATTAAAATACTGCAATGTGCATGGCAAAACAGAAATAATGACCTGGAAAGGATTTCAGTATGCACCAGTTTAAAACAGAATTTCAGAAAAAAGCAAATGCATTGTTTTGCATAGTTTTAGGTCTACAAACAATATAATGACAATCCGGGAGTGTACGAAGGAAAACTAACCCATTCCCCAAATTACATCTTTTCACTTTTACAAGTACGAACATCGCTTATGAGTCTGATGGGACTCCCGTTTCACATGCTCAAACTACGTTATTAGCGAGACTTTGAACACCAAGAGATAGGTAAGCCCTATTTGGAGAACGTTTGTATTTGATCACATTACTAGACAAATGGAACTTTCAAAGCTAAGTAGCGCTTACTCTACTCTTATATGTTGTTTTTCTTTCCTTCTCTTTCCTTATTATTTTCTACCACAATGTCCCTCCCCGCCTTATGCTTTTTCTCTCTGCCTTTCCCATCTCCCTCGGAATACTTACTGTTACGTATGTATTAACCCTACAACGGGTCGTCATGATGGTATGTGGTAATTTTTATTTTCATGATGGAAATTTATGATGTTAAACATGCTTTACTTTGCACTGTGATAACTGATGGAAATTATTTTTTGATAAATATGCTTTCTCTGGCACTGTAAATAATCACGCAAATTACATTTATGTGTTGTTCGGCTTGTAATAGCAACCTGTAGAGAATCTATTGCCCAGATTTGAAAAAGGCACACTGGGGTGTTGAAACACGTGTTATCAACATGGGCTGTAACCAAACATAGAAAAGCATGCAAAATAATGCAAGAAAATGCAAAAAAAAAGTTTTGAGTGATACTTCCTGTGGCGCAGAAACAGATGTGTGTGGAACCCCCCCCTTTTTTCATTTTTGACATTCGAAGTAGGGGAACTCTGAGTCTTCGTTTCCAGTGCACATCATTGCGACACGACAAGCTGTTATTTTACTGTAAGGACACAGAGGTTTAAGAGTGTGGTCAAAAAAGCTCCCCAAGTTTGCATACAGATATGAATTTACATGAACTTAAATAGCTCTACCTTAAGGCGCAGTACTTTATAATAGAAGAGAGAGTAACAGTAAATTAGTATACTAAAATGTAGTGGCAATATAAGTGAACTCATTTTCGACGTGGCTATAAGCCAACATTGCAATTTAATTTTAACACACTGGGGGCCTCATTACGACCCTGGCGCTAAGTGTTTAACGGCGCCGTAAAAGGCTGCGGCGCCGTTAAACACTTAGCGCCTTACTACGAGGTCCCTTTGCGGGACCCGACCTGAACGGCTGGTCTAGACCAGCCGTTAAAGTAGGGACCCGCAAAGGGACCTTGGTGCTAAGTACGGTACCGCAATTTGCGGTACCGTACTTAGCACCTTCCCCATTCCCATAGAGCCCTATGGGGCGAAAATGGGAATGGGGAAGGGCCATGGTTCAATGGGGAATTACCGCCCCGCCAACCTTGGAATGGGGTGGTAATTCCCCATTGAACCATGGCAGACCCGTTACAACACCGGCACCAACCATGGTACAAATAGCGCCAGTGTTGTAATGAGGGCCCGGGTAAATTAAGATTATTCACACAGCAGGTTCTTAAAAATCATTAATACATTACAAGATTCCTAATTCAAAATCCACCTATTATAGTGCAATAGACTGGGTAACATGTGCATTCCCGTAAGATTATAACAAAAAGTAGAACAAGATGGCGGTGCTAATACACAAACAGAAAGCGTAGGCGGCTAGCCGTCCGTGTGGTCGCCACGACGACCGATCACAACAGTGTACGAAAACCATGACAACAGCTACATACATATTAACTACAGCAGTGGCGTCCGGTGAGGAAAACAGCCAACACGTATGACAGCAGCAATTACGGTAAGAGGCTGCGATCGTTCGAGCAATAGAACTAACAACTAGGATTAGGACGTTAGTTAATATAATGCTATAATATTCAAATTGTATAGGAATAGTAAAAATATCGGAAGAGTGAAACATATGATGAGTCTATCTATAAATCAGAAATTTCCACACTAAGGCAGAGCTCGAACTCACAATTGTGGGAAATAATAAAAAGAGCACTTTAAAAACTTTGATCCATACTACATTAAGAATGCGAATTGTCAAATATCAATGATACCTTATTTTTGGCTAATTTAATAAACGTATACAGGTTCTGTGGGAAATGTCGAAATGTTATAAAAGGCAACTCCGAGCATACGCGTGTAAGTGAGCACATGATACCAAAGTGCAACAGCAATTAAGAACGCAAGTATGATATGAAATTAGCTGGTTATAGTTACTTTCAGAGCTAAAGGGCAACAAGGATTCACTCATTCAATAAGTATAATATTAGGCAAGCAGATATGATACCAGAGTACATGCACAGCAATATGCAACCTATGTCTTCCTTATTTTAAGGATCTCACCCATGATAAATGCGAAACTTGAGAGTAACAAATCTAGGATGACATATGGTAAGAAATTTTGAATATAATGTCAAATTCATCGATTAATAAATGCAATGGAACAAGCAACACATGAACTGACAAGGTTTATTTTCTGTTCTTTTGCCTCCCCCCCTTTTTCAACCCGTAACAATCCTTCCCTACACCAACCCTCAATGTCGGTCTTTCGTATTTTGTTATAATTATATAATCTATGAATTGATGGAAAAATATCAATTTCTTTTTCACGTGATAACGTAATATATGTTCACTTTAAAATGTGCATTTATGTGACAGATATAATGTGATTATAGAGAACTTGCCCTGATTTGATAAAGGCGATCTGCCTAAACATTTGTCATTTGGAGGGGCACCCTGTAAAATGTGTGATTAAACTTTGAGAATGTTAAACTAACTGGCGCAGGTCTCCGGAGTATTCTTTTTCGTATGTATAAAGTAGCACTGCCCTCATAGACAAAGACAATTTCCTGGAGAAAAAGGTTAGCATTTGAGCTAATTTGCAAATCCACAATGCCTTGTTGTTGTGGCTCAGAACTAGAGGTGAACTTCCAGCGATGGCTACTAGGTGGCGTTGTGGAATGTGAGAATTTCATTATATATATATATATACACATACACATACACACACACCCACACCCCTTCATTTATTTGGGGTGCACTTCTGTGCACCCCATTGACACTTGTTTTTGTATTTATAGAATAGAGTATATTGCTTTGAACGGACACTACAATAGAATATATTGGTAGCAGTTACCAGCAGTCCCATCACTTGTGCTTTTCAAACGTGACTGCTAAAACGAAGGATGATGCACATCCTGGTTGATGGAGTGGAATTGTTTGGAAAACTGGAAGGGGTTTATGAAGGCTGACAGTTACATGGATGATATTATATATTAATTTATTTTCTTGTTTAAAGCGCAGAAGAGGGAAAATCTGAGTATGCCTTCCGTCCCGAAAGACACCCCAACTGGAAGAAGCACCAACAACAACATGGCCGTAGATCATACGAGCTGACAGCAATTCCCACTGCTCCCACGATGCAAAACTACCATGAAATATTCGCTGTTAGCAGACCTTACAACCCTGCAGCAATACAAACTCTACCCAGAGTGAACGAAGACACACAAGACAGAACTGGAACCGGCTACATGGAAAGATTCGACCAAAGCACCAAGAAGTCATGCCTGAAGTCGTTAGAGACATCATGACGACATCGCTACGTTAGACAGGAAGCACACGTGCAATCCGCACATTCGGGACACTCACACACCCAACCTACACGAAGAACACACGCGTACAGCTCTATAAGTTAGAGGACAGTGACATATGCATACTGTCTGTGCGTTTATTATTTTGCACCTTAGGCTTATAGCAGCAAAGCAGGAACGCAAGACCCAAGAAGAGCTTGTGCACATGCTTGCAGACGCTTACATGCAACTAACCCTGTGGCGTGACTGGAGCACTCAAGGGACGTGGGACCTTGAAGCCATGATGCACTAACCTATGGACACTGTGGAAAACACCTAGTAGAAACCAGATTAGGCCTGAGAAAATCCAGTAGACCATGATCGTCTTAGAGAAATCTAAAGCCCACCACAAGATGCTGTGCAAGCAGAACAGCTACGGTAGGAGCGACGACACTGCCAAGGCGAACGACATGCCACACGCAGAGCCAAGGTGATACCGGCTGCAGCAAGGAATATTCCTTGCAAAATACACTAATTCGAAGCGATTGAGCTTGCAAGAGTGGTCTCCAAAGACGTGACCTGGCCGAGCTGATACTGGGCCAGGAATCGGAGGCTGGGAAGGAGCAGCCGTCCCATGACCAGACAGCGGTTTGCAACAAATTTGCTACTCTCTAGCTACTCTTGTACGATTGGGAATGGAACGCTCTCATGGCATTAGTCTTCTACACACGATTGTAAACGCTGACACATAGTTTCACCTCGCTGACACATAGCATACATGTAGTACAAACAGGTGTCTCGCGGGCTGGGAACCAAGCTTGTCCCAGGATTGGGGGCCAGTGGCCTGGCCAATCAGACACCTTTGGTCTAGGGGCAGATAGCGGGGGTTACTGACCCATCACCGGGCTTGCTCACTGTAACATTTTCAGAGTAGCACATTTTCGGGGATGATCCAAGCACACCACCTGACCCCGGTTCATCCACTAATATAACTCCTCTATAGGTTCCTATACGGGTAATACCACTCAGTGACCTATCATGAGTGGCAATAGGTTTTCTGGGAAGAGCCTAATGAGTGACGAAGGTTGTGATATCACAAGGTATGAAAACTGGCTTGCGAGCCAGAGTTCTCCGAGATGTGCTTGGACTTTCTTCCATGTATATGACCCCTGTGTGTTTGTTGTCTGTAATAAATCCCAGTGAGATTTTGCTACTTGTATTGACCTCAACTTCTTTGGGACAAGGGAAGGAGTTAGAGCCTTCCGTGAGCTCCATGTCCGCAGACTCCTAGCACGGCTCTGCCTGCCTAGGGTTCCCCCTAACAGTTGGAGGCACTGCTGAGATCGTTTGTGACGTCAGCCCGGCCAGGTGCTGCCTCCTTAGTTGTCGGACCTCGGAGGACTGCAGGAACCTCGCAGGAATTGTGAGACAACCGGACAGCGCAACCAGAGATTGGTCGTCAGTAGATGACTTCAAAATTATCCCGTCCGCGGTTGGCGGGGTGTCCAAGCAGTCCAGAGGGGGCAAGACAAGCAGATATTGGGGAGCCAGCAGTCGAGCAGCACCGGCAGACGCTGAACAAAAGTAAGTGTAGTCCACGCAATCAGCAACACATTCTTTTCAGTGGGGTTGTGTACATACGACAGGGGAGATGTAAATTGTGATAAGTGTTGGTATTGAAATTGTGGTAGCATGTGGGTAGGGACCGGAGCAGATATAGAAGTCCCTTTTCTATGTTTATTGAGCGTTCGGGTTCTGAGGCAACAGGTTCCTGTGTTAAGTAGGGATCGTTCACCCGATAGGCTCGGACATTGAATGTATATGTAGATGTGGGGTATTCCTATGAGTTGGACGTTTTAGTTCGGAGCATAGATGCCGTATCCCTGTGAGGGTTAGCTGGAGCTCTCCTAAATTGCAGAATATACATTAACTGGTTAAGTCTCCATGGAGGAGACATATCACACGTCAGGTGACAAGGAGGGTGCAGTTTAATCACAGAGATGACGAGCATACTCCACTCATGAGAGGTAGGAAGACAGCTGTGGGGTTTTTAGGGCCTTTGTGGGTTCTTGATGTGGGGTTGAAGCAACGGGTCATTGCACTGTGTGCGCACAAAATGTCTATCATATGTTAAATTTTTGCTTGGTGATGTCACCCATAGGTCGGTGCATAGGACGGTGTGTTGTAAACGGTGAAGAACTAGCAGTACGGCATTTGGATTGGTAGACAGATGAACAAGTGGTGGTGCGTGGAAGATGCATGAGCATGATTGAGGGGGTGTGCCGGAGAATGGCAGCTCTGCTGAAGGCGGGGCGGTACACAGAGTATGCAAACATAAGTTACAGAGCCATGCAGGCTCGTAAACAGCAAAAAGTCATACAGTACTGTATCACAATTAGCTAACTGTATGGAGATATTCAAACTGTGGCATATGTTTCAGGAGGACAGGCCATGGATGATGAGCTTGCAGGAGGTGAAGGAGGATGGAGCGGATACCCCCGCTCTGTTTCCCGCACAGCCTAGCATAACATCCGATGACAGAGGAGGAGGAGGAGGAGGAGCAGGGCATATATCCGTTAAGAGAATTAAAAGCAGCAGAAGGATACTCAAACTCTACATATAAACCGCCCCCATGTGCCCAAAGCGAGTGACAGCGAGGCACGAGTGAGGCAGCCAGCAGCCCCGGCCTCAACGAGGAAAGGTTGAGGCGCGCATAGACAGAATTTGCAGGAATAGGCCCAGAAGAGTGGGTAGCGGCACAGGTACTCTTCAGGTTAAAAGGCGTCACCACAGGGGAGGCAGAAGGTGCAAAAAGGGCAATAGAAAGCTTGGAGCTAGGACATGGTTGCAGAGGAAGGGCAACATAGGTAGAAGAGGAGAAGCAACTGCAGGGAGACAAGGAAACAAAACTCGAAGAGGCAGACAAGGAGTGGAACAGAGATAGCGAGAGAACTGGAATTAGAGGACAAAGGTCGAAAGGAGCATTTGCAACTGTTGGAGAGGGAGTGGAGAGACTTAATGGAGAAAAACATGAGGGTTGAGAGGCAAAGGAGAGATATGGTTAAGGGGAGGGAGGGAGTAGAGAGCATGGGAGAAGGAGAGGGAGAGGGAGATGGAGCTATGAAAAAAGAAAATACTATTTCAAGCAACACATAGGTATGAGGAGAAGAGGTTGAAGGAGTTAAGGTTGGCAAGGACGGTTAGAGAACGTGATCAGGGAAACGAGGATGAGCGGGCAATTAAAAGGGCTAGTGAAGCAATAAAAGCAGAACTAGGAAGCAAAAGGGGAGATTAAGAACAACAGGGAGGACAAGACAATAAGAACACATCTAAGGGAAGCCCCATAGATGGTGCAAATACACTTAAGGTAAGTACAGCAAGAAGTGGCATCGCACACATGGGAGTACGGGAGGGGGGAAAATATGTGCAAATTAACGGATATTGATCTTAACACAGTAACGTTATGCTACCCAATTATATGCAAATTAAGTTTTTTGAATGGATTCTGAAATATGGACGTAGAGTTGGACGAGGACGGTAGCAACAGTGACGGAAAGAGGGAGGGGCCCAGTAAACTCTAACACGAACAAGGGAAGGGACCTCGTGGGAGTGCATGTCCCAAGAACAGAGGGGTGGGGGACAGGACACGGGCAAACAAACTCAAAACATAACAGAAGGGGAAGTCCCACAGATGCCATACAACAACAGGCGTAGGGACTTCTCATGGCGCAGAAGAGATGGTGCCACGATCGTACGAAACAGAGGACACTCATGCCAGCAGGGGGGCTGGCAGGGGCACAATACATACCACAACACACGTAATACAGCCAATAGACATAGGTACGGAAATTGAGGACGAGAGGGAGCCCATTCAGATAAGACAGTACAGACGGACACCTGAAGAACGGGCTGCATACTTGCAGATGCCGCTACTGGTGTGGGGGGGGGGACACGACCACAGTACGTGCCCTGGAAGTACACAGATAAAGAGAATATTAAGTGCATGCTACTGTCATGCACCGCAGTGCTTGGCCACTGTGGACAAGATGGAAAACGGGCCACCACCATTGACTGTTCCGGCACGCTTATCACGTTTCCTGTGTCGCCGGTTATATTCACTTCCCTCCGGTGGCTCGAGTGCGTTGCAACTGCAGAGTTTTCTTACTGCTACTCCGACGCTTAGAAATCTCCCTTTACTCAATTTTCTGTTTCCCCTCTACTCTCCAGTTTACTCTTGCTTTCTTTCATTCTTACTTTTGCCTTTCTTTACTTCCGTTAGGCTTCCCCCTGTCTCTTTCCCTCCGGTGCTCCTCCTCCCGGCTCATTCCTTCCATTCTCCACTCTGTGCCTTGCACAGGGCTTCTACTTATCTTCTCCTTTCCTCCAGTGCATTGTTTCCGGAACCCCCTCGGTTTCCAGATTTACCTGCTTCAGAGTTGGTCTGTTCATTGTTTCCTCGCATTCCTACGCCTCAAGGATTCCCTTGCTGCCTTCGGATACTCCTACTTCCTTGACATCCACGGAGCACCAGGATCTTCTAATATTCTGGGTTTTTTGCTGTGTCGGCTTTTTCCCCCATTCGGCTGTCCTGCAAGGGGGTCTACGTCATAAGATCTTGTGACTGTGGCTACAGCTTCCTTCCGTGGCATGCCACAGCCTAAAAAAGAAAAACCCTGGAACAACCCAGTGTCTGGCGCAAGAATGACACCTACCTTACGGATACCTCAAATACAGGTGAGGAGAGTGGAACCAGTGATTCCGGGGAGTATGAGGGTAGTTGTGACAGCTACCCTCATTAAGTGGGGGAGCATGGAAATGGATTTATGAAATGGGGAAAATAACGGCTGTGCACAGGTTGGTGCTGGCCGATGTCAAGGTGTTACTGGTCTCAATATTGGGTGACGCAGCTGACATCTGGAAGAGGGCGGGCTTCCCAGCGGTGACTACCCAAAACACAGAACACGACGGGTCACCATTTGTGAATTGCAGGATAGCAGTATGGCAGGCACTGCGGACACAGTACCCCGACACGTCAGACATAGGGACAATTACATCACGCAAGATGCGTGACAATGAGGATCCCGTTAATTATATTCAAGAGATTCAGGAGCTTTGGCGTCTTGAAACTAGAGAGACGTGGGGTAAAACAATACCGATCTTTTATCATATCTTAATGCAAGGATTACCAGAGCCAGTACAAAAACATTTGAAATAATTGGTGGGAATGGGGGCGAAGGCGTGGCCAGAAATACAACTCACCATAGTGCACCATTGTAGGCTATGGCAAGAAAAAGTAAAGCAAAAGGCAGAAGAAAGGAAGGCAGATGAGGCAAAACTTGTCCAAAAGAAATTGTCAAAATATGCACTAGAAGGAGCATTACTAATGAGCCCCAGCCCACAAACGCAAACAGTGACCTCCCAACCTAAGCCTCAGGTTCAACAGAAACCACAGTACAGTGCCATGCAGCAATACGCACCGCCCATGGGAGGAGGCGGATACCAACAGAATTATCTGGGCAGGGGAGGGTTCCAACATGGATGGGGTTTTGGCCCACAATCACACCAACCAATGGGGGGATTTAGGGGATACACACAGCAAATGTCACAGGGACAAGGTGAGGGAGGAGGAGCCACCATCCTTCTATAACAGAGTGATACAGATGGGCTTGGGTAATGTCCAAACAGAAAGCACAGTCTTACAGTATGTAGATGATCTCCTCATTTGCAGCACCACTGAGGAAGAATGCAGGAAGGACCCAGTGCACATGCTCACTGTGCTAGCAGAAAAATGGTACAAGGTAGACAAGGCCAAACTACAGTACTGCCAAAGGGAAGTACTGTACATTGGACAGTTGATATCCAAAAATGGCAGGCACATAGCCCCAAAAAGGGCACAGACAATTCTTGACACCCCACAACCTGAAACAATAAGGGAACTACTGCAGTTCCTTGGATTATACAACTATTGTAGAGCATGGACCTTTGATTATAGCACCTATACGTGTCCACGTCTCAGAGCCCTAAAAGAAGCACAGAGAGAAACAAAACAACTAGGGTGGACAAGGGAGATGACGGAGGCATTCAACAAACTAAAAGAGGTGATATCCACAGCTCCAGTTCTAGGGACCTCAGATTACAAAAAAATAATTCTTCCCGTTTTCACACTCCGACGGCGTGGTTATGAAAGCAGTACTAACACAGAAAACAAGCATGGGCCACAAGTCAATTTCCTATTTCAGTGGACAATTAGATCCAGTAATGAAAGGACACTTCCCATGCCAACAACACCTGGCTGCTGCAGCTTTTGCAGTAGAGAAGGCTTCATCAATAACCATGCGGTGCACAACCAACCTTTATGTTGAACATGCCCTCTTTGCGATCCTGCACAAGCCTAAGAGCACACTGACAACACAAAGAGCAACTGGATATGAAATCATCCTATCAAGGCCAAAATTAAAGATAGTAAGGTGCAAAAATGTAAATCCAGCACAGTTCTTGGCAGATATCCACCAACCTGGTGAATGGGCTCACGACTGCACTGAAAGCATAGAGTTTACAGTGAAACACGGAAGGTAGAGGAAGATGCACTTGAGGGGGGAGAGGTACTGTATATTGATGGGTCTTCAACAATTGATGAAGGTGATGGCATCAGGAGAACAGGAGCAGCGGTGGTCAGATTGAAGGAGGACTGGACAAGCTTAGTACTGTTGAGTGTCCGATTACCTCTACAGTATTCAGCACAGGCAGCATAATTAGTGGTACTGATACTAGCCCTACAGAGTGTGAAGGGAAGACAGTAACAATTTACTCAGATAGCGCCTACGTAACATCAATTGGCAGTTACATCTTGCTTTGCATGTTTCCGCTGTATCCAACACTAACATTTCCCCAACCCAAGCTGCAAGGACCACTTTCTCAGGTGGTACAGAAGACACTACTGACAAGGTAAGGAAACATAAGCGCAGTGTTGGAACGGACATTAAGGGAGTTGACACATACCTCACTGACACTGCACACGTAACAAACATGTGGTATAAGCACATGTCTAAAATTGGTAGGCACACTACATGGGAGAGCTGATATGTCTGCTCGCTGATCCCCTATGCCATGAGTACCTCCAGAACATTCGTAGCAACTGAAGTACCAGTAGCAACAGCACAATGTCTCCAATTCCTCGCGATGTTCCAGACACAAGGAAGGTTCTCAGGGAAGACAGCGACATTAAGATGGATGTCTAGGGCAACCTTCCCCTATGAAGATAATTACATTAAAACATTACTCATGATGAACAACTACTGGCAGCACACAGAAGCTCTACAATACATTACTGAGGTCCCAGAAAAGAGAGAAACAGAGTATCACGTTAGACTACCTGCCATGCAAGTGGAGAACGAAGGAGACAGGAGGAGAACCCGGCTGCTCGGAACGACCACAGACATTGATATATGGAAAGGTGTATACGAATGATGGATGGGAGGATGGAGTAGTGGGAAGTAAAGCAATGACATTAACGAAAGCGGCAGAGAATAAAGTGCAAGAAGAAAATGACAAGTGCCTTAAAGTATGGGACAAGAGCGCAAGTCTACTGACATGGTTGCATAAGGAAGACGGACCACTCTATCATTCCCCTAACAAAACTGGCCTTGTGCTAGCAACATGATGGCAACAACGAAGTAGGAGAAAATTAAGGCTGCAGAAGGATAGAGAAGATCCCTGAAATGGGAACAGGAACTGCAGTGCTCATGCACCACTATTGGGCCTGTGGATCTAAGGCATAAGACAAACTCCCGCCAAACTGGGGAGGAATGTGCTCCCTGGCACACGTCACCATACCCTCATTGGTTGTACCGAGAAAAGATGTGAAGATTGACAAGTTCCCCCAAATGGAAGAAGGAAATAAGAGGAAGAAGAGGTCACTGTATCCGACTACATGCCCACAACATAGCAACACTGGCAGAAAAGAGGAGATACAAAGAGTGAAGAGAGAATGGAACTACTTATGGGGACGATCAGAAGTAGCGCTGGATGAAGTACCGGCATCACACAGACTATTTAGCAGGACACAAATGTTCTTTGCATCACTACTGCATCCGGGATTACAGACATATGCAAATGCAAAATGGTTCCAAATCACATGATGGGAGCCGATTATGACAATAAATTCAATGGTGAATGGATTTAACGCAATAAATGAAAAAATAAGAGCAATAGGATTAGTGGCACTACAGAACAGATATGTTCTAGATTTCCACACTGCGATGGAAGGAGGAGTCTGCGCAAAGATAGGAAGCTCCTGCTGCACGTTCATTCCAGCCAACGAGGACAAGGGGACATTGTCAGAAGCAGTAGCACAATTGGCCCAGATGCACGCTAAAATGGAAGAAGAATCGAAGGGCACGAAGAAAGATGGGAGTTGGTTCTCTTACCTCTGGTATTGGATGCCTTCCTGGCTAGCTGACGATCAGAAGGGGATAACAGGAGGCTTGATAATAGGAGTAGCATCATTGTGCGGGATAATGATATGTATGGCAAAGTGCAAGACGACAGCAGAAGAGGTGGTGAGAATGAAGTTGCTGATGGCCTTGGAAAATGATGAGCCGATGGACAAAATATTGAGAATGAGAGGGACTAAGACAGAAGATAGCAGAATCCAACATATTATTGTACATTGCATTGGATGCATGTACATGTACTGGACATTTAAAGATCATGTCAACTACTATGGACACTTGGCCGGAATCACAAAAGTGTGGAGCTTGGTAGACGATGTAAGAAATAATGGTGGTGTGGTCTACAAGTCAACCAGAGGGGGCACTGAAGAGGGAAAATCCAAGTATGCCTTCCATCCTGAAAGATGCCCCAACTGGAAGAAGCATCAACGACAACATGGCCATTGACCATACGAGCTCACAGCAATTCCCACTGCTCCCAGGATGGACAACTACCACGAAAGATACCCTGTCAGCAGACCTTACAACCTTGCAGCAATATGAACTCTTCCCAGAGTGGACAAAGACACACAAGCCAGAACTGGAACCGGCTACATGGACAGAATCGACTAAAGCACCAAGAAGCCATGCCTCAAGTCGTTAGAGACATCATGATGACATGGCCACATTAGACAGGAAGCACACGTGCAATCTGCACATTCGGGACACACACACACCCAACCTACACGAAGAACACACGCATACAGCTGTATGAGTTAGAGGACAGTGACATACATACTGTCTGCACATTTATATTTTGCCACTTAGGCTTATCGCAGCAACGCAGGAACGCAAGATGCCAGAAGAGCTTGTGTACATGCTTGCAGAAGCTTACATGCAACTAACCCTATGGCGTGACAGGAGCACTCAAGGGACATGGGACCTGGCAGCCATGATGCACTAACCTATGGACACTATGGAAAACACATTCTAGAAACCAGACTAGGCCTTAGGAAATCCAGTAGGCCATGATCGTTTGAGAAATCTCAAGCCCGCAAGATGCTGTGCAAGCAGAACAGCTACGGCGGGAGCGACGGCACTGCCAAGGCCACAATGTTGCGAACGACATTCCACACGCAGAGCCAAGGTGACACCGGCTGCAGCAAGGAATAGTCCCTGCAAAATACAGACTAATTTGAAGCAATTGAGCTCACAAGAGTGATCTCCAAACACGTGACCTGGCTGAGCCGATACTGGGCCAGGACTCGGAGGCTGGAAGGAGCAGCCATCCAACGACCAGACAGCGGTTTGCAGCACATTTGCTACTCTCCAGCTACTCTTGTACGATGGGAATGGAACCCTCTCATGGCATTAGTCTTCTACACACTATTGCAAACACTGACACATAGTTTCACCTCGCTGACACATGGTATACATGTAGTACAACAGTTTGTCCCAGGCTTGGGGGTCTGCTGCCTGGCCAATCAGACCCCTTGGGTCTAAGAGCAGATAGCGGGGGTTACTGACCAATCACTGGGCTTGCTCACTAACATTTTCAGAGTAGCAAATTTTCGGGGATGATCCAAGCACATCACCTGACCCAGGTTTGTCCACTAATATCACTCCTCTATAGGTTCCTATATGGGTAATACCACTCAGTAACCTACCATGAGTGGCAATAGGTTTTCTGGGAAGAGCCTTATGAGTGACGATGGTTGTGACATCACAATGTATGAAAACTGGCCTGTGAGCCAGAGTTCTCCGAGATGTGCCTGGACTTTCCTCCATGCATATGGCCCCTTTGTGTTTGTTGTCTGTAATAAACCGCAGTGAGAGTTTCCTACTTTTGTGGACCTCAACTTCTTTGGGACAAGGGAAGGAGTTAGGGGCTTCTGTGAGCTGGGTGTCCGTGGACTACTAGCACGGCTCTGCCTGCATGGGGTCCCCCTAACAGCGCAGACCTAGATCGTGAGCAGTGGAGCACTGTACAAGATGGGGATAGCCAGCATTTGGGCTGGTGTCTTTTAACAGTAGTGCAGTACAGTGAGTAGCGGTCTGTGCATCCATCAGGATTAGTCTTTGGTCAGGTATAATTGAAAAAGCACGTTTTGAAACCTTTGTGGAATTGAAGAATTGGGAGCCAGTACAGGGATCGAGTTCCAGAGGGTGGGAACATGACAAGAGAAGGATTGTTTGCAGGGCTCTGTTTACAAGCAAGTTTTTATTGGAGCCAGTTGGTTGATTTTCTGTGTGAGGCACGTGTTCCACCAGATATATTGAACTTAGCGACCTGTTACACTGGTATGCTACTCGTGACTACTTCATAGATGATACATGCAGTCTTGAACAGTATCCTGGCCGGGAGACAAGGTCAGTGTAGTTTGCGTAAGACGGGATGATTAGGTCAAGTTTACGTGCACCAGTACTGAGGCATGCTGTGGAGTGGTGGACTGCTTTCAGGGGAGCCAAGTGAGTAGCTGAGAGTCCGATCAAGGGAGAATTTCCCCCATTCATGTGCAAGACCACAAGGGCCTGCCATATGGCTTGGAAGTCCTGTAGCAGGATGAAAGGTTTGGTTTTGCGAAGAGTGAAAATTTAGAGCCAGGCCATTTGAGCCTTCTTGCCTATGTGTTTCTGGACGAACAGGCGGCTGCTCTCGATGGTGAAGCCTAAGGATTTTACTGAATCTGAGAGTTGCGGATGAAATCCTTCTAGGCACATATCATTGATCCATGGCTGGAAGAGTTGTTCTTTGATGGGGGGACTGATGAGGACATATTAGGTCTTGGAGGTGTCATGTTTCAGGTAGGCATTTGAGAAACAAGACTGGACGACAGTTAGGTTGTCTTAGAGATGACTGGTATCATCTGGGCTTTTTACTCTCATGTGTAACTGAATATCGTCCACGTATTGGTGATGGCTCTTTCGAGATCTTTGAGAAGGTGCCCAGGGGCATCAGTGAGAGGGTGGATTCCTGGGAGACTCCACAACAGACAGAGTCAGTTAGAATGTAATGTGCTCATATGGACCCTGGAGTCTTCTCGAGGCACAAGGTAAACCGATTCAGGGGAGTGCCAATAAATTCCATCCAGTCGACAAGGAGGGAGAGGAGGATGTGCTGGTCAAATGCAGCTGAGAGGTCAAGGAGGTATTGATCACCCTTATTAATACTAATTTTGTATCAAACCTTTGTCCATGTGGCAGCTCCTCCTCATCTGCTCCACCCTAGTGCAAGACTTAAAGATTAACAATATTTAGCATATATAAATAGTAACAAGTGGGATGATGACATTTTGGTGGGGGGTAGGGTGCCTTGGCAAATAGAGTAGCCAATGGGGGGAGGGAGGAAGTGGGAAAAGAGCCACACAAACTTTTGGGGGCTGGTAGACATTTTTCAAAGCTGGTGCGAGTGCAGGCTGTAACCCAGGGAGCGGTCAACCCCTCCCTTTCCAGTGAAACTTGAATATTGACCCTTCCATTGACCCATTAGATGCATCTTTCACACCAATTGAGAGGCTATTTATTTTCACAAAGTGATGGTAAGCATTGGAGGCATGGGGTCCCTAAAAGCTGTATCACACAATAGGATCACAGGTTCACAATTGTATAGTTATTTAAACATTCCTACCAAATGTGTAGCCTAAATATAACTTGCCCTCCAACATATCTAGCTAACCGGTAGAAAAAGGAATAGACCAGCAGCATGGTAAAAGGGTCAATAGATGAAAGAAATGGTCTTTTAGCATTGTACCTTTCTACCCCTTTGGGTGGAAAGTAATGTTGAGAACAACATTGCACCAGAATCTAACCTGGGTGCAAGATGTGGTCTCTGAAACACCAGGAAACAGTGTTCTTTTTAATGAATCAAAACATATTTTGTGTTCTGTATATGTTTTAAGGTGTGAAAATGCAGAGCAACTAAAGCAAATAAAAATGAGAATTTTCATTTGCAAAGCAAATTACACACAGTTAAATAAAGTGCCTTTGAAAAACTCATGGTGACTAGAACTAGATAGGGCTAGATTCTCTTCCTATCCCCTCACCCTAGATAAGCGGCCCATCAGTGCTAGTTAGGGGTAGATATTTCATGAGGGTTTAGCTAGATAGGTTGGAGGGCAAGTTAGATTTAGGCTACACATTTGGTAGGAATGTAACTATACAACTGTGAACCTGTGATCCTATTGTGTGATACAGAAACTGGGGGAACCGACAAGTGGTAACTCCCCTATTAGTCCAAAACGTGTGTTTTTGGTCCCTAAAAGCGGAGCACAGCATTTAGGCCAAAAGAGATGTACTGATATCGCCCAGGCAGGCTTTTGTCCTCAGCCACTGTACGTCTGCTATCGCTATGTTAATGATTGTTTAAATGTAAATACTCTGCTCACTAGGGTGACAAATTTGATGGGCTCTTGCAGTAGCACCCCTTCCCCATTGGAGCCCTGGGCTGTGCATCATGCCAGAGTGCTGCCTTGTGCCTGCAACCTCCTCAAGTGGGAGGGCTCAAGCCCTCCGAAGCTAGGGGCTGGAGCCGCCGCTGTTGTGAAGGCATACGGTGTGAATAGAGTATGAGAGCAGAAGTGAAGTAGAGTCAAGTTAGAGATCTCGAGTGACTTCCAAATGTATGAAAATCTAACTAAAGGTTATGCCACGGCCATGACAGGAATGCGAGCGTGAGCCTCACGTGTGCAAAAAATCCCCACCATCACATTTCTAAACTCAAGACGCTTCCATGTGTTAATATCCCCGCAAAAATATCGCCATACAAGAATGGTGCCTTTTTTTGCTGTCATATTAACCCATGGAACCTGCAGGGGACTTCCCCGCAACCCCCACATTTTTTTTAAAGGGAGCAGGGCTCACCCCCGCAACCCCGCTCCCATTTACCCCATAAATTATCCTTATAAATGATGTTGCCTATGGACTTTCCCAGCGACTATATATATGGCGATATTATTTATGGGGATACTATTACCTGATACCCACAAGACTAAGTTGGGACCACCAATCACGTTCCTCAAAACATTGGAACAAAAAGTAATGATCACACTGCAACTATAGGCAGCAAGAGTACAGATTGATACAACTGACAAGTGAAAAGTAGCACTTCTCTTTAGAGGGTGGTTGGATTTGCCACGGAGAGGGGGGAAGGGCTAAGGCCACAAGATCCAAAAAAAGAAGCAAATTGACGTTAAACTAGTCACAACTGCACCTTTTTTATTTATTTATTGTGATAGGGTTTTCAAAACATTACACATTTATTTCTAGTAGATAAAAAGATGAGAGGAAAAAAAAAGATAAAACAAAGGGGAAAAACAGCACAATGTTAAATGAATATATTGATTCATTGTAAAGAATAAATTCATAACAAGACTAGGTTAATAAAAAATGTGCAACTCCACTAAAAACCTTGTGTATATGTCTCATCTAACATGCTGTCTAGTACTTTAAAAAAGTAAGTGAATAAGTGCAGTAATGATCGAAGGCCACAGACTGTTACATAATGTTTTGCTCGGGCTCGTTTTCATGTCCACTGTGCATTTACCTAGCCATCGATTTCTGACTATGGTAGCCTTTGGGTAATTTAAAAGAAGGCGTTTCCATATTGTGTGCCCATGATTACATAGCCTACACACTGTGGTACAGGGCCTCTACGTGGACCCATTACATCTAGGGTACATAAGATGTTAAATCGAAATTTAAGATCCGTCATGTGTATCCTGCAATCGGGGAATACAGCAAGATAATGGGCAGGTTGACTCTTCTGTTTGCATCACAATAACGCCCATAATCCTTGTATCCCTAGAGTTTGTCAAGCTGTTTCGCCCAATCCCACGAGATGACTTTAGCTATGACCTTATTTGGGTTACAAGTTAGCTCTTCAGAATGTGGGCCCATGTTAGCTAGAATTTTCACGCAGCCCTTATGCTTATCGGATGGAATAGAAGCACTTTCGGCCTTGCAATTAGCACGGTGATCTTCATATAACTTTTTTTTTTATACGAGGGGTTCAAGATGTTGTGAAATATCATCAACCTCCTGTGTGGTATAATCGAGTCAAGACACTGCAGACCCAAGGTGAGGCGAATTAGGGTTATCGGGAGACATTGGGGAAGATGTACAATTCTCTGCCATAAGTATCCCTCTAATTTATAAAGAGTGGTCTCAGCCGAATGGTCTTTCCCCTGTAGAATTTTAATAAGGGTTTGATCGAGTAGGTACGGTATTTAGAATAGATTTTGTCGATTTGGGCTGGCAACAGCACTCATTTTGTTTTCAACTGTTCCAATATGATATGATTGGTTATTTAAAACGTGCTTAATACCCAAAGGTTTCTAAGCACGGACCGGGATCGAACCTGTGCTCTGTGTTGTCTTGCTTCCAGGGCAAGCATGTTGCCCCTGAGCTATCCTCCCGAGACCAGCTTTGTTTCCTTTTCGAATATCGGGGAAATCTCAAGTATACAAGATGGTCTGTGGTGGTCAAAAAGCTGTTATTTAAATGCCATTGATACTTGGCACATTTTTTATTTTTCTGACAGATTATGACTGATGATTATTTGGCATTGATCTTCCAGCTGTTTTTAATATAGTGCTCCAGTGCCTGGACCGAGCGCTGTAATCCTACAGGTGTGGCGTCGAAGATCATTATAACAAAAGCTAGTCAATGCACAACTAGTTGGTCAATTGCAGGTGAAAGGTATCTCACAGCCGTCAACCTTTCGAAGAACAAGTTACTTTCTTACCTGGTAACGTTCTTTCGATGGGATGGTCCGACGACATATTCCATATCTATGACATGTAATCACCACAGCTGTGCTGCTTTGGAAACTTTTTTCGGTGTCTGTGTCCTCCGTCGATGACGTCGATGCGCCGTCGTCGAGGACCTCCTCTGAGGTCCGACGTCATCCGATGTAAGTAGGACGCACGACGCCCGTAGCCTCAGTTGTAGTTTTTTCCCCCAGAACATGAGACATTAGTCAACTGCCAGTCAGACACAACGCCTTGCGGAACGTAAGCTGCAATTGCAGCGGGGAAGGCAGGGCGGGAGCGATATGGAATACGTCGTCGGACCATCCCATCGAAAGAACGTTATCAGGTAAGAAAGTAACTTGTTCTTCGAGGGGATTGGGTCCTCCGACGTAGTCCATATCTATGACAGACTCCCAAAGCAGTACCAGAGCAAGGAGGAGGGAAAGAATTTAGAATCAAAATTTAGAATAGCCAATCAAATAACAGAGCAAAGGACCGCCTTGCCAAAGGCCAGATCCTGTCCTCTGATGGAATCGAGGGAATAGTGACGTACAAATGTATGCACAGAAGCCCAGGTGGCTGCGTCACAGATGTTGCGAATAGGAACACCCCTCTGCAGGGCAGTAGATGCAGCCATACCCCTAGTAGAATGGGCCCTCAAGCCCGCCGGTGGGTCCTTACCCGCCAAGCGGTAACACTCCGAGATGGCCAAAATAATCCAGCGAGACAAAGTCTGTTTCGTCACAGCTTGCCCCAAACGCTTTCCAGCGTAACCAAAAAAGAGTTGATCGTCCACTCTGACCCGGGACATGCGTGAAACATAAAAGCTTAAAGCTCTCCTAGGATCAAGCCTATGGAGCCTCTCCTCTTCCTTACCAGGATGCGGAGGAGGATCGAATGCCGGAAGAACAACCTTCTGGGCCAAATGAAATTCCGTCACTACCTTCGGAAGAAAAGAAGGACGAACTCTAAGGACAACCCTGTCCTTGTGAAATACAGTGAAGGGTGGCTTAACTGAAAGTGCCTGTAACTCACTCACTCTGCGAGCGGAAGTAACCGCAACTAAAAACACAGTGTTCAGAGTTAACAGCCTCAAAGGGCAAGAATGTAAAGGCTCAAACGGAGCACCCATAAGAAACTTAAGAACAAGGTTTAAATCCCAACCTGGCACCAGGAAAGGTGACGGAGGGAACACATTAGTGAGCCCTTTCAGAAACTGTGAAATTAAAGGGATTTTAAAGTAAGAACACTCTTCAGATGAGCGCTTAAATATGGACAGCGCCGCCAGGTAACCTTTAATGGTACCCACATGCAAGCCCCTGTGGGCCAAAGAAAGTAAAAAGACAGAACCATGGGGATGTCACATGCAAAACGATCCACATTCTGAACCAGTCGCAGAACTTACGCCAACAGCAACGGTACAGAGACTTTGTTGCTGGCCTTCAGGCCGAAAGCAACACCTCCATCACGTCTTCAGGGAGGTCCCAATCCTTATACCTCACCCTTTCAGAAGCCAAGCGTGAAGGTTGAGGGATCTGACCTCTGGATGGAGAACCTGACCCCCCTCCCGTGAGAGCAGATCGTCTCGGTAGGGAAGACGACGTGGAGGGAAGATGGACAAGTCGAGAAGGTCCGGGTACCACGTCCTCCGAGCCCACGCTGGAGCAATGAGGATCATCCGGGAACCGAACTTCCGTAACCTCTGCAGCACTTGCGGGATGACGGGAACTGGAGGAAACGCGTACAGCAGCGGGAATGACCACTCCACCACGAACGCGTCTCCTAAGGCTCCTTTTGGAGGAAATTCCTGCGAGCAAAACCTTTCGCACTTCCGGTGGACACTGGAGGCCAAGAGATCCACTTGAGGGGTCCCCCAAAGGGCAAAGATCTCCAGGAGAATCTCCTGAGCCAACTCCCACTCGTGAGAGATCACGCTCTGCCTGCTCAGAGCATCTGCCGTCACGTTTTCGTCTCCGGCCAGACGAACTGCCGAGATCGAAACTTCCTGCTGGATGGCCCAGAACTCGAGCTGCATCGCCTCCCTGCACAGAGGAAGTGACCCTGCCACCCCCTTTTTGTTGAGGTAGTGCATGGCCACTGTGTTGTCCGTCAGGATCAGGACACTCTTTCCTCGCACAGTCGGCAGAAAAGCCTTCAGAGCTAGCCTGACGGCCCTCAGCTCCAACAGATTGATATGGAGTCTAGACTCTGAGGGAGACCAACGACCTCTGACTGTCAGCCCGTTGGCATGAGCTCCCCGTCCAGTGAGGGATGCATCCGTCACAATCGTCACCTCCGGCCAGGGAAGCCAAAATGGAGCCCCCTTCATCAAGTTGCCTTCGACAGCCCACCACAGAAGGTCCCGGGCGACCGAGGGCGGCACCTGAACCGGGTCCGACATCCTGCCGGAGGACTGCGACCATTGCGTCTTGAGTGCCCACTGCAAAGATCTCATGCGCAGGCGAGCCTCTGGCACCAGAAGAATGCAGGATGCCATGAGGCCGAGCAACCTCAAGAACTCGAACGCTGGGAGCGTCTGAGCATGCTGAAACTTGTGCACCATCTGCTGAAGGTGAAGAGCCCTCACCTGGGGAGGAAAACACTGTCCCAGGGAAGTGTCGAGCACTCCTCCGATGTACTGGAGCCGCTGTGTTGGCGTCAAATGGGACTTCTTTAAATTGAGGGAGAAGCCCAGCCTGTGAAGGGAGTGGCAGGTGACGGACAGATGATCCAGGACTTGCTCGGGAGAGCTCCCCCTGATCAACCAATCGTCCAGGTAGGGGTAGACGTGAATCCCCCCTTGCCTGAGATGCGCTGCCACCACCACCATGAGCTTGGTGAAAATCCTCGGGCGGAGGTCAATCCGAACAGCAAGACCCAAAACTGAAAGTGCGAGTCGCCAACCGCGAACCTCAGGTACTTCTTGTGCTTGGGATGGATCGACACATGGAAGTAAGCATCCTTGAGGTCGAGTGACACCAACCGGTCCTGATGCTGAAGGGCCTGGAGGACTTGAGAGAGAGTAACCATCTTGAACTTGTCCTTCCTGAGGAGTTTGTTCAAACCGCGCAAGTCCATGATGGGTCTCAATCCCCCGTCTTTCTTTGAAATCAAAAAATAAGGGGAATACCATCCCTTGTTCCTCTCCGCTACAGGCACCAGTTCTATGGTGCCTTTCTCCAGCAGGGCTTGAATTTCCTGCGGAGGGAGCGGATCCGTACTCTGCAAAGAGAGGTTCCCCGGTGGATTGTCTTGAGGCCTGTGCCGAAAGGGAAGACAGTAGCCGTGGGTTATGATCTCCAGAACCCACACATCTGAAGTAATGGCACGCCACTCTACAAGATGCTGCGCCAGCCTTCCCCCAACCGGCGAACCATGGGGCATGGCCCCATGACTAAGTGGTAGCGGCTGCGGCGTTACCTGAGGGCAAAGAGGCAACTGCCCGATCGGCCTTGGCACCACGGGTACCCTGTCATCCACCTCTGGTACCCCTTCGTTGGCCTCTTTGACTTCCAGCTCCTCTCGCTTTACTGAAGGACGAGTAATAGCGAAAGGAACCACCCCTCCATTGCTGTCCCCTAGGACGAAAAGGCGGAGGTTGGCAAACTGCAGCGCCCAACGACTTCGCTGCAGCTTTTGAGGTCTGCAACATCTCAAGGCTCTCGTCAGCCTTGCTGCCAAAAAGGTGCTCACCGTCAAAGGGCATGTTGAGGAGCCGGGACTGCACATCAGGAGCAAACCCCGACTTCTGCAACCACGCAAACCTGCGTATCACGGTGCTCGCCGCCATGGACCTGCTGACGCATTCAGCCAAGCCCAAACCCGACTGAACAGACTCACACATGGCATCCTTACCATCCTGGACCATAGCAAGGAAACCATCCCGTTCGTCCCCTTCGGGAATATGTTCAGCCGCTAACGCAACAGTTCCACAGAGTGTGTGTGAAACGAGACAAGGCACAAATGGAGTTGGCCGCCTGAAGCGCCATACCACCAGAAGAAAACACTTTCTTCGCCCAGCCATCAAAACGTTTGTCGTCCCTATCAGGAGGGATGGTAGGGTACGACGCCTGCTTTGCCGGGGCCGTGGCCGCCTGCACCACCAAACTCTCCAGAGTGGGGTGCCTGGTCAAGTAGCAGGGGTCGCTACTGGCTGGACGGTATTTTCGCAACAAGGACCTGCCGGAGCAGTCCAAGCCGCCGCCACCCGTCTCTGTAAAGCCATATGGAACGGCAGTACCGGGTCAGTTGGGGGACCAACATCAAGGATGTCCGTTAGATCAACCTGCACAAACTCCCCTGGGGGAGCAGACCATCCCAAGTACTCAGAAACCCTAGCCATAAGGCACCGGTACGAGGAATCGGCATGAGAGCCAGGCTCAGGCCTACAAAACTCCACAACCGGAGAGGTGTCCAGTCCACTGGCATCATGCAGTGACTGCCTCAAATCGTCAAACTGACTGTGGCCCGAGACAATTTCATCTGGAACCATGCCATCAGAATCCTCATCCGCCTCTGAAATATATTCCAGGTGGCGAAAAGAAGGCACCCGAGAGTGCTTGCTCTTAACCAGAGCCTTCCTAGGGGGTTCCCCCGTGCCACGGGGTACCTCCGACACCCCGACCTCGAAAGGCGTCGAGGGCGTTGAGTGAATCGACGCCGGCGTCGAGAGAACAGGCATCGGCGCCGAGAGGATCGGCGTCGAGTAAATCGGCATCGACGTCAGATGCAGCGCCGCCAGCATCGGCGGCGTCGACACAGTCCTCAAAGCCGGAGCTCCGAGCGTGTCCTTAGACGACCTGAGCGTCGACGGATTCGACAACTTCCTCGGAGCCAGAGCCTCGAGAAAGCCTGTCGACGCCCTCGACGCCTCAGACGTCGATGTCTTCTTCGAAGACATCACAGGTGCACACGGTCTCGAACGCGTCGAGGACCGGGACCTGGAACGGGTACGTCGAGAACCAGTTCCCTTGTCCGAATGGGACCTCTCCTGTGACTCGTGCCGACCACTCTTGCGAGCGGTGTCTCTCGACCTCTCACGACCGACCCCACTCGGGGGCGCGGACGGCTTAGTACCCTGCGACTCAAGAATCGCCAGCATTTTCTTCCCGAAGGAAGCCCATTCCTCCGGCGTCGCACGGCTGGTGGGGTAAGCGACGTGCCGGGCAGAGTACTCCGAAGGGGACCTCGAAGACGACCTGTGTCGGCGCTTCCGAGAATGCCTCGAAGAGGCTGAGGAGTGGCGAGACCGACTCCTAGAAGGAGACCCACAAGACTTCCGACGATGACGCGGAGAGTCACCTCTCGAATCATCAGTCGAAAGCCCCGCAGACTTCGACTTCCGGGGCTTGGACACCGGACCTACCGACAACTTCTTCTTACGTTCGCGTAAGGCTTTGGACGTGAGCGACTGGCAGTCAATACAGTCATCCTTGTCGTGGGCCTCCCCGAGGCACCAGAGGCAGGCGTCGTGCGAGTCCGTCACCGACATCTTGGACCCACACTCCCTGCACTTCTTGAAGCCCGGACGCAGGGTCGAAGACGAAGTAGAAGACATCTTCACATGAAGGATTTTCACAAAAACGAACAGGTTCGAAGAACCGAGAAGAACAGAACTCCAAAGAGTCGAGGCGTTAACCGAGATTCACGAAGCAACACGTTCGCGGAAAAAACGGAACTGAGGCTACAGGCGTCGTGCGTCCTACTTATCACATCGGATGATGTCGGAGGAGGTCCTCGACAACGGCGCATCAAAGTCATCGACGCAGGACGCCGAAAAAAGTTTCCGAAGCAGCACAGCTGTGGTGATTACATGTCATAGATATGGAATATGTCGGAGGACCCAATCCCCTCGAACATGTCTGCTATGAATAGGTTGAAGAGGCAGGGTGCCAACACACAACCCTGCCTCATCCCTATCGAAGTATGAGCCCACATATTAAGACGGACCTGGACCATTGTATCCATGTGCAATTTAATCAGGGTGTTTAGGATTCCTCCTGGTATACCCAAATTACATAGCTTGCTCTAGAGAAGAGTTCTGTTGACCAAATCAAATGGTGATGTGAGGTCCGCACATGCAATATAGAAGGGGGTACATTCCTTGGCGAGGGCCTGCTGCTGTAGCAAATGAACAATAAGCCTGTTCAATGGGCACCCAATGCCCACTCTGGGCGCGGTTTGGAATTTTTAGAGATCATATTTGCATCCTGGGCCCAGATTTCAAGGTCCTTCAAGATTATGGAGGCAAAGATATTACTGCTGAAATTAAGAGAGGTACCGGATGATAGCTCCAGGGGTCCTCCCTCAAGCCTTTTTTATAGATTGGAACAATGTAACTTTGTTTCCTGGTTTCCAGGAGTAATCGTTTGGTTTTAATATCGGAAAAAAGGTCACACAAAATAAGGGACCTGCAATTTGCAGCTCACCAGATGTTGTTATCTAGGACTCCCATTATCCCTCACCATTGGCAATGATGGTTAGAGTCAAAAATCGTTTTCCAAATCACTTCCATTTGATACCCTTAAGGAGCGGCAGCAGAAAGGACCTGAGTTCAAACGGGTGTGAAGGATGCAGCAGAGTTAAAGTTTAAAAAGACTTTGGTGTGTTCTTTTCCTCAAGCAAATAAGTGAGTTAATATGTTTCTGCTGTTTATCTGGGAAACTAGTTTCCCTAGCCAAATGATGTATTGTTATAATTCTTAACCTGCTTTAATACTGTAAATTAATCATTTTTAACGTTTTAATATCCCTACCTTTAAATGATGGCAGCAAATATAGCACAAACTAACCTCGTCTAAAACCCTTCTAAATATTTTAATTCTCACAGAAAGTGCAAGTGGAGTCCCAAAGGATGACCCCTACAGCGTCAACGATTATGGAAGTATAGAGTTATTTTTAATCACAGTGCGAACATATCCAGCCGTTCAATTGGAAGTGTCAGCCCCTCTATTGAAATGGGCCAATCACTTTCTTTTTACAATCATCAATCCTTACGTACTATTGGAAGTCTGCCAAGTTTCTGTCATTCAATGAATCGTGGGTCTAGAGACAAAGTACCCTGCCCTCCTCTAGAGATTGGGTATCTGTTGATCTGGGGGCTCATTGCTGCCACCCACTATGTGATGTGTGGCCCCGGGGTGGCCAGGGCAAGATCTCGTGGTCTACCCCACCCCATCTCTGACCTTGACAGGGACTTATCAGAAGCTAAAGATAGTCACTATGGCCTGTTTAAGAAGATAAAGGCTGCTTGCAGGGTTGCAAGACAAGCAGAAGGAATATCTGCAGAGACTGTCACTTTACAACTCTCTAGAGAATGTCCTCCTCATAATTGGATGCATGGCCCACGTGAAAACTAACTTGTTCACGGGAATTGATGTTTGTGAATTCAAGAGCTTTGGTCACACATATATTGCTGTGCAGCTTCAGAGAAGTATGCTTGGGACCTGCTGTGACAGAATGCCATCTGGCACAGGTGTGAAAGCACTGGGGTTTTTATTTTTATTTATGAAATGATGTTGTTAATACTGTTTCTCAAAGGGGTGTCTTGCTGCAACCATTCCACTGAGATGGCAGCACCAGATATGCAGTGGCACAGAACAGGTTCTAAAGTCACTTGGGAATCCCTGACAGCTACAGAGACACAAAGTCACTGCAAGCAGAGGTAGCAATCAAACTTCCGCTCCTCTGATCTAAATGATAATAATTATCTCCCTTAATCATCCTGGTGGCAAGTGAATCTCTACATATAAGTCATGCCTGGTTGTGGCATGGTGGCTGATAAGAGCATGCAGATAGGAAGCCACAGCAATCTGATATCACACCAGTGTCAACTCTGTGAGCAGGGCTGAGATGTGACGTGGCTGATGTGTATTGGGGTCTAGGTTAACTGTCTTCACAGTTGCCTTCTTCAACAATAACCAGGGGGAGGTCTCCTTTGATTCTCCAGCAGGAAAAGACGCACCTTTCCACAGGACATAAAAAGTCCCACCATGAGGTCTCCTGGAAACGGTGCTTCAGAGACAGAACTCAGATAAAAGCCAGCCTCAAACCAGTGCGCTGATCATTGGAATGTATTTGAAGCCAACAATCAGCCAAAGGAGATGGAGTTAGAGTGGCCATAGGGGGGAGGTAGTCCTGGAGAACGGTTCCACCATATTGCTTTCTGTTATGGCCATCTTCTCTTTTCTGTCCCTTAAATTTCCTGCAAGCAAGATACTCTGGGTTTGATGTCACGAGGCAAAAGAACCTTGTTACAACTGGGATTGGGCCCTTTATAGCAGTTTGCGCTGGGCCAATCACTTGTGGCATGTTACCATTAAAAGAAGGGGGTATAAAGATATATATTTTAAAAAAAAGAAGAGGGTCATCACCTCATCCACTGAATTATCTCTGGACTTGCATAAGAACAAGAAGAATTCATATGGACTTCTGATGGGGACACAGTCTATCCCAGAGTCCTCTGCCAGAGAGGTGAAGACAGAAGACATCCAAGTCAGAGCTCTGCCCCTTAACAATCCGCAGGAAACAGTGGGGGTGACGGGTGTTATACAAAAGCCTCACTGTGACGGCACTGGAATCAGGATCCTGCCACAGGAGGTGAAGAAACTAATGTAGTTGTCAGCCAAGCCCCCTGGAGTCAGAGTGCAGCAGGACTACCCTTGTCCTGAAGCCCCTGGATTTCAAACTGCGAGAAATGTAGCAGCCCAAGAGTAGGCAGATTCATGTTTCACTGCCGACAGCTGCCTTCAAGCCACTTCACTGGTGCACAATACCCTTCAATCCAACACAGGACCCACTGTGCTGTTGTTGGCACACTACAAACTTCGATTTACTTGACTGCACTTTTGAACTGTCACAACATCAATTCGCACAATTAAAGATCACTGCTGCCTTGACTCGAGTGCCATCTCAACTCTGTGGAGGCAGTCGTCCATCCATAACAGTACATTGACCTAACATAACTTCATCTTGTTCAGACTCGACTCACTAGAAGCCATTGAGTCACTTACCTACTCGACACATCGCAAACCTTGTTTTGACACAATTTGACTGCCAACTCCAACCTCTTGAGACCCATCAACTCACATCATCTTGAGTGCTGACTCTATCCACACTGAACACCATCTTGATGCCGACTTAATGCTGACTCTCAGCTGTATCAGAGTGACTCGCTCCATCTGAACACAGATTCAATTGCCGAAAGCACATAGAAGCTTGTCTCAACGATGTCGAACACCCAAGACTAAGAAATAAGGTAAAGTGAAGAGGCCCATTTGGGACCATAGTGACTGTTAAGCCCCCATTCTCTGCCTTTTTCTTGCAAGACATCTTTTTGAACATTAGCATTGTGCCAATTGAGTGCCAGAACACCCATGCTCATTGAACCACAGTGCTTTTCTCCAAAAACCTGCATTTGAGTTTTTCATTTGTTATTTGCATTCTCAAAGTATATATTTTATAGAACCTTGATTGGGCATTCTTTTATTTTGGAGTCATTGTACTATTGCTGTTTGGTTTGCTACTGTAATCACTTCACACTCTTCCTGAAGAGAATAGTTCGGCCTAGTCCATGTTACCACAAAAGGTGAATGAGGTATACCCGTCAGGCTGAACCTGATTAACAGGGTCATTCATAGATTTCAGTGCAGAGGCAGCGCACGCGAGCAGCGCAGAGAGGTAGCGTGCGCCCGCCATGTGCGCTAAACAGCATTCTGGCACACCCCGTATTCATGCAACATCAAAGCCATTTTGAGCGATGGTGCAGAGAACATCCCGCAGCGCCAGTAATGCCCCCAAGAACAGCCCTTGCGCAAAGATAAGGCACTGAAATCCCCAATTCAGCGCAAAGGGCCACGCTAACCCTGCACCAGGTCACAGGGCCGGGACAGTTCATTTGGGGGGTACGCGGGAAGTTTCACAAGCGACAGGGCTTGGGCGAGCAGGGTACGTGTATTCTGAGGGGTACGCGGGGAGTATCACACGCGATAGGCCTTGGGCGAGCAGGGTACGTGTATTCTGAGGGGTGCGTGGGGAGTATCACACGCGATAGGGCTTGGGCGAGCGGGGTACGTGTATTCTGAGGGGTGCGCGGGGAGTATCACACGCGATAGGCCTTGTGCGAGGGAGGTACGTGTATTCTGAGGGGTGCGCGGGGAGTATCACACGTGATAGGCCTTGTGTGAGCGGGGTACGTGTATTCTGAGGGGTGCGTGGGGAGTATCACACGTGATGGGCCTTGTGCGAGCGGGGTACGTGTATTCCGAGAGGTGCGCAGGGAGTATCCCACGCGATAGGCCTTGTGTGAGCGGGGTACGTGTATTCTGAGGGGTGCGTGGAGAGTATCACACGTGATAGGCCTTGGGCGAGCAGGGTACGTGTATTCTGAGGGGTCCGCAGGGAGTATCGCACGCGATAGGCCTTGTGCGAGCGGGGTACGTGTATTCTGAGGGGTGCGTGGGGAGTATCACACGTGATAGGCCTTGGGCGAGCGGGGTACGTGTATTCTGAGGGGTGCGTGGGGAGTATCACCCGCGATTTCGCTGGGCAAGCAGGCTACGTGTATTCTGAGGGGTCCGCAGGGAGTATCGCACGCGATAGGCCTTGTGCGAGCGGGGTACATGTATTCTGAGGGGTGCGCGGGGAGTATCACACGAGATAGGCCTTGTGCGAGCGGGATACGTGTAGTCTGAGGGGTGTGCAGGGAGTATCACACGCGATAGGCCTTGGGCGAGCAGGGTACGTGTATTCTGAGGGGTGCGCAGGGAGTATCACACGCGATAGGGCTTGGGCGAGCGGGGTACGTGTATTCTGAGGGGTGCACGGAGTATCAAACGCGATAGGCCTTGGGTGAGCGGGGTACGTGTATTCTGAGGGGTGCGCAGGGAGTATCACACGCGATAGGTCTTGTGTGAGCGGGGTACATGTATTCTGAGGGGTGCGTGGGGAGTATCACACGCGATAGGCCTTGCGTGAGCGGGGTACGTGTATTCTGAGGGGTGCGTGGGGAGTATCACACGTGATTTCGCTGGGCGAGCAGGGTATGTGTATTCTGAGGGGTCCGCGGGGAGTATCGCACGCGATAGGCCTTGTGCGAGCGGGGTACGTGTATTCTGAGGGGTGCGCGGGGAGTATCACACGTGATAGGCCTTGGGCGAGCGGGATACGTGTATTCTGAGGGGTGCGCAGGGAGTATCACACGCGATTTCGCTGGGTGAGCGTGGTACGTGTATTCTGAGGGGTCCGCGGGGAGTATCACACGCGATAGGCCTTGCGCGAGTGGGGTACATGTATTCTGAGGGGTGCGCGGGGAGTATCACACGTGATAGGCCTTGTGCGAGCGGGATACGTGTATTCTGAGGGGTGTGCAGGGAGTATCACACGCGATAGGCCTTGTGCGAGCGGGGTACGTGTATTCTGAGGGGTCTGCGGGGAGTATCATACGTGATAGGCCTTGTGCGAGCGGGGTACGTGTATTCTGAGGGGTCCATGGGGAGTATCACACGTGATTTCGCTGGGTGAGCGTGGTACGTGTATTCTGAGGGGTCCGCGGGGAGTATCACATGCGATAGGCCTTGTGCAAGCGGGGTACGTGTATTCTGAGGGGTGCGCGGGGAGTATCACACGCAATAGGCCTTGTGCAAGCGGGATACGTGTATTCTGGAGGGGTGTGAGGGGAGTATCACACGCGATAGGCCTTGTGCGAGCGGGATACGTATAGTCTGAGGGGTGTGCAGGGAGTATCACACGCGATAGGCCTTGGGCGAGCAGGGTACGTGTATTCTGAGGGGTGCGCAGGGAGTATCACACGCGATAGGGCTTGGGCGAGCGGGGTACGTGTATTCTGAGGGGTGCACGGAGTATCAAACACGATAGGCCTTGGGTGAGCGGGGTACGTGTATTCTGAGGGGTGCGCAGGGAGTATCACACGCGATAGGTCTTGTGTGAGCGGGGTACATGTATTCTGAGGGGTGCGTGGGGAGTATCACACGCGATAGGCCTTGCGTGAGCGGGGTACGTGTATTCTGAGGGGTGCGTGGGGAGTATCACACGTGATTTCGCTGGGCGAGCAGGGTATGTGTATTCTGAGGGGTCCGCGGGGAGTATCGCACGCGATAGGCCTTGTGCAAGCGGGGTACGTGTATTCTGAGGGGTGCGCGGGGAGTATCACACGTGATAGGCCTTGGGCGAGCGGGATACGTGTATTCTGAGGGGTGCGCGGGGAGTATCACACGCGATTTCGCTGGGCGAGCGTGGTACGTGTATTCTGAGGGGTCCGCGGGGAGTATCACACGCGATAGGCCTTGCGCGAGTGGGGTACATGTATTCTGAGGGGTGCGCGGGGAGTATCACACGTGATAGGCCTTGTGCGAGCGGGATACGTGTATTCTGAGGGGTGTGCAGGGAGTATCACACGCGATAGGCCTTGTGCGAGCGGGGTACGTGTATTCTGAGCGGTCTGCGGGGAGTATCACACGCGATAGGCCTTGCGTGAGCGGGGTACGTGTATTCTGAGGGGTGTGTGGGGAGTATCACACGTGATTTCGCTGGGCGAGCAGGGTATGTGTATTCTGAGGGGTCCGCGGGGAGTATCGCACGCGATAGGCCTTGTGCGAGCGGGGTACGTGTATTCTGAGGGGTGCGCGGGGACTATCACACGTGATAGGCCTTGGGCGAGCGGGATACGTGTATTCTGAGGGGTGCGCGGGGAGTATCACACGCGATTTCGCTGGGCGAGCGTGGTACGTGTATTCTGAGGGGTCCGCGGGGAGTATCACACGCGATAGGCCTTGCGCGAGCGGGGTACATGTATTCTGAGGGGTGCGCGGGGAGTATCACACGTGATAGGCCTTGTGCGAGTGGGATACGTGTATTCTGAGGGGTGTGCAGGGAGTATCACACGCGATAGGCCTTGTGCGAGCGGGGTACGTGTATTCTGAGCGGTCTGCGGGGAGTATCATACGCGATAGGCCTTGTGCGAGCGGGGTACGTGTATTCCGAGGGGTCCGTGGGGAGTATCACACGTGATTTCGCTGGGTGAGCGTGGTACGTGTATTCTGAGGGGTCCGCGGGGAGTATCACATGCGATAGGCCTTGTGCAAGCGGGGTACGTGTATTCTGAGGGGTGCGCGGGGAGTATCACACGCAATAGGCCTTGTGCAAGCGGGATACGTGTATTCTGGAGGGGTGTGCGGGGAGTATCACATGCGATAGGCCTTGTGCAAGCGGGGTAGGTGTATTCTGAGGGGTGCGTGGGGAGTATCACACGATTTCGTTGGGCGAGCGGGGACATGTATTTCGGGGGTGCGCAGGGAGTATTACACGCGATTTAGCTGGGCGAGCGGGGTACGTGTATTCTGAGGGGTGCTTGTGCAGTTTCACACGCGACTTAGCTGGGTGAGTGGGGTACGTGTATTCTGAGGGGTGTGCATGCAGTTTCACACGCGATTTAGCTGGGCGAGCGGGGTACGTGTATTCGGACAGGTGCGCGAGGAGTATCACGCGATTTAGCTGGGCGATCGGGGTACGTGTATTCGGAGGGGTGTGTGGGGAGAATCACACGCGATAGGCCTTGGGCGAGTGAGGTACGTGTATCTTGGGGTGCGCAAGAAGTATCACACATGAACTGGCAGTGTGGGACCTCCCAGGTGTGCCCTCATCCCCCTCCCCAGGCCCTGCAGGCAGCCCACACCACAGGGGACTACCGTGCACCCCAGGCCATGCCCCGCAAGCAGCTCATCCACCTTGTAAATGCCCCGCAGGTAGCTCATCCACCCTGGGCATGCCCCCCAGCCAGCCCACATGTCACCATGCACCAGTGAGCACTCACTCATGTCCCCCTGCACCCCCAACCACCCGGCAGTGAGGGGCACCTGCCAGCAGGCCTCGACTCATGTCCCCCTCCAACACGTCATCGTGATCCACAATTATGGCCCTCATGGCCACCAAAATCCCAACACACGCCACCCCTGCCCAAATAACCAACCAAGTATTACTTCCACCACACATTGAAATGCCCATTACATGAAACAACCCAAATGGCATGTATGTACATCAACACATGTCCGTCACACACACACAATGGGTGCCAGTGAATGTGAAAACCCACGTTGTGATATGCATGAAACCAATGAGAGAATACCACACATTGAAGTATGAAACAAAAATGTATTCAACACAAAATGAAGTGAATGAAATGAAATCACACAATAATGGAAATAATAAATAAAATGCAGCATGTTCCAAAATGGAAAAAAAATATGAAATCAGAATCCAAATAAATCCAAATGAAAATGTGTCCAAAGTCACCGTCCAACAAAGCTAATTCAAACAGAAAGTAATAAGTAAAATCCATTGCTCCATGGTGAAAAATAAAATAAAAATGACGATAAATCCACTGTTCAACTATATACAAACAACAAATCCAGGGTCCATGAGCCCAACCATTGAAATGAAACCTACAAAAAATACTACCTAATGAAGAACCATCTACAAAAAGGTGGGGCATAGTCCAAGCGCCCCAAATGAAAGAAAAACGTAAATGAAACCTAACACTAACTATATACAATGGCGGTGGGCAAGTCCTACGGCTCACTTGCCGATTTCCCGGGCCAGGGCATCATCGAACTCCTTTTTTATGTCCTGGAGGCTGGCCTGTTCCATGGCCCCGAGGTTTCTCAGGGATGACGCCATGTCCAACTCCAACTCCCTGCGAATTGCCCCGAGGCACTCGGCCCGCCTCAGCGCCCTGCGCATGGAGTTCTCCGCCCTGACCATAGTGACCTGTGCCTCTTCCACCCGCCGCTGCTCCGCATCTATGTGTTGGCCCAACCACTGCCACCCGGAAGACACTCCCAATCCAGGGCCCTCCTGCCCTCCGGCCGATGCCTGCTCCTCTGATGTTGATGGCCCCGAGCCATCATCGCTCCCACCTTGAGCCTGCTGCTGCTGTGCCTGTGCCCTGGCTCTTGATGCCTGCACGTCCTCCTCCTGCTGGGGTGCAGTGGTTGGTGTGGCCACCCCTGCTGGACCTCCGAATCCCGACTGTAGCAGGGATGTGTCCTCCACCAGCTTGGCCGCTGGGTCAGAGGCAGCTCCACAGGGTACCCAGGTGATACATGGGCCGGAGGATGGCACGGAGTACGACTGGCGCATAGGAGGTTCAGGTGAGGAGGGGGTCGAAAGAAGGTCCAGCAGATGGAAGAATCCAGTCCTGGTGACCCGTCCCAGTAGGTCGACCCGGTCAAAGAGGCAACCGAGATGACGTGCAGTGTCTTCACGAAAACACTGCAGGTCACCTCACATGCCCAGTTGACGCAACGCCATCCCAGCCAGGACAGGCTCAACCCGGTCCCAGATTGCCACGTCCGCAGGTAGAGGAAGGCCAGTTGTTGTGCGCTCATCCCCTCCCTGAAAACGGGTCTGGACGTAGGCATCCCTGCTGGTGCAGGATTATGCAGTCACAGGATCAGCGACAGGTTTACACACAGGCACCTCCACGGCAGCCTGTGCTGCCTCATGTCCCTGCCCCTGGACCCCCCCCCTCCAGATCCCGTGTGTCCCCCTTCCCCGGCCTCCTCCTCAACCAAACCCCCCACCAACCTGGATGACTCTGTGCCATCTTCCTCCATCGGACCCTGTGGGGTCTCAGCTGCCCCTTCTGCTGCAGAGGAGTCCACCTCCAACCTCCGCCTCTTGGACCTACCCTCGGCAGCTGCGGCCATGGACGCGGCACCAGACTCCTCACTCCCCAACGAGATGACAACCTGGGAGGGGAGCTGGGCCTTGCGTCTCCGGCTGGTGGTACGATCCCTGCCGCTTTGCTCCACAGCACCGTCTCCGCCCTCTTCATCAGTTGACGCTGCAGACAGGGAGAGAGAAACACAGGCATTAGGGCACTGTACAATGGTCTGATACACACATTATAGTTGTACATGAGTGGCAGTGTCAAACTTCAAACATGGCATCACACTCCCCAACACACGTCATTTCAACTCACACACATGAGCACATCAACAGGAATGTTGCACCAGGCAGCTCCATCCATACACAAACAATAGCATGAGCTGCTGAAGGTGAGCCTGATGTCACATGCAACACGGGGAGTGCAGAACACATGCACACACGCCACCAGACATACATGCATCTGTACATCTCCACCACCTGTCACTGTGAGAACATCCCCATCCATGTCACATCTGGCAATCAGCCTCCTACATGTCAGTGTCACATGCATCCATGGTGTATCACAGTTGCACACTTGTCAAATACACACACATCAAATGTATATAGTGTAGATACATGCAGGTCGAAGCAGCATCCATGTGTGACACCACAACCATGCCACAGTACATACACAGGATTTAAAAAATGCATGCAGCCACACCTGCATTTGCCAAGCATGCTTACCAAGACATACACCATAGATGTGTCTCACACATGAGGACTCACATGCAGCAGGCTCATTTCCCTGTACATACACATGCATACATGGCCCTACACAGACATATGTACAACCTGCACACTCCCGCCACACCTCAACATGCACAGCGTCCAATCAGTACACATGTACACTTACTGCTCAACTCCAGACGGGTCTGCCTCTCAAGGACCTGGAGGTGGAGCACTGGGCATATACGTTCCAGGACCCTCATTTGGTTGTTGGTTAGCCGGACCCGTCACTCCTTGGCATCCGCTGCCTTCAAGAGGCGCCGGGCCTTGTTGAGGGTCCTGAAGTCCTCCGAGCGCTTCCGGACATGTTGAATGTCGCGGACTGCCACCCCCTCATAGTGGATGGCAGTCATGATGTCCATCCAGATCCTCTTCCGTCCTTCATTGTCCGCGCGCGAACTTCCAAAGAGGGCATCATACTGCCCCCGGACTTGCTCCACCAGGATACCAACTTCACTGGCACTGAAGCTGGTAGCCCTCTGCCTCTCTGGCTGGGTGTTGCCAGTGGTGCCAGATGGTGTTGTGTCCGACATGGCAACCCCAGAGGCAGGTGTGGGTGGGCAACTGGGTCCTGGGGCTAGGCTGTGGAGCGATGGTATCCCAGTCGGGAGTCTTCAGTTCCAGAAGGGGTGGTCACAGCAACTGAACCCCGGCAGATGGCTGACGTGCAGGCACCAAATAGCAGGGCACATGGGCAGCAGGCAGGCAGCAGCAGATGGCAGGTTGGAGCGTGCTCGGAGCTCTGGGGGGCAAGAAAATGGCCTTCTGGGCAGGAGCGTGGTCTTCCGTGTGTTGTTGCGTGGCCCGCTTGATACGGAGTGATTTGGCACGTGAAAAACTGCACGTCAGCGTGTAATTCGAGGAAAGGCCCTTAGCGCATAAGCGCATCTGTGACGTGACGCGCAAGGGCGTTTCCCTCAACACGGGTGCATGTTGATTGTACATGTTCAAAAACTGCACATCCGGGTGTGACTGCGTGCAATTGGAGGAAAGGGCCTTAGCCCGTAAGTGACGTTGCACGTGTGGGCTGGCTTAAAAGGTATGCGTAGGACGTCATTTTCTTGTACGTGCTTTTTGTGGAGAGCGAGCGGGTGATTCTTGTACTTCTTGTCAGTTCACACGCGATAACTTCACATCGGTTCCAGTTCGTACTCCCCGTTTACTCAGACAGCGTTCAATTCTTCTTTTGGCGTGGGTGTACACAACGCGCACACGCGTGTCTTTTTCCTGTTCTTTTTCCAGGCAGACGGTGAGTCGCGCACGTATTTTCCAACTGTGGTTGCCCCCTGTGTCGCGTACCCGTTCAGAGGTCCTTGTAGGCTGCGTGTACCACGCGTACGCTTATTTTTGTGTTTCTGGGTGCCACAGCGTAGTACGGGTTCATTTTTCCACGCACATGCTCTACCAGGAGTTGCATGCACGTTAAATATTGTTTTCGGGGTGCCTGTGCATTGTGTGACCCGTCATCTTCCCCCAGGGGTCACAGACAGCCTTGCTAGAGCACTAGGGTACGAATTCCATCTAGTACCCTACCCTTTTCACCCCAATTGCCAAGGACAATTGTTTACTGCAACTCCCATACACACAACATCAGTGCCACGGTTGGGAGGCGACCAAGCAGTAAGGGAGGCAAAGGTGGCCGAGCTCAAAGAGGTGGCCGCGGTAGGGGACGTGGCCAGGATGTGCAGGTTGGCCAAAGAGGCCAGTCTGTGGAGGACCAATCAGGGACACCTATGCCCCCCCCAATGGTTGGGGGAAATGTAGCTGACACCATCGCAGCTCAGCCCTTGTTAAACCGGCCCATAACCGGCACAGGATGACTCCCAGGCTGACCTCCGTGTCACTAAGTCTAAGCCACATGTGGCAGTGAAAGTTGCTGTCACCAGGCCACGTGGATCTGGGGCAGCAATGTTATCTGCTGCCCCAAGTAGCCAGGGTGAGGAGGCTGCAGGGGCAGCTGCAGCTCAATCCACCCCAGCTCCGAGTCTCCCAGCCGGGACAGTGTCGGTCCAAGTCCATCACACCGAGATTGGTCCTGCCAAGATCACCCTGCAGCCAATGCCTGCAGTGAGACCTTTGGTCATTGTGCTTTTGGAAACTTCCAGTGCCCAGTCCACCTGCGCTTCTGCCCTTACCAACCAGAGCGGCGTAAGCCACTCAGGGTCCGCACCACCTTACAGAAAGAAGGGTGCTCTTGCAGTACAGGCTGGGACCCCAGACACGGCTACACACTCCGGCACATCAAGGAAGCCTAGTTTCAATGACGCCGAACTAGATGCACTTGTGGGCTATGTGTCGGCCCACAGCCGCGAAATGGTGGTGACTGCAGGGTGCAAGACTACGCCTGCTCAACATAGGGCCCACTGGCAGACCATCGCGGACCGCATTCGTTCCCTTGGATTCGTGAAGCGCACAGCTGATGATTGCTCTTAGCGGTGGAATGACCTGAAACGCAGAGCAAATAACAAGCTGGCTTCCAATCATGCCTCTACTCTGGTGACTGGTGGTGGGTCCCCACCAGAGGACGACCAACTCACTGAACATGAGCCTGTCGCTGGAGCCTTCATCACAGAGAATCAGATCCGAGGCATGGGAGACCTACCAGATCTTGAAGCATTGTCCGGTGAGTGCCCATGCATGTGTGTGCAATCCATGTGTATGTTGCTTGGGTGATGTGTTCTGATTGAGTGCCACGTGAGGCTGTGTAGTCATGACTGGTATGGGTCACCCATGAGGTCCCTCCAAACCATTCCCCGGCCTTGGATTTGGGTATGACAGTATCCCTTCTGACCACAGTTGCCAATTTGCGCACAATTAATGCAGTTGCCCTTCAACTGTCATCTTGCAACAACATTGTTCAAAATGTTTTCCTGTTCATTCAGTCTGATTGTTTTAATCCTTGCCATTTTTACCACACATTTTCTTGCCGTACTGCCACAAATATAACATACTTCAGTCATAGATTACACCCTACAATGGCCCACATTTATTACTTTGTTATGGGAATGATTTCACCATTCAGGCTGATTGAGTAATGTGCACCTACACATGGCCTGCAAAAACAATCATTTTTGGGCCCCGTTTGAATGTTGAACAGGACTGTTGTCTTCTGTCATGTTGAAGTGACCAACCATTGATGTATCCATGTGCCTGCCATCACTGCATCAGTGAACACTGGATTTGTTGCTGCGTGTGGCACATGCGTGTTTTGTCACACTATTTTGGATGTTTTATCTCATGATGTCCATCTCACATGGATAGGTGACAGTACTTATTTCCCACCATCTGGCTGTACTTGTCAAATATACCATGGCTATGCTACGTGCCATCTGTGTGCTGGCATGTGTCATGTATGTGTATTGGACATGGTTAATGTGTGATGCCAGTGCTATCCAGCATGCAGCAGATGTGTTGCTTTTCCATCTTGGAGTCCTCAGTGTCTGCTTTTTGCCTCCCCTTCCAACCCATTGACAGTGCATGCATGCCAGGGTTATTGTCATGTGGGACATGTGTCATTTATGTACTGGATCTCTGCCTCGTCAGGCCTGTGTGTGTGCGCTATGGTGCTCATGCCTGTTTCCATTTGTTATCTTTCATGTTTTTGCAGGTGATGATGCACTTGATGCTGTTGAGGAGGAGGAGATGGTGCAGACCCAGGAGGAATTACAGCTACAACCGGGCACCAGTGGAGGACGTGGGGTAGTGGTGGGTGAAAACCCATTTCTCCTACAGACCATGCTGTCCACAGATGTCTCTGGGTACACCTCCGGAGACCTCTATGAATCAGGTGCTGAATCGGACATTGAGACATATGTGCCATCATAGGTGAGTGTTTCTGGCAGGGATGCTATTCTGTCCAAACCACCTGCACCGGGGGTAGACCCTCTATGGTGATTTCAGTGTTGGAAAGTCCGCCTGTGGTGGTTACGGATGCAGGGTCACACTCCACAATATTTGCTCCTGTTTCTGGGCCAGCAGATCAAAGGAGGAATGCAGTCCTGCAGCCTCAGGTAGTGCCAGCATAGCAAGGTGCACATCGCCTTGCCCCAAACAGGTGTGGTGCCCGCCAACGCGGTGGCTGTGCGCCACCAGGCAATAGAACTCCTTGTACAGTATAGCAGCACAACAGGGGGCATCGTGTGAAATGATGGCTCAGGCAATGGATAGGGTGGCCACTTCCATTCTCCCCCCTGAAAGGCAGATGGAGCTCCAGCAGCAGGCAACAGACTCCATTTGCCACTCACACAGGGTGGACATGTTGGGGGCCGACAGGGACTGACGGGCTGGACTGGAGACTCTGCGCACAGCCATATCTGTAGAGTCACAGGCCCACAGGGAAGCCCTCAGGTTAGAACACAGGTCCCTCAGAGATACTCTGGGTGAACTTGAAGTGTCCCGGAGTACAAGGGCAGAACAGCAGCTGGAGCAGCTGACACGCACACTCTCAGCTGAGCTCCAGGCAACCCGTCAGGAGATCCGGGCATCACGTGAGGCCATGCAGGCAGAAATGCATGCTACCCTTGAGGTGCTGCATGGGGATCTCCGTACCATCATCCTGCAGAACCAAACCTTTCACACCCGCATGCTTGCTGCCATGGAGGAGCATACCAGGGCTTTTCGTGGGCTGCCTCCCATATCACGGCCACCTTCTGATGTACCATCAGAGGGTGGTGACAGCGACGGCAGTTCTCCCACTGTAGTGTAGCCGTGCAGGCCATGAGCCCATGGAGGTATTTTTGTTTTTTCTCAACATCCACGCATGTGGGTGTTGGGGTACACCCTGTACCTCATCCCTCCTGGGTGGCTTCCCCCCTGTTCACCCTGGTCCACACATGGCCATTTTTTTTTAACAGTGTGGTGTTTTGTTTGGCTCCCGTATGCATCCCCTTTCCATGGGCTTGCAAAGGGTGTGACCAAGTGAGAGTAACTAACACAGTGACATTGGGCTCCCATAAGTTGTGTGGACAGTCTGTGGTCAAAACTGTGTATACATCCCTAGTGGGTATGGTTGTGGAAATCTCCACTGCATTGTGGATTTATGTATGGTTCTACATCCCTGACTTTTTCCTAATATACATGTACCTTCTTCATGTCTTAACAAGGCCATCTACTTTGCAAATGCAGTTCATGTTTTATGCAGTTCACTGATACATTTGCCTTCCAGCAACAATCTGCAGTTGGAAGGGGTTGATGTGCTGCCTTAGTCCGGTTGTGACACTTGCACTACTTTTATTTTTTATTGTAATATATTGCCACTGTTTGACCATGTACTGATGTTTTCTCTTGCTGGTAAGTATTTGTTCATGTGTGTTGATTTTGTATTCATTATTGAAAGCAAATTGTTTGTGGACTGTTTCCATTTAGGACAGTGCACTTTGTGACACTTATGTCATGTGCATTAATTTGGTGGCTTTCACATTGCATGCCATGCCATGGTGTGTTGGGGAGGTGTTGGTGACATGGCACTATTTTGATATGGTTTTTGCAAGGGGGTAGTCCTTTGTGCTGCATGAATTTGTGCCTTTTTGTGACACATCATTGGGTGTCTGAGTAGCTAGGGATGCACACAATGTAGCACTTCCAGGTGAACAATCTCAGGCTGGTATGGTTGTGACAGTTGACTGTCCCTTTTGTCATCATCATTGATTGCGAGCTTGTATGTGTCAGGCCTGTGTGCACTCCGCAGGGGTGGTATTTTAGGTGAAGTAATTTGCCACAAGCTGGGTCCGGGCTGCCTCACCACGTGCCCTTTCACCTACCATGTGCAGTGGCCTTGCATGTGGTTGAGGATGTGGGGGCACCACCATGTCCACCGGCACGCCCCGCTGGGTTGCAACGTTGTGTGGGACACATGCTGCCACTATGATCCTGCACACTACTGGGGGCGCATATAGCAGCTGCCAACCAGAGCGGTCAAGGGAGCGAAAGCGTGACTTGAGCACTCCGAATGTGCGCTCCACTATGCCCCGGGTTGCAATATGGGCTGTGGTGCATCTTACCTCGGGTGGTGTAGTGTGGTGGGGTTCAGAATTGGCGTCATAAAGTAGGTGCTCAGAGGGTAGGCACTGTCCCCAGGGGAGGTGATAATGGCTATCATTAGTGGGGTTTTCACATTACTCAGTGTCTGACATGCATGCATGTGCAGAGGCATTTATACTCACCAATCAGCGATGTGTCGCCATGCCGCCCAGCTTTCAGGTCCCGGTTTAGGGGTGACATTCTTAATAAGAAACTATCATGGCTTGACCCTGGATAGTTGGCATATACTGAGGTGATGATTCCCTTGGCATCGCATACTACCTGCACGTTGATTGAATGCCAGTGCTTGCGGTTTCGATAGATGTGCACAGTGGCCCTGGGAGGATGTAGAGCCACATGGGTGCAATCAATGGCACCTAGCACTTTGGGGAAGTGTGCCACCCCGTAAAAGTCCTGGACCACGGCCTGCCTTTCTGCAGGTGTTCTGGGCATGTATATGTGCCTGCGGACTGAGTGGTGTTCAGTCATGATGGCCAACACCTGGTGTAGGCAGCGTGACTGCGTGGCCTGTGACACCCCCCCCACTATGGCACTTGTCGGCTGAAATGAACCAGTAGCCAAGAAGTGCAGTACATTGAGCACCTTTTCCAAGGGGCTCAGTGCTTGCGAGCACAGGGTGGGTGATGTGAGGTCATCCTCCCACTCCCTCACCAGGTCTAGGATTATGTGTGATGGAAACCTGTACCTCCCATACACCTGGTCATCAGGCTTCCCAAAAAGGCTGGTCCTGGGTAAATAAATGCGGGGCCTGGCTATCCTCCTCCTCCTGCGGTGTCCCACAACCACTGCTGCGAGGAACGGTATATTCATCGTAGCGTCTGAGCTGGTTTGTTGTTTGCGCGTACTTCTATGATGCGCAGGGCCGCTTATGCCTGCTTCCTGCTGGCGTACGCGTTTCCGGATTAGCGCGTCTTTTTGGCGCACGCCTTTCCCCTGTTCGATTCCATGAATACATGTTGTTAGCATGCGTGTGGGCGTTGCGAGCATTTACCTCCTGTACTTCCCCCGTAACGCCCACATTTTCACGCGTTGTTCCCCATTCTGCGTGTTACGTCCCGTGTTCTGCCCACTTTTCTTCTGTGCGCTGTGCTATGCGCACTTTCCCTGTGTACGTAGCACATGCCGTTTAGTGACGTGTGCGCCCAAGTGCGCCACCCACGAATTTAGCACACATTCCAGGATTTACACGCGCAGTGCATTCTATGAATCGATGTGCGCGGCTTTGGCACGCGTGCGCTGTGATTTTCACACTTGCGCTGTGATTTTCACGCTTGCGCTCCCCTTTTCGGCACACATTTATTCCATTAATCGGCCCCTTAATTTCATTTTGTAGATCACTGCTGGTTTAGTGGTAATGTAGGGCTGAGTAGGCAGTTTAGCTACTACTCATCCCTGTACTCCTGCAGAGCAGCAGTCATTTTGTGACACCCGCCCATTGCTATAAGCTCCCTTAACGCATAGGCAGACTATGAAGATCCAAGAAGCGAACCGCTGGCAAAAAAAGATTTAGACCCCAAACTGAAAGGCGGCAGGGAGCTAGGAGCAAAAACAGAGAAACTGCTGCCGAGTAGTAAGCCCAGGCCACTCTCCAGTCCAAAGGCTGGACTCCACCCACCTACAAACCATGAACCTAAGAACCTAAGACCAGACCTAGGAGTAGGATTGGGATATGTAAGGGTGCAGAACAAGGCAACTGACCAGGAGGTGTGATGGTTGTTGGCAAAGACTTTTATAGAATTAAAAGCTATACATAACTCTAAGAGGGGTTTCACTGCCTCAAACGAAAAAGTAAAGAATCTGTCAGAATGTCTGTAACTGAAAAAGCACCGTCCTGAGTCAAAACCTTACCTCTGTCCCTTACAGTACAATTAAAGACTCTTAATCAAAAGTAAAGTTCTCTCACCAGGAGAATGACTCCCTTCTCCTGGTGTCTTAAGAGGTAAGTCTTTTCAGGACTCTAATTGATACCAGGGGGAATGACACCCTTCCCCTGGTCTTGGTTTACACACAGTTCCAGAGGTTGCCAAAAGCAATGACTCCCTTCCCCTGGCTTCTCTGATAATGTTCAAGCTGGATCCACGGGGAATGACTTTCTTGCCCTGGATAATGGTTTCACCAAAGTTCCAATTATGTCCAGGGGGAATGTCTCCCATCCACTGGATGTTAGTAGCAACACAGTTCCAATTGTGTCCAGGGCAAATGACTCCCTTCCCCGGGATGCTCAACAATGGTTTCAGGCTCTCCTTAGCCCATCACTGGTATTTTCTTTACCACTGTTTGGAGGGTTCCTGCCTCCGATATTCACCTTGTACTTGAGTCTCAGACCCTGTTCGCTCCCCATTTCTTAGCAGGCCCACTTGGTTCAGTCTCCTGCTAAGTACTGCCATGCGGAGGATGATATGTCTGCTGATATCGGTTACTTTGGTTTGGGTGCCCAACCCTGGTTTATATTCTTCTTTCATTAGGCCCACTTAGTTCATTCCCCTGCCAAGTACTGCCATGAGGAAAATGACTCGTATCAATATAGACTTCACCTCATTTCTGGTCCCATACCCTTGGTTCTCTTCCCTTCTCACTAGGTACACTTGGTTGACTCTATTCCCAAGTACTGCCACGAGCAAGATGCTTATCGGTCTAGATTTCAACTTGGTTCGGGGCCAAGACCCTACGTTCCCTTCCCTTCTTACTGGGCCCACTTGGTTAACTCTCTTCCCAAGTACTGCCACAAGGAAGATGCTTTGTATCATTATCCTCATGTGGTTTATCTCTCTCCCACACATTTAAGCCCCTGCCAGTCCCCGTGATGTGCCTGTTACCTTTGTTGGCTCTAGGACTCTTAGCCAGTTCTTCCTGGGTGCTTGCATCTTCTCGCTGGGCTGTGCGGGTTCCGCGTACCTTCTTCCTGGTCTCTTCACAGACAGTGTAGGTGCTGTTACTGGACTGCTCGGCCACTGTCTTCCAGGCTCCAGTCATGCTCTTGACCTGCTCCACAACACCAGGCAAAAGACTCCCATCAACATCCTCTTGCCTTTGGGAGCAGAAGACTGCTCTCAGCTTTACCACTGCGCCCTCTGCATATCCTTGGAATTTCCCAGGATGGACTGTCATTCGTACTGGTCTCCAGCTCTCTTTCTCAAAGTCCTTTGCCAGTTTTTATGTGTTTCTCAGAATGACTCCACGCTGAGGTATATACCGTTTGTGTATCTTCTCTGTGCCATTCTTCATGGCTCCAGGTGGGCACCTGGTCTCAGTACTGGCCTTTGGGTGATCTTTTTCATGCCAGTACTGGAGTTTGTCATACTATCTGTATTGTTAGCAATCTTCTTCGTCTCGGTAGAACTAACTGGTATAAAGTTACAGTAACAAATATCAAGGAAGGGTTGGTGGAACGGTGGTAACAGGCTTGAGAGGGTTAGGTTCAGGCTGTTGCGATTACTTTTACCCAGGTGGTCGTCTTTATCCCCAGGAGGGGAGCCCATCCCCATGAGGTCCTGCCACATTAAATCACCCCTAGGGGGAATATTGGGTAGGGACCTCAACTCCCTAGCCTTATGAGAAGGGCCTCCCTACTGGGTAGAAAGTGAAGACACCCAGTGAATCATCACATACCCTTCCACTAATGCTGCTGGCTTCCCCATTTCCTGCTAAAGGAAATCTTGATAGGAAATCAATGTTGCCCTATTCCTTTCCTTTCCTATGAGCTACATTAATGCAGGAAGGCTGCAGATCTAATAACCAGTGCATTATTCTTGGGTTGGCAGCTTTTGTTAAGCTGAGCCAAGTGACAGGCGAAGCGTCTATCAACTTCAATTTCCCCCCTGTCAGGTAATACCTTAAGTGCCCAATCACCCAACTTGTTGGCCAATGCCTCTAGTTAGAGGATGGCATAGTTCCTTTCCCATGGGGAAAGCTTGCTACTAATGTATAGAACGGGATGCTCTAGCCCATCATGCTCTTGAGACAGTATGGCTCCTATCCCCACCTTAGAGGTGTCAGTTTGAAGTATTAATTTAAGAGGCGTCAGCTTGAAGTATGAATTCTTTGTTGAAATTGGGGACCTTTAGTATTGGTCACTGCATAGGATGGACTTTAGTGTGTCAAAACTAATCTGATCTTCTTTTCGCCAATGTAGCTTTTGTGGTTCAACATTCTTTAACTGAGCAATTTGGAATGAACCTCCTATAGTGCCTGGTAAGTCCCAGGAATGCTCTCCCTTTTGGTTTTTGGGCCAGTGTTGCCTGGACAGCTCAAACGTTTTTCACTAAATATGCACCACAAAAGGTGGAAAAGGGCTGCAATATCTGGTGCGCCATGGAGTCCAAAAGGAAGGACTTTGAAGTGAAATAGTCCCCTGGGAGTGGAGAAGGCCATCTTCTCTTTATCTGTGGGGTTTAATGGCACCCGCCAATAGCCCTTGGTGAGATCAATCATAGATATATAGACCGCCAATACCAGTCGATCAATAAGGTAGTCAATCCTGGGCATTGGGTAATTGTTGAACTGGGATATAGCATTTAGTTTCCTAAGGTCTATACAAAACCTCCACGATTTATCAGGTTTTGAGACCAGGAGTATTTGAGAGAACCACAGACTTTGAGAGGGTTCAATGATACCTGCGGCAATCATTTTCTCCACCTCTTGGAGGACTATTTCCTTTCTGGCTTTTGGAATCCTGTAGTGCTTAAGATTGATCACCTTGCCGGGGGGGGCGGGCATGTGAATACAGTGTTGGATTCCTTTCACTCACCCAGGTTCTTTACTGAAAACATCTTGGAATTGATCTAATATATCTTGTTGTTTTTCTTTTGATAGATCTGCAAGGACTAAGTTGTTTTCAGCTTCACCTTCCAATAGCAAGGGAGGCATCAACAGGGTTGAGGATTCAATTGGGTCTTCCCCTCCACTTCTTCAGGACGTTGATATATTTGAGACTTGAGTCTCCTATCTGGTTGGGAGATTCAGTAGTTATATGTTCTAGTTTTTTCTAAGACCTCATAGGGCCCATGCCAGCGAGATAGCATCTTATGTTCAGATTTGTAAAGTGACCATTACTTTCTGAGCAATAGGGAAGGACTGGAGAACTGACTTTTTTATCATAGTGAACTAGTTGGTTTTCATGGGCTTTGTCTAAATGTGTATGAACCAAGTCTCTTAATACTGCCATGTGTTCTTTTATCCTGTGCGCGGTCGGGGACAGTGTTAACATAGCCTCTTCCCTCCTATGTTGCTTGTAACATGTCTTGGACATATCATGGATCACGTCCATAGAGGATTTCGAAAGTGGAAAAGCCTAGGGAGTCTTGGGGTGCTTTCCGTATGGCAAAAAGGGTGCATGGGACCATCATGTACCAATTACAGTCATCTTCATCCACACGTTTTTTGAGAACACTTTTTTTATGGTCTTGTTGAAGCATCAACCAAGCCATCCATCTGGCAGTGGTAAACAAGGTCCTAATATACCAAATTTGTTTGACCTCGGCCATCAATTTGCTCATTAATGTGGTCTCTTGATCCATTAGTATTTCCCTCGGAAAGCCCATCCATGACAGAAAAGGAATCAGATGTTTCAGAATCTGATGTTTCTCAGCAGGAAGGCCTCCAGGTAGTGTGTGGCATAATCAAGAATTACTAGGATGTACTTGTTTCCAGGTTTGAACAGTTCAAAAAGGACCCCCAATTTCCATTCTAATTCAGGAAAAGGGGACATCTATGACAGGCAGGGGTTGTAATAGTGCAGGTGGAGGGGAGTGTGGAGCTGTCTTTTGGTAGGGGGAACAGTGTGAGGGGTCAGAAAAGTGAGAGGGCAACTTTCTGAAGATTTCTCAAGAAATGCCATTTTATACAAAAGAAGGTTGGATGAGCGCTTCAATATTCCTACCCTGGCGAGGATTTCCCTCCCTAAAATAAACTAAACACTCTAACAAAGGATATCTGTCCCTCACACTTACACATAAAACAAATAAACAAGGAAATGTATAGCAATTCTCAACAAACAATGATTGAATTGGTAATGTCACCACAGTCTCTCTTTGTAACTTGGGCGAATTCCCCTTCCTCAAGTTCAAACGTGATTCTGTTTCACATTTCAAGAAAAGAAAATAAGGAAATCCTGATTTGCAATAATGTTCAACCATAGTTTGTTTCCACTTCAACTCGTCAATATAAATTTCCAACTCAGTTTGACGTAGTTCGACTTTCCAACAAAATATTCCAACTCCACTTGGTATAACTTCAACTTGACAACAGAAAGTTCCAACTCAGAAAATAGAAGGTTCTTTCCATTTCTTGAACAATTCCTCAGTTCATCAATTGCCACAATAATTGTCTTGATCAGGATGATTTTTGTCACAAATGTCTTAAGTATCACGTTCAACATAAATTGTATTCATCAGTACCCCTTTCAAAAACTTCAACTTCCACCTGGTTTACTGCCATGCCAGGCCCACTCCTCCAGCAGTTTGCAGTTTAGTCATACTCCACCTGCCTAAACACCAATTTACAACCACAAGTGTTTTGGGGTTAAATATCATTTGATGAATGTTTCACCACAACTTCAAATTTTTCAACAAATTGCAGCTTCAGAACTTCAAACAACTCTTCGGGGAAAACAAGATGTATATTATTGCTTTTTGACACTACTGACAATAATGCTCCTCTCCCTCTGGGCCCCTCTTTCCCAGAAGGGCAGCCTTTTTGACAGTCTGGCTTCCCCACTACTCAAGTACCAATGACTGATATGCAAAGGGTATTTTAATTCTCTTCCATTGACTTGGATAACGTGAATTCATACCAACTTTCAACACAGCTTGTGTGATGTATGAGCAACAATTGCCACGGTTTAAGAATCTTCCAATAGCCACTTGCCGCTGTTGTCAATATCTGCTAATTTGTAACTGCCTTCATTTTTGTCTCTCTTGGCTTGGGCAATGCTTGTGGCTTTTCCCTTTTAACAATGTTGCCCCTTTATATTGTTGGTTTTTCCATAGACTCACATTCATAACATCACAGTCTGTTGGCTTATGTATGATGTGGTTTTGCTGCTTTTTATGACACTGCTGATCAAAATTACTTTGTAAATGTCTCTCGCTCGTGAGTGCTGCTTTCTCTTTGCTTTGTTTTCGTAGTGCAAGTTTCAAAAGTTGCTTTCCAGTCACTTTCCGTCACACACGAGTTTCTCTCACTCATCATACACCCGCCTTGCATATGCTGGCAGGGAAGGAGTGCTCCGTGGTCATACACAGGCTGTGAACTCACCGGGTAAGACGTGCTCTTCTCTTCCTTTCACCGCTTGCAGGATTACTTTTCTTTTGGCTTCTCACGATGCGGCAAACCTCTTCTTTTAGTTTGCTGCCTTCCATGCAACCTGATAATGGAGCCATGGTTGCTCCTGAGGTACTCGGGTGCACGCCAGCCACCTGAGATTGCCTATGGGAAAGGACAACGTCCCTCATCTGTGCTTTCTGCTGCGCAGCCTCTGCAGATTAGGTCGACAGAGAGCAAGCTTCCCTCTCATACTCTTCCTGCTGCGTGACCGCTGCAATTCAGAATTTGAGAGGCACAGACCCTCACAGGACAGGCAGTTGCTCTCTATGGTCCCCGCGTCTTCTCTCTCCTCCGGCAGTTTGGACTGTTTGCATTAACCATGCTGCTTCTGCTTCCTGCTGCTGCTTTCTCCTCTCCCACTAATGGCCTCCACATGAGGGGGCCTTTTAAGCCTCTCAGTCTCCCTCAGGTGTGGGTCATTTGGATTACTGAACGGACCACTCCTATAATACTGCATCTCTTCAGTTATCATCCTTGTCCCAGTACTTCGAGGATTATTGGACTTGAAGTCCCGAATGACAAAGTTAGGTTTTCTTATTTGAATTTCATTTCCACACCTCAATGTGTTCTTTTTTAGCATCTTTTAAAGGAATATCATGAAGATTAGTTGCTAACCCTGATTGAAAAGGAAAAAGCAATTCTTTTAGGTGATCATCTATGAATTCCCTTTCACTGTACCTTTGGGTGTAACGGAGGTCTTGGGTGTTATTTATTTATTTTATTGCGCATTTGTAAGGTGCTTATACATCAAGTAAATTGTGTTTGAAAGTGCCCACAGGGCAACAGGGAGGGAACATGCGAATGAAGCAAATATAACAATAAAAGATAGAGGCGGACCTACTAGGCCTGGTGAGCATTAAGAACATGCAAGTGCAGAGAGAAAAGGTAGTGTGGGGGGGGGGGTTAAATGCTAGGTGTATGAAGAGGGAAGTGCTAGGGAGTGAGCAGCTGTCAGTGCATAGATGGAGTGGTCAGCCGAGAATAAATAAGTGCAGGCCTTTGTTGGCATAGGCCAGTGGGTGCCAAGGCAAAGTGCTGGGCGGGGCAGAGGCTGTGGGTGATAGGGTGTGGGATGCCAGGACCCGGGAGGACACATAAGGGCACTGGTCATCAATCTCAGAAACTGTGGGATTTAGCAGAGGAGCGAGGCAGGGAAGGAGGAGGTGCAAAGTAGAGTCTTGAGGAGCTTCTGGAATTTGGGGTGATCTTGCTGAAGAGGGAGGCTGTTCCATAGGATGGAGCCTGCTCGCTGTTTAGCGAAGTGTTTAACACACATAGAATTGGTGCCAGAGGAATGTAAAGATCTGGAGAGAGAGTATTTAGTGAGAACAAGTTGTGGATAGCATGGTCCCCGGCCCCAGACAGCCTTGTAGATGATGCAGAGAGATTTGAATTTGATTCTTGCAGGAACCAGGAGCCAGTGGAGAGGTTTTAGGGCTGGAGAGATGCGCACCCTGGGCTTGAGGCCAAGGATAAGTCTTGTAGCCCTATTCTGGATAAACTGGAGGGGTCGTGGCTAAGAAGAGGGTAGATTAAGGAAGAGGATATTGCAGTAGTGTAGCCTAGAGGAACCAGAACTCTAGAGACATTGAGCGTCTGGGGAAAAGTGAGAATTCCTTTGAGGAGGTGGAGTTGAAGTGGGACTTCTTGGCAATGTCTTGAATGTGAAGGATGAAGGAAAGAGGAGTTGAAGAGGACTCCAAGATTTCTGGCTTCAGATGAAGGAGAAGGCGGAGAGCCCGTAGAAGATGGCCAGATTGAGGGACAGAAAGAGGGAGCAGGAGTACCAATCGGAAGGAACTCAGTCTTGCTGGCATTCAGGCAGATATCATTGGAAGTACATCAGGACTGGATGGCAGATAGGCAGTCATGAATGAAGGAGGCAGTAACAAGAAGAGGGAAGTTTGAAGAAGAGTTGTGCATCATCTGCATAACACTGAAAGTTTGGGGAGCAGGCGGAAATGAGGTGTGCAAGCAGAGCAAGGTAGTGTTAAAGACCCAGGGAGAAAGGTTAGAGCCCTGAGGGACGCCAATAGGTGGAGATAGAGGTGAGGTAGGATAAAGAGCCCAGAGTAACCTGGGACGGACGTTCATTGATGGAGGTCAGCCAGTCCAGTACCCGCTCTGAGATACCGAAGGTATCGTGGAATTGTAGTCGTTTTATGAAGATGGAGTGTTTGACGGTATCAAATGCAGAGGAGAGATAAAGTAGAATGAGAACAGCTGGAGAGTTGGAGTCCAGAGATGCAAGCAATTCCTCACCGGTGTTCGGAAGAGCAGTTTCATTGCCTCTGGATGCTCGGAATCCACAGTGATGGTCATGGAGTTTATCCAAGAGTTTCCCAATTAACGGGGTGAGAGCAGGAGAAGGGGAAAGATCCAGTAGCAAAAGAGTGGTTGAAGAAATCAGCAAGTGGTAGGGGCAAGGGAGCTGATGCTATCCTTAATGGTTCTGGAGAAGCAGGGGGACACCTGTTTGAAGGAGACCTCCTGGAGCATACAACTCTGGTGAGCTCATCAGGTGCGATAGGAGAGAAGGAGGAGAGAAAGGCAGAGGGAGGAGACGATGCGAGGGACGCAATGGTGCTCAGGATGTCCTGAGTTTTTGCAGTGAAGTGTGTGGCCAGTGAAAAGAGCCTGGGAGGGAAGAGGTGAGGATGAGACTGTGGAAGGGCTGGTTTAAAGAGTTCAGTCATGTTGTTGGATGCATCAGAGAGGCAAGCCTGGATGTTGGCCCTTTTCTTGGTGCAGATGGAGTCTGTATTTCCTTTGGATCAGGCAACAGGCCAGTTTGACAGAGGGTGAAACTGGGCTCTGCCACTTCCGTTCCACAGCTCTGCATTTGTGTTTCAGGGCTGCAAGTTCAGAGTCGTACCAGGAGTTACGCTTAGAGGCATGTTTCAGGCAGATCCTCAAGACTGGGGCAAGAATGTCAAGGGTTTTAGAAATAGCAAAATGGAGATTGCTGAGGGTAAAGTCTGGAGTGGGCAGAGAGGGAGGGGAGAAGATAGATGCGAAGGCAGCAACTGACACTCGTTTAATAGGATATATGTTCGTGAACGAGGTTGGCATGGCGGGGGGCAGGTCAGAGGGTCAAGAGGACCCAGGTGAGAGGAGAGAGTGGTCTGAGCAGGAGAATGGGGTTGTGAGACGGGAGAAGAGTGAAAGATCTGTGTGGATGAAGGCATCAAGAGTGTATACAGCAAAGTGGGTAGGACCAGAAGGGAGCATGGAGAGGGAGAGTGAGGTGCAGAGGTTATGGAAGAGAGTGGATTCCATGATTGAGGAGTCAAGGTGGATGTTAAAATCGCCCATGAGAAGGAGTTTAGTGGGGGTTGTGAGGCGAGAGGGGGAGAAATCAGCACATTTAGAGAGTAACAGGGTGGCCTGTAGATGGTGGCAATGGTTATAGAGGTTGTGGGAGAGATGACCAACTTGCAAACCAGGCTCTCGAAGGAAGAGTATGACTGGGTGGGTATGAGGGAGGAAGGGACCCACTCAGGGAAGATAAGAGCAACCCCACCACCTGCACTGTTAGGGCGAGGCTTGGAGATGATCTTAAAGCCATCAGGGAGAAAGGAGTCAAAAGCAGTGACTGAACTGGCCTTGAACTACATCTCGGTAAGAGCAAGGATATCGAGGTCATGGTCTTCCAGAAGGAGAAAGATATCGGCAGTGTTTGGTGGCAGAACGAGCATTAAGCATGGCTGGATGCAAGGAATCTCCACTCTGGTACAGTGGTGTGGTACACTGGTGGGGGCGGGGGGCAGAGAGAGTGGAAGGAGTAGCAGGAGGAAGGACGTTAATGAGGGATGGAAGGCACCAGTCGAAGCGGAGGAGGTTGGGTTGAAGACCCTGAACACAGATGGTGCCAGTGTGATAATACATTATTGATACACCTGGATGATGCGCACCCTGCCAAGAGGACTTCCCATTTGGTGTCATCATTAATGGGAGAGGAAGTAAGAGGAGAGAGAGTAGAGATAAGAGGAGGAGTCCATAGATCTGGAGAAGGGAAAGAGAAAAGGAGATCAGTAAACATCTGTCTGGAAGTTGCCCTGACACAGGTGTCTGCGATAGGTAGGCCAGGGGTAGTGGTCAGGATATCTATTTTATGCTTTTTCCTTCCAGACTTTTTGAGAGGGGGACGATAGGTGATAGCATAGTAGTTAGAAAGGATGGGGGAGATGGTGAGTGGCATAGTGGTAAAGGAAAAGAGTAAGAAAGAGGAGGGGCTGCACAGCGCCGTACAAGCACAACTCACCAGGCGGCCTAGTGGGAAGCAAGAAACAGATGCACTGGGATAGCAATCAAAAGCACACAAAACATATGTAGTGAACCTAAAGCCGAAGAGAGAAGGCCAGGAGAAAAGGCCCCCTGTGCTCTTTGCAGCTCCGCTGCGAGCACGTTTCCTCCCACTCCAGCTGGATGCTGGATCAGCTGTTCTCTCGTTTGGAACAACCGTGTGTTCCATTGTGATCCCGCCCGCCGCGTGTGCCGTCCTGAAACCTGCTAAAATGGATGCCAGAGCAGTTTCCATGGAAGTATCCGAAACCTCCACGAAGTCTGCTGCCCATTCGTCAAGTCGGCTTGCCTGCCCCTCCCCTCCTGCTTTAAATGGAGGGGGAGAGGGCCGAGAGGCAAAGCCGACGAGAGAAGGCCAGGAGAAAAGGCCCCCTGTGCTCTTTGCAGCTCCGCTGCGAGCACGTTTCCTCCCACTCCAGCTGGATGCTGGATCAGCTGTTCTCTCGTTTGGAACAACCGTGTGTTCCATTGTGATCCCGTCCGCCGCGTGTGCCGTCCTGAAACCTGCTAAGATGGATGCCAGAGCAGTTTCCATGGAAGTATCCGAAACCTCCACGAAGTCTGCTGCCCATTCGTCAAGTCGGCTTGCCTGCCCCTCCCCTCCTGCTTTAAATGGAGGGGGAGAGGGCCGAGAGGCGAAGCCGACGAGAGAAGGCCAGGAGAAAAGGCCCCCTGTGCTCTTTGCAGCTCCGCTGCGAGCACGTTTCCTCCCACTCCAGCTGGATGCTGGATCAGCTGTTCTCTCGTTTGGAACAACCGTGTGTTCCTTTGTGATCCCGTCCGCCGCGTGTGCCGTCCTGAAACCTGCTAAGATGGATGCCAGAGCAGTTTCCATGGAAGTATCCGAAACCTCCACGAAGTCTGCTGCCCATTCGTCAAGTCGGCTTGCCTGCCCCTCCCCTCCTGCTTTAAATGGAGGGGGAGAGGGCCGAGAGGCGAAGCCGACGAGAGAAGGCCAGGAGAAAAGGCCCCCTGTGCTCTTTGCAGCTCTTCGCTGCTCGTCTGCCGTTTGCCCTAAACCTACGCCGCACCCGGAAGGTAAGAAGCTCTACCCCTGCAAGCTTTTCTCCAACCCCTGCACCACCTCAAGGCGCTTCAGGCTGCGCGCCCGTACTTTGAAAGCTGCCCTCAGTTCACAGCCCATTCCCACGAATAGCCGTAATACGCGGCTATGCTCACGCACTGTACAACCCTCCGCACTCGCTGATAAGGCCAGGCACCCCCGCGAAACCTCAAAGCCTGCATCCACGTCAAGTACTACCTACACAGCCACCAACAAAGTACTTAACTTTCCGTACAATTATACCGCCTCCATAACCAATGTGATTACAAATGTGTCCACCACCGCTGAAAATGTGACCCCCCAGTGTAAAATCTGTGATTTGCAATTCTTCTACCACCATTTTGAATGCTAGTGTGCCAAATACTATACCACATGTGTCCACCACCGCTGAAAATGTGACCCCCAGTGTAAAATCTGTGATTTGCAATTCTTCTACCACCATTTTGAATGCTAGTGTGCCAAATACTATACCACATGTGTCCACCACCGCTGAAAATGTGACCCCCCAGTGTAAAATCTGTGATTTGCAATTCTTCTACCACCATTTTGAATGCTAGTGTGCCAAATACTATACCACATGTGTCCACCACCGCTGAAAATGTGACCCCCCAGTGTAAAATCTGTGATTTGCATCTCCCCTAACACCCAGAGCTCAACCCCCCCCCCCCCTCCACCAAACCCTCTCTCATCATGAACCCCCTCTCAGGCACTACTGAACCCCACATGAAATGCGCCATGATTAACGCCAGGTCCATCAATGCCCACGCCCTAGACATACACAACCTCCTAACCTCCCACAACCTAGATCTACTCATGATCTCAGAAACATGGCTACATGATGCCTCCGGCCCGGCACTATCCCTCGCCCTACCCCCTGGCTATTCCACAACTAGACAAGACCGCCTCTCCAAAGGTGGAGGTGTAGCAATTATTGCCAGAGACTCGCTCTCTATCAGAAAGATAGGGAAATCCCTGACCAACAACAACTGCGACTACCTCCAAGTTAAAATAACCCTCTCTCCCCATTGCACCATTACTGTGCACACCATTTACCGCCCCCAGGCCCAACAGGAGACTTCCAAGCCTCTCTCATCCACCTCCTCTCGGACAACCTCAAAAAACAGTCTAAAGCCATTTTCCTCGGGGACGTCAATCTAGGGCTCCGGGATAGTAAGGACGTAGCAGCCAAATCCCTTGACTCTGCCCTCAATGCTCTAGGCTACAACACCACCATCCTTAGCCCTACTCACACTCAAGGCAGAACGCTTGACTGGATAGCACAGCATAACTGCCCACTCATCATTACAGGTAACAATCCCACCCCGTGGTCTGACCACCACATCATCACCTTTAGCATCCTCACCACTAGCTCTCCTGCTGCCCCCTTGCCCCAACCGCTCCCTCCTTGCCTCACCAGAAGCTCCCGCCAGCTCACCAAGGAAAGGCTACTGCCCTTCCTCCAAGGCCCAGCCTTCAGACCACCTTTTTCATCAGACCCAGAAACACTCGCAACAACCTATGATACTGCCATTAAAGCAGCTATCAACTCCATTGCACCTCTCAAACCACGCAAATCCAAACCCACTACCCATTCCAACTCTTGGTTCACACCTGAGCTCCTCACACTCCGCAACGAGAAAAAAGCTGCACTCACACAGTGGCAAACGTCCCACTCTGAAAAAGACAAGATGTTCTTTAAAGCCCTATCCACCAAATACAAAAAGGCAATCACCCAAGCAAAGGCCAAATCCTTTGAATCCAGAATCTCGGAAGCCCAATCTAGCACCAAAGAAATCTTCGCCATTTTCAGAGAGCTCGAGACACCCACTCCCGCCCCCCAGAATCTCACCAAAGACAAAGACTGGTGTGACAAAATACAAATGGCCATGCAAACCAAATTAAGCCTCCTCAAAAGCAAAATACTAGCCACTAAACAAGCCCTACCCAGTAGCCATATCCCTATCCCGTCACACGCCACGGATCCCCCCCCACCCTTCTCCTTCAAACCCATCCAAGAAAAAGACATCATCAACATTATGAGGAACATCAAGCCCTCTAACTGCAAAGGTGATGCATGCCCAGCCTCCATTATCAAAGACTGCACGGAAGCGCTAGCGCCCTTCCTAACAGCCTTCGTTAATGCCTCCTTTACCACAGGGAAAGTCCCCGCCTCCCTCAAGGAAGCTTGGGTCCGACCTCTCTTGAAAAAACCAACTCTCGATCCCACCTCCCCCAACAACTACAGACCTATCACCACTGTCCCATTCCTCCTCAAAATATTGGACAAAGCAGCCTACTTGCAGGTCCAGCATTTCATTGAAGAGAACAAACTCCTTGGACTCCGCCAATCTGGCTTCCGCCCTAGACACGGGACCGAAACCGCCCTACTTGACTTGAAGAACCAAATGGACGATGCTAGAGACATGGGTAAACCAGCACTTCTCCTACTCCTTGACCTATCCGCGGCATTCGACCTCGTGGATCATGGCGTCCTATGCCACCACCTTTCCTCCACCGCCAAATTCTCCCCAGAGGCCACATCTTGGATCACCTCCTTCTTACAAGACAGAACTATGCAAGTATTCTCTGACCTAGCCACCGCATCCCCAACTACTATACTTTGTGGTGTACCCCAAGGCTCCTGTCTCTCCCCCACCCTATACAACATCTTCACACGACCCCTCTTCCTCATCCTCGACGCTATGGGCATCTCATACACCAACTACGCCGACGACACCCAGATCCTCCTCACTCTCACATATGACACCGACTCCCTGACCCTCAACAACCTCTACAACACCATCCAAGCCTGGATGGCTGACAACGGACTATGCCTCAACTCTGACAAGACGGAACTCCTCCTGGTAGGTTCCCCCGACACACTAAAAAACCTAGTGTCCAATTTAGCCACTTCACCATTGACTCCATTAAAATCCCGGTCTCCGATTCTGTCAAAACTCTGGGAGTCTACCTGGACTCCAGCCTATCCATGGATAGACAAGTCAACGCAATAGCATCCGCAGCTGCATATCATGCTAAACTTATCAACGCAATCAGGCCCTTTCTATCCAAAGAGAACTGCACCAACATAGCCAGAGCCATCACCGGCTCCAGGCTAGACTACTGCAATGTACTCTTTCTTGGAACCTCCAACAAAAACTTAGTGAGACTACAAGTAATACAGAACAATGCTCTCCGGGCAGCCCAAGGCATTGCTAAAAGAGAACACATCTCTGAAGCCAGGAAACTAGCCCACTGGCTCCCAATAAAGGAAAGGATCGTATTCAAAGCCCTGACACTGACCCACAAGTGCATTCACTTCACTGCTCCTGCCTACCTTTCTCAAAGGATCCACCCTGTCTCCACCACCAGGCCAACCAGATCCCCGTACACCAACATGCTCTCTGTGCCACTAGTGAAAAGAGTAAAAGCGGGTGGGTCCAGCTTCCCCTACCTCGCGCCCACCCTCTGGAATGCCCTACCTCCCACCATCCGTGGCGAGGACTCCCTCACCACCTTCCGCAAAACACTGAAAACTACCCTCTTCACATAAGGACCGACACATCAGCACAAATACTTATCATTTAGGTTTGTAATTTACGCCCAAATGCTATATTTGTAACAACAGTATGATTTCCTGTACTACTCATAATGTGTCAACAATCGCTATCATATGTACCATGTAACTAAGTTATTGCAAGTAACAGCGCCTCAATGCCCCTGGGCTGCTTGCGCGCTATATAAATTTAAATAAATAAATAAACAAAATTGGCAGCACATATGTAAGGTCACCCAAATTCGATTTTCGATGCAAGGTACTCTAAAACACACAAAAAGAAAAAGTCAGCACAGCTGTTCAAAAGGACAAATTGACATGTCGGTAGGAATGAGTTAGATTAAATAAGTCAGGAAGGTAGAGTGTTGTAGGCACAGTGAGGTTCAATGGCTATTAGAGATTAGTGAAGAGGTAGTCCCCAATGCACAGTCATTACTCACTGCTGATCTAAGGGGTGTGGGGGATTGCGCCCAAGTTCGTGTTGTAACAGGCTGTCCACCTGTCCGCCATGCCATGCTTTGTGGAGGTAAAAGTAGAGGGTCCCTCCGAGCCCTCATAGGCCCGGACAGGCTCAGTTGGCCTTGGTGGGGGGTCAGCGTTCGCCTGCCGGCTTGGCGTGATTGACCCTCAAAAACCAAAAGGCAAGCCAATCACACAAACCAATGGCAGGGCAGCCGATGAACATTCCATGTGCAGATGGTGTCGGCCATGCTATAAAGATGCAGGCTCAGCCAGGGATCACAGGCCCAGATGGCCAAATGGCCTAAAGTTCAAATTGCAGCCACGATCAAGGTAGTAGCAGGCTTCAGACCCACATTCACACAATACCGCTTGATGGAAGCGATTTTTCACACAATTTTCAGCACCCAGTACAAGTTGATGATAAATCGCCCATAGCCCTTCTGGGTTTACCTGCATGCTGCGTAGTGGCGATGAAACAAATGGATGCTCTTGCTGCCTCGTGGAGCGGAGGCTCGATGTAGATGGTGCTGGCCAAGGAGTGAGCAGGCAAGAAGAACATTTTTAAAGGGCTTTTGGTTCCTCCAGGGTTTACGGTTTCGTGAGTGCTTTTACCCCCGTTTACATAAGATGTTTTTTTCAATAAACCATTACATACTTTGGCATTACACAGTCATCCCATCTAGAGGAAGACAAATACCATGTACCTTTCCAAGGAGTCCTCCCTTTCCCCTGAGCCTTTTCCCCTACCAGGTGATCCTCCCACAGAACACCACCCCCCAGGTCATGATCCGAAGGTGTCTGCCTTTCCCTGGTGACCTAGGAGGAAACTTTAGGCAGGGAATTAGTGAGGAGTCTTTAGGATTCATCACAACAGGTAGCGTCAAAGTTCTTGACGTCAGCATACACCCGTGGCCGATAGAACCTGCTAACCACCTGTTCCTAGGATTTTTTTTATATAATAGACCCCATTTAAGAACAGAAAATGGGCCATCTTTTGTCCTGCTCTCTTCCTCAGGAATGACTTTGAGGAAGGCTTCTGCCAGAATGGGGTCAGTACATTGCACAAAAGCTAGCTCAGGCATTCTCTCAGGATCGTCCTCCTCCATCTGAGGTTTTGGAATGGCTAACCCAGCTGGTGGCTCATTATCGACTTCCCCAAAATCTTTTGTTCCCCTTTCTGTGAGATCTTGTTCTTGCATCTCTGTAGGTTTGGGAAAAAGGGCACTTTCGAGAATGCCTTGTGTGACTCTCCCCCCAGCTTTCATGTGGTACACTTGTTTACCATTATTTTGTATCAAGACCTTGACTTGCCCCTGATAGTCTGGGTCTATGACCCCAGCCATTGCGTGCAGACCATGCCTCCAAGCTAAGTCTGATTTAGATACTAGGCAGACGTAGGTGCCTTTGGGTGGTGCTAATATCAACTCAGTGGGAACTAATTGACACTCTTTCCCACCTCTATGGGGATGGCCCTACTGCTATGCATGCCAAATCCTATGGACTCACTTGTGGCTACAGAGAGTGGCAGGAGGCTCTGTTTCTTAACTTGGAATACTTAAGGGTCCCTCAGTTTTTATGAAGTGGGGAAGACCACACTTCTGACACCATATAGAAGGGTGTAGAAGGCGGCAACTGACCAGGAGGGGTCATGGTGGTTGGCAAAGACTTTTATTAAATTAAAAAACCTACCTATCCCAAACTATGAGGGATTTCTGTGCCTCAAATGAAAAACTAAAGGATCTGTCAGAATGTCTGTAACTGAAAAAACACTGTCCCGAGTCAAAACCTTACGTGTGTCCCTTACACTACAACTAAAGACTCTCAATCAAAAGTAAAGTTCTCTCACCAGGAGAATGACTCCCTTCTCCTGGTGTCTTAAAAGAAAAGTCTCTTCAGGACTCCACTGATACCAGGGGGAATGCACCCATTCCTCTGGACTTGGTTTACACTCAGTTCTAGATGTAGCCAAGAGGAAAGACTCCCTTCCCCAGGCTTCTCTGGTCATGTTCAAGCTGGATCCAGGGGGAATGACTCCCTTCCCCTGGATAATGGTTTCACCAAAGTTCCAATTATGTCCAGGGGGAATGACTCTCTTCCTCTTGATGTTAGTAGCAACAAAGCTCCAACTGTGTTCAATGCAAATGACTCCCTTCCCCTGGATGTTCCACAATAGTTCCAGGCTCTCCTTACCCCGTCAGTGGTCTTTTCTTTACCACTGTTTGGAGGGTTCCTCCCTCCAATATTCACCATGTACTTATTTGGGTCCCAGACCCTGTTCGCTCCCCATTTCTTGTCAGGCCCACTTGGTTCACTGTCCTGCCAAGTACTACCACGAGGAGCATGATTTGTATGCTGATATTGGTTAATTTGGTTTGGGTCCCAGACCCTGGTTTCTATTATTTTATTAGGCCCACTTGGTTCACTCCCCTCTTCCCCCTGCCAAGTACTGCCTTGAGGAAGATGACTCGCAGCAATATATGCTTCACCTCGGTTCATGTCCCCGACCCTTGGTTCTCTTGCCTTCTCACTAGGCCTACTGGGTTGACTTTTTTCAGATACTGCCACAAGGAAGATTCTTATCGTTATCCCTTTGTGGTTTATCCCTCTCCTGCACCTCCAAACCCCTACCCGTCCTGGTGATGTGCCTGTTAATCTTTGTTGGCTCCGGGACTATTGGCCGGTTCTTCATGGGTGCTTGCGTCTTCTCACCCAACTGCAAGGGCATATCTAGCCATTCACTCCACGTACCTTCTTCCTGGTCTCTTCACCGATGCTGTAGAAGCCGTTACTGGACAGCTTGGTCCATCTGCCAGAGGTCGTGCCACTGTCTTCCAGGCTCCAGTCCTGTTCTTGACCTGCTCCACAACCCTGGGCAAAGGACTCCCTTCGTCTGCCTCTTGCCATTGGGAGTGGACTGCTTTCAGCTTTCCCACTGCATGCTCTGCGTCTCCTTTGAACTTCCCTGGCTGGACTGTCATTTGTGCTGGTCTCCAGCTCTTTTTCCTGAAGTCCTTTGTCAGTTTCAATGCATTTCATGTGACGACTCCCCCATGGAAGTCTATACCATTCACGTATCTTCTCTGTGCCATTCTTCATGGATCCTGGTGGCCACCTCGCCTCAGTACTGGCCTTGCTGGTAATCTTCAAGCTTTGGGTGATCTTTTTTGTGCCAGTACTATCTGTATTGTTAGCCATCTTCTTCGTCTCAGTAGAAATAACTGGTATAATTTTACAATAACAAATAGAAGTGCTATCAAGTGGGGGTTAGTAGAAAGATGGTAACGGGCTTGAGAGGGTTAGGTTCGGTTGTTGTGCCAACTTCTACCCAGGTGTTCGTCATTATCCCCAGGAGGGGAGTCCCTCCGCAGGAGATCCTCCCACATTAAACCACCCCTAAGGGGAATATTGCATAGCGGCCTAGCCTCATGAGAAGGGACTCCCCCCTTGGAAGAAGTGACAACACCTAGTGAATCGATACAGATAGTAAAAGAGACACCAGGAAACCAGGTGATGTGAAACTTTGGAGTGAGCAGAGAGAAGAGGAAGGAGCGTACTGGAGAAGGAGGGAGAGTTGCAGAAGTGTCTATAGCAGAGGAGGTGTGAAGAAATTAAGTGGAGGAAAGCTATAGGGGAGTAGAGGAGATGACGGAGAAATAATGAGAGTTGGAGGAGGGCAGTAGTGGTATGGGATCAGGAGGGTGGAAGGGGGAGAGCAGAGACAGGTGGAGGAGAGAGAGACCACAGAGATTGGGGTGAAACACAGCCCAGAGTTGGGAAAGACTGATATCCCTAGGATTTGGGAGACCGGCACCCCTCGTGTTGTCGGGAGGAATACCCCAGAGGTTGGGGAGAGAGATACCCCAGATGTTGGGGTGAGAGGCAACCCAGAGGTTTTTGAGAGAGGTAACCAAGAAGGTGGAGAGTGATATGTCATGGATTGTGGGGAGAGAGGCCACCGAGAAAAGAGAATCCAGAGGCTAAACAGATAACTACCGCAGAGGTTGGAGAAGAAGAGCCCGAGAGACTGGGGCTAGGACCATGAGCGGGAAAACCACAGAAGGTAAATTGATAGTTTATTTGTATAGCACCTATACACAATGTGTTTCAGAGCATTTCAAGGCAAGGGAGGGAGCAAGGGAAAATACAATGACATTCTTACAAGGCCTTGAGACATTATGAATGTGAAATTACTATCGTACTAGGCCTAGCAACATTTCAGATAGTGCAAGAGCTATGACAAAAATAAGGAGGGGAGGAGGGGGGTAGGAGAGGCGAACAGACAATTGACTATCGTACTAGGCCTGACAACATTGCAGGTAGTGCTAGAGAGGTTGTGGGGGGAGGAACAAACAATGAGGGAGGGGAAGAAAAAAAAGAAGCTATCGGACTAGGTCTAATGACATTTCGGATAGCGTAAGTGCAAAGAATATAGTAAGGGGGGGAGGGAGAGGGGAGAGGAAGAGAAGACTGAGAAATGGTGAGTGTGGTGAAAGAGAAGACGAGACTAGCAGGGGGGAGTGAAGTACAAAAGGCAGGCATCACAAGCATATAGCAGGGGGGAGCGTAATACAACAGGCAGGCAAACACATCACAAACATACATCGGGCAGGGCCTGCGCAAATGGCACAGCAAGTTTGCATAAAACACAGTCATATTTGAAAGTAAGCTAAATTCATACAACACAGCCAGATTTGAAACTAAGCTAAATGCATACAACACCGTCAGATTTGAAACTAAGCTAAATGCATAAAACACACCTTGATTTGAAACTAAGCTAAATGCATAAAACAAAGTCAGATTTGAATAGCAACCAGACTCAGATCCTAGCAGTGGGTGGAAAACGCAGTGCAATCAGGAGTGCAAACATGGGATTCAAGCAGAGAAGGGAACAGAGTCAAAAGCGGGTAGTAGCGTGTCCGGAAGGAGGGAATTAACCTATAGTTATGGAGGTCCAGATTTCTTAGTAAAGTGAGGTAGCAGCATCATGGAAGTTCAAATGAAGGGGTGACAAGAAAATAAGCTCAAGCAGCATTCTGGTAGCAGACAGGGAGCAGACAGGGGCCTTCGATGTGGGCTTTGGGTGAATGGGCCAGCTCCCGCCTCGCGGTTTCTGCGATTGGCTTACCAAACCGAGTGCAACCAATGGGAGGAGGAGCAGCAGGGCCAGGCCAGGCAGCAGGCAAGAGGAAACCAATGTGCTATGTTGGAAAGCCACAAACCATGAGGAAAAGGCTGCAGGATACCCAGGAAACTGGCACAAGACTGTACAATGTGCAGAAAGGACATGCACTGTCCAAAAGGTGCAATCCTCAACGTGCACTTTTAAAGAATTACAATTTTAAAAGCAAATTTCATTTTTTTTTTAAAGATAAGTGGGGAGAAACCAGTTTAGGAAGGAGGAAAATACCCCAGGAAGGAGACAGTGAGCAAGACGTAAGGATAGCAACAGGACATCAAAGGGAGAAAACCTGTCGAGGTTAGGAAGGAGAAGACAACCAAGAGGCTGCAGAAAGAGAAGATCATGGGAGAAACAGATAGAGTGATGAAGGGATGGTGTCACCAATACATGCTAACCCTGGTGGACCAGTGGGGGCAAGAGGCGATAGAAGCACAGAATGAAGAAGCAGGGAGGCGCTAAGGGATAAGAAGGCAGAAGGAAGGAACAAACCAAGAAGAGAACATTGGGTCCTGTAGAGGTATGGGGGGGCATGCACAGGATCCAGAGGATTGGTAGCCAGATTCAGAGGTATAAGTGAGCAGAAACTATCAGGAGCTGAGTGCCAGTACTTTTATTTTTCATTGTTAATAGTTTAACTACTTTTTTACCACCATTTTCACCATTCCATTTTGAAATTAAACATACCTCTTAATTTCATCATCTATATAGCAGTTACTGTTGAACTTAAGTCAGTTTGACGATACATCCACGAAGCCAGAATGTCATCTACGACTAGATGAACTCTAGCTGGCTTCATCTTAGCCAGGGGAAGATGGACACAGCACTGCTAACATTAAGGAATCATTCCTCACCCCCCATATCCCTTTGATTTTTTTTTAACGTTTTCTCCGTAGGTTAGATGCTTAGACGTTATATTTGATAAAGGTTCAAGCCATTCACAAGGGATGCTAGTTTAGTATTTTCTGACTGTGCGGTTTTTCCCTTCGTGCCACTAGACAGGTGTGCCTTTGTAGTTTAAGTGACTAGACGACTACACTACACTCTTCTAATGCACTCCTGGGGGACATTTCAAGGAAACCTATTAGCAGACTCCAGAGTAGAACATTCCGCTGAACATTCTCTGCATCATCTTCAAATAAATGGGGATGCTCTGGTCCACCTTAAGGACAGCATTTCAGAGTATATCCCAGGGAGGAACCTTTGGTCTAGGCAGGATCACAAACTCTTTTTCTTTACGATTCTCGTTCAGAGGAGATAGAAGACTTTCATTCTTGGTATCAGTAAGGCTTTGAACGAATTATCAAACTGTAGTCATCACAATGCAAGTTTGTCTAGTTTCAGGTTCTTTCTATAGCTGTATCTGTTCAGGTAGGTGATGGGTATGGGTTCCAGTGGAGGTAAGGTCAGTGAGTTGAGGTGACTGATTTCACATAAGTGATATAAATGTTTCACCTGGACTGGCTGAGAGAAACAAAAAGAAGTTGACCTCCTTTGCCCTCCTTTTACACTAGAAATAAGTGGATGACCCTGAATACATTTCCAGGTACTGGTGGCCTTCGGTAGGCAGGTCCCCAGCTGATAAACTGTCTGGAGATTGCTGACTGAACAGTCATTGGCCCCCGACAGAAATCCTCTATGGATCAATGACATTGTGGTGTCTGGGGCACTATTGGGAAGATTGTTAGACACCTCAGAGTATAATTTGCACATATTGTACCCTTTTCCAATGACTTCCCTGACTTACAGTAGCCTAGTTAGGTTAACAGATAGCAGTAGGGTGAACTCGGGTAAGGATAGAGGTTTGTTATTTAGATCGCGCTTACACCCAAGTCCTGTACATAGAACATATTTACATACATTACCATCCCAATATGGGACAGATGAAAGGCTGAGTTGGTCTTCCCAGGATTCGAATCTGCGACTTGCAGATCACAGATTGATCACAGCAGCAAGTGATCAACTCGCTGAGCTATCTTAACATCAGTAACTTTGGGGAATCTGCTAAGTTTACTGAACCACCTGCTCTTTGTACAGCACTCAACTGTGCCAATCAAACTGAGATAGGGTGAGAGAGGAAGAAGGATGGGAGAAGTAGGACAATCTTCTGGCCCAACGCGTACAGCATGGGACAGAAACATTAACTTGTTCCAAAACCGAATCACAGACATGGCACCTTTCCCACAGGCAAACACATGGTGATCTGGGCAGGTTTTCTTCTTGGAAATACTTCAAACATTTTGAAAACAGGTAGGATTACAATAAAACCTCTAAAAATACAGATGAATTTACTCCAAAACAAGATTCACAGACTAGGTACTTGGCCAGCAACAGAAAATAGTAGTAGACGGGCTTGGAAATGCTTCGCAAACCAGTTAAACGCACAGTGAGGGTGCTATTAAAATGTGTGGAAACACAAATTAACTTGCTGCAAAATGCACTGGCAGATTGGGGACTTTTCCAGCAGCAGAGGCATTGGGGATTTAGGCAGTAAATGCACATGGATACATACCCACATTGCATTAAACATTTTTAAAACACAAACATGTTTTGTTTTAAGAGTGACTCCCAAACGAGGCACTTTCCAGAGAGTTTAAGACGCATGCTTTGCCTGCACTGGTGATGCCTCGATCGTCCCAAAACGGCCCATTTCGCCTGAGAACATCTTAAATGCCCACGAGGAAGCTATAGTTGACAGGACATTGTGAACAATACATAGGTGCGCGCGAACGCCATTTTCCACCTGTGACGTTAAGACACAGGCATTGGCTCTGGCGTGTTGTGTTGTGTTGTCTCTTTGCTGCTGCCTTAACATAGTTGCCAACATGACCCATTCCAATCTGTAGGTGATAATCCAGTCCTGGTTTTTAATTTGCATTCTTGGACATGTAGTCCACATTTTATAATAAGGGAAAAGTGGAACTGCAACTCCCAGAATGCAAAGGAAAAAAACAGGACTGGATAAGCACCTACAGATTGGAATGGGTCATGTTGGCAACTATGCCTTAACTGGTGTGAGATCCGTCTAGAAGGGGCCTCCATCTTGCATCTCACGTATTGCATTACACGCCCACTGATCCAGGTCTCCGGCCAGACCAGCAGAGGGAGTGAGAATTGAATGTCAGCCTCGAAGGAGCAAATGAAATGTCTGATCATTGTGCTGCCTAAGTGGTTTATCAGCTTCTCATCCCGGGTCTCGTGGGAAACCCCGGCCTTGCCCAGCCTCCGTTACGACCCCCACGTTTACAGAAAATACATGCTGACCGGTTTTCATTTTTAGACAAGTCTGTTATATTTTCCTCATCACAAGCAAATTAATCGTCCCTAGAAAGTATAAAACATGCTGGGCAGGTTCCACGGAAAGATGCAATTAATGGAATTCCACCTGGAGACGCTGCATTATGTGCTGCACTGCAGCTTCTATGTGACTTCATCTGTTTTTTCCATCGAGAAATAATTATTCGCATTTTGTTTTGTTGTGGTGAACATGTACCAGAAACGTATGCGGGGGTAGACCCCCTGCAAGCCCCCCCACACCCAATCCCCTCTACCTTTATTATTACACACCCCCTCCACCCCCACCACATACTTTTGCAGTAAAATGCGTTGGAACACTTTAGACACTTCTCCCTTGATGGAAAACCTGTTTTGGAATCATCCTATTCCATATTGCAGATGGTGAAAAACAGATAGTACGTCTGACTTGGCAGAAAATTGGAAAACAACATTGTATTGGAGCAACCAGTGGATTGATCTTCCTGATTAGCAAACTATACCCAACACTTTACTTACAATCATGATTTTACTCAGATGTTTGTTTTATTGAGTTTTCAGACTATCATTCTGGAGTCATTTCACATGGAATGCATTGGCAAAAAAAGGCGTAAAATCAAGGTGTAATGTGTCTTAATCTTGTTGTTTGAGCGCTTTTTCAGTTCCTTTCAAGCAGAATTCCTCTTCCATCTACAACGTACAACTCGTTTTACACCCGCAGGCGATTTTCACGCAGGCGCAAAGCAAACGGGTTCCTATGAAAATGGCTTCCATTTAGTGCATGCTAAAAGTAGGTGAATTCCCTAAGAATCCATTGGTAAATGCGGTATCTAAAATGTAATTTGCAGGCAGCATTTACATTAGTTCCAAAACTGAACGAGTAAAAAGGCCTAATTTTATTGAAAACAATCTAAATTGCATGCAGGGGACCACCGAGGTTGCCACGTGCTGCGGGGTCCGCTGAAAGCTATTTTGAATGCATACGATGCAGCGGGGGGGAAATAAAAGAGTAAAAGCAAGCCTGCTTTTACTCTTATTTTCTTGTCTAATAGACATCTAACACCACGTGCAAATTATGTTTTGCAGACGCTATTTCCTAATGATTTCCTATAGAATACACCTGGTTTTGAGCAAGTGCAAAACAGAGGAGGATTCCATAGGAATCCATTCGTTTTTTGACTGCATGAAAATCTCATGCCAGCGCAAAACAAAACACACAAAATGGAAGAGGGGACCACGGCAGCAGACTTATCTCCACTCCATGCCTCTCTTCTGCCTTGTATCTGCAGGACAATGGGGCAGAGTGACTGACTCGTTGACTCGTGGCTAATCTTCACAGATCTATATAAGTGTGATGCATGGCTAGACTACACAGATCTAAGTGTGACGCATGGTTTATTTAAACAGGTCTAAGTGTGAAGCGTGACTAGTCCTCACAATTCTATCCGAGTGTGAGGCATGGGTAGTCCTTGCAATTGCTAGGTGCCATACATGGCTACCTTACACAATTAGGCTATGTGCAAAACATGACTACCCTACAACATTAGGCTAAATGCAAAACATGGCTACCCTACAACATTAGGCTAAATGCAAAACGTGGCTAACCTACAACATTAGGCTAAATGCAAAATGTGGCTACCCTACACAATTGGGCTAAAAGCGAGATATGGCGGACTAACACAAATGGGCGAAAAATAAGTAAGTCTACCTTGCACAAGCAGGCCTAATGCAAGATATGGTTGACTAACATATGTGGGCTAAAAAGCAAGGTAAGGCTACCTTGCACACTTAAGCTAATTGCAAAATAAGGCTACTTTACACAAATAGGCTAAATGTATGTGGCTATTTGGTAATAAGAGTAGAACAAGTTACTTTCTTACCTGGTAACGTTCTTTCGATGGGATGGTCCGACGACGTATTCCATATCTATGACATGTAATCACCACAGCTGTGCTGCTTCGGAAACATTTTCGGCGTCTGCGTCCTGCGTCGATGAGCCGTCGTCGAGGGCCTCCTCCGACGTCCGACGTCATCCGATGTGATAAGTAGGACGCACGACGCACGATGCCCGTAGCCTCAGTTGTAGTTTTTTCCCCCAGAACGTGTGACACTAGTCAACTGCCAGTCAGACACAAAGCCTTGCGGAACGTAAGCTGCAATCGCAAAAGAAATTCTGCAGCGGGGAAGGCAGGGCGGGAGCGATATGGAATACGTCGTCGGACCATCCCATCGAAAGAACGTTACCAGGTAAGAAAGTAACTTGTTCTTCGAGGGGATTGGGTCCTCCGACGTATTCCATATCTATGACAGACTCCCAAAGCAGTACCAGAGCAAGGAGGAGGGAAAGAATTTAGAATCAAAATTTAGAATAGCCAATCAAATAGCAGAGCAAAGGACCGCCTTGCCAAAGGCCAGATCCTGTGCTCGGATGGAATCGAGGGAATAGTGACGTACAAATGTATGTACTGAAGCCCAGGTGGCTGCATCACAGATGTTGCAAATAGGAACACCCCTCTGCAGGGCAGTAGACGCAGCCATACCCCTGGTAGAATGGGCCCGCAAGCCAGCCGGTGGGTTCTTACCCGCCAAGCGGTAGCACTCCGAGATGGCCAAAATAATCCAGCGAGACAAAGTCTGTTTCGTCACAGCTTGCCCCAAACGCTTTCCAGCGTAACCAATAAAGAGTTGATCGTCCACTCTGACCCGGGACATGCGTGAAACATAAAAGCTTAAAGCTCTCCTAGGATGAAGCTTATGGAGCCTCTCCTCTTCCTTACCAGGATGCGGAGGAGGATAGAATGCCGGAAGAACAACCTTCTGGGCCAAATGAAATTCCGTCACTACCTTCGGAAGAAAAGAAGGACGAACTCTAAGGACAACCCTGTCCTTGTGAAATACAGTGAAGAGTGGCTTAACTGAAAGTGCCTGTAACTCACTCACTCTGCGAGCGGAAGTAACCGCAACTAAAAACACAGTTTTCAGAGTTAACAGCCTCAAAGGGCAAGAATGTAAAGGCTCAAACGGAGCACCCATAAGAAACTTAAGAACAAGGTTTAAATCCCAACCGGGCACCAGGAAAGGTGACGGAGGGAACACATTAGTGAGCCCTTTCAGAAACTGTGAAATTAAAGGGATTTTAAAGTAAGAACACTCTTCAGACAAGCGCTTAAAGATAGACAGCGCCGCCAGGTAACCTTTAATGGTACCCACATGCAAGCCCCTGTGGGCCAAAGAAAGTAAAAAAGGACAGAACCATGGGGATGTCACATGCAAAAGGATCCACATTCTGAACTCTGCACCAGTCGCAGAACTTACGCCAACGGCAACGGTACAGAGACTTTGTTGCTGGCCTTCGGGCCGAAAGCAACACCTCCATCACGTCTTCAGGGAGGTCCCAATCCCTATACCTCAACCTTTCAGAAGCCAAGCGTGAAGGTTGAGGGATCTGACCTCTGGATGAAGAACCTGACCCCCCTCCCGTGAGAGCAGATCGTCTCGGTAGGGAAGACGACGCGGAGGGCAGATGGACAAGTCGAGAAGGTCCGGGTACCACGTCCTCCGAGCCCACGCCGGAGCAATGAGGATCATCCGGGAACCGAACTTCCGTAACCTTCGCAGCACTTGCGGGATGACGGGGACTGGAGGAAACGCGTACAGCAGCGGGAATGACCACTCCACCACGAACGCGTCTCCTAAGGCTCCTTTTGGAGGAAATTCCCGCGAGCAAAACCTTTCGCACTTCCGGTTGACACTGGAGGCGAAGAGATCCACATGAGGGGTCCCCCAAAGGGCGAAGATCTCCAGGAGAATCTCCTGAGCCAACTCCCACTCGTGAGAGATCGTGCTCTGCCTGCTCAGAGTGTCCGCCGTCACGTTTTCGTCTCCGGCCAGATGAACTGCCGAGACCGAAACTTCCTGCTGGATGGCCCAGAACTCGAGCTGCATCGCCTCCCTGCACAGAGGAAGTGACCCTGCCCCCCCCCCTTTTTGTTGAGGTAGTGCATGGCCACTCTGTAGTCCGTCAGGATCAGGACACTCCTTCCACGCACAGTCGGCAGAAAAGCCTTCAGGGCTAGCCTGACGGCCCTCAGCTCCAACAGATTGATATGGAGTGTGGACTCCGACGGAGACCAACGACCGCTGACTGTCAGCCCGTTGGCATGAGCTCCCCAACCCGTGAGGGATGCATCCATCACGATCGTCACCTCCGGCCAGGGAAGCCAAAATGGAGCCCCCTTCATCAAGTTGCCTTCGACGGCCCACCACAGAAGGTCCCGGGCGACCGAGGGCGGTACCTGAACCGGGTCCGACATCCTGCCGGAGGACTGTGACCATTGCGTCTTGAGCCCACTGCAAAGATCTCATCCGCAGGCGAGCCTCTGGCACCAGAAGAATGCAGGATGCCATGAGGCCGAGCAACCTCAAGAACTCGAGCGATGGGAGCGTCTGTGCATGCTGAAACTTGTGCACCATCTGCTGAATGTGAAGAGCCCTCACCTGTGGAGGAAAACACTGCCCCAGGGAAATGTCGAGCACTGCTCCGATGTACTGGAGCCGCTGTGTTGGCGTCAAATGGGACTTCTTTAAATTGAGGGAGAAGCCCAGCCTATGAAGGGAGTGGCAGGTGACGGACAGATGATCCAGGACTTGCTCTGGAGAGCTCCTCCCTGATCAACCAATCGTCCAGGTAGGGGTAGACGTGAATCCCCCCTTGCCTGAGATGCGCTGCCACCACCACCATGAGCTTGGTGAAAACCCTCGGGGCGGAGGTCAATCCGAACGGCAGGACCCGAAACTGAAAATGCGAGTCGCCAACCGCGAACCTCAGGTACTTCTTGTGCTTGGGATGGATCGGCACATGGAAGTAAGCATCCTTGAGGTCGAGTGACACCAACCAGTCCTGAAGCTGAAGGGCCTGGAGGACTTGAGAGAGAGTAACCATCTTGAACTTGTCCTTGCAAATCCATGATGGGTCTCAATCCCCAGTCTTTCTTCGAAATCAAAAATAAGGGGAATACCATCCCTTGTTCCTCTCCGCTACAGGCACCAGTTCTATGGCGCCTTTCTCCAGCAGGGCTTGAATTTCCTGCGCAAGGAGCGGATCCGGACTCTGTAAAGAGAGGTTCCCCGGTGGATTGTCGCGAGGCCTGTGCCGAAAGGGAAGACAGTAGCCGTGGGTTATGATCTCCAGAACCCACACATCTGAAGTAATGGCTTGCCACTCTACAAGATGCTGAACCAGCCTTCAGCCAACCGGCGAACCATGGGACATGGCCTCATGACTGAATGGGAGCAGCTGCGGCGTTACCTGAGGGCAAAGAGGCAACTGCCCGAGCGGCCTTGGCACCACGGGTACCCTGTCGTCCACCTCTGGTACCCCTGCGATGGCCTCTGTGACTGCAAGCTCCTCTCGCTTTACTGAAGTAGTAATAGCGAAAGGAACCACCCCTCCACTGCTGTCCCTTATGACAAAAAGGCAGAGGTTGGCGAACTGCAGCGCCCAACGACTTCACTGCAGCTTTTGAGGTCTGCAACCTCTCAAGGCTCTCGTCAGCCTTGCTGCCAAAAAGGTGTTCACCGTCAAAGGGCATGTTGAGGAGCCGGGACTGCACATCAGGAGCAAACCCCGACTTCCGCAACCAGGCAAACCTGCGTATTACGGTGCTCGCCGCCATGGACCTACTGACGCATTCAGCTAAGTCCAAACCTGACTGAACGGACTCACACATGGCATCCTTACCATCCTGGACCATGGCAAGGAAACCATCCCGTTCGTCCCCCTTCGGGAATATGTTCAGCCGCTAATGCAACACAGTTCCACAGAGTGTGTGTGAAACGAGACAAGGCACAAATGGAGTTGGCCGCCTGAAGCGCAATACCACCAGAAGAAAACACTTTCTTCGCCCAGCCATCAAAACGTTTGTCGTCCTTATCAGGAGGGATGGTAGGGTACGACGCCTGCATTGCCGTGGCCGCCTGCACCACCAAACTCTCCGGAGTGGGGTGCCTGGTCAAGTAGCAGGGGTCGCTACTGGCTGGACGGTATTTTCGCGACAAGGATCTGCCCACCGCCGGGAGACTCTCAGGAGCAGTCCAAGCCGCCGCCACCGTTCTCTGTAAAGCCATATGGAACGGCAGTACCGGATCAGTTGGGGGACCAACATCAAGGATGTCCGTCAGATAACCTGCACAAACTCCCCTGGGGGAGCAGACCATCCCAAGTACTCAGAAACCCTAGCCATAAGGTGCCGGTATGAGGAATCGGCATGAGAGCCAGGCTCAGGCCTACAAAACTCCACCTCCGGAGAGGTGTCCAGTCCACTGGCATCATGCAGTGACTGTCTCAAATCGTCAAACTGACTATGGCCCGAGACAATTTCATCTGGAACCTGACTAGGAACCAGGCCATCAGAATCCTCATCCGCCTCTGAAATATAGTCCAGGTGGCGAAAAGAAGGCACCCGAGAGAGTGCTTGCTCTTAACCAGAGCCTTCCTAGGGGGTTCTCCCGTGCCACGGGGTACCTCCGACACGAAAGGCGTTGAGCGAATCGGCGCCGGCGTCGAGAGAACCGGCATCAGCGCCGAGAGGATCGGCGTCGTGGAAATCGGCGTCGACGTCAGATGCAGCACCTCCAGCATCGGCGGCGTCGACACAGCCCTCGAAGCCGGAGCCCCGAGCGTGTCCTTCGACGACCTGAGCGTCGACGGCTCCGACGATTTCCTCGGAGCCGGAGCCTCGAGAAAGCCTGTCAACGCCCTCGACGCCTCAGACGTCGATGTCTTCCTCGAAGACCTCACAGGTGCATGCGGTCTCGAACACGTCGAGGACCGGGACCTGGAACGGGTACGTCGAGAACGAGTCTCCTTGTCCGAACGGGACCTCTCCCGTGACTCGTGCCGACCACTCTTGCGAGCGGTGTCTCTCGACCTCTCACGACCAACACCACTCGGGGGCGCGGACGGCTTAGTACCCTGCAACTCAAGAATCGCCAGCATTTTCTTCCCGAAGGAAGCCCATTCCTCCGGCGTCGCACGGCTGGTGGGGTAAGCGACGTGCCGGGCAGAGTCCTCCGAAGAGGACCTGGAAGACGACCGGTGTCGGCGCTTCTGAGAATGCCTCGAAGAGGCTGAGGAGTGGCGAGACCGACTCCTAGAAGGAGACCCACGAGACTTCCGACAATGACGCGGAGAGTCACCCCTCGAATCATCCGTCGAAAGCCCCGCAGACTTCGACTTCCTGGGCTTGGACACCCGACCTACCGACAACAACTTCTTACGTTCGCGTAAGGCTTTGGACGTGAGGGCTGGCAGTCGATACAGTCATCTATGTCGTGGGCCTCCCCGAGGCACCAGAGGCAGGTGTCGTGCGAGTCCGTCACCGACATCTTGGACCCACACTCCCCGCACTTCTTGAAACCCGGAAGCGGGGTCGAAGACATCTTCACACGAAGGATTTTCACAAAACGAACAGGTTCGAAGAACCGAGAAGAACAGAACTCCAAAGAGTCAAGGCATTAACCGAGATTCACGAAGCAACACGTTCGCGGAAAAAACGGAACTGAGGCTACGGGCGTCGTGCGTCCTACTTATCACATCGGATGACGTCGGAGGAGGCCCTCGACGACGGCGCATCGACGTCATTGACGCAGGACGCAGACGCCGAAAAAAGTTTCCTAAGCAGCACAGCTGTGGTGATTACATGTCATAGATATGGAATACGTCGGAGGACCCAATCCCCTCGAAAAGCGGTTTTACTGGAGCACAGTAAGGGCTGTACTCCCACTCCCACTCCACACTTACCTTGTCAGTCACTGCTGGTTTACTGCGGCAGGTGCCCCAGGTGAACACGGAGTGGAGCTGCCCTTTGCTTTGTGGCCCTTAGCTAATGGCTGCCTGGGCAAGGATGCCCTAGCTCTACCAGTTAAGAAGGGCTTCCTGGATGAGGATCAATCAAAGGGAGGGAGGGGAAGAGGCTGCAGAGCGGGCAGCAAAGGAGAGGGGAATCAAATTCCAAGATAAAAATGCCTTACAGCAAAATGGAGGTCGCAGGGCCTTTTCTAGGTTAACAACTCACCTGCTTCTTTGGCTGCACCCTCGATGCAGGCGCTAAAGAGGTCGAGGTGCTGGGAATATGCACTAAATACAGCGCTTCCTGTATGAACAGGGCCATTCACAGGGAGGGATGGAGGGCGGCGGGATGGGTGGAGTGGGGAGGTAGGGGAAGGGGCTGCAGCACAGGCAGTTAAGGTTGTGGAGAGGGGATCAAATCATAAGGTGTAATGCCCTTTGGGCAAAATGGGGGTCGCAGGGCCTCGTTAGGTTAACAAACATTGCAACACAATATGTGACCTCATGAATTTTGGTTGATTCACAGTGCTATTCGATACACTTTATACAGACCTAACCTTTTCATTGGTCGAAAATAGCCATTATACTGTCCCAAAACAAACATGTTTCTGTCCATAATACTCAGTGTGGGATATTACTCAGGGGTACATTCATAGTGCATCTCCAAGAAGAAGAACCTAATTTTCTTGAGTGGTTCATCTCTCTTTTCAATCCATTGTTACATACTCAATAGGCCACACTTCCGATCCTAACAATCAATCAGACCATAAACTAGGCTTCTGGTCACGCCACAAAGTTCTCAATTAATTGATTCTTGGTATGGGGAACTCCAAATTCATTGGTACACGCCTCAAATGTGTGAACCTCTTGGGCCTTTTGACTTTAGAGCAACACAACATTGTGATTTCACTGCTGAAATCACGATGGGCGAGAGTTATCGTGTCAGCTGCTAAAAGCATGGACCTCTTTCCAACAAAACAAGTTGTATGTTGTGTACGACTACGGGGGTTTGGCTCTGTGGTTTACGCCTGGAGTTCCACTCTGATTGGGGATGTTGCAGTGCTGTAAACTCAGAAGACCCAAGAAGTTCACACGTTTGAGGCATGTATCCATTATGAAGCAGTTTGTGAAATGTTATATATTGTATTTGTTTGGGTGTTCTGTGCAGCGCTTCATTTTGCATTGCACCCTCTGCAATGCAAATTGTAGCCTTTTAAACGTTGTTAAGATGAATGTTCATGTCTCATGTTGATAAACAGCATAATTTGATTGACGTGTTGGGTAGTCTGCAGTTTGAAGGAGAGAACCATAAGCGTTTTTTCAGGTTGGATGCCCCAATCCTCAGTCAAAGATGTAGGTGAAGTTTGGATCCGCCTAATTTTGGGGGAAAAAACTGCTTCAGTTCCCCATGCCTGCAGATACTCAGCAGTTATACCGTTGCCAGTCCGAGCAAACAGTGTTAAAGTATAAACATTTAGGATGTTAAGTATTGGGTGTAGATGAGTTGGCTGCACTGAAATAAAAACGTTGCCAAATACTGAAATTACAATAGAGGTGAGTAGAGGTAGAAAGAGCAAGAAAGTTAAGGTGTAGGTTTAGGTGAAATCACGTTGAGGTCGTGGGTAGATGGCAGATGGGTTGATATTGTCAGGGTTCAAAATAGAGTTACCAGAGCCGCTAACAGTTACGTAGGGCCAATGTTGGAGAAAAAGGCACATGCAGGCCAACAATAACCAAAATGCAGTTTGCAGTCAGGAACACAAGACAGGAATAATCGTAGAAGGGAGGGGGAATCTGGAATAGTGGCTAGTAGTTGAAGACAACCATGGCAGCTAGTCAGATGGTCTACCTGACAGAATCCATATAGTAGTGGACCTTATAAGCATGGTGGGAGGTCAGGACCAACAGACAAAACCAAGCAAACTGCAAAACGTGGCTGCAGTGTCAGGGCCCACTTAAATGGTGGAGGGCAGACCAAACAGTAGTGGAGGGGGAGCTGAGGCTCTGGCGTATATGTGCTGGAGGGAATAGTGTTATTGGTGTCAGTGATCCATGGGAAAGATGATGGCCTTCTGCGTCTTGACCTCTTATCCTGGATGTATTCCATGCACTGCCATAAACAATTTGGGCCACAGTAGTTTGCATTCTAAGATACGTCCTTACGGAGTGCGTCTCGAGTCCCTTGTGGACTATGTTCCAATCATATATTTATGTACATTGAATTTACTTATCCTTACCCCTCTTTTTCTAGCAGCATAGACAAGCTAAGAAATGATGGAATGCTGCACCAGGGGAAAACCAGTTAAAGCTCCAAGAGTCAAGAAACATTTGCTAAAACATTTCCATTTATTTATTTTAATGATCTCTGTTGGAGCACCCCAATTTGGAATGGGATATGTGCAACCATATGCCTCATGCCCGCCATGACTAGAGGTACAAGAGCCTCTTCACAAACACAGCCCAATAAGGGCATGGACACCATTTAAGGTTGATTATTATTCATTGAAGGTAGGTTGTGTAGCGGTTTCGATGAGACGTCTCCTTTGGTGACTAGGTGGGACTGATTTACACGTGGATGGTTCAAAGTGGAATTTAAAGTCTTAAAATCACACATTTAACGGTGTAAAGAAAAACCATGCATAAATAAAACGAGAATAAGCACATAAAACAAGTCCTCCAACCAACATTACATGGGAAAAGTCACAGCGGATAACATCAGTGTGCATGTTAGAGCAGGGAGCAGAACATATCAGACACCAGGAGCTGCAAAATAGTTAGTAGTCCCCTGCAATGCAGTGTTGGATGAAGCACCCTTGGCATAGAGGCATGTAGTCCCTCTGAGGACCTTCCGTTGAGAGCACCACCATTTGGTGCAGCCTACCAGAAGCTGAAGCTATAGTAGCATTGTTACCTGCAATGCTTTATGGGCCATGGTGGCTAGCTTGTACTTAACACAGAAGACTATCGACAGCCAGTTCCAATCGCTCAAAGTGGGGGGATGATATGCTCGAAGCACAGTGTCTCACCAGGTGCAGCTCTGTACCTAGAAACGTAGGGAGCTTGAATACTGTTATAACCCCAAAGGATTGACATAAAACCATGGACCACCGATTCCGCGCTGTCTATTGACAAGAGGGGGTGCAGATCAGCAGCCTTTACTACTGGGAAACTTGTGCAAGCATGCTAAGGTTGTGGTCAAAGAGGAAGTTGAGGTTTTATACTTCGGCAATGGGCATAGGCTGGACCTCATGATCCATAAGCAACTCTCACCGTCATTGTGTCCGTCTTGTATTGTTTCAGCTACAGCCAATTTACCTCCATCCAAATGGTGATGTGGTTCAACCAGATTGTCATCGACTCAGTCGTTGGCCGTATCTGGCACAAAAAGGGTGGAAATGAAGTCCTATTCGTGGAGACATATGAACTAAGCGATGACGTGTGTGCCAAGTGATGTTTTCATATAGCCTCAATTAGCTCAGCACACAACAAAAAATAAATAAACCAGTATTTATGAAATTAATTTTTAATTGGAGGCATGATTTCCAGTTTCCAAAATAATGGAAAGGGTTACATATTGAGCAGGAAACAAACAGGAACTCTTTCAGAGAGCCATAAAACAACAGCAATTGTGCTTAAATAGCTACAGTATGGCATGCTCTTTGTTTACAAGTCTCTTAGCATATCAGAATGTCTGTCCCGAGTTATTATGCGGTTTTCCATTGCAATTATAAAAGAATTGCTATAATTAATTATCATTTGCAGTGTACCATCCCATTAGTGCTATGCGATGTATTAATCAAACTCATTCATTTGTGTATCATCCTATTTTTTAATTAAATTAAAAGAAACTTCAAAAATCTCATGGCCTGCAAAATGTGAAAGAGGCTGTACTGAGCTACATTAGACCCTTGTTTCCCAGACCTTAAATGTATGCACCCAGCCAGTGCTATAGCTTGCTTTTTGTTGGAACGAATGCGATTTCGAGAGTTTGACCTTTTTCACTATTCATTTCAATGTTAATCATGATTAATTCTCTTCACAGCGGTTGCATGAACTTCAAGTGCCGCATAGCCCTGGAGTCGAACAAATACATTCTGATTATAGCCTCGCCTCATCGCCAAGGTATTAAAACGCAGGGATGCGGGCTTTACTCGGGAAAAATCAGCGGGGGAAATAAACTGTGGTGCCATTATGCAAAAGAAATGAGTGGTTGATATGTGCAGCGTGCAGACACGCATGAATACAGTTTCCAAGCAAATATCTTAACATTTGAGTGAGAAATGCCTGGCTGCAAAGCCTGCAATTGAACAAGCAAACCCATCAATGTGTAATCTTTATAATAAACCCGTCCCGGAATGTTGAGGCTGCAAATCCAGCTCCCCCAAATGCCAAGAAAAGGCAACAGATGGCCGGTTGCCGATTTCACGCAGCACTCCCTCAAGAAATGAGGTACTCTTCCCCTCCTCCCTGCTAACACCACAATATAAGAATGATCGACAGCTGGAAACGAGGGATCCAAAAGTGGTGGTACTTCCAAATTTAGAATGAAAGGAATTGGTCACACTAGAATTCCGAGACTAACAGAGCAGATATAAAGAAGAGAAACATGTTGATTCTACGACGGAGGTTCCTATGGGCTCTTGGCCACTTGTGCGCATCTTTGTCTTTTTGTAATACGTTCTCCCAACTAATCAGTGATCGAAGTGAGCCAACTGTTGAGAGTCGTATTCCACAACTTTTATTTTTTTTCTATTTTACCATCCCTCTACTTTTTACGACCACACACACCATTCTATATAGAGGATTTGTCCGTTCTTCCTTGTGCAAGTGTAAAGTTGAAATAGGAGCCTTAGTTACTAGTCACGTAAATTATTGCAATGCCCCAGTCCGCACTCTGCTTCCGCCTACCTTCTCCCCTGCCAAGACCACAGTTCCACTACTTTTTTCGGTACACTTCTACCACGGCTACTAATTCTTCTTAGGCAGCAGGAAATCAACTGTGAATGCCCTTGGTAGCATTGACAGGAAGTTTGTGACTGATGATAAACCAACACAATTGTTGGCCATGCTCCAAAGCGCCAAACCTGTCCGACTCCTTAGCAGCAATATGGCTGAGACTCAAACCTGAAATCACATTCCAAAAGACAGAATAACCGCACTGAAGGGATCGCCAGATCCTCTTAATCGCTTGGGGCTAAAAGGAAGGGACTTAACAGGGAAAAAGATGCCCTCCAACAAAACCCTCTAACCCTCCCCCCCCCCACCCCTTGTCTTGCGCATCAAAAGAAAACCTCTAGGTACATCAGGAACATACAAGGTCATAGGAGCAATCATTGTTGCTCCAGTATTGAGATCTATACAAAAGTCTGGTGTATATCGTATCAATTGAGCAAAGGTTGATTACAACATTATTTCCCAAGAGCAATGAGAATTCCAACCTGAAAAACATGACGCACAGAGGTCTTAAAAAGACATTGTGAAGGGGTGTCATAGAACATGATCAATCTAAACACAGCCAGATTATCTAGACATACTGGATGATGAACGCCATTTGAAGGTTACTTTTTTCGAACAAGATGTGTTGACATTACATTCATATGTGTCCCACTGGCCACTGCCCCTCTTCCCTCTTTGGGGCCAGGAATATATTGCTACGGTGGTCTTGACCCCATTGTGGTCAAGAAGTTGTTCCCCTAGGTCACTTAGCCTCAGATTTGCATAAATGGATGAGTGGTTTCTGAAACAGAATGATGTCATTACCCCAAAACAGGAAGTGGGTTTAATCAGCTATGCCCAAGACCCATCAGATATCTTCTTCCATGTGGAGAGGACAACAAGGAAAGAACCTCACCTAAGAGCATTTTGTCGGTTTATTAGCAACTGCGTGCATGTGTGAGGGGCAAGAAATGTACATCCATTGCACCACCGTTTAGCAGCAAGAGGGCTTTCAGCTCAAACTATGGCACCCTTTATTAAAGCAGGTGCTGCGAGGAAGTGATCGTGCACCTCCTAGGCAACAGATGGATAGCTCACGACATGGATGCCCATGCCCTGGGCAGGAGAGGGATTCATCAAGCAAAGCTAACCCAGAGGTACCCACATAACAGTGCTTTCTATTTGTACTTGTAATCAAAGAGCATGACAAAGAACCCTTACTGCCTGAGCTTGCAAACCATCAACTTTACACATGTAGGGCAGCAGGCAACAGAGTTCAGTGTACAAGCGAAAGGGGCACTTCAGTCCCACTGTGTTAATTGTGAGGTTGGCTTTCCCATGGCTGTAAACAAGACTTCCCCTGGTAATTCATTCGATATACGCCACAGATGTCACCAAGTTGAATTAACTTTGACATCAGATCTTTGTCCTGATTTCCAATACTAACCTCTACGTGACAGCTCTGTATCCTCCTCAAATCTCAATCCACCAAATTCTTTTAAAAAAGTGCCACAGTCAACACTATTGCATTATTTCCTAAACCATAGACCTATCCTATAATACAAACAATCGAGCTTGGTTGCAATTGGTCTTGGCATTTACATAAAAGTGGGCAGACTATCTTATCGAACAATACATTATTACAACTGACATGCAGATCTGTAGTCCGAATGGGTATTGATGGACGTTTTTGTTTGCATTTTCCTTGAAACCGATGACATCTATTGCTAGGTTTCAAAGTATACTTAACCCATTTAGCTTTACAAGTACAATTCGAAAGGCCCCATACAGAAACCTATAAACACTGAGGTCGATTGTCACCATTTATAAACAGGCACTGAAGATGTGGCCATTCAGAAAGTCGCTGAGGATTTGGCCAGTGAGAAATAGCCACTCAAGATACGGCCATTCAGAAAAGGATTTGTTGAAGATTTGGCCAATTAGAAAGAGTTGCTGAAGATGTGACCATTCAGAAAGGGTTGCTGATATTGATATTGCCAATCAGAAAGGCTCATGGGAGATGTTTCAGCACACCAAAGTATTTGTTGGACAGTGTTAAGACTATATTTTTCAGCGGCACAAGCAAAAAGGTCTCAGAAGCCGGTGTAATTGTAACAGTATAAGGAGTGAGGTGTACAGGGACTAATATAATGCACCAAAGTATGGCTGATCTCACATGTGCCAACAGTTATAAAATACATTAGCTAATGCCTGCAAATTAGCCATCATTTCCGCTGAGTAACTGTTTCAACACAGAAACATTATCATGAGCTACAAAAGTTGAGGTCCGTCTTTTCACCTATAAAAAGATTGCTTAAAATTGTGCTACAGATGTGGTTCTTTCAAGGCACACTTGAATTGCCCTAAGCAGTGAGATATTTACTTAAAGAAAAAAAAACTCCTTCAATTACATGATTTTAACAAAAAACAATTAACAGAGATGTAATAATCACATAGGTGAAAACTGGCCGTTTTAGAGGAATCTGGCCTAGAGATTCATTACTGATGTCTGTCGACCAATGAATGCCCATTGTCACTAATAAACGTAAATTCTATCAGAAATTGCACCAGGCATGTGCGTCATGACCTGCATCCGGAGCCACCAGTAATAATCCATTGGGTGATAACGGGTATGTGGGGAGGAAGAAGTTAATGCATGAGTGATATCATTGATTACAGGTGATGTGTCAGTGGAGCCACTGTTACAGTAGGTTTCCATTTTGGCAATCTTTTCGTCAAAGTATTTGCGTCCATAATCTTGGCGTACAACTTCCGGAAGCTCGTCCCACATCTTGTCTGCGATGGCTTTGATCCGCTCTGGGCTGTACAGGCTTGTGGCAGCTATGAAGTTACCTGGCTCCACAATGCTGACGTTGACGCCCCGGGAGTGCATCTCATATCGTAGGCAATCTGAGAAGGCTTCCACCCCAAATTTGGTGATGCAGTAAGGGGAGCGTGCTGGATTGGCCATTCGACCCAGCATGCTGCTAATGTTGACTACACGACCTAGGAGGATAGAAAAAGAAAAACATAAGATTTCGAGGGTACCATGTCATTAAGGGATAACCTGACGGTTCTTGGGTCAAATTCTTGCAGTAATAGAAAGCTACTGGCTAAATGAAAAATTCTCCATTGGTTTTGGTGAGCCGATAATTCCACATCACGGGGACACGATTTTTGCAGTCCCATCTTTTAATTTGACAAGTTAAAGCATTCCGAGAGTTGTAACATTGGTAAACTTCCACTGAAGAAACAGGGTGTGAGCAAATTATACTAATTATTGGAAAATGAAGTCCAAGGTGCACAAAGGGCTTTTCTGGTAACATGCAGTCCTCTGATGACCCTACCATAAGCCACAGATCGTTTCAGCAGATCGGCACGCTCTTGTGGAAATCTTTCAAGGGAACTGCAACTAACCAGCTATACTTTGCTTTGAAAGACAATAGTTTGAATGCTGGCTCTTCGCTTAGAGATTTCATGGCTTATAATTCCTATTGGATCAGATGTCTGTGTGAAACTAGATTCTAAGCACCCTAGCTATGAGACTGAGTAGTTTATTAATTTGATAGCTGATAGTAAATCTATAGAGCACAAACGGTTTAATTGGGATTAACACACCGCTTTAATATTTTAAATCACAACTAGGTATAGTACCATTTAACCCCTTACTCTAATTGGGTATATTCACTGCCTCTAGGTTTGTCCATTTCCACTAGTAGCTGTTGCTGGAGAGAAGAGGGGAAATGTTGCCCATCTTCCCCATTTGTGCGGCGACATCATTTACCTTCCATTGGTCAGCTATTTACTGCAGTGAGATTCCTCACTTCAGGGGATATTGCTTTGCTGGCGGGAGTTCTGCAAACTGGGAGGACCCACCTTTCAATTTCAGAATACAGAGCAAATTACAGATGGGTGGGTATTTAACAGCCTTTTGACAGATTGGACTGGAGAGAAGTTCTAAGAGGAGCTGGGAACCGAAGCTTCTGGTAAGTGGGGCAAAATGATGACAAAGACTGAGGTTTTTCCTTTGAAAACCCCTGGGGCTCTCTACCCCTAGTTTGGCAAGGGAGATCCCAAACAGAAAATGCACATCTTTTGATACTACAATGAATGGCTTTCTATTCACAGAATGGGTCTCCAACTTTTTGTCGGTAATTAGCAAAATGTGGGTATCAAAGTTAACAATGAGCAATATTCGCACTTCAATGGTTCTTATCCACATTCAATTGGTGGAAAAATGATTGCGACACAAATTATAAACCAATTATAAATGTAAGAAACTTGATATTTCTTAAAGGACACGTTAACGAGGAATGATTATCAGTAATCTAGACCAAGCGCAGTCTAGTTCAAGCTGTCATTAATAGCCTTTAACTTCATCTGACCCTAACTTGGCATTTACAAGAAATGGTTAGGAAATTAAGTGGCAAGCAGGAAATGTTTAGACACACTAGGCTAGTACAATTGTTTAAAACATGTAACTACCTAATTATTGCAGAAGGCTTATAGTTCTCCCCCCAAGAAATGTTCAGGACAATTAGTGGCAAGTATTACATTTTAATTAAACATTTGGAGAACAAAACTGATCACAAATTGGAGCATTTAAAATAAATATTACAGGCGGATTTTAGGGTTTTCCCCAAAAGGAATTTGCAGAGCTTTTATTGCAAATGGTGTATTTTATAACAAGACCAATAAAATTGGTAACATTCTGGTAGGATTTAAAGGTCACTTCACGCAGGGTTATCCCCAAAGGGATTCCAGTGAAGTCTACTGGCAAACAGTGCACTTTTAAGCACACACGGCCGGTAACATTGGTCAAAAAGCAGTTAAGATTTGACAGCACTTCCCCAGAGCCATCTTCTGGGAAATCTACACGAAAGAGTTTCTTTTAAGCACCTTAGGACAATATTGGTCACAACTTGGAGCACTTAAAGATCACTTTACAGAAAGGTTTGGGGTTTCACTTTTATATTTGGCTGAATTTATGGCTCTTAAATTAAATTCGATAACATTACAGTTAACAATTTCCAATCAAAGGTTCTTCAAATTACTTTGACAATTAGGCATGCATTGGCCTTGTATGCCCATTATCCATGCACCAGAAGGGAATGTAATAGACCATTGTTCCACCAGGACACCAATGAGTATGTATAATTTCTGCCAAATATTATGCATAGTGGCATCAAACGCAAACTTCTCTAGTTTGGAAAATGCTATAAGCAAATTATACAATAGAAAAAGGTGGGCATGGGCCACTTATATGCCCATTATGAACATTCCAGCTTTGCAAAGGAATGGAAGAAGGCACTTTTCACCAGAACAAACATGAACATGTCGTTCAATTATTATGCCCATTAATGCATTTGTCACATGGGCAAGGTTTCATCAGATTGTAATTTATTCACAAGGACAATGCAACGAGTATGAACATTTCTAACAAATGCTTCGCACGCACATCTTGCATGCTCAAAAAGGGTATCTGGTCATTGCATCTAATGCCATTCCGTCTAATGCCATTGCATCTAAAACAGTTACATCCAATGCATATTTTTGGGGGGTAAAGGGTTAATTTTTGTTTATGTGCATTATAAAAGGGTAAAAACAGGGGTTGGGAGGGACCCCCCAAAAACATTTTTTTAAAAATGCTTTTGATGCAAATGCCGATCAAAGGAGCAGTACTATGGTCTTCACCGGGAATGTCAGTCCTCATTTCTGGGGCTCTGGAACACCTCAAATGCTTCCTAGCTAGGTCTGTGTGTACTGTGCACCCAGATAAACCAGGAAGCGGGGGTGCACTAGTAGTTTGTTACTTCTGATTTCAAGAGCGCCTGTGCGGTTGTCATGGTGCTCATCTAACCTACAGTCTTAAGATTCATCTGAGCAACCCCCTTCCAGGCATCTTACACACAGCAACCCCATTTCACCAGATCACGTAACCCACTCTGCTGATGCCTACACAACTAATGGTATATTGGCTAGCATCCTGGCACTCCTGGCCCACTGCATCGCCGCCCTCTGCCCCCACTTCCAGTGCTATGTAGATGACACTCAGCTCATCTTCAGGCTACCCTTGGCCTCCTCCTCCACCTCCCTCATCTCTGACTGTCTGCTATCCAGGAGTGGTGTGCCGCCAATGACCTCTGCCTTAATGCCTTTATGTCAGTATGACAGATTCTCCTCATCGGCACACCCGCTCCCTCCTTTCCTGTAGCTCTCTGGCTGGCCTCACTTGGCCCTCTTCCTGATCACACCTACATGGCTAAAAACCTCGGGGTCATCCTAGACTCTACACTCTCCTTCTCTTCTGCCCCCCCCCCCATCTCTGACGTCTCTAAGAAGTCATATTACCAGCTGCACCTCCTCAGGGGTATTCTTCCTTTCCTCTCCTTCCCCCAGAAGCTCACTGTCTCCAGAGCTCTGATTCTCTCTAGGCTGGACTATTGCAACAGCCACTTTCTAAATCTGCCTGCTTCTACTCTCCCTCCTCTGCAACTTATCCAGAACAGGACTGCGAGACTTGTCCTTTGCCTCAAGCCCAGGGATCGTATCTTTCTAGACTGAAATCTCTGCACTGGGTCCCAGTGGCTGAGAGGATCAAGTTCAAAACCCTCTGCATCGTCCACAAGGCCTTCTGGGGCTTAGGACCTCAATACCTTCAACTCTCTCTTCCTAAATCCCTTCCCTCTGGAGCTCTTCGCTCATCTACCTCAAACTCCCTCAGGGTCAGTCACTTCTCCAAGCAACGAGTTGGTGGTAGATCTCTTTCCTCGGCTGGTGCCTCCCTCTGGAACAGCCTCCCTGAAACATGAGGAGAATCATCTTTGGTTCCGGAAGCACCTCAAAACCTTTCTCTTTGCTTCTGCTTTCTCTCCCTCTCTCCCTTGCTGACCTCCTGGCTGACACTGAAACTGCACTGGTTACCTGCCCACCCTCTGATCTCGGGCCCAGGTCCCCTCCCTCGCCAGTCGCACTCCTGCCCTGCCTTCCTGGCAACCCCCGCACTTGGGGACTGTTTCTTTATCCCTCAAGTCCAACTACCAGCACTTGACACCTGTTGTCCACCTTACCCTTGCACTTGCCACCTGCTGGCCTTACACTCACTGTTATTTTTTTATATCCCATGCACTGCACTGTCCTCTCACCCTTACCCCCTGGTACTTCTCCTTCCCATGCACTTGCGCAATCTGAATGACACTTGGCCTAGTAGGGTCATTGTCTGTCCTACCTCTCTTCCCCTCCCTTGCCTTGTCGCACCTTGAAACACTTGTGTATAGGCGCGTTATAAATGCCATATCACATCATATCATATCCCACACAATCCGAATAGACTATATGTTGCAACTGCCCATTCATCCATGGGAAGCATCCTTTCTGGCCTTCACACAATGATGCAGTGTACTTGGGCGAGAAACATTTTGCTTCCGAGCTACATGTTGTGGGGGGGGATCACTGCTTTAAGGGATTCCTATCCATTGGGACCTGTTATTTATGAGAATTTAGCAGCCGGACATGGTTTATGAAATCCTATTTGCCTTTAACCTGTTCCACTTATTAACGCATGGGTGTTTTGCAACTGTACCTGTGTATATATTTACCTGTGCACATTTATAAGTGTATTTAATTCATAGTATTCCTGTTATATATGAACTGTTATGCAAACATAAGGTGGCAGCCTTCCCTCCAGAAGCTTTTGGCTTTCCTAATGAATGGCATACGTGGGAGTGGGTATGCCCATACTGCCGCCTATGCTGGCTGTGCTCGCGAAATCTCTGATGAAGCCAAGCATGAGCAACACATGTCTAGGGTTGCTTATGAGCAGAGTGGGCGACGTCTACTAGTTCAGGCTGTGCTGCTTCCTCCAAGTGCAGGGACAAAGGCGATCTGCATATGCCTTTATTAGCTTGTATTTATTGCAAATGAAAGGTGCACACTGATGGCAGCAGTCTCATTGTGGTTCCATGTCACAGTGGCATACGGTTATCTTTTACAGGTGGTTAACCCACCCCTTCTGTACAGCCTCATAACCCCCTCTCCCCCAACGTATATACCCCTTCCACTTAAGACCTGTATAGGAATGCCCCATGTGGCTGTTTTACCAGCAGCAAATTCACCAAATACGGTCATGGGTGGTTACTTTACAAAGTCATGATCCAGTGGTTATGGGTGGAGAGTGGGCAGAAGAAGATAGACACTGTAAATGGGATTAGCCCAAGACAGACCTTCAATACAGCTTCGGCATGTACAGTCCTATAGAGATCCACTGGCAATGGTTGATGGGGATCACTGGGGTCAGGGGCCCGAGGACACTTGAATGACCAGAATCTTAAAGATTGCTACCCACTGTAATTGCACAAAAAACCTAAAAAAAACGACGAAACGGAATACTACCCAGAGGAATTTGGAGTGGTTGTGTAGTATTGTCCCAAGATTTTACATCATGCACTGGTGGGTTTTCTCAGTGAGTCTTCCAAAGTAGGGGGTGGTATGCCGTGACGCAAGCCCCTTGCTCGATGCACCCAGGGAATCAGCCAACCATTTACGGACGAGGTCCATCAAGGCTGAAGCGGAGATTGCTTATTTTTGTGCACAGGGGATTTGGCCAAGCAGTTTGTGCAGGACTCCAATTCATTATGAGCAGGATGAGGCCTGATCTATGATTGCACAGAGGAGTCAAAAACAACTAAAGAATGGAATACTACCAAGAGGAACTGCAATCTGTTAAGAAACGTTGGCTGAAGCCTTCAAATACTTTTTGATCTTCTGGTTTTAAAAATATCAAATGGATATATGGTTAAGAAGAAGAGGTTTTTGAAAGAAGAGTTATCGATTCTTGGAATGTGCGGTGCCTGCTAGCCTATTCATGCTAGATAAAGCACCCAACATACTATTTAAATGTGTTGTTGTAGTGTCAACCACTTTATCTGGATTACTTTCTCCCGTCTTGAATGACCAATCACCATCAGATCTGCACTTAATTGAACACATCGGAAGTTGTATGGGTTCAAGTGAATCGTGTCTCTTTATAGTGTCAATGGAACCTATTATGTCCGCAATTGGCTAGTAAAAATCCAGTGCTGTCTTAAAATAGCCAGTGTTAGTCAATGTGGGTTCAGAAGATCTAATTGGAGGTCAAGTATATGGTTATCAGAGCCAAGAGCTATAGCATTACAGGCAAGTCTTGCATTCAATAATTATCTGTATTGGTTTCTTCCACCAAATTATAAATGCAACTGCAGTGCCATTAAAGAGTAAAAAGACTAGTGACTTCAAGACAATAATATGACACTAACAGAAAAGATGCAGCAAGTCTACCTTGTTAAACCAGCACTGGCTCTGCTGCCAGAATGTGCACACTAGTGCATAGGTTGAAGGTACATTAGAGGCCATATATATTTCTAGAACTTGAATGGTGAAATCAGTGATACTATGGCTACATAGAATCTAGCCTACCAAAGCACTGAGGCCCCCCCAATAGAGTGCCACTCTCGTCTTCTATAAATCAGCTTTTTGTCCAGAGCTGGTGTGGACTCCAGCGTTGGAAAGCTGGTTAACGCTGCAACATTGCCTTAATTGGACACTGAAGAAAGGTTACACAATCATTCCAATGCTTCTTAAAGACAGCATTGTTGGTAGAATGACATGTGCTAGAAGATATCCAGAGTTGGACGACTATAGTTGCAATTAAGTCTACTGATATGGTTATGCATAGCACCTGATTTTTAGTCTCCAGATTCCAGAAAAGGATTGAGGAGTCGTGTATACCAACAGAAATCACCTCTTTTGGAGCAAGGATACATTACATTCCTAAAACCTACATCTACATAGGCGATTGCATTCCCCGCACTGAGCCAAAAAGTGTCTTATTGGGATAATGTTGCTAGACTTCCCTTTAAGAAAAGGCATTCCACCTTGTGCCTATATGCTGAACACTTAACAGTGAAACCGTAGAGTGTTAGGTACTCTGCACAGACCCACAGTTTTATTGAAAGGTATAAGGTTCTCTAAATCCAAATCGATGTGTGTTTAGAAGAAAAAAAACAAAGGAAAACTTTTATTAAGTTGTTCTAGAATAGGATGCCCAACTCGATAGCATGCTAACTTTTTAATTCTTTTTATTAAGTTGTCTTATTATAAGATGCCCTTCTAACTGGTCTGTTGTTGGTGAGAGAACATGCATCATCTTATATTGGCCCATGAATAGGTTAGCCAATGTTGGTGCATACATAGTGCTCATTGCAACCCCTTGCTGACAGTTTACTGTTGAAAGTGAAGATGCTATTTTTCAATGTGAATGCTAATAATTCAATAATCATTTGGGTGTGTGTGTGTGTGAAGTGGGCAACCAATTTCCTTTGACAGAAAAAAAGCTCTTATTGTCAATTGCCATTCAATGTGCAATTGAGGCGTAAAGTGTAATTTACATCCTAGGTTACCAGAACACAGTTAGGTTTCCATTATACTTGTGTCAGTTTTGTCTATAGAATCAGGAATATAGGACTCAATTCTTACACTATTAGGTTCAGGTGTGTAGCAGTGTATTTGGAAATGGATCAGTCGACCCATTCAATGCCACTCATGATTGGGTTTACTGCTGGTAGATTCGCATATGGTCGGTGAGTCTTTCGTAAAAAATAAATAGTCAGTATTCATGGGTGCATGACCAGAAGAACATGTCTCATCTTCTGTGATCATCCGTAGGTCGGTCTGCTTGGAGCGATTCTGCTTCTTCCACAATTGGAGCCGTTGTGCTGTCCTTGACCTTCCAAAAGGACTTTGGTTTATTAAGATGTTCGGTTGCTTGCACCATAGGATCAGGCCGGTTGAGGACAACAATGTCCCCTCCAGTACGAGGATGGAGTGGTCACTAGTATGTCTATGGAGGACATCTCCCCTACAGGCTGGAAAGATTAATACCGCAAGACAGTTTTTATCTGCTCCTTGCATATTGTGCAGATCTGAGGTCGCTGCCTCAAAAACAAAAAATCATCTAAGTCATACATTTCACGTAGGTAGGCAAGTCATACATTTCAATGTACTCCAAGTTTTTGCAAGCAGAACAATGTTTGAATCGATTTATAATTCAGCTAACAGATCAGCACTTGTTGGATCCATTTCCTTTTCTAATAGAAGTAACTAGGTAGTGGTTAGATCTTGTAAGGTAAGGTCAGAAATAGTGCTCTCTGTGGTTAGAAGGGTTTATCATATGTCAGATAGATGGGTATACAAGACAAGGAGAAAGTGTAATAGAAGTTTGATTGGGCGAGAAAACATTAATATTTTCGTTTCCTATAAATGGACATTTAGTTGGTTTGGAGATCTGTACACAACCTTCGGGAAAGCGCAGACTAGCTAATCCTCTAAGATTGCACACCTACTGGCAGAAGCTAAAACTATATTGGATGTCAGTTTCCGTGGAATAGATAAATCAGGGTTCCAGTACCCTCTTGGGGCTAAGGGACCAGCTACAAGATGCAACCCTTGGAGCGGATATATGGGGGATCCCCAGAGCTCCTCCCCTCTCAGACCTCTGGCACCCTATTACATGACACACAATAAACCTCACATAGGAAGATCTGTAATGTCACCCCGAATGATATATATTTTATGAGGAATTAGGGAAACTACAAAATATTCGCATACTCTGAATTTTGAGGGGAAAACCCCCAGAATCATCCCAGGAAGGATAGATTTCTTGGGAATTCACTATGCAGGGAAAAACTTCAGGCAGCGCCATGCCCCAAACGTGTATCCATGCACAGAGTGTGATTCCGTAACCACGCATCCCCGCTACGCAAGCCCCATTGGGGAATGAAGCCCAATGAGAAATACACAGCTACAGGGAAAAACAAGCGGACTACTGTCTGCCAGCAGCAACATAAAGGAAGACTCCTGCCTCTTGCTTCTGCGTGATCGCTCAAACGCATTTAACCACTTCACACTTCAAGCCTACCATCATATACAATGGTGTGCACACTCGTAGCCCTCACCTGGTTCGCCTCCCATCTCCGAGAGCTACCAAGCAGTCCAAATGGGTAACCTCTGAACTGACCGTCACCTGGTCACCTTTGGAGGGCCACAGTGATCACTACACTCCCCAGTGATCTACACTCTACACAGAACCACTCAGGACTCTTTCTCAATGACCTTAAATTATCACATGACCAATACACTGACGATAATCAGTTATACTTCAAATGACATTGTACTCCGGCCCTCTCACACATCAGCAAATGCCTTGCTCGCATCTAAGCTTAGACGACAAGCACCTACCTGAAACTCAACCCCACCAAAATGGAATTCGCTCTTCTAAGAACACAAGCTAAATAGGAGACCATGCAAGGGTGGTTAAATGACATGCATTTTGGTAGATTTACGCCTCAGTTGGCCTCATGTGCCAAATCACTCTGGTTAATTATTGATAGCAATCTCTTCTTCCAGCAACAGAGCCACAGAAAAAGACCAAATCGGCTGGAATCAACAAGCACTCTGAAGATAAAAAACCTTCCTCCCACCTGAGAATTTCAGAGCAACAGTCCAGGGCATGGTAATCTCACACCTCTACAAGGGAAACGCCCATCTCACTGGTGTCCTGGCCACACACCTGCCACCCTGCTCCCCTCTTACGGCTATTCAACAAATTGCTGCCCGCCTCATAATGGGAACAAGAAATGTCACCACTACTACCCCATCATAAGAGCATTTACACTGGCTACACACCCCGATCAGGATACCCTAAAACCTGCCTACAACACACACACACACAAACAAACATCAATTTCTGTCTCAATTGCTGCCTGAACTCCAGCTTACCTAGCCACAAAACACACAGGCTCAGGTGGGTCGTGCTCCTCTAGGAGCAAGGTCATTGCGAGGTTTCAGACTAAACTGGCACACAATGAAAACCATGAAACAGGCCTTGTCTTGCTTCCCCCAGCATACTAGAAATCCATCCTGGTCACTATCAGGACAGCTCCAATGCGCCTGAAGTTCTGGAAGGAACACAAAACCCTGCTCCTCAGGAAATACCGATAGGTCACTTAAGAGCAGCTACTCATAGGTATATACCACCCTTGCAATATGAGATATCCAAGGTAATATAACCTGTAACCTCAACTTTCATCGACCTCTGTTAGCGACAAATTATGTTTACAGTGCTGATCAATTGTTAGCAAAGCAATAAAATCGCGATAGGTAGGTTTTGTCAAAGGAGAATTTGTTCAATATGAATGCATCACGTTTGTTTTTAATGAATTTGTCCGCAAACATGTGGGGGAGTTGGTAAGGGCAATAAATAAGGTGGTGGGGAAGTGCAGGGGAGGGCAGGGTGGGGCGGGTCCGGGTGTCTCCCCTGAACTGGGATGCCCCAGCCCTTTAAGATGAGTAGCAATACCCTGGAGATGGATGGGGATGCAGACCTTACTCATACATCAATAATCAAAACGACTCTGGTAGTTTGGCAAAAGCGAGTGTTTTAATATCAAGTATCTAAAACAGGGAGTACAACAAACAGCATTCGCTCGATCCTCTTACTCAACTCATTTTCAGTAGAAACTGAGGTTATATCATGTAAAGTCGTCATCAGTGATGTGTTGACCTGCGTCACTACCAATGTCATCCTACGTGGCAAACTACAAAACCTATTGAGAAAAGTGATAGGCTCTAAGTGAATATCTAAGTACAAGTTCCATATCAGTATAGAACAGTGAAGGAGAGCGATAGGGTACTTATCAGGTGGGGCAACTAAGCCCTCCACTCAAAATGGCCACTATAAATGTCACTAAATACACAAAGTTCCATTGGCTACACAAATTATAGGACCCTTAATTACGCGGTCCTCTATAATTGGTTGGCTTCTAACCCCAGTCGGTACTTTTCCACCTACGTCTAGCAGCATGCAGACTGAACATCCAGATGCTGGTGAGCTCATCTTAACACTAGCTTCCCACCAATTAATGTATCAATCCATCATCACCGCAATGTTCCAGTTTTAATTAGTGCTTTGAAGATTGGCCTCGAGTTCGTACTGTGCTCTTAGAATTATTAAGGAGCGTGGGCACAGCCTGCCCTCATGCATAGGTTCGACCACCTCGATCGTCTAACTTCCTTCTTCAACGTAACTGGACACCATGAAATCAAGCCTTTTCGTGTATTTAATATTATTTTCTAATAGACCTGACATCTTTTGTTTTGCTCAAACCTTCTGAATATTGGGGCTTACCGCAATCTATTTACTATAAAGCTAGCCTCACGATTACTTTTCCTGCTTGTGTTTGTTGCACCTGTAAATGTATAAACTAGCTTAATATCTTCATCTGTTTCTCTGGCATAAGCTTGTTCACTTTCATCCTAAGACGTCACTTATCCTTGGTACTTTCTTAATGCCTTATAGAATGCCTGTATTCTCTGGTTTCTGCATCTCTTCTGTGTGCATCATCTCTCTTTGTGCGACGTCACCATTCATCTTTGCCGTATATATCTGCTCTACTTAGTTCAACTGTTCCACATTCGTCACATATTTTGGTTCCCACTCTATAGGTAATAGAGGCGGGCAGTTGGAGTAGGGGTACTTGGCTCCTCTTCTACACCCCCACATATGTGCAGCCAAATGTAATACAAGAAGAAAATGAAAATCAATAAGATTCGAAATTGATGATTTATCCTTGATGAAATCACAGAACCGCAAAATCTATATAGGTTTACTCTGAGGATATGATCATAGAACACATGTTACAAAAGTACAGTTCAGCACTTACTCTAACAAAACAAAGCAGGTTAGGTTACTAAAGAGCCTAGGGGTTTAACTTTAATTGGATAGATAATAACTACGTTTAAAAGGTGTCAGGACAGCTAACTTGGGGTCTGGGGTGAACTCTACTAGAGGCTGTGGCTACACCATCCTCCGCATTATGTTCCGCTGTAGTCTGGCAAAATATCATTAAGACATTCAACATGGACAACCTCGAGCAACAAGGATGCAAGCAGAACTAGTGACCATTAATCTCTTCTAGAGACTCCAGTCTAATGCGCAATCTTCAGGTTATAGTCCATGTTCACTTAACACTAGCAGTTTCAGGGTCACAATTTCCATTTTTTCTGGGGTTCACAAACCGTTCTAGAGCCCGCTGGCTCTAATATATGGTGCTCAGAATGCAGCCCTTCTCTTGCCATAATCCCTCTGTCCCGTTCTTGTTTCTCCTCCCACTGTGTGCATGTCTGGTTTTGACCTGGCCCTCTGGAACCTTCCTGTGCCTGACTAATGCCTCCTCTGATCTACGTTCCGTTAAATTTGCACTCACATCTCCTACCAGTTCTGTTACTAGCTCAACCCTAGCACCAACACTATTTGCAGTAAAAAGCAATTTTTCCTGTGTTCCTCTTCATCACATGTAGTTACCATCATCTCTTTCTTAATACCTCTTTTGCCACCTGTAATTACCACCTCCTCCTTCGTAGCACTCGTATGCTTTGATACCACTTTCACCGCCCTTCTTCCACTCTAAGCTCCCAGCATTGCTTACTTCGTCCTACCACCTTTGGCACCATTCCCAAAACCCTTTGGTACTCCTCAAAAGTACATCCCACCTCTGAACTTAACACTACCCAGATGTTTCCACCTCCCTCCTTAACAAAACCATCTTCACTCTATAAACTCTTGCACTTATTATATTACCACACAATTCCTCCCTTAGCACCTTCACTCCCTGAACCCTTCCTTTTCCCTGATATGCTCACCAGCCTTCCCCACAATACCACAAGCATGTTCCAAACTATTCCCCTGTAAGCCTTTACACACCATCCTTCTCTCCACCTCCACTTTCCGGACTTAGCAACTTCCTCTAACGCCAGCCTCCTCTTCCATCAATCTGCTCTGCTAGCCAGCCATCTCCGAATGCTAGCCTTCTCCTCCGCTCCAGACTCTGCCCCCGGATAACCTCCAGCTTCTACTCCCTCTCCAAATGAGAGCCTTGTGCTGTTACAACCCAAGCTGCCAGACTAGACAGCCTGGACTTTATGTGTCTCTCTCTCTCCCACTCTTGGTGAGGCTTCTGGCGAGGATCTGGCACCCGTTTTATCTGACATAGGGCTGCGATTGTATATGTTCCCCCGAGTGCACCTGGGTCTGCTTTGGGCTTAGGGTAGGGGAGCAAGTCTAACTGGCCTGCACGCCATCTTGTAAGGCAGTGATCACTCTGTGACCCTCCTCTGTGCTGCCTGTGCAGTAGCCAGAGCCCCTGCCCACGCAGTGTGTGAATTAGATATAGGAAAAAAAAAAAACACACAGGGAAAGTTTTTTTGCATGCTTTAGTTTAGTGAATAATCTGTTTAGAGAAAGTGCAACATTGCATTCTCGGCCGCGAAAACTCTCTGCAAAGAGACAGTGCTCCTTTAACTTACTAATCCCCAGTTAGGAAGCTGCGGGCTTGCAACATTGCCTCTACAGGACTCCCAGACACATTGAATGTCCCTTTTAAGCTTTGAAATCACTTCCTCGACAAGTTTTTAAGTATGTTATAATACACCCTACATGTGTCTAGTAAATGGGAATGTTTTCCCATTAAGGGAAATGCAGCTTTTTTTCTATGCTCGAACTGGAGTCGTTTTCTTTAAAAAGAGCTGTACGTTCTCTCATTCGGGACAGGAGGTGGGGGACCTTGCAGTGTCTTATCATGGGTTTCGGCAAGGGTAGGGCAATACAATACGAGGTACTTTATTGGCATACTACTTTAGACAAATACTGCCAAATTAAACACATGAGAAACATTTATATTATATGATATGATATTTTATTTATATCGCACTCGTACACAGTTGTTTCAGAGCGCGACCAGGCGAAGGGAGGGAAAAGGGAGAAACAAAAACAACGATCTTACTAGGCCCAGTGACATTGAGAATGTGCAAGTGCATGGGGAAGGGAAAAGGCGGCAAGTGCATGGAAGGGGGAGGAATTGGAAAGTGCAGAGCAAAGTAGAGAAAAAAATAAATATAGGTCAAATAAATAAAGGTGATAAAACAGTGGTAGGGCAGCCGGTAGGTGGCAAAGTGCTAGGTTAGTCAGATAAGGTGTATCTGATAAGTGCAGAAGAACAGTGGGCGGGGGACTGTATGGGTACAGATACAGGCCCCAGTGCAATGGGTAGCCATAGGCAGTGCAGGAGGGTGGTGGGGTGGACAGGTGTGCCGAGATGAAATATCACCAGGGGAGAAGCTGGGCAAAGGCAGAAGCAAAGAGGAAGGTCTTGAGGAGCTTCCGGAACCATAGAGGTTTCTCCTCAAGTTTCAGGGTGGCAGAGAGGCAGAGAGGCTGGGAGGCCCCAGCCGAAGACCGAGATCTACCTCCAGCTCGTTTCTTTGAAAAACGACTGACCCGGAGGGAGTTAGAGGTAGAGGAGCAAAGGGTTTGAGAGGGGAGGTATTTACAGAGGTATAGTTGAAGGTATTTTGGACCCAGGCCCCAGAAAACCTTGTGGACATTGCAGAGGGTTTTAAATGTAATCCTTCCATCCACTGGGAGCCAATGAAGGGATTTCAGAGCTGGAGAGATACCATCCAGGGCTTGCGGCCAATGACAAGTCTTGCAGTCCTGTTCTACATTCTTTTCAGTGGTAATCAATTTGTTTTTCATCTTTTTTCTGAAGTACTTATCTTTATGCATTGTGTTTTCTGTGGTGGCGTGCATAAACATTTTGCTGTTCTGTCTTTTAATTCTGCCATTTTTACAAGGATGGAAGAGAGATTTATTGTCCAATTTTACTTGCAAAAACTTCTCTGTGGTCACAAAATATGGGGAAATATGTCTCAAATGTCTTTGTATGCAAGCAGTGAAGGAGAAGATGCTTTCATTTTCACCGTCTCCCAATCCACATAGCCGACACATTCTGCACTCCCTGGACTTCTTGTATGAGACGAGTCTCTTTTTCCAGATTGCAGTCAGTGTTTATATAGCAAATGTTTGCTTGTGCTTTCATTTTTGTTTGCAAACATTAGGTAAATTGCAAGTTGAAAGCTTTGCCCCAATGACCTGGAGCATTATATCTTGTAGTGTTGTCCTGGTTCTGCTCTCCAGTATATTAAGTAATGCTTTCTTTAGGGCCTGTTGTAAATAACTTGCCCAGTTCTTCCTCCTGCCTTTGGTTGCCTATGCAGTCAAACTGTGAGGCACTGCTTCTGAACGACCACAATACTGCGATAAATTGAGCATGGGATTGTTTTCAGGATTTTTCCATTTGGTCTTGTAGTGCCTGGTCGTGCAGGGAGCTTGGATTACTGCTCTGGATATGGCACCAAAAGTTAAAAATGAACTTGTGGGGTTTCCCTCTGCAGCTCAACATCAACGTTCTGCTCTGTACCCATGGTTTGGACAGTTTCTATGCACACAAAGTACCTTTTGGCCAAGCTGGAAGGGCACAATTTCTGTGCAGATTCGTTGCATTCTGCATGCACTTTTTAGTGTTGGACCCAACACCTCACTCGCGTAAAAGAAGCTAGAGTTACTGTTGAAAAGTTTTAGCATTCATTTTACAGGTCGATTTAAGTAGTTGCTTCTTGATGGCTTAGAATGCACGCAGGGCATTTTCTTAAAGTGTTTTTAGTGCCATTTTAGAAATCCCTGTGCACTTACTCTGAGGCTGAGGTACGCGTAGTCTGTAACGCCCACTGTCCTTTCATGCTTTCTTCGAGTTGTCTCATGTGTCTATGCCCGCCCTGATGCCTGCGGGCTCTGGCGTGTTATAAACAAATAAATAAAATAAACAAACGTGCTGAACTTCTATGCCATAAGCAACAGTTGAATTCGTTGCTGTCATTTGCTTTATTTTGGAATTTATTTTTTGGACCAACCTGCCCTGGTGCAAACAACTAAACGCACACAGGTCCTATAATGATCCTGGAAACACTTTATATACAATAATTCGGTTTGCTTTTAAGAGTACGCATTTTTGTTAGTCATCTGCTGCAAGGGGTAAACTGTCAAAAAACTGGAATATGTCCCCAAACAATCCCAATAGCCCCGTGACGTGCTGATGTACATTCCAAATAAAATGCCAATACTTCCTACTACACATAGATATCTGTAACAATATTAGAATTGTCATGCAATCTAGCTCGAGTATAGATTGAACATTATTGATCAATATATATGATCATTAACCCTACTTAAACAATATCACAATCGCGCAGTAAGAAAGAACCAGAAAGAGATTATATTTCGATTTAACAACGATCAAATGATTTTAATTAATGTTTCCAAATCCAAACCAGAAAAACTCAATTTAAAACAATGTTTTTGTGTTAATGGCACATGCCAATTAATTACAGGAAAACAGAAAACATCTACACGAAACTATTTCAGTTGTGCGTTTGTGTGAAACACTTATGCCAATGCCAACAGCTGTTTCAATCATTAGCCTCATATGACTGGCTTATTTAAGAGAGATTCTTCAGGGCTTGCTTTCTTTTATAGCACAGGAAAACCTTTTCTATTTTCCTCAGTATATTAATATATCATCCACTTTTGGCCTTTTATGGATGACACAAATATGAGTGTTCTCTTTAGCACTGTGATGATTGAAGAAGAAATTACTCAATTTCTTTTCTTGTGAAGGAATCTTTTTTTTTTAGCAAGCCATATCTTGTATTATACACATCTTGTGTTTTCAAACCGTGTTGCACAGCTTGATAACCACGTGTTTCTTGCGTCTTAGTAACAACCTGCCCTAGTGATTGGCCTTGACTGACGGGTGCAGTGTGCGTCTTTTAGGCGTCCCTGCTTGAAACGGGAGTGCTGTATGCAACTGTTCTCTTCCTACATAACAAGGCAGTGGACTTTGTTACTCCACCTGCAGTCTATCTGTTCTCACTCTCTTTGGTCTGGTCTTTGCAATATCTAAGATACAGCCCCTAACAGGCTAGTTCTCACATTGTTCTCTCCCTCTTTCTCAGTCTTGTTCTCTCCTTCCCCCCTCTCTCTCTCTCTCTCTCTCTCTCTCTCTCATCCTCATGTGTACTCTTTCTCTCCTCTCTTTCGCTCATCTCTCTCTCGAGTTCTGCCTCTCCCTCTTGTGTGCTCTCCCTCTCGTTCCCCGTTTCTCATTCTTGCCCCTCTCACATGTTCCCACTCTCCCTCGTTCTCCCTCGTCCTCCCGCTCTACACCCCCCTCTCACTGTCCCCCTCCCCTGCCCTCGCTCTCTCGTTCTCTTGATCTCTCTCGTTATCTCTCGTTCTCATCTCTCTTTCTCGTTCTCGTTATCTATCCCTTCTCCCTCCCAGTGTCTGGAATCAATCAAGTAGCAAGATGTTAGGTTTCTCTTTGGGACTCTGATCCTCCCCTAGTTCTCTCACTCTTCAAACTATAGGGTGCCCTTCTCACTGAACAGAGGTTATTTCTTCCTTTCTCCCTTTTTTCTCCCTCCTGGGTCTCCCATTTTCCGCAATATCTGTGTTTTGTAGGGGTAACGTCACCAGGGTCCTATGTAGACTGGGAACTTCTCTTCATGGTTGAATGACCTCGACATTTTTGCAATGTCTGCAATTGCTGCTTCATTCCTCTGTCACTCACTTCCTTCTGCGAGAGCTCTTCTGCCATGGTATCAGCGTTGTTTATGGATCCATAGGTCCACTGCATCTCCTCTGCGGCATGCCACCACTTTTCCCCCCTTTGAGGTCAGGATGTCTTGTGCGTGGATGACTTGCTTCAGTTCCCTTTTCCACTCAGTACACCCTCTCCTCACTTCAGCATTCAGAGGGTCTTCCTTTTCCAAACAGCCTTGATTTGGTGAGTTTGCCTCCGTGCATCAGATTCTGCACGTCCAGGGCTTGCTCAGATGGGCAGCACTAGCTGATTTGAAACTCCTGACCTCTCTCCGTTTCCAGTGCCCCACCTTCCTGTTTTATGACGTACTTATGCGGCTTCCGTGGTATGTCATACAAGTCCTTCTTTCCTTTTGGATTCACATTCAATATGGTTGGAATGATCTTCATCCGAGTTTCTTTTCTCTCAGAGACGTTAATTGGGCACTTGTTTGACAAGAACACATTTTAATTTGCTTGCCCTTTGGGTCTTCCTTCATGGCATCAAATTATAGAGGGTGTAGTGATCTCTGAACAGGAGTCCTTGTTTCCAAAGGGGGAGTCTCTCCGGGTGAGCGCCCTCTTACCTCTACTCCAAGGGAGGGTGTTGGGTAGCGGGCTCACCTACCTAGCCTCACAGAGAAAGGGAACCCCCTTGGGAAAAAGTGACAGAATCCCATGCTTCGGCACAGATATCTTTGGTCTTCACAGAGGAAAGAAGGTTTTTGGTCATGGCATCGATGTTGCAGTCCTGTCGCGATTCTGGTGCAGCTGAGGAAAATCTTCAAGAAGGAAGAATGATGTGGAGTCAGTGGGGATGCTGCTGTACCAAAGAACATGAAAAACTGCGGGAGCTGTGGTGTGGGATATATGGCTCACTGGAGGTGCAGCTCTGGTGCTGAACGGGGCAGACAGTGTCAAGTAGAGGCCCTTAAGGTAGGCAACACTCCTATGAGTTTGTAGCAGAGCTTCTGGAGGTCATTAGCATCCACATGTTGTGGGCCCTGTTGGTTCCTGGTGCTCCCACTGTACATGCTTCTGGCTTCTATGTCAGATCAACACAAGGACAGGTCAGCATGGCCTCTAGTACTGGGGAGTCACAAGGACTTGAAACTCGGCCGGTCCAGCCAGGACAAGGGGAGGGATCATTGTTTTTTGGCGTCTCCGATGTAATGTAAGATCAAGTTCAACAATCAGTACCAGCACTTATGTTAGGTTTTTGAAGTTCGGAGGTTTCACGATGTCATTTTCCTCTGTGCTTTGGGACTCATTCACGTGCGTTACCAAAGAAAGGGAGAATACTGTAAACTTGTAATGTAAATAGGACCAGGGAGGAATGCAGGATCCAAAACACATGGTGGTAATGGAGCTAGAGAGAAACGCAGGCTCCAATCATATGATTGCATACATGGCTTCCTCTAGTCCAGCAGTATTCAAACTGTGGGCCACAACCCCGTGGGGGCCCAGCCTCATGACCAGGAGGGGGGAGGGGAGGTCATACACCCCAAGTCTGAAATAATAATGTTACACAAATATATATGATATATTCTATACTAAACAGAAATCTGTCAGTTTGCAATGAATATCGTCTGTAATGGTAAATACCAGTGTATCAAAGTTAGTTTCTTTTGGATTCCAATTGTTTTATTTTTGATGTCTAGCATTATCAATTGCTTCTTTTTAAATGAGTATTTCGGTAGTCATTTTTTTCTCCACTTTTGAAAAGTGTATAATTGTTTTATAATCATGCCATGTCATGAAGAGATGCAGTAGTGATTGGCCCATTTCCAAAAACTGAGCAAGGGTGATGGTGAAAGCCAATGGTTCCTTCTTTGTGCCAACCTGTTGCAGCTGCTCTCACTGAATGCTGAAATGCATAATCACTGAAACCAACTAGAGAAAAAGAGAAATTAACTGCATATACAATGCAAGCCTCCGCAGACTGGAAACGGAAATCACAGGCACAGATTATGTTACAAGATGTCATGGATGGTGACCACAAGAAACGCACACAACAGCTAGGTTTCAACACTTATTAGGTAACAGGATTGGGTTGGAGCATGGAATGTGGACGTGTATTAAACTCAAAACACTGGAGAATCGAAGTGCAGTGGAAGGGATTAATGGCGAGGACTAGGTATCAAACTCCCAGGCATCCATCAAGCAGAGTGTTCAGCAAGTCACTCACAGGGGTTTAAAAGTGTGCCAGCACACTTATTTAACAGTGACCTTGCCATGCTTGTCTTAAACTTTGTCTTGACCATGGCTTTCTCTTGACCCCTGTCTTGGCACTGGATCACACGATAGGGCTGCATTCTCACAATTATAACCATGCTAAGCCCTATATTGGATACTTCTTGCCCTGGGGGTTTCTTTGTGGCAAATGTTGTAGGTATTGGCAACCTTCCTGGGTACATTTGGGCAGGAAATCCTCCCTCTCCATCAGGCCTCTTGTTATAAAAGATACTGTGTGATGCTTCAGATAAGTTGCTACACAAGTTCCTTTATTTCTCTTACATCAAGTGTCCTTAAGTTGCTTCATAGGAACCCACTGACTCCCATCACCCAGGCTTGCATCCTCCAACAGCAGTGGTGCCACTTAACATTTAGTCTAATGATAGCCGTATGCAGGTAGTACCATTGCAACCAATATTCCTTGCAAGCTGAAGACCAGATTTAGCAAACACACCATTTATAGCCAGCTGACAAATGTCAACAACTATGTATACGCCAGGACATCCTAGGTTCCCCAGTGCTTCTTAAAGTTGCTTGATAAGATTTCAGACCAAGAAAAACAGAATAGATTTGTTATCATTTAAAATGAATGACATGAAATGTGAATTATAATTGATTTTGGGCTCAAAGTACAAAAGGGTCATTGGAAACCGACTGTCAAACTATAAGTCAAAATTCATGATTTGGGTAGCCAGGTTTATTGGCACTCGGACAGACTGCTGCAATATTACAGCTCGCATGCACGCACCCTTCAGTGTTAGGATTTAGCAGCCCATATCAGATTCCCGATATTCAAAACACTACTCAATAGCTGTACCCGTTTAAAAAGTATATTTAATAATGTTCTCTTTGGGTGAAAAGGTCATCATACCCTGCGCACTTGTGACATATAGCAGCATTTCTTTCAGCCTCTTTAAGTTCTAGTAATTTTGGGAATTGTTTCTAAGCATGCTGCGTTTTTGTAGCATTCTCAGTTTTTAGAACATGAATGGATCATAGAGAAATTCAGAAGCTGTTACAGATGTCCAGTAAAAAATAGCATGCCTCCCCTCTGTGCCCCCCAGTGCAAATTGCAAACTGGCTTTTTACCCAATTTTATTTTAAAGGTGTGCTCTAAAAGGCAGCATTTGAACCCATATTAAAAAATGTAAATCGGGGAGGACCCCCACCCCCCCTTAATTGGTTCAGGCTCCCTTGTGACAATCAGTCGCTATGGCATATCTGGAGAAATGTTTATGACCCTTCACTTCAAAAATCACCAGCTGCCACTGACCCTGGAACTGCGGTGGGAGCAGGGTGGGGGGACGGGTGGAGGGGAGGGGGTTTTACGGGATAGTGTTAGGAGCAGGGTGGGGAGCGCCCAGAGTCTGTGGTGGGGTGGGGATAGCCCATGGACTGGGCTAGTAGTGAGAAGAGGGAGTCCAGAGACTGATGCAAGCAGGTGGGGGAGCCCAGGGACTATACTGGGACCAGGGTGCAGCGACGGTGCATAATAGTTCATAGCCATTTAAACATACTGTCCATTGAGCATTTTTGGGGGTCCCGGCCTGCCCACATTTTGTTCAGGGGGTCAAGGCCAAAAATGTTTGAAGACCACTGCTCTAGTGTGTGGCTTAATATTCGGACACCAGACACCATACACGCAGCTGGCCAGGTGGTCTTCTGGCAACTGAAGCCCTTTTTCTGAGGCAGTCAGCAGCTATGATCATAAATGTTCTCATCAGCATCCTACCAACTCGCTAGTAGGAATGGTGTCCGACTGTTGGGCTTGGTACTAGTTTCACACAGGGGTTATCGGCTACGACACCTTGGTTAATAGCATGCTGCACCTCAGTAGAATTACACAAACATTGCTACAAACCAGTACAACCGACACTGCCAGTGGTGCAAGGAAACTCCCACAGAGAAGCAGGGTACTGGGTGTACCCTGAACCTGAGGGAATAACAGTTCTCAGGAGATGGTCAGAATTTGCAACTCGGAGGTTGCCTCAAATGAGGAATTAGCCAAGAGAATTTTTTCTTTTTTACTGGTTTATATAAACCTTTAAAAAACAAGGAAGACGAGACTTCAATTATTTTCCATCACATTTCACTATTTCCCCCCACCATGTTGTCCTAAATTGAACAAAACATCATTTCATTTCATTTTTAAGGCTCTTCCAAATCACACCTGTTGTGTTCTAGCAGTTCTCGAATGTCTCTTAAAAAGAATGTTAAGGCAAATAATACTTTACAGTCAATACCATCAAACATTAACTGCCACCACTGCTCCGCGTTCAGTGTTGGTTTTGTCAGTTGAGGACACAAGTGTCTTGATCTAGGAGTTCGTAACTTTTTGCAAAACAAAGTGAGGCATTTTAAGGTTTCTTCTTCGGTATCACAAAAACGATAGGCTTGCTTTAGCTCACCATATTTTGCCCAAGTAGATCGCCTGTCCTTGGTTTGAAACAAATTGAGTCGGAACCTCAGGTATAATGATCTTTGAGGTTGATCAGGAAAACGTGCAACGTAAGCTTGTGGCACTCTATAGTCTCTGGCTTCACAGGGCACTTCTTTCATAAACTTACAACACCTCCTTTTAGATTCTGTTATACTACAATCTATTTGCCAGTTTTTTCGTAGCCAAATTTGGATTGGCATGCAGTGTATATATGTCAGTGTCAAACTCCTCTAGTATTTCTTCGCATCGATTATTCCACATGGTTAACATGGTGTTAGCGTTGCCAGACACAGGATTTTGCAAGATTTGAAATTGTGGAGGACTCCTTTTAACGTTGTTTTTCGGAACAGTGACAATAGATTCCAACAAATTCTTGCATTGATCGATATCAACGATAATTTGTAACGATACATGCTGTTGAAGTGCACTTTGGTAGTTGTAATACTTTTACCCAAAATAAATTTTGAAGTGTCGACCAAAGCTCATTTGAGCAGCCTAAGGCATTTTCTGCTCCAAAAATAAGAGATGGCACGACTTTCTGTTGGTAAAACTTGATTACAGGTATCAAGGAAAACTACACATTTTTTGTTCAGGATAAGGGCTTGACAAGCCAACTGTCGACATTTGTTTTTGGCGATTTCAGCCCAAGGACCAACATTCAAATTTGCACTAATTTGCATGCCTAGATACCTGGTGTTCAGTACTGTGTTTAGTTTCTCTTTTTCCAAGGTCTAAACACATTTCTTACCATTGGATTGGTTCTTCATTTTGAGGAGTCAATATCTCACATTTCTTTTTGTTAATGTGTAGGCCGTTATTCTTAATTTACGCTTCAACTGCATCTACCTTCCGCTGGAGTCCTATAGTGGTAAGATCCAGTATAATTAGATTGTTTGCATACAAAAGCCAACTCAAGTGCGACCTATGAATTTTTGGTGGAAAAGAACTCCATTCAATGCTTCACCAATGTCCGAAAGGAATACGTTAAATATGATTGCTGCCAAAGGGCATCCCTGTTTCACACCCAGATATGTGTTTATTCTAGCAGATAAGGTACCATTTGGGTCCAGTCGGATGTTGATGTTAGTATGTGTGTGTAAATCACGTATGGCTGCTATAGAGCTCAATGGGCAGTCCCAATTTAGCATTTTACTCCAGAGTTTTTCTCGGTCAATGCTATCAAAGGCATATGAAAGATCTATAAGGGCTAAGTATACTTTAGTCCCCGATCGCATTGCCTCCATTTTGAGAAGATTGAGAATCAGGAGGTTTAAGGAGTAGCCAACACCCTTTATTAAGCCAGCTTGCCTCATATCAACATGATTGGTTTCTACCTCACATTCCGCTAACTTACGTTGTAAAAGTGTAGCATAAACCTTCCCCAACACATCTAACAGGGCTATCGGACGATAGTCCTTCGGGTAAGCTCAGTTTCCTTTTTTTAAAATGGGTACCACGACCGCTCATAGCTCAGGATTTTGCTTGATTGTGAAATTTGTCAGACCATCCGGTCCAGGGGCCCTTGATGCACTTGCTTTTTTGATAACATTCAGGATCTCATCTTTCCCAAATTTCAGATCCCAGTGATCCAGGATCGGGAGATTTGCCTTCTTGCTTTTTTCGTTTGAGCTATACAATTCGGTGTAGTAAGCAATCCATGTTGCCTCAGGTACCATATTAGCTTGAATAGCTATTTGTGGCGCACTCTCTGTATTGATGATTCGCCAAAATTCAGATGAGTTTTTGTTTTCCAGCTTTGCCATCATCATTTCTGCATCATTTTGCAGCATTACGGCTTTGTGTGTTTTAAGCCAATTTTTGTACTTTTGTTTGGCAACTCTCTTAGCCACTGCAAGTGCTGTATCATCTCGTGGGTAGTTTCTTATTTCACAATGCATCAGCCGTTTCCTTTTGACAATCGCTAGATCGTACTTCTGTTTTGAAACAAAGGCTCGATTTTTGTTTTTTTCTCCATGAATTGGATTAATAGATGTTAATATTCTATCATCTCCTCATCGTTAGAATATCGCAACAATATTTGTGAAACTGCATCTTTTGCTCAATTTTAATCTGACTCGGTTTGACTCCACTTTAACAGCGTGCTTCCATTCTGAATGCTGGTTTTTCCCCAAGTGTCCTTAAAGTTGGGTTAAAAAAAAATAGAGGAAAAGCAAAAATAATAAACAGGGCTCCTGCCCCAAGGATTTCTCATGCTCAGCTGGTGCCCGGGCTGTGGCGTCCCAGCGTCTCAGTCTCTCCTCTCTGGGTTTCTAGTACTCAGCTGGCACCCTAGCTCTGGCGTCTCTCCTTCAGGGGTGGACTGCCTATACGGAACTCTGGAGATTTCCCAGTGGGCCTCTGCACCCTGGACCTTTTTTGTTTGGCATTTCCACATTTTCTCATCGGAAAAGGGTTAGGCTTGATCAAAATGTGTCAAACGGGGCCACTTTGAAAATTATTTCCAGAGCCTCTTTTGGCCCCCAGTTATTAATTCCAGGGCCTCTTTTGGCCCCCCAGTTATTAATTCCAGGGCCTCTTTTGGCCCCCCAGTTATTAATTCCAGGGCCTCTTCTGGCCCCCCAGTTATTAATTCCAGGGCCTCTTAGTTCCCAGTCCACCCCTGCTCTCCTTGGGTTACTCTCGCTTCAAACAAGTTTCAAACTCACAGGCACAAGCTTGTCTGCTTTTGCTGACTCTGCCCCTATCGTTTCTGTACATCGGGTGTCCATTATTTAACCTACTCGTTCTAGTGTATGAGATATTAGGATCTAAAGGGATATGGCCCTTGCCTTTAAGATTCTGGCATCTAATCAGTTTTTCTTCTAACGTTTTTGTTAGGAGTTTCTGTGGTAGTGGAACACAGGTAGGCGATGATGTGGCTGTGGGAGGTCCTCGCAGGAACAGGATTCCTTGGCCACCAAAGGGGGTGTCGCTTCCGGTGAGGTCCCAGTTGCCTCAACCCCAAGGGAGGGTGTTGCATAGCAGGCTCCCTTTCCTAGCCTCACAGGGGCTTCATTTCAGAGTGACAGGATGAAAATTTGGTCTCACAGAGGTCAAGTCTTGAAAGAGTCAACTAATACTTATTGTAGAAACATTCAAGAGTGTGTTTCATTGTGGAAGATGCAACAGGTTCATGTGTCCAACATTTGACCCATTTCAGCTACAAAGAAAGATTGCCTTTTTGTTGAGTAGACTGTGGAGGAAATGCACCGTAGAGCGGGTTCCCCATAGTCACAAACCTTGTGGTTCGAGGAATAACATGTCATGAAAAATATGTAAAAGAAGAAGAGGGATGTCCCTCTTATACTATTATTTATTATTTATACCACGTCAGCAGCCTCCAGAGATCAGGGCGCAAACAAAAACACAATGTGACAGAACATAGAGAGACAGGACAATTTACCCTGAGGGGGAAACTATGTTAGGAGCTTAGTTCGTTTAAAAAGAAAGGTTTTCAAAGATTTTCTGAAGGATTTTACGTCAGTTTCTAATCGGAGTATGAGTGGCAGTGTGTTCCAAAAAGGAAGCCACTGGCGGGGAAAGATCTTCCTAGACCTTTTGTGCATTTGGCCTTTGGGTCCTACATTTGTCCTTGGTTGGACAATCGAAGGGTTCTGGTGGGGATATACAGGGGAACCAATGGTTTAATGTATTCAGGTGCTGTGCCGAAAAGGCAGCAATGAACTATGGTGCCCATTCTGAAACGTATGCGTTCCTGTATTGGTAACCACTGGAGATTTCTTCTGTGATCTGATGTGAGAGTTCTTCTGGGGATGTTTTTAATAATACGCATGGCATCGTTTAGAATGATCTGGTACTTCTTAAGATTAGAAAGTGAGGCTCCACTTTGTAGGGAATTACAATAATCAAGTCTGGTCAGGATGGTTGCTCGAGCAATGGTGGCACAGTTCTTTTGTGTGATGTAGGGGCGAATATTCCTGAGTAGGCGTAGATGGTAGTTGCAGGTTTGGTTTAAGTAATTTACATGAGCATCTGCATTTAACGAGGCCTCCAATTGAATTCCCAGGGTTTTTACTTTTAGTTGGACTTTGATTTCATGGTCTCTTATTCGGAATTCTTTGAAGTTTGCCACAGGCCTGTTGAGAACCAAAGATCAACAGTTCCGTTTTGCTGCCATTCAGACATAGCCAGTTCTCGGACATCCATTTTTCAAATTGGCCGTAAATGGTGGGTAAAGTGACGGAGTCTTTTGCATGGTCACTATTTATTTCCAGGACCACTTGGGTGTCATCTGCATAGTTTGTTAAAAATGCACCCAAATTGTCAAGAAGAGTGCAGAGCGATCAGATATACAGATTGAAGAGTATGGGCGAGATGGATGCGCCTTGAGGCACTCTGCATTTGAAAGGTGCTGGGGGAGAAAAAAACTGGACCCCACTGAATTCTAGACTCTCGGTTTGAGAGGAAGGAGTGGAACCAGTCAACAGCTTCCTTAGAGCTTTGGCCAATATCACTCAAGGAAAGCAAGAGACCTTCATGATCTATCAAATCAAAAGCCACGAAAAAAATCTAACAATATCAACATCCCGGCTTTCCCTTCATCCATGATTTTTAACATGAGGGGTTGAAGATCCACAAGAGCTGTCTCGGTACTGAAGGATGGACCGAAGCCCAATTGTTGGCCATAGAGGATGTTATGCCCCACAACGGGTTGGAGCTCTGCAGTGGCAAATTTATCTAAGATTTCGAGAAGGAATTGACAATTTATAATTGGTCTCAGATTGCTTGGTTCTTTTGGGTCCATGTTTTTTTTCAGAAGGGGGGCAGGGGGTAACTGACTTTCTTGATTGAGTTTGGTACTTGGCCATCCCTGGAGGAGGCATTTACAAATCTGGTCAGGAATGGGGCAAATAAGTCCTTGTGCTCTAAAATCAGTTTTGAAGGAAGAATATTATATGAGCAGGAAGTTGGGTGCATGGAGGATAACATTCTGAGCATATCTGGTACAGAGATTTGCGTTAGTGTAAATGTAGGGTGTTTGAGACCCTTGGGTTTAGTGATAGTCTGGTCCACCTGTATAAAAGCACTGCTCTGGGCATTTATTATTTTGTTTCTTGCATTGACAATTTTAGCTTCAAATGCGGCCTGGACCGTAGAGTAGTTTAGGCTTGTGGGTTGAAAGTAAGTTTGGGATACCTTTGGTTTTTCAAGCAGTTTCAGGATCTCGAATAGCTTTCCCGTACAGTTGGAAGATTGTTCGATCTGCTTCTTGAAAAAATTATTTTTGGTGTCCAGTATTTGAGATTCATATAGTTTGTCTACCTTCTTCAGGCTATTCCGGTTTCCTCAGAATTATGTTTTAGCCATCTGATTCTAGGGCACGTCTTTGTCTTTTGAGAGCTCAGAGTTCTAGAGTAAACCAGATTTGATGTCTTGTGTTGTCTCTAACCAGTTTGGATTTAAGGGGTGCCTTCGAGTCCAGCATTTCAGTGAAAGTATTGGAAAAAGAGGTCACCATGCAATCAGCTAGGTCGTAGGTACAGGTATTGGTCATGATGGTATCTAGACAAAGTTGGATGTCTTGGCAGAGTACTTTTTTGAAATTCCGACTATGAACTGTTTTGATCTGGTTATTTGGTTTGGGGAGGAGATCTATAGTTTGGATAGTAGTCAATAACATAATAGTCTGACCATATGCATTGGGTGGTCTGGTTAATATTTACTATAATCTTTCTGGTCACTATCCAGTCCAGTATGTCGTTTTTGTCTGTGGTTGGCTCGCTATTCTAGACCTCGTGGTCTATGGTGTTCAGGGCGGTTTCTAATACAACCACTATTTTGTCCTGTTTCCTCTCTGTTTAATATTTTTATGATTTCATCATTGAAGTCAGGCATTGAAGTGGGTGGCCTATAGATTAGAACAATGTTAATACAATTATGATTGGTCAGGGTCATTTTGACATGTAGGATTTCAAAGCCAAGACATGACACAGAGGCCCGGAAAGGTCCTAGTTTGGTTCTGGCAATTATCGCCAACCCATCACCATATCCTCGATTGAGTTTAGTGCAAAAAAAGGAAAAACCTGTAGGAACCGCCGGGTTGATCGGAGAACAACTTGTGTCCCGTATCCAGGTTTTTGTGATGCACAGAATATCAAGATTACTATCCACCAAAAGGTCATGTAGATCTCAAGCATATTTATTTGGGGATCTTGTATTCAGGAGGGCAACTTTTAACTCGGTCTCCTTTTTTTGAGGAGGAGGGATTTGCCCCCCTTACCATGTGCTCCAAATTGGTAGATCTGGGAGTGAGGGGATTCCTTGATCATTGTACATGAGGTGACAGAGCTATGAGTGGTAGTATCTAAAGCCCTATCATTGTCATTAGAGCCAAGGTTCTTAGTTGCTTTGTAAAGATACAGGTTTGTGGCTCGGAGGCCACGTGCCAGAGGGACATGATGTGGGAACTTGAGGTATGTGTGTCCTGCCATGGTGGTTAAGTGGCATTGAAGGTTCTTCCATTATCGGTATTGGGAGGTTAAAACAGGAGGGGATCCCGTTATTGGTAAATGATCGGGTGTTCTCTCGAGTGCTTAGGGAGAGCGTCCAGTTTTGTCAATTTAAGTTTGTTTACAAGGGCTAACAAGTTGGCTCTTACCGTGGCCACTGATCGATTCCCTCGGTGGATGTCCCATCTTGGCTAGCACAGGTACTGGTAGTAGGAGTACAAATGTGTTAAGAGTGGCGAGGGGGTTTGTTCGGATAACTTATTTGTAGGGTTCGCAGCCCCGAGTCGCGGAGCACGTCGATGACCAGCGGAGACCGGCTTGTTCCAGGTGCGCTGGCGCAGGTGCGACAGGTAGTCTGATTTATGCTGTGCTGGGGCAGCTGGGAGATGTAGTTCCCAAGCTGAAAGCTAACCCAAAGCAAACAGGAAAGCCAGCTGCTTTAAAAGAAAGTACTAACTTGCATGCAGCAAGGATCGCCCAAGCAAAGTACAAAGGTACAGGGGATTCTAAACAGTTTTCACAATTCTAACAGAAATGTTAGCATGCAAAGAAACACTCGCTCACACTCTGCTAAGCAATCACAATCTCCCTTTCCCACTCACCAAATGGCATTTTTAATTGTCTTCGGCCCCCAAGATTAAAATATTAGAAGATGCAAGCGAACACAGTCACTATCAGCCTTGTATGCTGTGCAAAACACTGCTCCCCCCTAGGTCAACATTACACCACGGTCGCACCAAAGTTCGAAAGCCTCTTGATGTCCGGAGCAGACAGGGCTGGGAAAATGATGTGAGGATGCTCTTCGCTGCCAGTCCTACATGCACCTGATGCCTTGGAGGAGATGGTGGGAGAGGGCGGAGTGGGGGCCAAGAAATACATGCCCACATCTGTCAGCATGGTAGGCGTGGTTACTGGCAAATCATGACGTACATTTCTTGTGACTTAAACCACAAGCAATTAAAACAAATTTCACTGTGCAGTCAGAAATGCAGAAGGCAAATTTGAGGGTGCAAAGGTTTCCTTTAAAACACTCACCTTTGGCCCTGCGCAGGAGTGGAAGGCATGCTTTAGTTACACGGACAGTGCCCCATAGATTGACTTCGGCTACCTCCTTGTAGGTGTCCATGCTTGTGAATTCCACTTCTCCAAATGTTGAAATTCCAGCATTATTCACTAAACCCCACAATCCTGCAACATATGGAAATGATGATTAAAAGTGTTTAACGAGATCCACACTGTAGGGCTATTGGCAGAAGCTGCATTATTTTTAGTGTTGCGGACATTCTGATGAACAACAATTCTGCAGAGTTGAAAATAATTATGCATGTAACTGAAAATAAATGATGTGCACGTTTGAAAAGAAAGGAGTACCAACATCTGTATAAACACATGCATGATCATTGTGCAATGGGTGCCTCTTCAACAAAGTAACAAGACAGCAGCAAAGGACAATTTAGATGCATAGTAGCCAATGGCTGTGGACTGTGTTCTAGTAGACAGGCTCCACTAGAGGTATAAACACCGGGTATCAATAGCAAAAACATATGTCTTCCTTCAAACGTGCACAGTTTTCTGCTATTAGTCAACTAAAACCAAGCAAAGATGGTCTATGTTACAGCAGGTAGAGGATACGTCTATGTATGGCTGTAAGATGCAAGTAGTCAAGATGTTCACAAACCAGCATGCCAAAGACATGGGTAATTGACACCTCCTGGCAATTAGCCATATGCACTTATAAAACGAACTAGTGGATGAAAATATGGGCTTAAGTTGCATAATTTATGGAAAGCATGGGTTGATCATCCTACAACACATAGGTTGCTCCTTATATGTCAGACTGGGGCTATCTGGTCACTTGGCTATTCTTCCTGATGTCAAGATATGAGCGAGTCTCCCCATTGCCACTGCACTTCCTCCGAAAGGAACCATGAGACAGGAGTAAGAGCTCCAGGGAAAGACCGTTTTCTAGGGGGGGTAAAAGCACCAGACATTAAAATCCCCTGTTTGAGGAATTCTTTCAGATCACTCTTCCAAGGCCCAACTGACTATGAGACCAACAGCAATGGACTCCATTGAGGAATGCCATATTACTTGCACGCAAAACTACCACATGTAGTAATATTGTATCCAGTAAAGCTTGTGTGGAGGAAATTTCCCGCACACAAAAGCAGCCTTTTTTGAGAGTTACAATGAAACTTGTAATTTGGCGGAGTGGTCAAAAGTGTTATTTGAAAATGCAAAGCAAACAAAAATGCTCACCACTACCAGCAAATTAAACATGCAGCCCCTAGTATGTCTTCTATCGCATCCAACTTACTGTCCCTTAATCTATGTAGCCATTTTCCACAAAGACACTGTTGCATTAGTCAATTTGTTTCTACCACCAACTTCCCCCTTGATTTGGGAAGAGGAAGGAGGCTACTGGTTTGGTATTAATGGCATATGGGTGCTGTTGATCCTGCACAGCTTATGATACCTGCTGTAGCGGGTCAGGAGGATGCAGACACTTCAAGGACCTGGGTCACAATATTATCATTAACCTAAGATAAGACCTAACATTCCCTGTCTGTATGGGTGGGACCTGCCTATATTTCTAACTACAGTGCTTGTCTGTCAGTCGTGAATGTCCAAAGAAAAGTCTGCTGTCCAACAACGACCCTATTTTACCCTACAACTTTGTAAACTGACTTATAGGTGGAGAAGGATTGCCTTCTCCTGAGTGCACTTCTAGTACCAGTCTGTAGGTGTCTTCACCAATAGGAAATCCTCAAATAGTATCTTGTGATGTCTTGCATCAGTCTCTGTAATTCTTCAAGTGTGGTTTTCAGTTTTTCCTCATCTTCTGAACTCCCTTTTCTGGTCCCTTACGTCACAACAGCTTTTCTCTCTTGGCCAACGGTGGTTTGGTGTACTTTGGTGTATTGACCTCTTATTTAACTTCACTTGTCTGAAGTCTCTAAACTCAGATTCACTGTAATGTCTCCTTTGTATATTCTCTTCTACTTGTATGAATTGGTTTGTGACTCCACCCGTTTCCCAGGGTATTGTTATCCCCCAATTGGTTTCTCTGTGTATTCTTCTTTTCTCCGATATAATTTTTTTCTTAAAGCCCCATAACTTAAAGTCATTTCCTCAAAGGGGAATTTTATCTTGTGACTTCTACTGGGAACATTTCTTTGCTTAACATACAGATTGCTTTTTGGCAGCCTGTTATACTCGTTCTTCCAGATACCTTCTATTTTGCGGGGAAAGACTCCCAGGAGCCTTGTGCATTTGGGACCTCTTTTCTGATCTCCTGTCGTCGTAGCCTGCAGTTCAGCGTTGGGCTTCTCCTTTGGCTTTCTCTCCTATCTGCGATATTCTTGTCTGTTGACAAGGCGTTGGACACCCTGTGTCCTTTAATGCACTGCGGTATGGGCGATGTTGGAGGGACTGACTGCTCACCACCGGGTTCCTGTGGTCTCACCACCACTGCCGTTTGGGCTCCTGCCCCATGCATTTCTCATGCTTGGCTGGTGCACTCACTCTGGCATCTCACCGTCTCGGTTTCTATTTTTCAAGATTTCTCATTCTAGGCTGGCACCTTGGCTCTGGCATCCCAGCCTTTCTCTCTCAGTTTCTCCTCTCTGGGTTTCTCGTACTCGGCTTGTGCTCTGGAGTACCAGTGTTTCTCGTTGGGTTCTTCTCAGCGTCTCCCGCTTCAAGTGAGCTTCAAACTCCCAGGCTTGATCTGCATCTGCCGCTCTCGTTTCTGTAAATCGGTGTCCATTATTTAAATGAGCAAGGTGGAGAATTGTCCTCTATTCGTCCCACTGCGAACAGGCTCTGGAGATCTGCCATGCAATCTCTGCATTCTCGCTTTTCATGGTGTTGCAGTCTATACACCGTTGGTTGCAGAGTCCAACATACTCACAATATCCATTTTGGGGGTCTATCATCTCCTCTCATATCCCCCTGAGATAGGTGGTTATAGAGGGGGTGCAGACTCTGGGGGATACTCTGTGATGCAACCCATGGAGAGAGTACATAGAGAGTGGCACTTCCTGGTCCTCCACAACCGAATTCTTAAATAACTTTTTCATCATAGTTATTATGCAGCGCATTTCATGTGTCCTTGTCTGCTCTTCTGCCTTCATTCCTTACTGCCAACCCAAACCCTTCCACATTCTCTTGGCTCTTCCCCCCAGTCTTACAGTATACTCCCAATTTCACATTTCCAGTCAGCATAACGCTCCAGGTAAACTCACAGTAAAACTCATTGTGCTCCCAGTTGGACTTCCCCGGGAAACGGGCAGTTTGAGCTTCCCAGTAAGCTTGATAGCCTGAGTAAACTCAGCTTGACATGGCTAGTAAGCATGCCATACTCGGTAAGTGTCTGGTAAGTTCGACTCGCTCAGCAATCTCAACGTTTGACATTCCATATAAGCAGCCTGTTTGACATTCACAGATTGATGTTCGGCATTCCCAACAAGCAATCAATGTATACGGTTGCAGTATACTGGATTTGAAATGGGTCACAAATATCATGGAGACCAAACAGCTGTTTCAAAAACTCTGCTGGTGCAGCTCAGATGGAAAAGAGAACATATCCTTATACCACACAGAGCATACATGCAGGTAGCACAAAGACGACACATAGCCAAGGCTTTCCAAATATTTGGATGAAAAGGACTACCTGCTATCCCATTAGGTGACAGCAGGTCTGCTGCTGGCCCCTAATAACATCAGTGTTAATAGCATAGCAAGGTTTGGAGCCACTTCCACAGATTTCAATTTTATTGGCTGTTAAGGCATCCACTTACATTAAAAAATGCTGGACATTCGATTAAAAAATGGTGGACATTCGCTGTCACCTTAGGCCAAAATATGAAAGGAGGACACCACCTCCAGGATAGCCTTGAGACCTCTACAGCCTGTATTGTATTGTGACAGATTTCCTCCCGCCCCCAAAAATTCTTCCTGAGGTTTGCTCCGGTGCACAATCAAAGCGCTATAAAAAAGCAATAGCAAGACAAATGTCCTGGATAACTTCAGCTACAACAAGAGGAGATAATACCTTCCTATCAGAAGCTAATACCCTTAACCAAAAAGGCATGTGCCAGAGCCACAATCTGTCCTGGATAAATTAAAGTAGCAATTAGATTCAGCTCTGCCTCTAATACAAGGTACCACCGCCTGTAAACAGCATCATACGCCCCAACACTGTTGAAAGCTACTTAATGTGCCAATGTTACTTCAAAGTGAGCACAAAAATGCCCTCATAGCATGGGAAGTATTCCGCAAACTTACCTTTACAACCGGAACTTGCAATGGTCAGTACACATCTCAAACAGTAAACAATACCCAGACAGTAACATTTATATTACTTCCTTTGTAGGCAAAATGTCTCTCTGAATAACAGTAATTTCTCTGTATACGAGTTAATAGAAGATAAATGTGGGCGTTGTCTGTAAATCTTCCGGTACTTTTAGCAAAAATGCACTTGCAGTTCTATAAAAGCTGTCAGTTTCAATCCTGAATGATTTAGAAATATCGGGGTGCATCATAAAAGGTGGAGACACAAGGTACCATTTAGGAGCCACGAAAGCTCCATCTGGTTGATCACCCCAAAGCTACTCCTTAACCAGTTCCTTTCTATGAAAGGCGAGATATATCAAGTGTTAACAGCTCTGAATAAAGTGCAAACCCTAAGAGCATTGAACTTCAAAATGGCAGCAACCATCTCTGGATCAATATGTAGTTCAGACACCAAGAGGATAAAGCACCATTGTTCAACAGAGTCTCTCGCAACCTCACACTTCAGAGTTAGCAGACAGAGGATTGTTGTGGAAACTGTGGCGGGCCAGAAGATGGACATGGCCTATGGTCTGCCATTTCAGTATAGGATTAAATACAAATGCAAACACTCCTAACGTTCCCTCTTCTAAGGGTGTTCTCTACTTAAACTAACTAAGGTGCTCGTCGGTCATCAGTGATGATCCAAAATAATCAATCAAACTTCTGTCCAAAATCTACCCTACTCAGACCCTACCACTATTAGAACAACATAAAGCACAGGACTCCCTTCTACTGTGAGCTGGTTCTTCACCACATTCATTTCAGTATTGGATCTTTAAGGTTTTACTTGTCCTTTCTCTTTTACTATTACTTTTCTCCTTTACACCTTTCTCTCTTCTTGGTCCTTGTTTTTTAAATTCTTCTCTTCTTTCAGACGTAAAGACGTAGTTTTAGTCAGTGACAACTATTTTTCTCGATTCAGTTGAATAGTAAAGTTTACTCTAGTAAAGTTTCTCGCTCTCTTCTCTTATTCTTGATACTCAGTCTTGACTGGGACGAGTAGGAGCGTTCAAATAATGATTCTCACTCGCTTCATTTAATCCTAATCTTTCATCTTTACTGGGACGAGTATGAGCGTTCCAGTAATGCTCCTTATGCTCTTCAACTCTCGATATAATATCTTGACTGGAACAAGTATAAATATTCCAATCCTTATCTTCGTTCCCCCTCCCGAGTCTCCCATTTTCCCAGTTATCGAAGCTCTTGAGGGATGTCACCGGGTGGTAGAACCTTGCAGGTCACATCTGGTCAGCTACCAGGTTGGCTCTTTGTTTTTTCGTCGGGTCTTGTTCAGGCTATCTGCTGCTTCTTCTCCCAGTTCGCTTCACTCTCCATCAACGAAAGTGGTGTCAGCGTTGTTAATGGACTGCTTGTTCGTGGGCACGTCACCACTTGTTCCTCGTTCCAGGTAGGGACGCCTTATGTCCCTCAATTTGCTCTTTTCCTCTTCGGCTTCCACTGTTGCACCACAGCTTTTGGTCTGCATCAGACGCTGCACGTCAGATCTTCCTTTCAGTTTCTCATTGCGAGCCAATTTGAAAAGCGTAGGAGTTCTCTGTGTAGGTCTCTGCCCCCTCCTTATTGCGTTACAGTGCCCACCCCTCAGGATACCATTGAAGTCCTTCCTCTATTTTTGACTTTAGATCATTACACTTCCACTGGTTTTCTTCATCTCAGTAAGTCTAAAATTTTCCTTTACAGGTACCATTATATTATGTGGATGACGACAACAAATTCTGAGGGATTCTTCTTTACTTAGTGGGTTTACGGGAGGTGTGGGGGTTCTCCCGGTGAGGTCCCACTTGATCCTACCCATTGCATAGCGGGCTCACCTCCCTAGCATTCAAGGGAAAGGCCAGCTCCCCTGCGGAGAAGTGACAATCGTGCAATTCGTCACAAAACTCTTAAACTCTCCAACATCCCAACTGCTCTACGGCTGCAGTGAATAACAAAAACATCAAAATATCATCTATCTAGCTGCAGAATGACAAAAGGACTTAAAGCATTGCAAAAATAGTGAGCAAAAGATCATCCCATAATACTCATTGCCCAAAGCGAGTCACCAGACTTTACATAACAAAATACATTCCAAAACATCCCCCCCATAATCGCTAAATCAAATACTTTTCAAACCTCTGTAGTCTACACACAGGGAGGCAATTCAAGAGTTGTGTAGGTTAAGATAAATAGCGGTTTATAGACATAATTTCGAAATCAAAAATTTCAAAAGTCAAAAAGTCGAAAAAAAAACGTTTTTTCTTTTTTTTACCTATTTTTTTTATATAAACTAGAGCCCAAAAAAAAATATCGAAAAAAAATTCGACATTTTTTTTTTTCCGACATTTTTGATTCGACTTTTTTGACATTCGAAATTTTGTATTCGATATTATGACTGGACACCATAAATAGCAATGTTCCAGTAGGTAGCAGCAGGAACAATTGAATAATTTTAGAGATTCTGCTCAAGAGTTGCTTTGGGATCTCTTCTTTCCATAAAGTTTAAATTTGCAGCCAAATGGGCCTACAGAATTAGGCTTCAGCTTAATGGCCTCATCATACACCCTAAACCAAAGCAAAGCGTTCTAAGGTGGAATATATTACACATTTGCCACCATATTCTTCTATGGATTTTCCTAAAACCCTGTATTCAGTAATTTTGGGTTCCGGTATATCACTTCTCACAGACAGTTCTTCTATATAATGCTGAACACAGCATGGGAGATCTAGTTCATACAGGGGGCTTGGTCTCTGTAGCCATGGGATTAAGAAACTCAATAGGAAATTAAACAGACAATTCAATCAAAACCGAGCATCTCCTTAGGATTCCCCATGTGAACCCCCCCGTAACATGTTCTAGATTACCACTGGCCACAAAGCCACACAACTATCCACAACATTTGTGGAGGTTTTAGAAGGGACAGGATAAATGGAACATGCCCAATGCACCCGAATCTAGCTATGCTAATGCCACAACCTCTGTTCAATAAAATTATACAATAACATTCAATTTAAGCAAAGAACTGTTCCTGGCAGAACTGGTAAACCTGGATGGACTAGCCAACAAGAAACAAAACTATTACCAGCATTTGCCCTGTAAGGACACACCTGGAATGGCTTTGGCCCAAAACGCCAACATGTCCCGCTATAAGGGTTCATCTGTGATGGCTTTGCCCCGACATGCCAGAGTTTGTCCCGGTAAAGATCTGTGAATACCTTGGTGTAAAATGACAGCATTTGCCCCTGAAAGGACACATCCGTGATAGCTTTCGACAACAGGTTTGTATTTGCCCATGTACAAATATGCAATGTTTAATATTAAGTATAAATCTAGTAGAAAATAAAATGTGGTTCACCTCGATAAGCTCGGACTTAACTAGAAAGGCTTCCATCCATCTTGGTGAATAGAAGTCTTTCTACTCTATGGTTAATGTAATAGTGTGTAAAAACTGACCTGCACACATTTTTCAGAGTTAAAAGTTCTTTACTGGGCAGAAGTGCATTAGTGTCAAATTACAGCACCTTTGGGATGGTGACATAACCCCAAAATGCGCTATTTTAAAAGGTTTTTAAAATAATACCAATATATCTAGTGAAAACTTTGGATATATACGCTTCTCAAAATTCTATTGCCAATAACTTTTGACGTGCCAGATGGATTTGAATGAAATTTTCCAACAGAAATGTTTGTCATGCCGCATGGTGAGTTTGTGAGGACAGGAAAGAGTCTTACATTTTCGAGCATTATCAGGGGAGTACCAGTGGAATCTCGCAAGACTTGGAAGACTGCTACACTGCCGAAAGAATTGGCATAATTGGAATGGATTTCCCAAAAATAATTGCAGGAATTGAGAGTGAAAAATAAAATGACACCTGCACTGATAACATGTGCTAGGCAGGGGGCAATGGGTCGTACCAGTGGACATGGCTGAAGCCCATGGCTACCGGGCCCCAAAGAAATCTATTGCTACAGACTTTACAGTGGCCACGGCTAGTGGGCACTGAAGAAACTAAAGTATAACAAAACCCTTGAAAGTCGGTGAAAAAACTTTAAGACAGAGGTGATCAGATTTAATGCAACAAACCCCTTGAAATTCAGCAGTTGCAGGAAGTGATAACAGCGTCCTGCACTTTGTTTCCAAGTCCACACTTTTTTTCTGGAATTGGTTATGGCAGACATGACAGATGGTCTTGGGAGGATAGCTCAGGGGCAACGCGCTCACCTTGGAAGCAAGGCGACACAGAGCAACACAGGTTCGATCCCTGGTTGCGCGCTTAGAAACCTCCCGGTATTAAGCACGTTATGAATAACCAATCATAATCAGGTGTTTGTGGGTCTGTCAACAATTTTCAACAAATTGACAGGTAACAAAATGATTGGACAGTCCTCAGGGTCTCCTGTTCACCCCTGCACACGTGTTCTCAAATTGCAAATGACAGAATAGCAAAATCACCATTGTGCTCAATAAATATCTTACAACACATTTGTTAGTGATGCAGTGGCGAGACCATGAAAACTAACAGACTCTAAACTCAACTGTTCTTATTCTACTGATTTGGGGGCTTTCTGCCATCTTAGACTGTGTCCGTGATAGGAAGGTCCTGCACTGTGGTTTAGGATAGTGGTTCTAGTGGAGAAGGGAATCTGGCTCGTCGGTCTGGGATGATGGCCGAACATAGCCCAAGGCTTCCACCAGAAAGGAGAACATGACTTTGGCTGTCCTCTTAATACCCAAGCTCTGTCCTACCCAGGTATACGCACCAGACAAACCTCGCCCATGCTTACAGCACCACATGTTAGTTCTGGTTTACTCCACTGCCTCTACGCTATCTGACCTCATTTCACATGCTCACTCCTTCATTGCTCAGGCGTGCATGTCATGCAGCCTGAGGGCATGTTTGTTTCTCTCACCTCATCTTCTGAGCTCCTCCTTTGGTCTTCCCTCCTCAGATCTCCCCCTTCCTCCTTAGGACTTAGGCCCTCTCATACCCACCTCCTCAGCTCTCATATCTCATCTCTGCCTACGCCTCCTCTGCTCTTTCCATCTCCCGTCTTATCGCCTTGCTCTGCCTCATAATTTATTTACCCCCTCCCTTTTCTCTTCTCGCCAGCTCCTGTCCAGACTCCTCTTTTCTGTCCCCTCTCAGACTCTTCACTCTTTGATCTCCAATCACCTCCAAACTGCTGCTTTCTTAAACATTCAGACCACACACCCTGGTCGAACGATAATTGGTGCTCTGATTCAGGATTGTTTCAGCTGTAGGCGTGTGGGCCAGGAGGTTACCAGACATTTGGTCGAAAAAAATGGGTCGACTGGACAAATGGTCGAACCAATTTGGTCGAAAACCAAATGGTCGAATTTTTTATTTTTTTTTATTTTCACCCCTTTTTTTTGGGGGGGGGGGGGGAGTCCCCCCCCCCCAACCCCCTTTTTTTCTAAAAAAACGTTTTTTTTTTTAAAACGAAAACCCGAAAAATATATATATATAAATAAAATAAAAAATTCGCCATTTGGTTTTCGACCAAATTGCGTCGACCAAATTGCGTCGACCAAATGTCTTTCGACCAGTTTTCAGTCGACCAAATGTCTGGACACCGGCCAGGACACTTGTGAATGATTATGTATGTTTGGAATGACCATTGCTACAGGTGAACCCCATGGCGAGGGACGGCTGGCTGCAGAGCCACTGACCCCGATATGACCTACCTCCAACACCATCTTGGATCTCGCCAGAGACCAGTAAGGCCATGCAGGTTCTAAGGCACTTAGCTTTGTGGCCTTGTTCCGGACTAGTGGTACTCATGCTCAGGTTTTAACATGACTGAGTGTGCCAATGCCTTCTCTGTTTCATGTCCAGGATGGGGTTTTTAATTGGCAAACGTTTTCAGGCATGGCCTAACCTACATAGGCAGTTGTGCCCGAATTTGCACATAGGTATCATCCAGTTTAAAATGGCTGACAGTGTATAATGCCATGTGGTGTTACACAGACCCTGCTCTGGCATATGGGGGGGGGGGGGGGTCACCAGGGGATCCTCCCCACACTGCTCCTGGGACCAACAACATGCAGGTTGTGACAGCACCCTGCCCCCTTGGCGACACCACCAGCCACTCATATATTCAGGCAAGGGAACACCTTTTTGATAAGAATAGTCCTCAAGTTTCCAGGTTTAGCCAAATGAGAGATCAACCAATCCTGCAGCCCTCTACTCCACAGCTCGCCCCACAAATTACAGCAGAATCCTTGGAGCAGTGGGAAATAAAGAACATCTTGTGCGAAACGTGGAGCAATATGCTGCTTTACTAACAGCACAGTTAGCCTAATAATTCGTTGTAGTCAGAAAGTACATTAATTTTTTGCGTCAATAGGACAATCAAGGGGTGCCCAGGGATCACATTGCTCAATAAATCCTGCACATCCCAGAATAAAACCAGCATGCTATGCTCCAATTCTCTACACCACGAGCAGGGGGTCCCCAATCCTTTATAAACATATGTTCTGCAATTGGTTGGGTCATACAACCGGATCGACGTGAAAAAAACGAACCCCATAAGAACAAGTCTCAATGCTACAAGATATATTCTCATTTTGAAAATGTTGAATGAGTTCTTTTGACATTTGTCCCCCGCTTTTTATGTAATGTAAGCAGGGGACACCCCAGCAACCCCGAAGCCCATAATGCCAAACTAGGGGAGCGGTGAGGGACACCAGCAACCCCTATGCCCCCTTGTTCGGTATTATGGGATTTGAAGTTTTCTACTACGCCGAATGCGCACAAAATGCACCTTCAGCATTTTTGCTCCAGAGGGCCTAACAAAAATTCACGCAGGTCGCTTTCCAAGGGCGGTCGTTGCTTTGATAGGGTGGGATGTAGTTACCTCAGTAATGTGGAATAGAGATTAGGTATCAACTTTCTGCACCCTACTGAGCTTAGAAGGTATGTTAATCCTCTTGTATCAGAGGCAATATTAGGAAGCCCGCTCATTCAGCCCTCACTTCTGCATGCAGCTGGATCTTCATGTCCTTTAATCTGTTCCAGAATTAATCAAATCCTATACATTTATAATCAATGTATACATTCCCCCCGTAATCAGGTGTTTTACAGCCAAACAGCCCCAGCACATCTCTGAGAGACTCAACCATCACAATATGGGAACTTGCTTGAGGAAAGGCCTCCTCACTACCAACATGTGTGTGCTACTTGCCATTTGACCAGTGTATTCCACCAGCGCCTAAGTCTTTTTTTATCACATTCATCTGGATACTCCAGAAATGTACGAGTAGCAAATGTGAGAAAGTGTAGTCTTCTCAATCTAAACCCAAAAGGTCCATGTTGCCCAGCTTCATCAAACTTACCCCTTGCAGGATCCAACTACACCTATATCGCTGCCCATATCAATTTCCATACCAGCAAGCTGCATCCCTGGGAGATCTCTTAGTGGTAGAAGTCTTAGCATAAAGGTGGTTGTGGACTCTCCCGATTGGGAAACATAGCATAGAAGAGGTTATTTGAGGCATGCTCGTTTCATGGTAGAGGGTCTGCAATATTTCTGTGAAGGTTATATTATAAATATATATTTATATGGTATATCAATATATTTATAAGCTCATTTTTATGATAATTGTTTTATTTAACGTATTATACAGCAGTACAAAAGACAGCTTTTAAACAGAACATTAAAACAAGTGTGTCTATATCCACCCCCACCCTACCCTAGATCCCCTAAAACATTTTTTTTAAAAAAATGCTTCCAATCCTCACTAATATTTAACATGATTCACACTCTAAAGATATGGTTTTACAACCTGGGCTTCCACCCAGTTCAGTCTCAGAATCCCACCTCCAAATCGCAACCAGCCAATATCTCTTCAAAATGTGGGATATTTGGTAGATGGTGGTCACCCACACCATCCCCTATAATTCCCGCTCTATTCAGTGCATGTCTAGGGCTTTCAGTATCAGGGTTACCATTTTCCACATGTTACAAAGGCATGGTATCAAAGCAAGAGACACGTGATCACAGTTCAAGGGTGTTTATTAAACTGAAGTGGGTGAGATAAACACCTAATCTAAATCTAAGGCGGGAGCAAGCTACGACCATAAAAAAAAAGAAGATTATATATATGATACATTACTCAACGTAATCTTATTTCTGATGCTTGGATCTGCTTAGATTCACATGCTGTGCATAGGCCGACATCTAGTGGAAGCTGCGGAGCATTAGTTTGTTTTTCGAAACTCGAAAATGGGCGTCGACACAGGGCGTGCCAGTAATACTATCCCTAGTGTGACGTCCACTGTACCCATGATCCCTCACGCGTCTAGGACCCTCAGATTGTATTTTTTCTGACATGAGATAGCATGAGGAGTAGCGTGAGTACCGATAATCCAAGCAGATAAATAAGACTACAAGCATCCATGCACCTTCTCTCAGAGGGGAGGAAGGGTGGGTCGCATGCGAATATAAGCAGATACAAACATCAGAAATACGATTACGGTAAGTAATGTATCTCTTCTGAGACTTGTGGGATCTGCTTAGATCACATGTGGAGCATAGATTAGCGAGCAGTGTTAGAAGAAGGAGGTGGGATGTGAGAAGGGTCATGAGCAAATAAATGTATTAGAACCGCTTGTCCCACTTGAGCATCTGTCTTGGAATGGGTGTCAATGCAGTAGTGCTGAGTAAAAGTGTGAATAGAGCTCCAAGTAGCTGCTTTGCAAATGGTGTCAAGGGGTACATTTGCAATGAAAGCCATAGTGGCCCCAATTCCTCTAGTAGAGTGGGCTCTTGGCGTGAAAGGCAGAGTCTTGTCACAAAGAGAGTAACAGCTGGATACAGTTAACAATCCACTTAGAGATGGCACCTTAGGGAGACACGATCTCCCTCTCTGCCTGTAGCTACGGAGACAAACAGCTGATCTGTTTTCCTTAGCGGTCTAGTTTCGTTTACATAGTAGAGGACCGCCCTACGCACATCTAGGGTGTGTAGTTTTACCTCAGCTGAGCTTTGAGGGTCTTGGGAGAAAGCCGGAATCTCGATGGACTGGTTCACGTGGAATTTAGAAATAAACTTAGGTGAGAACCTAGGGTGTGTACATAAAACCAGTTTATCTTTATGAACTGTAAAGAATGGATCCTGCACTGACAGAGCCTGAATTTCACCGACACTTCTTATAGAAGTTATTTCTACTAAGAAGGCCGTCTTATAAGTCAGGTGTTTGAGACTGCTTTTATGCATGGGTTCAAATGGGGGGGCCCATGAGTTTAGATAGTACCACGTTAAGGTCCCATCCTGGTGGTGGGTTTCAAATAGGAGGGTGAAGTCTCTTTAATCCTTCCATGAAAGCTTTAACCACTGGTATCTTTCACCACGACACCTTGTTATGGCATGTGGTGTATGCTGACAGCGCTGCCAGGTGTACCTTCAGTGAGTTAAATACCAGTCCTGCATCCAGCAGGTGGAGCATGTATGTGACAACTGTGGAAGGAGTGCAATCAACTCGGTTGATTTGCTTATTCTGGCACCAGATAACGAACTGTTTCCATTTGTCAAAGTAGCAGTGCCTCGGTGTTTGGCTTCCTAGATTCTTTTAGGATGTCCATACATCTCTGTGGTAATTTGAGATGTCTGAACTCTATGTCCTCAGGAGCCATGCTGCTAGGTTCATTGAGTTGGGTTGAGGATGCACCGTTTGACCTTGGTGCTGGGAGAGAAGGTTGTACCAGCCCGGGAGTTTGATGGGTTCACACACCGCTAGTCTGCGTAGGTGTGGGAACCACGGTTGTCTCGCCCACATGGGAGCAACTAGGACGAGCGTCATTGATTCTCTGTTCATCTTGTTGACCACCTTCCTGATGAGGTGTTGGTGGAAAAGCGTACGCAAACATCCCTGACAGTTCATCCACAGGGCGTTTCCCTGGGAGTCTGGCTGGGGGAACCTGGATGCAAATCCTGGGCACTGTGTTTTCGCTTGTGGCGAATAGGTCTATGGTGGGGAAACCCCACTGAGAGAAGATATCTTCTACGATTTCTCTGTGTAGACACCATACGTGTTCCTCTGGGAGGGGATCTCTACTCAAAGCATCCGCTAGGGAATTGAGATCCCCTGCACATGTTGAGATGAAAGGAAGATCTTCTGTCCGAGTGCCCATATCCAAATTTTCTGGGCAAGCTTGGACAGATTTGGCGAACGAGTCCCTCCTTGCTTGTTTAGGTAAAACATGGCTGTAGTGCTGTCCGTCCGGATCTGCACAGACAGATTCAACAGGTAGGGCTTGAACGCTTGAAGCGCTCTGAATACTGCCAGAAGCTCTAGCAGGTTGATGTGATTCTTGGCCACTGAGTGAGACCAGAGACCCAGAGCTGTGTGGTGGAGGTGGTGAGCTCCCCACCCTGTCAGGCATGCATCGGTTGTGACTACCGCCTGTATCTCGGGATCGTAAAAGGGTTTCCCCTTGGACAGATTTTCTCTTGTCCACCAGTGAAGGCTTTGTACCAGTGTTGGCGAAACGACCACTAGATCGTCCCACTGACCACTTGCCTGAGACCACTGTTTCGCCGACCATTCTTGCATGGGACGCATGCGCAGGCGCGCGTGGGGGAACCAGGTAAATACATGACGCCATCATGCCCAGCAAACGCAATACTTTGCGTACCGTTATCTGGCGACCAGCCTGATATTGCGGAATTTGCAGCAGTATATTCCAAATTCTTTCCTCTGATGGAAAGGTCAAACCCTCTTGCCTGTCGAGGATAGCTCCAAGGAACTGTTTGGAGGTGCTTGGCACCAGACTTGACTTCTTCTCATTTATTGAGAAGCCTAATTCGAAGAGGAGGTCGATCGTCCTTTGAATGTTTGTTCTGCAAATTACTGGGGTCTCCCCCGTGATGAGCCAGTCGTCCAGGTAAGGGTACACCGGGATTGCCTCCCTGCATAGATGTGCCGCCGCCAGCGCCAGTATCTTGGTGAATACCCTTGGAGCCGAGGCTATCCCAAAGGGCAGTACCTTGGACTGTTAGTGCCGACTGTCCACCTTGAAGCACAAGTACTTTCTGTGCGCTGGGAACATGGAAATATGAAAATAGGCATCTTTCATGTCCAATGTTGCCATGTAATCCCCCCTTTTTATTTTTAGGAGGGGGATTACCTCTTGGAGAGTAATCATGCGAACATTTTTGGGGCTTGACATACTTGTTTGCAGGCCGTAAGTCCAATACTGGGCGCATTGTCAAATCTTTTTTCGGCACAAGAAAGTAAGTTGAATACCCTTGTTTACCTAGTGTCCCGGGACAAGTTCTATCGCGTCCTTTGCTAGAAGACGGACAATCTCCTCGAGGAGGATCTTCTGGTGGTCCAAAGAATGTATTCTTTGTCGTGGAGGGTGGTTTTGGGGACGCTCTAACAGTTCTATGCAGTATCCTGCGGACACTGTGGACAGCACCCATCTGTCTGAAGTGATCCCTTCCCAATCTTGGGTGAAGTTGGAAATGCGTCCCCCCTACTAGGGATGTGTGAGAAGGGACCCTGAACGGAACATCACCGTTTTGATGGAGGCGTCCCGCTGCCTCTACTGGGGCTGCCTCTACCCTTAGCATGCCCTCTCTTATTACCCCTGCCATAACCCTGGGTAGACTGCTAGCTGTTATTGTTCGATTGTGTACCTTGTCCCTGGGAATAGCTAGACCCTCTCTGGGAATTTTGTCCACGTGGGCGACGAAAATTGCCATTCCCTCTCTGGTTTGGGGGTTTATTGGTTAGCTGGCATAGGGATTTGAGTGTCTCATACTCGTCCTTGGCATTTTTCAGCGCGTCCTAGACCGCCTTTCCAAACAATAGATCCGGCTCCACCGGTTTGTCTATCAATGAAGCCTGGGTTTCGGCTTTGAACCCAGGCTGTCGCAACCAAGCATGCCTTTTGATAACAGTACCTTCTGCTATCAATCTGCCGGCGTTATCTGCGGCATCAAAGGTTGCTTTGAATATGCAACCGGACACGGCTCTTCCTTCCGCCGAAACTCGTGCCAATTGGCTTTTTAAGGGTTCTGGGGCGGAATCTATGAGTGCTGCGACTTCTTCCCACTGGTGGCAGTTGTAACTCGCCAGCAGGGTTGTGGAGTTGGCAATCTTTGCCTGGTAGGCGGAAGTGGAGGCTACCTTCCTGCCCAAGCCATAAATCTGCTCTCCTTGTCGGGAGGAGCTTCCGACGATGACAAGGGTGTTCCCGCCCTCTTACGGGTGTTTGTAACTACCAGGGAGTCCAGTTTCAGATCCCCTCTTATGTACAGTGGGTCCGTTTGGGCTGCCCTGTAAAGCTTCTCAACTATGGGGTTTACCGCCCTAGTGAGATGGGGTTTAACAAGGGAAGGGTCTATCCTCCTTTGTATTGACTTAAGGATAGGGATTGCCTGGGCAACAGGTCTCCTTTCTCCCACTAACTCCTCGGCAAAGTCCCTCTCTTCCTGAGCACCCTGGGCGTCAATGTGGAAGTGTTCTGCCGCTCTGGACAGCACTTTGTTCAAAAGAGGCTGGTTATCGACTGGGGAGTCGGTAACCGGGGGTTCTTTTTCTACCGGGGGATCTAGCCTGTAGGTTTCTGGGTTGTCCTCCTCCTCCTCCTCCTCCTCTTCTTGGTCCTCGTTATCCCCATAGTAGCCCATCCCAGTTTGTTCTTCCAACATGCCCAAATCTGCTGGATCCTCATAAAGGGATGATCTCCCTGAAATTGAGAATAGGGCTGTATACTGAAGGGGTCTGAAGTCGGAGCTTCAACCCGGGACTTCTTACTTGGGGGTATAGGATCCTTAGAGCCTGAGGGAGTTGACCCGTCGGGGGTAAAAGAGAGAAAGTGTTCAGGTTTTTGGCGTAGAAATCTGCCAATGATGACATCCTTGACATGACTGTCTATGTCATCAGTAGACCATTCTCTTGAACTGGGAATGATTCTTTCTTGAAGGCCTTTCCCTGTCTTATCTAGACTAGACCTACTGGTTTGAACAGGGGTCTTAAGGATAACAGAAGACTGAGACTTGTCCATCTGTTTATGTGGGGTAGAATGTTTTTGAGGTGTGGAAGGAGGCCGATACTGCTTCCTCTGTTTTTCCCCTTCCCCGTGTGTGGAAGTGTGTTTATCCTGTATTTTTGCCCTTCCGGAGCCTTTCGGCGCCTGGCGCTGAGGTTCGGGGGTAGTGTCCCTATCTCTGGATAGTGGAGGTTGGGACTCGGGAGCAGCTGTTGCGCAGCCTGTAGACACTGACTCCTGGAGTGCAGACTGGGGATAGAGGTCGGTTTCGTCTGACGATCGAACCTCCGTTACCTTGGTGAGCAAGGCACTTCTGGCAACCGTGGATGGCTGCCTGGAGTCATGCGGCGATCGAGAACGCCCAGAGGACACCGAGTCTCAGTTGGACTTCATGTGTTTTGTGGAAGTGCTGTGGGTAGCGCTTGTGTCGCCGGGGGTCTTCCCCATAGCCGCCCTGCCGGGCGACCTTCCAAGGTCGGGGACTTGCGCTTGGCTGTCAATTGACGCCATGTTGCCCTCGCCATCTGAAAGCATGGCGTCGCTGCCATCGCTGAAGGTGCCCTCCGCTGCCATGGCCTCTTGATGCCTGGCGTGGTGGGCCCAACGCTTGATCGAACGGTCCTTGAGTGTTTTCGTTTTGAACCTACTAAACGCTATGCAGTTAGCCTTGGGGTGGTCCCTCGGTAAGCAGAGATTGCACGTGGCATTCCTGTCAATCCAAGGGTACTTGCGGTTGCACTTGGGGCAAAATTGGAAATGGGTACCCTCCATACGCACCTTGTGGCAGCGGACTAATAAGTGTAGGAATATATAAGAATGTACCTATATACCTAAAGAGTGTAGAGTATGTCCACCCCCCCCTCTCCCTACTTGCAGGGCCGAGGCCAGAGGCCTTCCGAGGCCCAAATCCGTCGTGCAGCTCTCGACGGTCGATTCTTTCTCTGGGCCGGCGTAGAGTGTTGATGCAGTGACTCGACGTTGGGGTGGAGAAATGGGGAAATAACAATATTTTAGCAAAAGTATGGCTAAGGCCAGGGAACTCCACGGAATGCTTCCAACCAGTATGGCGGAAAAAACTATCTGAGGGTCCTAGACGCGTAAGGGATCATGGGTACAGTGGGCGTCACACTAGGGATAGTATTACTGGCACGCCCTGTGTCGACGCCCATTTTTGAGTTTCGAAAAACAAACTAATACTCTGCAGCTTCCACTAGATGTCGGCCTATGCACAGCATGTGATCTAAGCAGATTCCACAAGCCTCAGAAATATATATATATATATATATATATATATATATATATATATATATATATATATATATATATATATATATATATATATCCGATCCTTACTGCTATACTAAGAAAAAGTCTGGGATAATGTTCAAAAGAAAAGAAAGATGTGCTCACAAAATGATAAAATAGGGATGTTCTGGCCGGGTTCTCCCTTCGCCACGTTTTTAGCATGGGACAAGGCATGACTCAAGCACAGGACACTCCTGGCCGTCTCTGCCACGAGCTCACAGTTCCTCTTCTCTATATCAGGACTTTCTGTACCCAAGTCTCTTCTCAAAGTCTCTTGCTTCAGAGGGCTGAGATGCCGGAACAACAAAACAGAAGTTCCTTCTGATAACCTTGATGTAGGGCGATTATGCTTCACCCTTGAATCCCCCTCAGCCGGGCCCCGATCCGTTTCTCAGTTATTAGCCTCAATCAGGCTCAGACCAATCATTCATTGTGGACATCTCTCCGTCATGTACATACTGGTCATCACAATGTTGCTCACTTAGCTTCTTCACAATTTATCTCTTGATGTCCCTCAGTCGGATTCACTGTTGTCTTCTAATCACAATTTCCTTATATGTGATATTCAAGAGTCTCAATGGACCTCATTACATTGTTGCCGGTCTAAAATCCAGGGTGCCGGTAAGCACACTGGCACCCTTGTTTCCTGACCTGCAAACTACGCGTTTGCCTGCCGGGGCCACAGTAACCGACAGGTCTGACCCTTCGCAGCGGTCACGGTAAGCAAACCCTTCACGGGCTGTGTCCCCACTCCCATAGAGTCCTATTGGACTCTATGGGAATGGGGATTTACCAATATACCGGTGCCCAACTTCCTTGCCGCCGGACTCGTAATGAGCCGGTGGCACAACGAAGTCAGGCACCGGTACATTTTTACAGGTCCAGCGGCAACCCACCAGCAGGGTTGCCACCAGACCCGCAATGAAGCCCAATGTCTTTTTAAACAACCACCTTTTTGTTAGGTCCCCTGCATCCGGGCTCAGACCTTCCACGGTACTTGCCAACTTTAAACCAAGACTTCTGAATGGCGATCACATCTCGCTGGGTTACTTTGTTACTCTTTGGCAAGGGCGTCTTTACCTATAATAACCAGTTTGCGTGGCGCTCCCCTCTGACGGGCGCAAACGCCTGTCTCGCAATTCCCTCAATCGGGTTCACCATTTCACAAACGTAAAACTCTTTTGCAACTTGTCAAGGACTTTCGATTGTACACAGGGTTTCGCATGCCCAGTGTATGACCACCTGGACACCTCACTTCGTTCTTCCCTATGGCCTCTTGGTCCTGGCCCTTTTTTGGCTTAATATTGCACGCTTGGGTACCAGTTAGAGACCTCGGACACATGCCCTCATGGCGCCAGACCACTCCATTTCTGGTACCAAGTTTGCACACAAAGCACCTCTGTCTCCATCTTCTTTATGTTGCCACTGCAACCTTGATACTAACAGTTCGTCCCACTATTGGGTTCTTCGGACCCACCAGCTGTGTTGAATTCTTTGGCGTTTCTTTTGCCGCTGGAGTCAAGGATGGTGCCGTGAAGGCAACCACGTCTCCCTGCCCTGGCTATCAGTGCGGGAGGGTTCCATGTACTGCTGACATCGTCACACCATTCGCCAGCTGCGATTTCCGGTCTAATGTTTCTTTTTTCAGAGGCTTCACAGGTCTGGGTTGAAAAGGGCAACTCCCTCCTTGACATCCCTTCAGGTCTCGCCGCCTTTCTCGCCCGTTTTAACTACCATCCTGGAATACTGGTTTCCTCATATATTCGGCCTTGCTCGGAGTGTGTTCTTGTGTTCATCCCCTTATCCCAGCGAGGAAGGGAAAGGGCAGTCAGGCGTGTGTAGTTGTCAGCAATTGCCTGACCCTTGTGTTGGGACACGTAAAAAGAAGCAGGTGGGACAATCTTGTTCCAAACAGCCGCCAGAACGCCAGGGGAAAACTCCGGTGGTGATAGTGCGCGGTACAAATGTCCTTTAACATTAACATTTGCACTTTTTGAGACTGACATTACTTGAACTCTGTATTGATCACATTATAGATGGTTTATAGTGCAATTTATCTCTTAATATTGAGAAGAGCATCATGGACACTTTAGATTCATAAACTGAAGGCTCATATTCCGTACTGGTATTTTCTAATGAGTACTGTTTCGCGCCCACCTTACACGGTTTACACTTATGAAGACTTACATTGCATATTTTGCACCTTCTATTGAGAAGTACGTTTTTTGGCACTACAAATTGCCAAATTGAAGGGACACATTCTGTATTTGCACTCTCATATTGGGAACTATACTGTTTGCACTGTATACTGTTTTACACCATTAATGGTTTATATTGCACTCCGACCTTCATAGTGAGAACCTGGTTGGAAATGTATAAAAGATATAGATCAGACTGGGAACAGAGCATGTTATTTTTAATAAAAGCTATATAGCTAAAGGTTATCTGGATTTTGTGGCTGAGAAACTGATACAAATTGTAAATAATAAGTTAGCAGTAACCTCCCTCTAGGAATAGATTGGCTCCTAAATTAAGATCACGGAAAGGGAGAAGAAATAGTTATCAAAACTACTTCCAATGGGGCTATGGTAAAACTAAGTACTAGGTCAAATGCAAAAGTAATGGGGGAAAATGACTTGGACAAATTTGGAACAAACTAAAATTTCGGATTACCTAACTAAAAAGAAGGAAGGGAAGGAAGACTTTAACGAAGACACTCGGGGAACAGTACAGTAATAGATAATAATTCCCTTCTAAATCTCTAAGGATTTTCAGCGCCATTCAATGGGTCAGCCTTCAAGCCACCGAAGTAAGGAGGATAGAACTATCAAATTGTCACGCTCACCCGATTCCCACGGAGGCGCAGGTCTGGCTTCGAGTGCTGATGCTTCTTCTATGGTGAAGCGCAGGACTCTGAAGATGGACTTACTGGCTCGCAGGAATATTCCCCTTAGGGTCTGGAAGGATGAGTTCTCCATCCTGCTTCTGATGCAGGGGCGCGTTGAAACCCAGTTACTTGACTGGATTGAGGTTTGATGGGAGTTCAAATAAGCTTGACTATTCAGGTAAGGCGCTGTAAGAGTTCTGTAGCAAGTTCAAAAGTTCAAGCTTAATAATAATGTTCATTGTCTTATTGCAGCAAGCGCCAACGCTTATGTCTTTTTCCCCTTAGGGGCCGGGGTTCGGAATGCCGGAGATATGGCGCCGACCCGAAGTGAAACATGCAGTTCCAGTTAATGACAGGTAAGTTCTGGATGAGCGTTCGGGTAATGTCTTTGCATTCGCTCATTCAATGTCTGTCTTTTTTCCCCATAGGGGCTGGGGTCCGGAATGCCAGGAAGCGGCAGGACCCGAAATGAAGTGGGAATGACCCAACAGGTAAGTCTTAGAAGGAAACTGAGCTTTTCCTATTCCCTTCCTTCTCTCACCTTGTGTTCTTGTCTTTTTCTCTCTAGGCTCTGGGAAATGGCTGCGGATCCGGATGATCGCTGCTGAAGATGGAGGTGCCCAGGAAAGGTGAGTGAAATGCAGCGCTGCAGCGATCGGAGCGAAATGCTTTTAAAATGATGTCTTCCCTTTCAGGATCGTCAGTGTGAAGTCTCTGTGATGCAGCTTTAGCAGGGAAGGTCTTCCTTCTCTCCAATTCTCCCTTAACAGGTGACCCAGGATGCTGACAGGCGTGGCTGAAGTCCAGATGCAGGAGCTGACACGGTGAGCGTCCAGCTGCGAGGAGCAGAACAACGCGAAGCGTGAGTTGCTGATCGGGCGTGGTTTAAATAGCTTTGGAAGAAGTTCCAGGTATGTATCCTTCCACCGATCAGGTATGTATCCTTCCCCGACCACACCCAGGGGAAAGTAGGTCCACAGGTAAAGTAGTTCCATTCAGGCCTCAAGAGAGCCTGGATGTAGCAGCATGGTCTGCATCAGGTAAGTGCACCTTAAAACACTTGAACACATGTCTAGCTTTATGAGCCTGGCGCCTAAGGCGCCAGGACAGGGGTCCAACCTGAGCCTGGCGCCTAAGGCGCCAGGACTGTGTCCAAAGGGCCCCAGCTTGGGCCCGCTGGCACTTCCCTGGGGGAAATGATGCCTGCCTCTGGGGTTGCTGGGTCGGACCTGGCTCCTTGGAGGTAGGCATCATGACACAAATATGCAGCACGAATATCGTAGACTCTATGGGGCTGGTCAGTAATGAGGAAGGAATACATCATGAGAGAAGTTTAGAGACTTTGGCTGATATGAATAATGTATTTGGACTAATGTATCTATCACGCCAGATTTAGAAAAATTGGTGAGCGATAACGTTAGATTAAGATAATGAATCTTGGTGTGGTTCGGGTTTAGAGGTAGATAGTACGCTCAGTTTAAATGGAAAAATTGATTTTTTTAACTACCGCAGACATTCTTTTAAACGTTTGTACCAAGATGAATGAGCAGCTGATGTTGAAAGAATTGGTGCTGAAGGAAAATCAGCAAAAATTATCCAAAGAATTAAATGTAAACTCACATGAACAAAAGGAAGATTAATTGAGTGAACTATGCCTATTTATAAATGAAGATCAGGCTAATAATATAGTGGAAAACACTGATGTACCAGAGATACAGATTTGACCTCTCATTTGGAAAATAGCAGAGTGGTCGAGTTTATTTATTCGTATTTTTAAAGCGCACAACAGCCCGTGAGCATCGTGGCGCTGTTGAATATAAAACATTGGGCTGGTTACAAAGGAAGGCTGATAATTACAAGGAAGTTTGCTTTACAGGCGCATAATTAGTTAAATAAGCTGGCAGTACAGACATCAAAACGTTGAGGTACAGTTAATGTCAGTGGGGGGAGGGCCAGGATACAGGAGGATACAGGTTATGTGAAAAGTGTGGTTTTGAGGGATTTACGAAAGGAGTACAGAGAGGGTTCAGCTCTGAGGGAGGTGGGGAGGTCGTTCCAGAGCTTAGGTGCTATGTGTGGAAGCCAATGCCGCCAGCTTTGGCTCTTCTTATGGTGGGAACTTGGCGCTGGTTGGCATGGTGGCTTCTTTTAGGACGGAGGGAAGATTTCCTGGTTATGGTTTCTGATAAACCTTGGATGCACGCTTGCCTCTGACCTAACACACTCGCGCCAAGTCAACGTCTCAGTCATGCCACTACCACCTTAAAACCTTTAGGCGCATCTTTCCATATCTCTCCTTTCCCAACAGACTCTCTGCGGTCCAATCAATTGTTATATCAAGAACTACGCAAACCCCCTCTACCTCGGACTCCACGCATACCAACTGAATAAACTTCCAAGGGCACAAAACGCCGCAGCCAAACTGCTACTTGCGCTCGGCCCTAGAGACCACATCTCCCCGGCCCTTAAGACTCTGCACTGGCTTCCAGTCGCCCGAAGGGTGACCTTCAAAACCTTATGCATCTCCCATCGAGCAGTGCATAAAACCGGACCTCAATATCTTCAAGACAAGCTAAAACCCTACCACCCTCAACGCACTCTAAGATCAAGCTCCGCCGGCCTCTTAGTCGTCCCTAAGACAAACTCAGTCAGGTTAGGCGGATCATCATTCTCAGCCTTGGCCCCCACACTGTGGACCGCACTTCCACACCACATCCGCCTTACTGAGGATCTAATGTCTTTCCACAAACTGCTGAAAACCTGGCTCTTCCCCTAGAACCGACCCGTACGCGAAATGACCCAAACAGAATAAAAGCACCTCAATGACACCAACCCAACAAACTACCAGATGTGAGAAATCGACATCTAATAACCTCTAATATAAACTGAAAAGACAAACAGAATCGAGCGAGTAAAGTTGAGCAAAGCAGTGAAGTGAATAATAAGAAATCGTACAAAAACAAATTTAAATCAATGAAATGGATATAATGCATGAGGAATGAATGGAGTGGATGAAATCGTTAGAACCGACGAAACATGTGAAACGGATGAATGCGCTCAGCGGATGAAAGCGGTGAGCAGATGAGTGTGTAGATCGGATTAGTGTGTAGATATGAGGAGTGTAGAGAATGGATGAATATGTTGAACGGATGAGTGTGTAGAGCGGCTGGATGTGCAGAATGCATGAATGCGTAGAGCAGATAAGTGCGTAAGTACAGAGTTGTGTGTAGAATGCAGAAGTGCGTAGAGCAGATGAGTGTGTAGACCGAGTGACTGCGATGTGTAGAACGCTGGGAAGAGGAGTGTGTAGAGCGGATGAGTGTGTAGAGCGGATGAGTGCGTAGAGATGAATATGTAGAACAGGATATTGCTGTTAAATGCCCGGAAAGTGATGAGTACATAAAGCGGATGAGCGCGGGGCGGGGGATGAGCGCGGGGCGGGGGATGAGCGCGGGGCGGGGGATGAGCGCGGGGCGGGGGATGAGCGCGGGGAGCAGACAAGCACGGGGAACGGATGCATAGATGCATAGAGCTGATGGGTGCGGGGAGCGGGTGGGTGCGGAGAGGGCATGAATGCGTAGTGCGTGTAAGGGCATAAGGCGATGGAGTGCCTGGAGCGAAGGAGTGCAGTACCGCAAGCAAAGGAGTGCCTGGAACAAACTGATGTGCCACGTAGAGCAGACGAGTTGCGTAGAACGGATGATGACGTTGGGCTTGTGTGGTCCAGACTCGTGAGCGCGGGGCAGTCTGGAGCACGCGGGACGGACTAGATCGCGCAGAACGAACTGGAATGCATGAGTGCGTGGAGCGGACCGGAATGTTGGGAACAGACTGGCTGCATGGAGTGGATTGGGTGCATGGAACGGATGTTGTGAAGTACAAAGGATAGTTGGAATTCTGAAAACGTTCGAATGATCACATAACCCACCATATGCTTAGCCTCTCCTTTACACCACCACTCAACTGAAACAGAGATACTATGACACTGTTCTTATACGCACAACTGCCACATACTCCACATCACTCTATGTAAACACTGCTGGTTTCACACCCCCAGCCAAGCATCCTCCTCAGGCCTAACGCAGCCATATCCGGTCTGGATAAATCCTGCCAGAACGAACACACATTCCTGACCCCTCAAGCACCACACCTATCGCTAAGAAGCAGCTATTACACACTCAAGCTGCACACATACCTGGTGCTCACACGCACCTTTGACTCTCCCTACTCCCTCTACTGATCTGAACTTCGGTTCCCAAGGGCGTTCAACCTACCAGCGCCATCAGACCATACCAATGGTATATAAGGCGCTATATAAATGCAAAATAACATAACATGTCAGGCAAACAGCTCTGATATCAGCCTGTTGTCACTCGCTTCGTGAGAAAAAAAGTCGAAAGGGGGCGGGGTAGAGTTTCTAAGTATCCTACTGGACAGGATGGGGGAAAAGGTGTCATAAGAAAGGGGATACTGCGTCTCACCCTTCTGCGTCCCAATTCCACTCCACGAAGACCCCCCATCCAGTTGATCCTCCCGCACTGGTCCACCCCCAGGAACTGGATACAATAGCGATGGCCGTGTCCTGGCCACCTGGATGACAGATCCCAGGGGACTAGTAAGTGAGGTTTCTCACACACATCACACTTAAAATTATAATACTAGGTTTGTTGTCCCCGTTCATCAAGAGGAACCAAAGCTCTTTCTCCTCTGTGCCGTTACAAATTCCAGCTGCCTTCAGGGCACTCGTTCTCAATACAAGCAGGGCCTTACACTTCATCAGAAGATGTCTGGCTGTTTCCAGACAGGGTTCGCTGCACAAACGGCAATAGCATTGGTTTTGCGGGATGTTAAGCCATGCCCCTGTGATTTCTACGGTGTTAACTACCTTCATTTTGACCCTCAAGTAATCCCATACCAGCATAAAAGAGGTTATATGAGGCATGCTCATTTCATGGTAGAGGGTCTCCCACATTTTTGTGAATGTTATAAATATATTCATTTGATATATCAATATATTTATATGTTCATTTTTATGAGAATTCGATTGGAGTTGTGTCAGTACATCATTGTTTATGTCAGGAGTATAAATAGGTGTTGAAGTCACCGGGTTTGCTGATCAATGATCCTTGCCTCAATCCCGTTCTCCAGCAGCAGGATGTAGTTATTGGATGGGATCACCTTTTGTATTGAATATACATGTATGATTACAATACCCAGTGTACCATCCAGCATTGAATGTGATAAGGGGGTCTATTTAAAGTGTTCGTCGCTCAGAGAAATTAGGTTAAACTGAATAAAAAGATGATAAAGTATACCTTCCAAGAAAGAGGTCTAAACGCGGCAATGGTTAGAGACCTGGCCCCTAAGAAAGCCTTGGCATACGTTCTTTGGAATGATGCAGCGTTTGAAGTGTGTTATAAGATGAAATAAGTGTGGTCTTTCTTCAGGGTATGATCACGAGTGCTCTCGCAACAAAAATGACCAACTCTGTATCCACTGCGTAGGCCCCAGAGACCAGATGATTCTACCAGACTTTTAAAATCAGACTCAAATTTTATATTCCTGGAAAAGGTGCATCACCTACATCTAGAGACGGTCCATTGTGTCAGCTGGCTAAAAAAGACATTATTTAAGCAGCATTATTCTGTCCTTTGATATTGCCAGAGAGGGACACGTTTTTAAGATCCATTTTTAAATAATCTGCTAAACAAAGAAGAAACTTACTGTATTGGATGGTTCCCTTGCAAAAGAATTAGAGAACTATTTTTAAAGTATTTTAGAATGAGAACATTTTTTTTTTTTTTTAATACCGGATTACCTACATTTTTGAGTATTTTAAATTTGAAAGCATACCACTATGCTTTGCATGGCTTTCTGGAAAATTCCACACACAAAACAAATTTATTGTAATATGGCAAGCATTGCACCCAGGAGTTCTTTAGTGCCTGCTGCAACCTCGGATATAATCCAGTTAAGCTTATTAGAGGTGCATGCCGCGATTCCCCCACTAGGTCTTCCCAGCATTGCTGAGTGACCAACAAAACCATTCACAGGATACCCCTTGAGCAGCCACGGTTCATGGCTTGGAAAAGCAGTCATTTCCATTAAGTATAGTCTATATTCAATACCTGCATCAGTCAACAATCACAAGGCCCATTCGTGGAAGGATTTAGCATCAATTACTTTGGAGACGGAAGAGGGCACACAGCACTTGGGAGAGGCGAGTTCTGGCGCTCTCTGCCACAAATCCTTTGCAATGACAGATTTCTATGGCGGAGCATATCTCTGCACTTATTTGATGCAGGTTTGTGGGGGAAAGCAAAACTGCCTAAAAATGTCCTTTTAAGACAGAGCACAAAGGCACAGAACACAAGCAGCACAGAGGCTTAACGGGGCAACACGGGTTTCATTATGGAAGTGAGCACATGACGACAGAGAGTCAACAGCCGTGAGATGCATCGGAGACGGCCAGACGGTTTTCCTAATTGGAGGGGAAATTATAGAAAATACATGAGGAAAATTGTACAACACCACATGTATGTCAGTATTCCTCTTAGTATTTCTCAATCGGATACCAAAATCAAACAAATATATTAAATAGCACCCAATGGATGTATTTGTTTTACATATTTCATAATGTTTAAAAAAGAAACATATCTGAAATATGTCTGTGTAGTTCTCATACTCCTGTCACAAACTGGCGAATGAATTTTACAAACTTTTTAAAATTTCTGGTTACGATTATTTTATTTTTCTAAAGAAATGTGATTACATTTTGACAAGATGGTGTATTTGTATTACTCGAAAAGAACAGAAAAAAAAGCAGAATGCGCAGTTTGTGGGCATTCGGCATGGTCGAAAACGTGTAATGGCAGAAAGCCGAACAAGGGGAGCGGGGAGAACCACCGCTCCCCTAGTTGGGCATTATGGATTCAAGGGTTGTGGTGGGGGCGTGGGGGCGCTCCCCCGCTAACATTAGATTGTAAAGTGGGGGACAATAGTAATTTCAGTGCGTTCAGCATTTTCGAAATACAAAGCTTTCAGATTTGCAGCATTGAGCCGCGTTGTCGGCTTCGATGTTATAAGTAGAACCGGTGCTTTGACTGAAGCGCAAAGTGCTCTATACACTTCGGCGTTTCTTCTCCCAAAATGCCATGCCTGAGCTTTCCTTCCCTCACATTCTTTATGTGACTCTTTGGTACTAGGAGTACATTATTCACAGCGCAGTGTAAACATTCCACTTCTATCAGTCTTTGTTACACTCATGGGTACATGGACTACAATTCCAAAGATTCAGTGTCTGAGCCTTTCTTATCGCTCAATCTTTATTGGGCATTTTAGCAATTGAACTACAATTCCCACCATTCAGGTTCCAAGGTGACTAGATTTCCCAACATGTAGTGCTAGGCCCAGCGTGTGGACCTCCACGGACTCCCTTGCGCATGGCTTGGTCTTTGTACTACCTATCCATTCCCACATAGGCGGCTTATTACCACAACACTGCCTTGCTCTCCAGATAACAGCCACATCCCTCCAGCCATCACAAAACCGAACGCAGAGCTCACGGTGGTCTCTTCAATGTCCTTTACTCCTCATGCAACTGTTCCCGGGATTCTCGACCACTTTCCTGCCATAGTCTCAGAACACCTCCAACAGCCCAGACTCTCAGACACACTCTTCCACCTGGTCCAGGCCAACCAAAGTCATAGTGCCACCTGCTCATAGCACTCTCTGGGCCACTGCTCCTCTAGGTTGTGTGCAACTACCCCCTCTGTGGTATCTTTCTAGTCCCTTCCCAGCTTTGCCTTGGCGGTTTCACTCATCTTTTTTTATAGCCCTCTTGATTTTTAGCTCATTGGCAGAGTCCTCACTTGACTCATTTGTCCATTGATCTCAGCCTCTTGCTCATTCCACACCATTCTCTATTTCTAACCTGCATTCACATGATCTGCAGGGGGAGGTTATAAAACCTCAGTCTGCCATCTTGGTTTCCCCACAAGCTGTTTGTTTAGAGGTTTGCGTTCTCAGTTTTCCTGCTTTACAAGAGATGACTTGCTGCATTTCAGCTCCCTGCATGGAAATAAGATCCTTTCTTTTGTTAGATGAAGGCACTTCATCATGGCATACTGAAGGCACCATTAAACAAAATCTATTTTGGTTGAGGAAAGCATACCCTCCCACCATTTTGGGGCTGCAAGCCCGCGATCCAAATATTCGAGGGAGAAAAGACCGAAGATTATATTTCCGAAATAATCTTTGGTCTTTTCTCCCCTGAACATTTACAACTTGGCCCCCACCCACACCCCCACCACCTTACTTAGCTTGTGTCCCTGCAACGCCGGTTTCCTTCCACTTCTGTGATCGGGAACCAGCACCGCAGGGTCCTTTTATTTATTTTTTGTTTGGGGCGGGGTGGCTGCGGGGGACACCGCCGCAACCCCTGCTCACAATATATAGTGGGCAAGGGTGCAGGGGACACCCTCGCAGCCCCCAGCACCGAATTGCGTGAATTGGTCGAAATTTTCGGCCGCTCGGAATTTTAGAACGGACGAAATTCGGCCAAATCACGCATTCAGGCTTTTAAGCGCAGTCATTTTGGCCAGTTAACTCCCACATACCTGCCCTGCTAGCATTCAAACATAATCCTTCCCTGACTGCCTTGCATTTCTGCTTTCGGGTGCAACATAGTAAGACACTTACCTATGTGTATATATTTTTCTTCCCCAGCCTCATTTTATTCCGCAGAATTGCAGCCATTACGTTTGTGCTAATTTGAACAATTCTTTACAAAACACCAAAAAGAGTGGAAAATTCACGAGCGCCACTCGTGGCCTTCCATGCACAGGATGCCGTGAAAAAATAGCATGGCTCCTTGCCGTTGCACCTCCCTCATTGGTACAGAAGTGAAAGGGACAATGAGGGAGATAGGATGTAAAAGCAGTCTGCATTCTGTAATTACGGAGGATTCCCAGCCTTCCGACGGGAATTATTGTAGCATATGAATCTAGGAAAGAAACAGTGCTGGGGAACTAGCAATGAAGATTCCACCAAATGCGTGATCAAAGATTTGAGCATAGAGGTTTTAAAAGGGCAATAGGAATGCAGACTGAAATTAAAAAAGTAAACCAGGTATTTAATGCATTCATTTTAGCATCCAATCAAACGGAATTGAGAAATCAGATTACCAATTATGCCCAGTCAAGAAGATTTTATTTAATGTACTTCTCTCAGTCATTCCAAAGAATGTTAAACTCCATCTTCCTGTGAAAAGTCTCTGGAAACTCGCAATTCGGATTTCCCCTGCAGTGCACAACGCAGTGAACTGCATTTTTTTTTTTTTTTTTAAACGGAACCAGAAATGTGTCCAGGACATAAAACAAGCCTAGTTGTTGCATAGACGTGGCCAAAGATGCTGAAGTATATGAGCCATCAGTATGTTCTACACAACCAATTCAGGGGCAAAAGGAAATGATGTAACCATCAGCAGAAATGCAAGTGCTGTCTGCTCAGGAACGCGGAAGCCCTGCTGATGCCACACCCGCAGCAAACTCGCTACACTATCCGTTCAGCTCAGAAGTTCACTTTCGGAATCCAAAATTTGAAATGTATACTTAATGAAAAACAGATGTTTCAGTAGAGCTGCCAGCATCCTCCAAGCGATGCTGGACCGTGTGTGAAAACGATAACATTGCGGCTTTCCGTGCACAAAGGATGCAGTCTAAGAAAGCTGCTTACTAAGGCTTAAGTGCTGTATATAAAAACAAACCATAGAGCGCAGACGGTTCCATCGCTGCGAGCTGGAAACACATTATCGCTGAAATTACAGTCTATGGGAGGACATCAGGTTTTTATTCAAGTTTCTTGCACACAATGCAAGCCTTTGAGACAGATGACCGGATCAAGCACTGGAGAATCTCACTCTTCCTTCAAGATTGCTACCCACCACACAGGTGGTGCACATCTCAATCAATCCAGGGCAAGAAAGTTGCACGAAAAACTCATACGAGAAGAAATATATTTTTATGGAGGCGGCTTACTAGAAGAGTCCCCTTCCCCAATTTAACTGAACACTTTTATTCTTGTTTACAGTTTTGGGGTCTTGGTAGAACATTATGCTGATGTTATCACACAGATTTTTAAGTTTGAAATGACAGTTATACTAGAAGAGGCCATTTTTGTTTATTTATAGGGCGCCAAAAAACCCTTGGGTAGCTGGGCGCGCAGAATAACAAGAATACTTAGAACTTGGTTACAGTGTTATCACATGTTGGTATTATATGTTATATACATTCTTTACTTTACATATAGGTACATATTATAAACAGGAGATGCATTATGTATATTTTACATGATAGGGTGGATAGGTGAGTATGGTATCAGTACACAATGCACAAAGTCTCAGGTTTCAAAGGTCATTGCGACGGAGCCAGGTGCGGGTATAGTGCCTGAAGCTGTTGTAGGACTGATCCCGTCTTAGTTCAACTGGTAGGGCATTCCAGTACTGAGCTGCTTGCACGGGGAAGCTATTGCCTCCTGTTTTTTTTAGTCCGAATCTTGGGGTTTGGAGGCAGAAGGAATTGGCTGTTCTGGTTGGTCGTGAAGAGTTTTTTCTTATTATTCTGTCCCTGAGGTATGGGGGGGCAGCATTGTTCAGGCATTTGAATGTTAGTGTGACAATTTTGAAGGGGATCCTATCGCCGATTTTTAGCAAGTTGTAGTTTCTACGCGCATTTGAAATGTACTCTCTGACTGGGAGGTTCAAGGCCATTCTGAGCGCGTTGTTTTGCAGGGTTTGGAGTTTATTGATGATGTATTTGTTAGCGCCTGCATAAAGTGTGTTGCAGTAATCCAGTTTTGAGAGGATCAGTGCATTGGCTAGGATAATGCAGCTAGCTGGTGAGAGGAAGGGTCTGCATGCTTTAATGAGTTTGCCAGTGTAGGCAGTGGATGAGGCCAGGGAGTTCACTTGTTTCTTTAAGGACAAGGTAGAGCCCAAGTAGAAACCAAGGGTCTTCACCTCTTTGGCGACGGGGATTATATTGCCGTCTATATTGAAGGAGCAGTAGTTGGAGTAGAGTTTTTTTAGGTTGTTGCTGAGCCTAGAATGAGGATCTCTGTTTTTTCGTCATTCAGGCAGAGACCATGGGTTGCCATCCATGCCTGAATGAAGGTGTATATTTTATTTACTAAAGCTGTATCCGTAGCGAAATTGCCCGAAAGGGGGATGAGGATCTGGGTGTCGTCTGCATAATTTGTGTAGGTGACACCCAGTCTGTCCAATTTGTCGAATAGAGGTTTAGTAAAGATATTGTACATCGTTGGCGAGACACAGGAGCCCTGTGGGACTCTGCATGTTGTCTGGATAGGGTCTGTAGAGTCTAAGGTGGAGAAGACTCGCATACTTCTATTGTTGAGAAAGGATTGAACCCAGGCTAAAGCTTCACTTGATAAGTGGGCGGCTGACGCTAGGTGTTTACAAAGTACTACGTGGTCCACTAGGTCAAAGGCCACCCACAGATCAAGGAGGAGTAGCATAGCTGTGTTTCCTTTGTCGTTGAGTTCGTCAATTTGGGCTTTGAGATCTAGAAGTGCGGTCAAAGTGCCGTGCTGAGGTCTGAAGCCAGATTGACGAGTGCCAAGGAGTTGGTTAGTCTCCAGATATTTTTTGAATTTGGAGATAGGCCACTCTGTCAATTATCTTCAGGAGGAAGGGGACCGTGGTGATGGGCCTTTAGTTGGTGGGGACGGAGGGGTCCAGGGTTTGTTTTTTTAGCAGGGGGAGAACCCAGGACTCTTTTAAACTGCTTGGGACTGGGCTAGATGAGAAGGGGGCGTTGATAAGTTTGGTGACAAATGGGGCTAGGTCTCTGGCGGCATTCTTAATTATCTGGGCCGGGCAGTAATCACCTTTGCAGTTTGAGGGGTTTAGTGAGGCAATCATGTTTTCAGTTTCATGAGTAGAGACTTTAGCGAATTTGAAAGGTGTTAAGCTAGGATTGGGAGTAGTCGTGGGTGTGGGTGTACTGGGAGTTTCGCCGATAGGGAGCGAGGCTTTTTTTAGGGTAATTTTGGATTGTAATGTTTTCACTTTATTTGCGAGGGCGTTTTGGATATTGGTACACCATTGCTTGTCTTTGGGTGCATTATCGGGTGGTGGTATGGGAGATTCAAGTTCTCGCAGGATTGCAAATAATTCCTTTGTATTGGAGCATGCGTTGGAGATTCTATCGTTATAGACTTCTTTTTTAGCTTGAATGATTGTTTTCTTGTAGTTGGTAGCTCATCGTTTGAGTTTAAGTTTGTTTTCAGCTGTGGGGGTGTGTTGCCATATAGTTTCAAGCTTCCTTTCTTCCAATCTCAGTTCTTTTAGATGGGGGGTGAACCAAGTATTGAGGTGGGATTGTTGTTTACTTTTACAATTCTTCAGTGGGGCAACAGTGTCCATGGCTATGGCCATGGTGTTGTATATTTTGACCATGGTATCTGGGTCAGAATCTATATGCAGGGCATTGATGGTTGGTAGGAGTAAGATATTGTCAGGTGTGATATTTTTTCTGGATCTAGTGGGCTCCGATGGTGCCATTATTTTTTCAGTCCTGAGCATCTTGTTGAATGTTAGGTGGAAATTAATGAGGAAGATTTTGGTGATAGTAGGGCAGTTGGAAGTGGCTACCCAGTCTAGTATTCTCCCTTTTTCATGGGTGGGGGTGAGAACTTTTTGGGTGAGTCCGTGTCCCTCAAGCATGGTGGCAATAGCTTGCACTTGTTTGTCACCTGGGTCATTAAGACCTAGGTTAAGATCACCAAGGATCATTGTCTGAGATGACTTTGTGTTGCTCGCTAAGAGGCTGGATAATTCCTCTTTGAATAGGCCTAGAGGCCCTGGTGGCCTATAAATGAGATAGATAGTTAGGGTTTGGCATGGGATATTGGTAATTTAGCGGTCAGGAGTTCGCAGGATTTTAGGGTGGGCGGTGGTGTTAATCTTACATTCAGGCTGGATTTGGATCTTTGATAGTTCTCCGATAGTCATTCATTCATAATCGGAAAGAGACCGACCACATCAAAATGAGTCCTAACAAAGACTGAACTCGTGGTGGCTAGCAAGGCAATCAGACCATCTCCACAAAAGCTAGACACTCCCTCAACCCCCATTATCCTGCAGCACAATACATTTGGGTAAGAGGGGGGACTGTGAAGAAAAGCTTAAATACTCAGGGGAGTTTCCCTTAGTTGAACATCTGGGATAAATCTCAAATTACATGGTGTGGCAAACCAGGAGGACTCGGACTACAGTGGGTCATGACTCAAGGTAAATTATTTAAATAAAAGGAAAAGGCCTAACTGACCCTATCGCTATGAAGGACGTTTCCTGCCTTCTAAAACCAAAACTAAGGGTGCTTGTCGAAGTCCAAATCAAAATAGTCAGACGTCTGGCCCTACCACTTTAGAAAATCTAACTAAAAAGGAAAAAGGGAGGCTTGGACACCAGCCTCGGAAATGGGCTTCTGCCTGGTCCAACTCGTAAATGACGTATTCTCAGTCTCAAAGTTCCTTTGAAATATATTCATTCATTTTTGGATTTGTAAAGCGCCTACAGCCCGGAGGCATCGAGGCACTTTTTCAAGGAGATGTCTTTGTTACATGAACAGGAGGCAATGCAGGGAGCAAGTGTCTTAAGGAATACAGTGATACATACTAAGCTTGCGGGTAACAGAACACCAGGTTAGTATATGTGGTCAGGACAGAGCGTGTTAGGTTGGTTCTATACAAACAGCAGCGTTTTAATTGCTTTCCTGAATTCTCTTCTCGTCGACAAATGCACTTGCCCTGTGGAGCTCGGGGACCCAGGCTCAATTCTTTCTCCTGTTTTTGGCATCTGTTGCCAGGCGCCAAGCCACCACTGTTCTCTAGTGGTCGCGCCACCAGGGAAGACTGTTCTCATTCCATCTCCTTCTGTCTCCTGACTGGAGCCACTTACCCGGTCATATTGCTGCCTCTCAGCCTCCAACTAATGGGTCTCACTTCCTCCACGCCACTGTTGGCTGTGCATGCTCGGTGTGGCTCCACCCCTCCAGGACATATTCGCTGCAGAGGCTCGCCTCTGCATAGCAAAGTCTCTCCTCCCTTCCTAGGAGTCTCTCTCCTTTGCAGTCTGTGCTGCTCTTATGCAAGTCATAAGAAAAAAAAAAAGAAGGGTGTCCGTCTTCTTGTATTTAGGCATTCAGACAAGATTCAGCATTACCTGAAGTCAATAGAATGAAAGAAGGGTCTTTGTTGGTTATAGGAAAAACAGTACAAACCAAAGTCTTTCCAGCAGACAATGGGCCTCATTACACGGACGGCGGTAAGGGTTAACGGTCACCGTTAATGGCAACGGTGACCGTTAACCCTTACCGCCGTACTACGAGGTCCCTTAGCGGGTTAGTGCTTTAACGCCTGCTTTTTGCAGGCGTTAAAAACCAACCCGCTAAGGGACCTCGGAGCTAATTACGGCACCGCAAAAATGCGGTGCCGTAATTAGCGCCTTCCCCATTCCCATAGAGCCCTATGGGGCAGAAATGGGAATGGGGAAGGGCAATGGCGGAAGGGGGATTTACAGCCCCACCGACCTTGGAATGGGGCGGTAAATCCCCTTACCGCCAAGGCGGTGCCGGTAATTTACCTTCATGGTCCAGGGTGCTAATAGCACCCTGGATCACCGCCTTCCGTGTAATGAGGCCCAATGTGTTTACCACTGGGAACTACTCAACGGAATGGGAGTCCTTGCCCCCAAGAGGGAGTCACTACCAGTGAGGTCCCACTTTTCAGACCCCTAGCGAGGATATTGCTGAGCGGGCGAACGAACTTAGCCTCAAAGGCGGTGGCTCCCCGCTGGGGAGAAGGAACACATTGTCCAGATTCGTCACAATGGTTACAGGTCTTCTCCCATCTAGACTTTACAAATATGTATCTCAGTGTCACAGATGCTTATGGAATACTCTGAGCCTTGTAGATGGTTCAAGGATTTTTATTGAATGATTCATCAGGGCTCTATGAGCATCCCTTTCTCTCTGGTCTAAAAAGCAGCAATCCTCCTGAGCCCAGGCGTTCCTACTCCTTTAGGCTAGCGTATACTGTAGGTTTCTCCCTACTGTCTACGCTATGTGGGACAACCTAAATGCCAATGCCTCATGTACCAAAACTCTGTCTTCCCAAACTGACCTTACATTATCAATGTTGTCAGTTGACTAAAAGGGATTATATGGTGTGCCTTTCAGAAATGCTGCCTGATTCAGTCTTCTTCCTAACATACCCACATACTCCTCTCTCTTTCTCAGGTGTTACTCTCTTACTACTCTGCTTATTCCAACTCCAACCACGTTCACTCCTCTACTCCTGGCATCTTCCTCCTGTCTCTGTTGTCACTCACTGTCTTCCCTCACCCTTCGAAATTACTTCTTCCTCCAAACTATGGCTCCCTCCACACTACTACTTCTCCCCACCCGGTTCCCTAGTCGCACTCCTTTCACTCTCACAACTACTTCACATTCATTCCCTTCACTCCCTTCAATAATCCCACACGCACTCTTGCAACGCAGTACCACCTGAACTCACTAACCATTACCTCACCTGCTATTCAATTTGCCTGCGCGCTCTGTCCACCATCCTTCCTCCTGCTGCTGGTGTCTTGGTCTGCCACCTCCTCCTCTGGCCTCACCTAAACAACCACTACTTCCCATTTCCTGGGGTCTCTTAACTCCTTTCCTGTCCTCTAGTTGACCAGCTGGTCTGCTGACCCCCTCTTCCCCCACCAGGGAGGTTACAAACAACAAAGGTTTAATATAGCGCATTAACCCCTGCCCCTTTTCTCCATGTGGGTCTGCCGTGGAACAACAATTGTGGTTCGTGTTGTACAGTATCCAAGTTCATTTTAGGTGCCCTGGCCTTGTCTCCCTAAAGGTAAGTACAGTCTTTGAGTGCTAGAAAAAGGATTTCAGTCCCTGGTGGTCAAGGGGTTTTTCAGCTTTCCCACTGTGGTTTGCTTCAGTGCTGGGAAGCAGCGAGTGGTATGTTGGGCAGCACGTTGGCTCTCTGCTGCATCTTCCCCACCCTCTCACTGCATCAATTCACTGCTGTGCAGCGTACGGCACGGCTGGGCCATGCTTCTTCCAAGAAGGTCTTCAAGACATCTTCAGCCATGTTAAACATGTTACTCCCCTGTCCAGGTGAGTTTTAAAGATACTGGTGACTGCTTAATAGCACTCGAAAACCACATATGTGATATCAGGGCACTTAATAGAACACCTTTATATAGCATAAAAAGTAGCAGGACGTAGAGGCTGCCCCATCTGTGCAACAAACGCGTCTCATCCAGTCAACAATCGGGATAATTTCACTTTGAAACCTAAATTGTTCCATTATGGAACACTTACAATCCACATGCATGGATGGCATTTCTTCCCATCAGGTAGTAAAGGCTGAGTTAAGTGGAATTACACTAAGTGATTTGACTCCACCTGAACACGACAGAAAAAAATGCCAATCGCCCTGTTTTTACACCTGCCCTGTAATTTATTTTTGGGCTATCCATGGGATAGATGGATGAAAATGCCTCTGCAACTGGGGTAGGTGGTCCCTCAGAAAACCTTGATAGTGTTCTCGTCTTAAGTGCTCCAAATATCCACACAACATTAGACCAGCTGGAAGCTTGTAAAAGAAATGCTGGAGTTCCTCCACTGTAGCGCGACGCCAGAAGCACCAGCCAAGAACTTGGATTTTAAACCGACTAGACTTTATTTGGGGGCTTGACATAAGATGGACCAAATGATAAACATGCAGGGATCTAAAGTCACCGACTCTCCACCTTCCAGTTTGCTCTCTTCTGGGGTGGTTTCCAGGAAACCAGTCTTAGTTCAGTCCCTTCACTTGAAAGAGCAGAGGAAATCGCAGTTTCCTGTACGCTGGGGGTTTCTTCCGGGTGTTGGAACCCTGTAAAATGGGCCATCCTTGTCCTCTAGAGTTTGTTGTGACTCTAGTGGGAGGGAGATGCATAGCAGGAATGTTCTGCATTAGGCTTGCATCTGACTGCAGCTTTGATACCTTGAGCTTGGTGGGGAGGGTGAAGTCTGTCAATTGCTGGAATAAAGGAAAATTCACTCACCTATCGGAACATGCGTTTGGATATTTTAATTCTCTCTCTCAGCCTTTTCCTCAGCTCCATGTCCTCGCTTGTTCCTCATCTCACCAAGCTGTATGCCAAATGGGCCAACGAGAAGCTGCATGCTCCATCTAGATAACTTCTCCTGCTGAAGTTCCTTTTTGCCAAACTTGTCTCTCTGCTTCAACTCCTTTTCATTAAGCCTTTTTGTCTGCTCTTTTTCTCCCCTACTTACTGCTCTTGAATACCAGTATATCGCTCTTGTGCTGTTCCTTTAACTTTGAGATCTCTCCATATAAAGCCCCTCTTTCAATCTCCAACTCAAAACCTCACCTCTCGCCACCAGACATCTTTCTTCCTCAACTTCCTGATTAACCTTCTTGTCTAGAGGTTTCTCATCACCAATTGTCCTTGTATGCTCCTTTGCTTTCTCTTGGTATTCGATACCACCACTTTCCTTGCTATTTCTACTTCTCCAATCTTTCCACCTTTCCCAACCTTCTCCCAGTTCCATTATCTGCCGGCAATCTCCACTCCACCGACAACATCCTTGCCCACATATGTTCTGCGTCCCGTCTCTTCTGTACCCCAAACCACCTCCTTTTGATAAACTCTACCTCTGATCTGATCCCTCTCATTCACATCTCCTCCCCTTGGTATGCTCTGCCTCCAGTCTCCACTCTATTGAAAATCTATCTATACACACACTACCTCTGGTCTCCTCTATTGCCAACTTCCTCTGCTACAAACTTCCTCCCTCCTTCGGTGTCATCTTGGTCTCTCCCCTCTGGCCTTATCCATCTCCTTTACACGTCAGACTTCCCCTCACAACCTCTCTAGCCACCTCATTCTCCTCCGCTGTTCTCAACAATTATCCCTAGCTCCGACTCACTCATCCTTCCCCTGTCACAATTCGCTCCCTTCGCTCCCATTCCCACCACTTGGGGGCATGATTTGGGGTTTATTCTCTACTGGACTTTCCTTCCGAACCTTATGCTACAGTGCTGTGATGAATTAGGAGCGCTAAATCCTTATTTTTCAAGCTACTTCCCTTCTGGATCCATTCCAGGTTTTTGGCAGCCAGCATGCTGCTTTTATCAAATGACTATGCTTCCAAGACTGCCTGGCCCACTGCTTCATCTCCACCCTTGCAGGACAAGGTTGGGTGGAGGATAAGCAACACCTATGGCTGAAGGTGCAGCAAGCAGCATATCTGAGGCGTGTGCTCGTTAAGCAGCTTTAAAAGCCTCCGTTTTCTTCAGTCCAGCACTGGTCATTGATGCAGTGTTCCTGTTTGTGACTGGACTCTTGTTCCTGCTGCTTAGCTTTGTGCCTAGTTCCTAGTTTCTATTTTGTGTTCCTTATCCCTGGATTTTGAATTTAATGTGCTTAATTGTGATTTCTGCTTTCTAGATTCCCTTTCCGTCTTCCTCTGTTTGCAGGCAGCATTTATCAGTGCTTTCCTTTTTGGTGCAGCCCAGTTTGCCTGTGTTCTATATGTCTTTGACTTTGCCCTTTGCTGCTGTAAACCTTGATGCTTTAGTCTTTCCTCTTTATAGATTTAGCTTCCTGCCTTTTTCCTTGGATGGGTGGGGGAGGTTTGCCTTTGTAATTTCATTTTCTCTGCTCCTGTCCCTTTACTTTCTCTTGGAATCCATTCCATGTTTTCCCCTTGCACTTCTGCATTTATTTCCCATTGATTATTAGGTGTGGTGTGCTGTTGTAGCTAGCACCTTAGTGAATGCCTAGGTTTTCCTCACTATTCTGTAATCACTATTCCTACATGCCCCTTGTCTTGAGTCTTATGTATTTATTTATCCTTCCATTGCTATTATAGCCTTTCTGGGTCCCTTTTTGATCAACAGGGTTTGTGGGCTTTGCTGACATTCAAGTGGTATTTCTCGCCTTCGTGAGTACTGTTTTTAAGTTACCCTATTCAATACCATCAATAGTGTTCGCTCACAGATCCTGTCGTTGCTTGCCCTGTATGTGGGGTCTTAGCGCTGTCAGTATCTGTAACAGCAATTCTGGGTAAGGAGCTTGCCGACTTTCCTTGTAATCATAAGGAGCTTCTAAGTGCTCACCCCACATGCCTTTTCATATATTTGTATTGTTGTCACACTTTATTTGTACTCCTGGGTTTTAGTATCCATGTGTCTTGGTTCCTGTGTGCATGTTGTTTGAGTCAAAGCTATTCACTGTGTGATCTTGTGCACATTTCCCTTGCCATATTCATTGCCTTTGTCCTTACCCGACATCCCCAACATTCCCTTCCTCTCTAACCCTCTAGTCTCCGAGTTCCCTTCCGACCTCCATTGTAAACTCTCCTTACTTGTCAATGATCTTATCCCTTCTCCTTCCAGTCCTTCCCACCAGATTCCCTCATTATCTTTACTCCATGCACCTTCAGCTTTTTCTCTCCAAACTCCACTGTATCTCTCTACACTCCTGCTCCAATATCCCCCCCCCCCGTCACTAACTGAGCGTCGGAGCATACATGGTATAGAAGCCCCTTCCCTGTGTTGAACTTTGGGTGAGGGTCTCTACCTGTTTTTTAGGGTAGGACTGCCCCGAGATTGGCTATGGTCACATGTGTTGAAAGGCAGACAGACTAAAGCTGGATGAAGCTTGGCAGCCATCATGGATTTCAGATACATGTTTCGAGGGCTCATAGGGGCTGTGTGGAAGAACGGACCCACATAAGGATGCTGCACAGCCAAGTCCAGCTATTGGGGGTTGTTTGGATGGTCTCCAAATCCATTCCCAGTCATTTAAGGCTGCTCCCATGTGTCATGTAGGTTTTCAGACTTTGCAAATGGGTCTGTGGATCCAGACAGGTCCACAGACCTGATGAGGTTAGCTGCACTTGCGAAAATCAAGTTCATGGGCCCAGGTAGTCTTGGGTTCTATGCCTTGGGGAGAGGGACTGGTCTGGAGGTTCATGAGACAATCTCCATTCCATACCAAAGGGACCATGCAAAGGGATTTTGTCAAATCCCAACTCTGCCAAATTAGTTATATGAAGCCTCCAGTACTGGGGGCAGGACTAAATAGGAACCCATGTCCGGGTGTTTGGAGCATCTCCAATATACCATGTATTTCAGCATCTTCTGGACCCAGCACATGGATATCCTCAGGGTTCTATGAATAGGAGAAAGGACCCTGCACAGTGACAGCAATATTTCCCTAACCAGAAACACTCTGCATTGAGTCACATTCCAGACTGTACCAATACATGGAATCACCTACATGGGAACTTGTGTAGATTTCGGTACATACCACTGCACCGATATCCACAAAGCGGCCAATCTCTGCCATCAACTAAGGAAAGACAGACACAGGACGTATGTTGGGAGGAAGGTCAGTGAACAACAGCAAGACGAGAGAGAGGGAGGGAAAGATGGTGTCCACCGAAGATCACCGATATAACTAATGGGTCCTCAGAGAAGACCTTGCAAGACTACTCCAACAGGTTTGGGGTGTGATGTAACACAACTTCACTTTTCATCAGATTTGGCTGTGCCACGTGAATAGCCAGAGAGTCCACAGCATATATGCAGAGTCTTGTGCAGTGTGCTCCCAGAGTTGTTCTTGTCCCTGCAGTCACAAAAGTGCTTGAACGAGAGCAGGGACATCGCCGTTTCTGAACAAGGGGCAGAAACAGAAGGTGCGATGGATGGCTTTGTAACTGTATCCCAGTTCTTAGCCGACAAATCATCTTCTATAAACTTTAACTGGTCAGCCATGTAGGAAGGAAACCAATACTTCTCCCACAGATGGTGAGATCAAAGACCCTCTCGAGTCGCAGTGGATGGATAACAACCACACAGATCTGAGGGTGTTAACCCCGCCAGGTGTATTGCCCTTACTGTGGTGTCCACATGGTTCAGGGTGGAGTCCAACAATACAAGCATGACCTGGTGCGCTTCACAGACTTCTGCTAGAAACCTATCCCAGTGACTGAACAGCTGAATGCAGACAAAGATTTCAACTTCAGCCCACATTTTGTTTTTGCATCCCACTAGGATAACATCTGGGTTCGCCTACCAAAAGATGCTGGGCAGAATGTGTGTTGATTTTCTTTTAATTAAAAAAAGTCTGATTATTTCCAATCCTGCGCTGTCCTATACCTTATACCCGTCAACCTTGTATAATCTTTACCGCAAGAAGCTGGTACCGGTTTCCAAACATTCAACCTACTACTGATGAAGAAACTAAAATGCAAAGCAATTTGTTTGGGGGTCTTAAAAGTGTGCTTCAGTAAACTAAATTTAGTAGACATCACATCTTCTCACATCTAATCTTCATAACAAAACTCGTTTTTTTTACTGAATACACGTTAAGTATATTATGTGTTGATTGCGATTATTAATCAATTAAATCATACTATTGGTTCATTTCACAGATGAAGATGTGTTTGGACAAATGTCAAATTATAATCCATTGTATACCACATGACCATAACACATTGGAAATGTAATGTTTGAGCTAAGGAATGCCAAGTAAATGTAGGTACAGTGTAGAATGCATTGTATTGTGTAGTGTCCTCAGTTATTTATTGATGTGAGGATTTTAATTCTTGTTTTAATATAAATGTTCTCTTTATTTCATTTCCATTTTTGCTCACATGATTTTTTCATTGCATATGAATGAAGATTATATACAGACAAGTGAATGCCCATAAGAGACAGGACAGTTTTGTCAAAAAATACTTATGGCTCTGGAGAAGCACTAGAGCAGCACATGGACTCTGCATATGTGTGAAACATGGTTCGCAGTGTTAAATGTTGGGTTATATTACAAGCCAATACCGAAATCCTGTAAAATTTGATTTTTTTTAAATGTCAGATGTAATTAAATGTTTGGATGGTTTGTAATTCCTAAATATATATAGAATTACTCAAGTAATTCCTAAAGATATGGAATTGATGTGTATTCAGTAAAAAACGATTTTTGTTATAAAGATTAGATGTGAGAACATGTGATTATTTTTACTACAATGACAGTTTACTGAAGCACACTTAATATCCCAAAACAAATTGCTGTGCATTTTGATTTTCTTTTTTTTAGGTATCCAAAAAATTGAAACTCCCCATCTTTTGCAGCCGACAGAGTAAATGGGCTCGATTTCCCCTTTCGTAGGGATGCCACTGCAGCCAATTACTCAGCTTGAGGTTAGAAAGCCAGCCACACACAATGCCTCATCCGGCATGACCCGGAACTTGCTCGCCAGGTGCTTGATCAGGTGGAATGGGCTTCTACTGAATGTCTTCCGTCACATTGAGGACCTCAGGGTGCACAGGAATAACAGATGGAACAGGAGCAAAGACACCCAGCTGCTCCCGAGCTGTGTCGGAGCCCGTCGTTGTCAATCCACTCCAGGATGTACCTGAGGAGGTTGTAAAACAGTCTGGCCACGGAAAGGTCCTTATCCTCAACACCCCTCTAATCAGACACATTAGTGGCCGAACTGAGGAGGGCTAGGGCCGGGTTCTGAAGGCGCTGGGGCTGTGAGAAAGGAGACCAATGAAAGAGCGGATGAGACGCAGCACAGCGCTGGGGCTGGCTGTATAAAGCTTACTGGCTAAACTGCGAAGATGAAAACTGTTTGGTGTACATGCCACTAGAACACATCTCTTTGTGAAACTCAATGTCCTCTGAAGTGGGGCGAGAGATGCATCGAATGGGCCTAAGAAAGGCATTCGAGCTATCCAGACTCCTGGGCTCAGAGCAAGGGAGGGAGGGAGAGGGGGGGGGGGGCTCAACAGCCCAAAGGGGTAATGTCCCCATGCGCTACCAGCTTGCAAATCCGTCATCCAGGCCTCCAAAATGTGGAGTCCGGCTATGCCCCGGGCGATACCAGACATCAACCTCAGACCGGCTGCAAAAATGCTGCTTCTCAGCCTGTATCCAGGTCCTGTGTACCAGGAGGATAGCTCAACGGCAACGTGCTTGCCTTGGAAGCAAGATGACACGGAGCAACATGGGTTCGATCCCTGGGTCCGCGCTTAGAAACCTCTGGGTATAAATAACCTATCATATCAGGTAATAAAGGGCGTATTTACTCGAAAAATGTGTTCTCCATGTACCCCTTTCAATCCCAATCTATAATTAGGTGATATTTTTAAAACACGTTATTCAAAACTCCAGATGTTTTTACAGTTACCAACATACACCCAGTGACTCTCTAAAGTGTTATTTGCTAGTCCCATCTCCCAGATTTCATAAATCCCGCCTCGCGTTTTTCGCTCACTCTGGTACAAACCTACAATTTGTAAAAGAGCATCCCTTTTCTACCAGTTCATCTACACTAACTCCCGAGTGCACCGAAGAGCACAGGGGCCTCTTGCATCCACTTGCCACTTCCCTGTACTTCCACTTAGCAGTGCTCTCAGCTACTTTCTAACCCAGTTCACCAATGTGACTCCCGTTCCCAAGGATTTTACCTTCGTTACAAGTCTTCCGTGTGGAACAGTACTTAAGGCCTTTAATAAAATCCGTAAAGATCCGCTCCACCGATCCCTGTTAATCCGCAATTAAAAATTCTAATAATCCTCTGGAATTTTCTCCCGAATGCTTTAAACTTGGTCTGAAGAAATTTTGTTATGGATGTAATATTTTCAGCACATGAAAACGTCACGTTCAAAGTTTTAATGCCCATGCCGCCTTGGTGTAAGGACACGAGTCTTAAAACTAAGTTTTCAAATATTGAGCTACACTGCCCTCTAGTGTACAGTTAGTTTTCCGACGTCTGTGTACTTAACCGTTTAACCTACACCACAGCTAGCTAGCTACACGTGGAGCACAATATATTCTGTAGTAAGTGTATAGGTGTCAAACGGGCGTCAACCTGGGCACTAAAGCAGTGGCAAAGTCGGGAACCGGTTTTCCAGGCAGACACCCTCCTGTGTCGCAGACAAAGACACAAAGAAAGCGACAAGAGTGCTCGAAAGAGCAGCCGGGGAGGAATGCAGCATCAGCTCTGCACCTACCCGCCTCCCCGATGATGTTTAGAGTATACGAGTGTATACATAATATATCCCATATTTCCTTGGAATCTTTTGTTTGGTGCTAAAGCACCACTCGGTTGACAAACCTAATTGTGCTGTTAAAGCTCCTCTTCGGTGCCAAAGATGTGTAGCCACAATAGTTACTCTAAAAGGACTCTAACAATGATGACCGCCAGTACTTCAGGTAAGTTCTCAGTGTCTTTATTGTCCTTGTCCTGTACTCCTCCACAAGACACAGGGATGGTAGGGGACACAAGATGACCAGGGAAACACCGGGTTTACCCCCACACCCATCTTCTCTGCTCACAGCTTCTCCCTCTCACCAAACATCACCCAGCAGGACACTTCCACCCAAACATTTCACTAGCAGATGGCCTCACACACACACACACACACACACACACTGCTACAGACAGCTGCTCTGTAAGCCAGATTACTACAGACTGAAGAGCAAAAACAAAAGTGCGGCTACAGTGTCATCTACAGACCCCCATTGGTGCCAAGAGGACACATTTGAGCAAAACTAAACGTGGCATAAAGTAAACCCTACCCAATTGTCGCAAAGTGCCACCTATAAACCAGAAATAATGAATGCACAAAAGCACCACCTATGAGCCAAAAACAACCCAAGGGAAGCCAAGATCCAAGTTGCGGTGTCACTGTGACATTCTGCCCTCTACACACCCTAGATCAATATTTTTGCATGATTGGGTGGCGCTAAAATGCCACCTGTGATCAAACATTATCAAGTTTGGATGCCCAATTTCTGTACAGAAAACCAAGCATATGTGAAAACACCTTCAGGAGATTCAAGGGGCAAATTCGCACTTTAAAGAACGTCCTTAAGGAAAAGGAGAACTGGACTCGGACAATGAAGTGCATTGTATTAGAACAGAACACTACTATAGTCATATAGAAAGGAGCCAGGAGGCGGATGATGACTCATTTGGTGGCATTTCCGTCACGTACCCGAGGGCTCTGCCTAGAATATAGTTATGCCACTGCGAGGGCAGCACAATGATTCAGCACGTGCCACACAGTATCCAGAATTCCAAAACTACATCTTGTCTGGTTTTCTCAAAAATGCAAAGAGCACTTTGTAAAGATCTGTGACTCATAAAAGGTAGGAGGCCGGTTTAAGGTTCTCTTGTTTATTGATTTCCAGAGAACAGGTACAATAAGTATTGAAGTCCATTACATGAAGACACCCACCAGCCCCTGCGTAGACTGGCCCCCAACTGCCACGCTGTCAACCTTCCCGAGCCTGCACGTTCCACTCAACATTCCAACCCAAGTCACTACACATCTCCCCTCTTACATGCTGCAGACAACAAAATCAACCACAATACAATATAACTAAAAATCACAAGAACGCCTCCAATCACCACAACCCAAAAAAATGCAAACCCATCCAAACCTACACACCCGTGCCACACAATGCACTCCCCCTACCTTGACCATCCATACTGACTGTAGGCCAAACAGTCAGACCCAACCAAAAGGGAACCAGCCCCTACCCATCAACCACAGGACCAATACCCCACAACTCACCAAAAACTGATTAATTGCCAAAACCACTGCCCCCCAGCAGGGCAGCAACACAGAAATGGAAGAACAAGTAATTCCATCACTCGCACAATCCTATTTGCACAATTTTGTTCTACACCTACACACACCCAGTACCCCCCTCTCCAACACCCAAAGAACACCAAACACACTGACAAATTGACACCTATCTGACTCACACAGAGAAGTGCTGAACACCGAGAACTGGTCTCCACTAACATATAACCTAAACGCATCTCCACACAGCGCCATGCTGTGTTCCTAGTACAATTCTGGTCTTCCCAAGTACATAACCTCATCTAATCTAATACCACACAGCGCCATGCCGTGTACCCAGTACAACTGGTCTTCCCTCAACACATAACCTCTATCGAAACAAACTCCGACCACACGTCCCCTCTTGGTGCTCACCATCGCTTAACTCTCTGGACAACACCCAAACTCGCACACCTTCCGCAAAGCTCCATGCTGAGTACCCAGCCTAATGCTGGTCTCCAAAACCCAAAACCACACAGCGCCAAGAGCTGGTCTTCAAAAACACTCAACCAGAACAAAGCCGAACCTGGTCACACGTCCTCAATTGGCACGCCACACCCATTGCCTAACTCTCGGGGCTAGTCACCACTGAGGTTTAACTGCTCATAGCTGAACTCCCTGAGCGCAACCCTCCAAATGCTCAGAACTCACAAACACATCAACTGAGCCCCACAGCCTCAAGGCTCCTCTAATGACTCATTGAGCTTGAAACGCCCATAAACTCTCCTGAGCACATAACCAAATTGCACGAAAAAACAAACTAGATTTCCTCCAGTGTGCTTACATTTACACCCTCAGCACCCTCCTAATCATCCAATGCACCACTCATCAGTTCTAAATTAACAGAGGCCACGACAAATCATGCCACAACCACTCACCCCTGACAGGCCTCACATCACCCGAATTAATAATACTTTCGATCATAACACTGCAGCTGCCTTAAAAATTGTAACAGATCCGGGTTAAGTTCCTCTAAAATCTCGATGCGCCTCTCAACCCTCCAGTCCAAAAGATCAAACTGCTCCAGTTCATGCTCCGCTTGCAGCGACAATCCCTCGAAATAGGCGCCAACTTATTCTTCACGCCAGCATCCTAGTCGGAAAGACACAATTGTTGTTCACCATACGCATCACCTCCCAACGGAACCTTTGGCACCACGGTACAAACACAATCCATTTTTGCTGATAATTTTAACTTCTTGCTGTATTGAACGTTCCTTTCTTCCAGTCCTGTATCTTCTGCCTCCAATTCACATGGAAACTCACAGCCATCTAGCCCACTATTCAGAGGAAAGAACCCTGCAGCTGCGTGACTTGCTTGTAACTCCTTCAGCGGCCGTTTGCTCATTCTCTGACATCATTCAGTCGCAACTACCGCACTGAGCAGACCAGACAATGGCCCTATTCCGCACCAATCACAGGTAACTTCCCCTAGTGTTGAACACCTCCAGCCACTCGCAACACTACGGATATTGTTTACTGGGCCGACACCGAATCAGGGAAGTTGCACTTATATAAGGAATATGCTGCTGCCAGTACGTCACAACAGATAGGCGCCCGCTTGCTTACAGGAGCCTCATCAAAGTCAATTGCTGTCCATTAACTGCCCAATAGCTTCCTTCCTTCAGTGCCCCTTAGAACGCCACTGCTATAACACTCCCTCCGCAAGCACCTCTGTAAGCACCTCCGCTTGCAGCACGAAAAACTGGGCTCACCTTAATAGCCTGGGGCTGCGGGCCCAGGGCTGGTGGATGTCTCCAACGGCCGTTCGTGGCACTTGCTGTCAGTAACGTGGCGCTCCCCCATGCTGGGCTTCCTGCGGACACATGCAGCAAACTCTTCCTACACGTTTGCTGCAAACAGCTCTCTGTGTCCTGACACCCCAATTGACACCTTCCCTTCACTTGCCGTACCACAAACGTGTCTTCCTTTCTGTTATGTGGGCACGTTGTCACAATCCTCGTCGCCAATGTAAAGATCTGTGACTCAAAGGTCGGAGGCCGGTTTAAGGCTCTCTAGTTTATTGATTTCCAGAGAACAGGTAAAGTAAGTATTGCGGGCCATTACATGAAGACATCCAGCAGCCCCTGCGTAGGCTGGCCCCCAACTGCCACACAGTCAACCTTCCCAGAGCCTACACGTCCCACTCAACATTCCACCCAATGACATCATAGCCCTGGACCATCTGATAGACAGACCAACAAAGTCACTACACACTTCCATCTTTGAGGGAAAGCCCTACATATGAACCACCATGGAGTTAAAATGCAAAGAGGAGTCGTTGCTGACTCTTTTGCACGTTGTGCATCCCGGTGCACCAGTTCTTACAATGGGAGCATCAAAGATGCTCATTCTCAACCTTCTCCAAGTACTCACAGCATCCTTCAACCATACGTCAAAGGCACTTACAACAAAAAGTTTAATAAGTGGGTTAAGGGGGGGCATGGCCAGCAGGCGAGAGATGTAGAGCTCCTGGGCCGTCCGAACAAATCCTGCAAAAATATCCCGAGTTAGAGCTTAGGGTCTGTCAACGACAAATCCCCGGTAAGCGGAATACCAGGCAAAGCACTGAAGCAATTTTTTTTTCTTCACTTTATTTAACAACTGGCAATCGCATACAAGAAGGTCATTCAGTTTAAAATACATAGTCAAAATGCTTCAGTTGTACATGTTGTTGGTGCATTAGTTTTCTGCATTTATACCTTATTACATACGCTGTTCAGTTACATAACAGTTACATTATTCCAATTTTTGGTATCAAGTTCCGGAAGCGTTTTCCACATGAGTTCGGTATGGGGCCCATATGTGTCACAGTCTGCACATAGCCCTCCTCGTTATCATTCACCCATGTCATTTCGGTAAACCAATATTTTAATGTTGGTGCCTCTTTCACCTTCCATCTTGCACTTTTTGGCAACTATACAGCCTAGATTGAAAAGTCTATGGATCTTTATTTCTGCCTTGCCAATGTCTCCCAGGAGGTATTTCAATGGCATAAGTGTCGGGGGTATACCAACCATTTAATGTTGTGTTTGTGCAATGTGGTGCCAATACTCCGCAATCGGGGGGTAAATGCAAGTTTGTGCATTTTACTATGCGCAAACATGTGCATAGGATCTGTGTTGTCAGAGCTACATTTCGGCAGAGCTGTATCTTTTGTGGATTGAACCTGGTGCTTTGTAAGGGGGTGTATTGGAGTCTATTCAGTACCTTATATTGTATCAGCCGCAAGCGTGCATTGAGTGAGACCTCTTTGGCCAAGCTACACATTTTCTGCCACTTGTGTTCATGCATTACAGACCTTGTGTCACCTTCCCATTTTTCCTTCAGTGTGTTAGATAAGGGCATTCTATGATATATGAGGAAACCCAGATAGTCACTACAAAGTGACTTCCCTACCTTCTACTGGGAGGTAAGTATTGAGATATATATGTACGGTAGTGGAATCTTCATCAAAAGCTATGTCGAACTTCTGTTATTAAAAACAAATGTATTCACAATAGAATACTACATACAAAAAATTCAATTAAAAAATAAGGGTATTTTTCAGTGCATACAATGTACACACTATTATATAAAAACAATAGTCTTTGGGACAACAATTTCCTTATCAAGAAGTATTCTACGTTTCAAAATTACTCAGTTTCATATATCGCTGCCTCTCTGTCTATATTAAACTTGATCTGGGGTCAATAAAGCTTGAGGACTTTTCATATAGGCATCTAGACGTGATATTACTACAACAACAGACTCAACATGTTTCTGTCCTCTATTTTCTTTGGGGACATTGGTCAGGAGGTGTCACTTATATTCCAACTGTTAGTATATAGCACTGGATCTTCATCAAAGAAGCAGATATCTTGTGTTGTTTGAGATAACTGCTGTAGAGTGTGGATAGCATCCAATTGGTGACGTCTTGGATAAATGTGGAGGTTGTATCCCTCTTGGGGTGTTGAAAACTCTTATTTGGAAAGTCGTTTAGTCTAATTCCATGTATGTGTATTCCTATCAAATGTAAAGGTCGCAAAGTAGTATTTCCTAAGCAGGATCTCCATGATTTCAGAGGTTCAAATTGCGCATATAGATCTTCTTATGATACAGTGTATTGGAGTTTCTTATGTCCAATATATTGCGAGTGCAGGTAGTTAAATCTTATTTTTCGCCCGGCTTCTTGGAAATTTCTTGACTTCTCTAGTTAGTGTAGGGCTTTCTGGTCACGGTAACTATTTCCCGTGAGAAGCCGTGTTTTCAACGTGGTTGTTTGGGCAGTTAGATAGGGGCATGCCATGTTGTACCTTAGAGTATAGTCTTGGCACCAATTTCCTCTTATTGTCAGGTTGTATTATCATTTCCAGATATTCGTTGGAGTCAGGCACCACCGGATATGATGGCCATTTTCGTTTAACTGCTGCTCTCATGTGGTAGTATTGCAGTATTTTAACTGCGTTATTGCCTAGTTTGCCTTTGAATTCGTTCAATGTGATGAACCTGCCCTCGGGGAAAAGGTCTCCTAATTTCATTATCCTGTGTGGGTCCCATGTATTTTGGATATCCGCGTCCATAGTGCGGGGTGGGGATGCGGGAGGTCCGGGGTGTACCACAACGGGATTTTTTTGCTATATGGGTCTGCGATTCGTAGTCTAGTCATTATACGCTTCCACACATCTAATGTGGTGCATAGTGGGTCAAAAGGGCAGGGGTCTACTTTGTATTCGCATATCAGGGTAGTCTTCATTCTGTGCTGCTGACTGTTTCTCAAGGTCATATGAGAGCATTTGTTGTCTGGGCCATACCATAGGCCCACATATTGGGCTTCAGCTGCCAGGTAGTATAGCTCAAAATAGTGGGCCACCAGTCCCCTTCCGTTATATGGTTCAGTAAGAGATTCCCATTTCGCCAGGGCAGTTTTCCCGCCCCATACAAATCCCACTGCCAGTTTCCGGAGCATATTAAAGAACTGCCGTCCTGGCCAGATCAGTATGGTATTAAAGTAATATAGGAGTTTTGGAGCCACTATCCTTTTCAAGACAGCTATCCGGCCTAGTAACGACAGTGGGAATTTACCCCACAGGTTAAGTTTATTTGTTAAAAAAGTCGGCATGATTCTTGTCGTATAACAGCCTGTGTGACCATGCCACCCTAACTCACAGATATTTCACTGTTTCCCCCAGCCCATTTCATCTCGTGCAGCTGCATTGGTTTAACAGTTTTGTTGTTGAACGGGAACAATTCCGATATTAATGTGTTAATCTTCTATCCTGAGCACATGGTGAATTTGTTAACTTAAGTAAGGATTTAAGGATTGGTTCTATATTAACTTGGGATGTTTTAGGTATATTAAAGTGTTGTCCACGTACAATATTATCTGCGGGGGTCCCCGTATATGTATTCCCGTATGCCCATGAAATTCTCGAATCCTGCTTGCAAAAGGTTCTATTGTTAATGCAAAGAGCAGGGGAGAGAATGGGCATTCCTGGCGGGTCCCTCTGGTTAGCTTTATCTCCTTTGAACAATTCCAGTGACTTTGTATCTTGGCTTTGGGGTCACTATAGAGCAGTTTTACAAATTTATTGAATCCCTCCCCAATTGCCATACGTTTAAGGACTCCAAATAGGAAGCTCCATGACACTGAATCAAAAGCTTTTTCAGCGTCAAGCACCATCACAGCTGTGGGGATCTCTGGGTTTATCTGTGCCATGGTGCCAAACAGTCTTCTCAAGTTTAGGGCGTGGATCATCCTGGTATAAATTCCTAATGGTACGGGTTTACCAGTTCTGGCATGTAGGGTAGCAGTCTATTGGCCAATGTTTTTGCACATTTTTTTGCATCCGTGTTTATTAAAAGAGTGGCTGGTATGAGGCCATTTCATTGTGGGGTGGGGGTCTCCCTGGTGTTGCTAGGACTGTTATAACCGCTTTGGTGAGGAGAGGTGGTAGGGCACCAGTGTTGCAGGCTTCCTCCCATACCTCGAGCAGCTTAGGGACTAGAATATCCTTGTATACTTTATATAGCTCAATGGTAATGCCATCAGGGCCGGGGGCCTTACTGGACGTCAATGAGGCTATAGCTTCTGCAATTTCCTGCTTAGTTATTGGGTTACTTAGTTTCCAGCTGGATTCCCCATCTAACGTGGGTAATTTGGTGTTTGCTAAATATTCCTTCACTTCCTCCTCCATCTACATGTCGCTGTTAGAGTATAGTGTTTGGTAATGCTCCATGAACATGTTTATTTCGTCAGGTTTGACAGTAGTAAGGCCGTTGGGTTTTGTGATCCCGCTAATGTGTTGTACTTCGCTTTCCCCTCTGATTATCCCTGCTAGTAGCTGGCCGGGCCGGACGCCCTCCGCATAACATCTAGCTTGTACTTTCTTTGTCATAAACCGAGTTTCTCGATCTGCCAGATCGCAGAACCTTAGTCTGTTCCCTTTGATCAGCCCTAGTAGTGCTCTGTCCGGTGTTCTTCAGTACTCATTTTCTAGGTCACTGAGGTCTCCGTCTCCCTCAGTTCCTTTCTGGTGGTTTTTAGAATGCCAGATGTTGATGCAATCATTGCTCCGCGGAGCCACACCTTGAATGTCTCCCACGCTGTGGAAAACCGTTCCACTAAGCCCTCATTTTCTGTGAAGAATGATTCAATAGCTATTCTGAGTGTCTCTACCAAGGAGTTGTCTAGCAGTGCAGACAGGGCCAGTCTACACATTCGTGTTGGTCTAGGTGCGTGTGCTTGGCGTATTTCTACCCACCCAGGTCTCAGACATGAGCAAGAGGTCTATTCTGGAATGGGCATCATGTACCATGCAATAGTAAGTGTATTCCACGGACGAAGGGTGTTTAAATCCTCCAAATATCCACCAATCCGTTTTGGGACATAACCTGCTTAATAGCGAGGGAGGCTCTGGTCACGTTTCTGTGTTTGATGCTTGATCTGTCCAGGTTGAGTGTTGTATTAAAAATCACCCCCCCCCCCCTTTAGTATTGGGGTATCAGGGTTCTGGCCTATTATGGTTGCTATTGTGATATAGAATGCGGGGTCATCTGGGTTAGGGCCGTACGTATTTAGTAGGGTTAATGCCTTGTTATTAATCGTGCTTGATATCACCACATACCTGCCCTCCCGGTCAATGTGTATCAACCCGGCCCTAAAATAAATGTTTTCATATATTAATGTTGTCACTCCCCTCGCCTGAGCGGAGTGGTTCATGTAGAATCTATTCTTCCCCCCCATCTCTGTGCCATCTGTTTGTGCGTGGCTTCCAATGCGTGGGTTTCTTGAAGCATTATTATGTTAGGTGTGTGCCGTTCTAGATATGCCCAGATATTCTCACCTTTATCGGGTTATTTAGGCCTCTCGCATTCCACGAGATCATCCTAGGGTGCACTGCCATATTGCATTACGATCTTTCTCATCCATGTGCTAACCATAGTTCCACTGTCTCGACAACATCATATGAAAGCAACCCTTCATACCATTTGCCATTGATTTTCCAACTTTTCCCTCCAAAGCTGCCCGGCCAAAAGCGACACAGTCTACTTGAACATTAAACATTAATTTAACCCTTCTCCCTCCATGCAACCCCCCCCCCGACCCTGACCATCAACCCCAACTCGATGTGACCATTGTGAACTTTTGGATAAACCCCGGGGGGCCATGTTGATATCCTTTACCGCCTGTCTGGCTCGACGTACCCTAAATTTCAGTTATTGTTCGCCTCTGCTACTGCAGGAAACAAAGGAGGAATGGTTTCTTTAAGTTTTCGAAAGGCCCTTTTCAATCGTTGTCGTCCCTGTGATCTTCATTGTTGTGCTGTTCAGTTGGCACTGAGCATGGTTGTCGTGGGGGCATGGGTATTGACGCTTCCACATAGGTCTGCGCTTGTGCAGGGTTGTCAATGAAATGGGCCCTACCCCATGCTGAATCCTCAGTTTGGCAGGGACCATTAGAGTATGCACTTTCCAGGTTCGGAGTAAGGGTTTTCCCATGTCTTATGATCTTTGTGTTAGTATGCCAGCTGCAAAGTCTGGGTATATGTGTATAGTGTTAGATTCAAATTGTAAAGAGCCTTTTTCTCTTGCCAGCCGAAGAATTGTGTCCCTGTCTCTGTAGTTTAACAATCAAGCAATTATTATTCTTGGTGGAGCTCCTGGGCGTGGGGGGAAAGGGGAGATGGAGTGGGAGGGGTCCGGTGCGCTCTCTCGACCAAGGATAGTTTGGAGGGGTCAAACATAGTTTTCAGGAGTTTGTCTATAAATAGTTCCATTTTACCCTTACAGGCTGCTTCCGGAATCCCCACAATTCGGATGTTGTTACATCTCAACCTTGAGTCCAAGTCCTCGCATTTATTTGTCATTTTCTTCAATTCGGTCTGGATGGCATTCAGTGTTTGGTCGTGGCACTGTATTGTGTCTTCATTTGTGCTTATTCCTATTTCCGCTTCTGTAATGCGTCCACTCTTTTTCTATCTTTGCCTTCAGGGATCCTATTGCGTCCACAATGTCATCTAACTGGACATTGATAGCCAGGAAACCATTTTGTATTGTTTGTAATAAATGATCATCTCTAGAGGTATTGCCTACACATTCCATCGCTGATGTGCTTGGAGGCGGGGGAGTGATAGTTGTTGGTGGTCTTCGGCCCATGAAGGAATCCATTTGGACCTTATTGTTGGCCCCTTTTATCATGGTGTTGGCTTTGCCGAGATTAAATGCGGCATCACCCCTGTGGTTAATTCTTTAGAGCCAGGTATTACCCACGCCGTATTATCAGCTTGATATTCCCTCCAACTTCCAGCGCTCCGTCTATGGATGGTAGGGCAGGCACCCATTTTGTTAAAATTATGTAAGTTGGGCACGGGGATGTAGGCCGTCTTGTAGACTGCCAGAAACAGAGACACATTGCCCAATGCATAATCGGAGGAGGGGAATTTACAAAAATCCACTCCAGGGGACTGGACCGCACTACATACATCCGTGCCGGCCCACTCTCCCTACAACGTGCCTGAGCAGATAATGGGGGTAATCTAAGACAACCGAGGATTGACGCCAATACGTCGACGGGCTCGCAGGCCCCTAACAACCACAGCCTTCACCATAGTAAGGGCAGATCCGGCAACAACCCTGGAGGCATGGATAGCAGAGGTGCCTCTGGCAGTACAAAGCTCCTGGAGCAGCAGATTGGATACATAGGGGAGAACCTGAACCTGCTGCGAGCAGATGTTCACAAAGCATCGGAAAAACAGAAAGAAACTGACATTAGCATCAGAGGAGTAGAAGCAGACATACAAATACGCAAGCAACAATGATGCAAATGACAAAAATGCTGACGGCAAGGGCGGAAGACACGGAAGGCTGATCTCGCAGAAGCAATGTGCAAATTATAGGCTTGTCGGAAGGCGAAGAAGGGGAATCCATGGAATTTTTCTTGGAAGACTGGCTGCAGCACAAACTAGGCTTCAAGGGTCTCTCGAGATGGTTTCCGGTGGAACAGGCTCACTGAGTCCCCACGCACAAACCACCAGGCACCCGGCCCGGTCAGTGATCGCACACATATTCAACTATAGACACCGGAATGCTATTCTCCAAATAGCAAGACGGAGTGGCCGATACACATGGAGCAGGGCTCTGCCCTCATATTTCCAAAGTATACGAAGCAGGTCCAGAGTCAATGGCAGCATTTAGAAGAAATCAAGCGAACCCTAAGAGATAACGGGGTTCGCTATATGCTCCTCTAACCAGCCCAATTGAAGATAATAAAGGGAGAAAAGCAATGGTTCTGCAACTCACCAGAGGAGGCCCGGCACTAGTGGGAGAAGGAGGGAAGCTGGACAACTGCTTTGGCCATGGGCCAGGGAAAACACAATCTGCACCCTTCTTGGAAGCTTGAGGGGCAATCGACTCCAAGAAGCAGTGAGGTTGAAGGAGAAACAGGAGAGAGTACCCAGCCGGACAAGCAAGCCTACAGAGAGGATTCATCGAGCCATTTGGAGGGGTGGGGGTGGCATGTTGATCTCAAACTTTTTAGCCAAGTGGAGGCTGAACTCTGGACTCTACAAGTGGTCCTCTTGGACTGAACTAACGGTGGCAGCAAAGAGGTAGGCAGTATCATGGAGGGTTACAGTGGAGACCCACCCTCCGAGCACACACCCGCTCCCTGCTGACCCCCCCTCTTTCTACAATGTAGGGGCGTGTCCACCACAAGCACATGTTGACAGTCATTCCTTCCTAGAAGTGGAGGGCATGACTAGTCGGCAAGCGCTTAAGATACAGGTACGTTACATGGATACCCTCATGTTAGAGGGGGAGTTTCAAGAGAGTTCAGTTTGGTTGATGATCCATTGGTTGGGAAAAGGGGGAGGTGGATTCAGGGGGGGGTGGGTTCTTTGGGCATTGAGGAGGAACATGTGCTGTCTGTCAGGGCCAGACCATTCAGATGTTATTCACCAGAGAGTGTATGTGGCCCGAGACACAACCATGGAGACCCAGAGGGACGTGTTGGGATAAGAGGGAAGGGACAAGAAAGGAGTGAATGATTGGGCAGAGAAGCGGGAGGGTTGATTTTCAACTCGAGGCAGGATGGAATTTGGGCAATGTGAAGGCACCAGAGGGAGGAGGGGAATGGGCCGCCCATGCACAGGGACCACACACCTGAAATGGGGAATATCACTATAATCACTTGGAATGTGCAGGGGATGGCACAGGCCAGGAAACAGAGGGAAATAGGCTCTTTAAAACAATGACGGGGCCCACATCACTTTGATCCAAGAGACGCACTTTACCAAAGCCAGAATGGGACGGGAGATGTACGGTTCACACTTTTCCACCTATTCAAGGGGCTTCCTGACGTGGCTAGCCAGAGGAACCCCACTGAGGGTCTCCAAAGTTCTCTGCGATGAAGAAGGAAGGACGCTAATCCTCCTGGGCAGCATGGAAGGGACGGAGATCAATATAATCAACACCTATGCCCCAAATATAGATAATGACTACTTCCTGGGAGTAGTTGCGTTGCTGGGATCCACATGTACAGGGAGACAATATGGGGTGATTTTGCCTGCCTCACCCGCATCTGAACAGGTCAGGACCGGGGATTACGTATAAGCCAATGGCAGTGCAGTCCCTGAATAAAGCCATATCAGATTTGGCCCTGGTGGATTTGTGGAGGGAACAGCTGGGCGACGAGCAGGGTTACTCTTTTTTCCCACCCACATGGCACCCATTCTCTCATAGATCTTCTCCTGGTGGGAAAAGACTGCTTCATAGAGTAAAGGCAAGCCGATTAGCTAAGGAAAATGATAATGGGCGATGCCCCCCTAGGAGCCACACTGAAATGAGGGAAGAAAAGAGGGGCAATCCTCAGGTGGAGGGTTCTAACCCTTGCGGGATGGCATTTCTAGCGAAGATATTAGACAGGCCATTGTGGAGTTTTTTACCACAATGAAAACTCGATAGAGGACTATGGCACAATATGCGATGCATTTAAAGTGACCATTCGGGGGACATGCATAGCCACCACCCACGGTATGAGTGCAGAACTCTTATCTCACTTAAATGATGCAGGGGTCAGAATACAGAGGTTGAAGAGACCTAGCTAGTGGCTCCTCCTGCGGAGCAAAACTAATATGGGAAATGAGGGCGAGGGTTGAGGAACAGGAGAGGCTGGGAAATTACGACTATGCCCAGTATATCCAACGGATTCACAGGGAGGGGGACAAAGCCAGATGGCTAGTAACCTGGAATCTCAAGCGGGAGAACCCAAGTGAGATGGTTAACCGCAGAAGAACAGATAGTGGGAAAGTAATACGCACACAAGCAGGAATAAATGGTTTTGAAATCTTTATATGGAGCTATACACAAGCAGGGGACCGCCAGATACTGAGACTATAGCAGACATATTAGACCAAGCCTATCTACCAACACCGACAGCTATGGCATCAGAGGAACTAGAGAGGAGGAGATGGGGGTGGAATAGCCTCAATGGGGGCGAGGAAGACACCGGGAGGAGACTGTTTCCCCACAGAAATGTATGCAGCGTACGCGGACCTCTTAATTCCCAAATTAAAGATCCTCTACGACAAAGCCCTCCAGAAAGAAATACTGATGGAGTCCATGCGGGAAGCAATAATCGTGTTTCTGGTCAAACCGGGGAAAGATCTGCAGAGATGTGAATCCTACTGCCCCATTTCTCTTCTAAATGTGGACGTAAAGATCCTGGGCAAGGTCCTGGCCAACCGGCTGGCAAACACGTGGGGTGTCTGATCCATTATGACCGGTGTTTTGTAGAGTAGAGGGCAGAAACACAACTATGAATCTAAGAACTCTAAAACATGTTTGAGAGAGTGGGGGAACGAAGACAGGAAATGTACCAGTGGCTTATTCAGGTTCTGGCCAGAGTAGGGATAGGCCCAATCATGTGGGAAGGGATAAAACTCATGTAGCAGAACCCACTAGCTAGGGTGAAAACAGGTAAAGAGCTTGTCCCCAAGTGGCAGCTGGAGCGGGGCAGGTACCAGAGTTGCTCTTTCTCCCCTATCCTTTTTGCATAAGCTCTGGAACCCCAGGCAAATATTTTTCGAGACCAATTTAGGGACGCAGGCATCCCAGCGGGCGGACAGAGGCATGTCATCTCCCTAAAAGCAGACAATGTCCTCCTATATGTCATAACCCAAGCCTATATATTCCATATATACTGGAGGTAATGACTAACGTGGGAAAGATGTCAAGATTCTGTCTAAACAGGACAAAAATCAGTGGCATTCGCACTGGGTACCTGGAAAGGGAAAGCTCAGACAGACCTACCAGAGGTGGGAATACAGTGGGAGACAGAATCCTTTAAATATCTACGTACTTCAGATTCACCATAGCTCTGCAGACATTTCAGTACAATGTGGGTAGGGCAATAACAAATATGGGGGACAAAATACAATTTTGGAACAAATTACTTCTCACTCATGGGGGAAAAACCATCTGTAAAATGGTCATCCTGCCTCATCTATTGTATAGATTTACGAATATACCACATGTATTCAGGCCTCCCTTTTTCAAACCGCTCGACAGTATGATTTCAGGGTTCATGTGGGTTGGAGGAGTACACGCCACACAGCGACAGTCAGACAGCAGACTTTCCATACCTGACTTCAAGCTCTATTATACGTCCTCTCAGCTACAGCATGCTGCTAAGTGGGACACTCAGATGGCAGGTTCAGACAGGCTCTTGTTAGGCCCACCACAGCAACACCATACAGTGATGGAGACGCTTTTGGGGGCAACAAGGGATCCTCAGGCAATGGGTATCACAACAGTGCTGCAACAGGTATGGAGAAGAGCGTGCCTAGGACTAAAGCTGGGAGAAGGATTTAGTCCAGAAATGCCATGGAGGGCTTTTCCCGGCCTAGAGAAGATCCTGAATGGTACAGGCTCCAATAGATGCGAAAAGGCAAGAATCAGTATGCTAGGAGATATGATCGAAGGGGGCCTCCTTATGACATTCACAGATTGGGCACAAAGATACCACATGCCAGGGGGCAGTTTTTAAATTTTACGCGACTAACAAGAACTTTAGCTGACATATGGGATTCCATTCCGGAGGAACCTCCAATTTCCCTGGTTCTCCAAGCCATCCTCATAATGAGCACAGAAAGGCATGTACGACGCTACACGAGAGCATGAAGCCACTCCACCCCCTCCTTCCTCAGGGTTAATTAAAAATGGGAAAGGGATTTGGGAATGCAAATAGAAGACAAAACATGGTGCCGGGTGGGCACTTGGACCTCTAAAGTTTCCTGCAATGCGCGTTTTAAACTAATTCAGTTTAGCGTTATACACTGGGTGTACATGACGCCGCAGAAATTTAACATGATGGACACGAATACCCCACATACCAGCCCGAGGTGCAAAGCCAAGTCCGCAGAATGTTGGCATATGGTGTGGACATGCCAACACACTGAGGCTTACTGACAGGCGGTGATAGGGAAAACCAATGTTTTGTTGAGGCAGCTAGAATGCATACCTCAAGTGTATGTTGGGCCACCTCCCATGGGGGAAAGAGAAGGAAAGGAAACAATCCAATAAAATAGCAATGTTTCTACTAATTCTAGCGAAGCGCCGTATGGCTATTGAATGGAAAAGTTCTAAGGGTCCACTGTTACAACAATGGGCACAAGATACAATAAAGTGGGCAGTGGCAGAACAGGCTATAATACGAGAACAGAGAAGAGAGGAGGACTCAGAGGCCCTGGAGTTACAGTTGGACACCCTCCTCAATGAACTCCACACGTTACCAGATTACCTCCCTCCATGAAGGGAGGAGGAGATCATAAGGACAAGTCATACAAGACCCACAGACATATCACAGTACTCATAAGGAGAAGACTGACACTCGGTTCACAAGATGCTATGCCCCTGAACAGTTGACAAACCTCACAGTTGAGAAGGGAGGGGGAGGGTTAGGAGGAAGAGGGGGGCAGAGGGATATGATAAATAGTGCCCCAGGGGCGAGGTAAAGGGATGCATAATTGGGGATGCAATGGGAAGGTAATGAGAAGGGAAAATAAGTTTTAATGTTGTCATGTTCAACTTTAAATTTAATAAACAGATTAAAAAAAATATTAAGTGGGGTAATAGCTTTGAGAACACTATTAAAATATATCTTAAACCTAGATGGAGTAATTGCTAAATGTCAAAAATCAGAGAAAAAAGAAATAGCAGCCCCTTATAATCTTATCCGTTTGATCTTTGCATTGAACCACTCACAAAGACTTTGTGAATAAATACCCCCCTTCCACTTGTGTTTGACCAGAACCCTGCAACATTATATTATAGGCAGACATTTTCTTTGACATACATGGAATGGCACTGGTAAAGAATATCATATTTTAGGGTGGAATTTTGACAAATGGCTGCATTGAGAGTTACCAAAGATAAGTTAGCGCTTATGATTTGGAATCTCCCTGCGGGTCCACAAATCTAGAGCTCCTCATTGCGGTAGTTGGTATTTAGATCACTCGGTGTCTATTTTTCATAAATAATCTGCTGAAACTAAGTATGTAAAACTGTCAAACCCTCTAGATAAACTACTAGTCTAGCAAATTGGACAAAGATCATCAAAATGAGATTGCCCAAATGTCACTTTTTATTTGACAATAAAGATTCTCAGAAAATGAATACAAATATCCAAAAATCACGTCATTTTTATGGAATGGTAAGGGACCAAAAGTGAGAAGGGAGAAATTACCTAACATGTCAAAAGGAAGTTGGGTTAAGAACGATTTAATACTTTTGGGCAATTCTAAATCCAGAAGAAGATCCCAAAATCAGAAATATGCAAATAATGTTTTCTCTCCCATTTGAGCCTGTAAAGTATCTCAAAGAAACTAGTATTGTTCTAGGAGCTTATGGTCACACCTGGATGTGGATTAAGGCACACTGCAGGTTTCAGTTCTTTTTGCATTGGAATTAATCTATTAAAGTTGATCCAAAATGCAACAAACTATCCGCTCCATTAAGAAAAGCTAAACAATTCTGTTTGAGGAAACCCAACATTGGGCCAAAATCCTGACTATTGTAGGATGTGCTTGGGAAGTTATCGATTGGATCAAGGATGTTCTTACTCCTGCTTATGTCAAGCACCATCATTATTTCGTAATAGTTCATCTCTACCAAACCCCATCTCAACAGAAAACATTTGTGAAAGAGACAAGAGGCTGTTCTAAGTGTGGGGTGCTGGACCAGATTTGATCCACTGGATACTTAAATGCTCAGTTTTGCAGTACATAAGACACTTTCTAGAATGGTTGAGAAAGATATTCCTAATGAAAATCAGAAATGCCAAACTCCAATCCCAGAATAAATGTATTTTCCGGATTAATACAACACATATGCAAATAATAATACAATGGCTAAATAAAAAAACCTTAGTATCCTGAGTACTAATAGTTGGAAGGGCTTAGAGCTCTAGGACCATCAACAGAGGTAGCAGAAGCTAAAGCTCCTGTGTATACTAATCAGTTTTTAAAACAAAAGTAGAGTGTTATGGCAGACACAGTCAGAGAGAACGCCCACCTAGTCCTACCCACCCGGAGGACAAGTAGAGGAGGTGGGAACACAGAAGAAACAGGATAACCTACCAATCAGCATCAAGCTGCTAAGTATGCATCTATGAGTGAATGGAGATTTACCAGAAGGGAGCGTTGCAGACCTCCCAGAAAGGGGGCATTCTAATTATTATGGATGAAACGATGTATGGAGATGAAATGTAATAAAGTTGTGATAAAACAACCAACCAGTGCCCTGCAGGACAGGGTGTCCAAATCAGACACCGGCATAGATGTGCTCGAGAAAGAGATACTATTATCTATGTTGAATGTGATGGCAAACAATACGATAGCAGAGCAACAACATTATTCCAGAACATCAAAGGGCTGATGGATCTCCTTATGCTGTTGGGCATGGAAGGTTTTTGGTATTGCCCCAGAAAGAGGCCTCTGTGATGAGGTCACCTTTGTTTAGCTGATTGAGAGAGACGGAGGAAGGCACCGGGCAGATAGAGAAAACTGCTCTGAGATAGCATTCCTGAAGGTGGTGCATGGCTGCTCCCCTAAAACAGCCCTAGTCCTGAACCCGTCCCGTCTGCTGCTGCAGCCTCGGCTGTACAAAGGTTGCTGCATCTGTCCAGGCCAGAAAGGGACCCTAAATTAACTCAGGTGAAATATTCCTCACAGGGAAGGATGGAGGGGGTATGGCATTGTGTCTGGGTGAGAAGCCTGGTTCCCCAGAAGAAGAAATCCCAAAGAAAGCATGTTGTGTGGATGGTTTTTGTTAGCAAGTGAATCAGCATGCTGTTAACACCAGTTTGAAAGGCCATGCATGGAACGGTACTCTGCAAGCGACACCCGTTGAGTGCCCGATCTGGAGCATCAACTGTAGTGCAATGGTTAACTTCTGGCAACAGCAGAAAATACACAGATCACACGTTCATGCTCAGCACGAGGAAGGTGGACACAGGGAAAACAAAAGGCGGCGGAGTAGGTGCTGAGTAGGTGCAGTCCTGCAGTCTACTCTGGAGCAGTCCGTTTGCAGTGTCTACTGTGGGTGGAGAAAAGCAGAGCAAATTCAACTGTCAAAAACCCCATTCTCCAGCGGAGCGGAGTAGGTGCTGAGTAGGTGCAGTCCTGCAGTCAGGAAGGCATGAAGGAATGATCCCTACACCTTGTGTGTGAAGCTGAAGACGACATCAAGAGACTACGCAGTTCTCGACTACGCCTAGGCTCGGACGTTGTGATTGCCAAGCCAGTCTCTGACAAAAGAGGTGAGCGATTACAATTGCCTCATAAAACTGTTCACGCTACCTAATGAAAGCACAAACCATCCAAAACTAACATTGTCCCCCCTGCAAAGCGCGACACAGACAAATGTCCCAGTGCATCCCCCCTCCCTGCCCAATCAGCATAATCCTGCGCTGCCCTCCCCCAGCGTGGCTGGCGACCCAGAGCCCACCAGTCCGGGGGCTCTTAACTTGGCGACGGTTGTGGCGGTAACTGGGACTGGCGTATGGGGAGAAGAGGAGGGGCACGGAGTGGAGCCGGCAGCAGCGGAGGATGAGGGGGGAAAGGGGGGGGCTTCCCCCGCCTCGACTCCGCGTCCCCAGGCAAATGCATCTCGGAAGCCGCCCGAGGTGCAGGGAAGGGATAGAATACCCATGAAGGAGTTTACGCCATCGAGGGCCGTGGGGGCTAACGAGGGGGGGTTGCCCCCTCGAGCCCCGCCTCCAAACAAACTGGGAAGAAGGAAAGGAGCTCTTCCCGAGGGCCCCTCCTACAAATCCAAAGCAAATCCAGGAGTTTGCAGGGCGAACAGTCTTGATTGAAGCCATGATCCACCTTCCCCAGATACCTTGTGAGGTCAGGGCCGACCAGGTGAACCCGACGGAGAGCAAGCAGGAGGTAGGAGCCCCGGACTCCCTGGCGGTCGAAAGAAACAAATGCCTAAAAAGAAAAAGGCAACATGTTGACATAGTAAATAGGGGAAAACCTAGGAAAAGACAGAAGAATAGGAACTCTGAGTAAAAACAAAGCCGCACCAAAAAGAAATTTAAAAGGAAAAGTACCAAATCAAGCGATATGCCGCGGGGGGCCCCAAAACAATAGCATGCTCAACGAGCAAAATGGGGATCGAAATGAAAGAAATAATTTTAAAAACTATTTCCAACCTTCCCACAAAACACACAGGCCATTGATAGAGGAACTTTCAGACGCAGAAATCCTCCAGGCTGTTAAGGATTGTTGGCCTTTTTCGAAACATTGTAGAACGAATGAGCCAGAGCCTCAAACAAACTTTACTCCTCAGGGAGACCCCCCAGACATTATAAGATGAGAAGAAACATGGGACCGAGGAATTAATGGAAAGCCTTTGACACCAAGCAAGAAAGTGGGATCAAAGTTGAGCTCTGCTCCAACCAGCCAAATCGACGATGCAACACCGTCAAGGGGCAATGCGACAGCCCAAACAAAAGCAGGCCCACAGACAACAGAGGAAGATCTTACCATACTCGTAGCCCCTAAAGACTCATCCTCCATAGCGTCCCGCACGGAAAAACGCAGCTGCAAGGAAAACAGATCGACAGGAGCAACCACAGCACCCTTCCAAAGCCCAGGTCCTGAAAACTTGAATTCACCTCCAGTAAGTCAAAAAGATCCTGCGATCATGGCACAAAACAACAAGCCCCTTACTGAAGATCGAATCGGTGAGAAAAACAAACACAGGAACAAATACAACATCTGTGAAAAAGTCAGTGACGAACAAGGGGACATCGACCCCAGTAAACCTAAAAGACCCTGCAAGCTTGGAGAACCTTCAACAAAGACCTCAAAAAAGTAGTAAAGAAAATGTAAACTTACCTTTAATAGGTTCTTCAACCTTAAATGAAAATGTACGACCACAGGATCCTCGAAGACATTCTTTTGGGGCAGTGGGGAGCCAGGGCATCTACCAACCGATGAGACAGCCCAGGATACAGAAACTCCAAGAGAAAACAAGAAGCAATGGCCAACAAAACCTGTCACCTCCAGACACACCAACGAAGAAAGGTGACATGCTTTCGATAATGTCAGCAATTACAATAGCTTTAAATCCTTTCTTAAAGCTATATGAAACAATCAGTGACAGTTTAAAAGACCACACTAACATTCAAAGAACAATGAACAAAAAACTAATCTGCCTGGAGGCTCATATCCTGGCACGAGAGCAACTGGAGGCTGCTCTGCTCTCAGGTAGGCTAGTATCACGCTCCTCTGACAAATCCACACAAGGTGATCTGACACACCTGGAAACTAAAACATCTAGTAGCACTCAAACAGAAATAAAAATTGATCTGACTGAGGAGACTAACAACGTGTGGACAAAAAAAAACTCAAGTATCTGGGGCCCGTGCAGTAGCAACATGAAGGAATGTATTACAGAAGAGTCGACAAACAACAACCTAAGTGCAAAAAAGTCTAGAAAAGTAACATTGGGACAACGTGATCAAACTACCGGTGAGAAAATAACAAAAGCAACTACGAAAGAACGTACAAGTACGATCGTGCTGGCGGGCAATGAAACTCCATTGGCCCCAATTTTTAAAAAAGTATCCATCACGAAGGCTACTAGATACTCTACATCTACAGCTTGTACTTCCAATAAAGGTGATCCTAAACCGACCATGGATGAGAAGAAAGAAACTGAATCACAAACTGAAAGTCCCAAGGTCATTCTTAGACCTGCAGGCTCCCCAAGGTCGGAAGAAGATTGCTTGGCAGACAAGGAAATGATGAACTTAAGCAAACATATAATGGATGAGAATAGAGGGGAGGCTATTTCATCCCCCACACTTGCGACCTCCTTACAGAAAAAGGAGCCTAGAGAAAAAACTATAGCTGACGGTTTCTTAACATTGGAAGATCGATGTAAGAAGACAGCTAAGAAGGACGGATGGACTCGAGGCACATCAGAATACTGCAATCGCATGCAAGAGGCGAGACCACAAGAACCTATCCCGAGGGAAATCAGGAGGAAGTCCCGGGAATTACATCAAAAGGAGAACCCTCGAGAACGGAAAAGGTCTAACAGAGCTTCGCCAAGTATTTATCACACGCATAAATTAACAGGTGAAAACAGGAGACATGAGAAGAAAAGGGGAAAGGATCAGCCTCTAAGAAAAAAGGAGAACATCAAAATAAAGGAGACTGACCCTGAGAAAAAGAGATGGGTGATCAAATTGGAACAGATACCAGGGAACGAAGATGACGCGATTCTGAATAGAGGGTCAGTTCTAAGGCTCTTTGCCTTTATCCCGAAACTAAGATCTATTAAAACGGATGACCTATTGATTGTCGACCCCAACAAGATACATCAAAAGGCCATATCTCACCTATACCTCTCTTCCAAAAGGGTGCGCAACCTGTTAAAAGAAGAGACCAAATTGCTGTTACGAATGGGCTATGACATTGCTGACTCGTCAAGGTCGATAGCCTTGATGCCAAAAATTAGGCGCGACGAGGAGCTTAAATCAAGAACAAGAAACTCCAAGTCAGTTCAGCGAGGGACTCGACATGGAAAAAGGTCACCCACCAAATCTGGAAACCAAAAGGAAGAGATCCCGGCCCAAAAAAACAAACGAAACAGTACTTCGTGGACCTATCCAGGATCGTCACTTTGTACAATTCTCAGAAGATGACAAGAGCGTGGACAACAATAAGCATGAGACGCAAGAAAACAGAAGTGGCAGAAGAAGGAGTGATAAAAGCAAAGTCATTACGATAACGAGAACCATAAAGAAAGTAGCAGTCAAAGACAACAATGGACCTAATCTAGAGTCAAAATTGTCTCACAGTATTTGGTCCTGGCTACCTAAAACCCTCCAAAGGGAATCTAAGAGATAGCAACCCAACAAACAAAATCTAAAGAGTGGCGCAACGACAAAGAAGCAACACAAGCAAATTTTCCGTATAGGCTCATTGAACACCAGAGGCCATACTCATTTGACAGCACAAGCATCTATAAAAGTAGCAGACTACGACCTACTGTGCCTCCAAGAAACGTGGTTAACACAAGCACCAACATTGGATGGCTACGAAATAGCGTTCTCTCCAGCAAAAAAAGGACCAAGGGGACGACCATCTTCGGGGCTTCTGATAGCCTGCAGACAGGGAAGTGGCTGCACTTTGGAAAAAACCTTGATCAGTAACCCTTCTTTGCTATTGGTCAAGGCCATATGGCTAGAGGGTATCAAGAAAGGAGACAAAGGCAAGCCACCAGTAATTATAATTGCAAACACCTATTGGAACCCGGCGACCCTCACTGATTTAGAGTACCTGGAAATTCTGGAAAGTGCAATTGACGAAGCCATAGGTGTCCATTTGGCACCCTACCTTATGATTTGTGGTGACCTCAACGCCACGTGCATACAAGATTCAAACAAGCTAGCACCCCACGATTCCATGAGCGCAACAGCTAAAAGAGGTACGGCTTGGCTCAAATTGATGAAATTTAGAGAAATGCACAACATAAACAATGTTTTCCCAGATCCCTCTCGCTTGCCAACCTGGAAAAGAGTCTACAAGGGCCACAATAGATTACATTTTCATATCCACAACCTTGCTATCAGTTGTGATGGCATTTGATGTAATCAAAACAGCAGCAAGTGACCACAATCTCCTCTGTGCAACGTGGCTCAGAAAAAGGACGGTAAAATCTACGGGGGAATTATCATTATGTATCAACAATCAACGCACAAGACTGAAGCTATCAGCAGCAGCGATCTGTGACCTCAGGTCAAAGTATAACACCCAGTCAGAGCTTACCTCTGAAAAACAGATCGACTATTCTCCATTGCTACTCGTATACAGCCATAAAACTGGAAATAAGGATCCCAAAAGATCACATGTTCATAGGTATGACCTAAAAGTGGTGACTAAAAAGAGAAATGCAAAAATTGAAACGACAAGCCAGTAAACTAGGTACACGGCTCGCAATCAAGGCAGCGAACGAAGGTCAACGAGAATATAAAATCTGGGTTCATAACCATTGTTTGGCCTTATACCAACAAGACGCCGAGAACATCATAACTGCAATAACAGCTAACAATACACGAGAGTTTTGGTCTCTCTTAAAAACGGCCTCTTCGCCATCTGAGCCAGCGTTTATTTCAAACATCGGAGAAGGGACATGGGCAAATTTCTTCCAAAAGCTTTTTGAGAAGACGCAAACACGGCCAAGACCAGCTAAAAAGACCATTCCAAAAGCGTGGAGACCTCTAAATGACAAAAAAGAAATAAGACAAATAATGAAATTGAAAAATTCTAGAGCTCTGGGTCCAGACGGCGTAACCAACATAGATCTTAAAGCCTTTCCAGCGGAGTGGGCAAGTCTCTTGAGTGATATTTTTAAGAGATGTGCAACATTACACTCTATCCCACCCTCATGGAAATCCTCAATTGTGGTACCGGTCTACAAAAAAGGGAACAAAGCCGACCCGGCAAATTACAGGCCAATAGCCCTATTGGACTGTATTGGAAAAGTCTTTGGTTCCCTGCTCTTGGAGGAATTTAACTTATGGGCAAAATCAGCTCCGTGCAGCAATTACCTTCAAACGGGCTTTAAAAAAAACCTGCGGACTTCGGCTAACATTCTGTTACTGAGCACCCTAAAGAGCAAAGTCTTAGAAGGGGGCCCAAGGCTGTTTGTCATTTTCATTGATCTTACACAGGCTTTTGATCGTGTTGACCGAATTCTTCTGTGGAAAAAACTGGAAGCCTGGGCATGTCCACAAGATATCCTGGACCCAATTAAGGCGCTATACACAGATACCACCATGAAAGTGAAGTTAACTCCACAAGGCCTCCTTTCTAAAGCTATTCTAACGGCCAGAGGAGTCAAGCAGGGGTGTCCCCTGGCGCCTGCGCTCTTCCTGGCCTTCTTGGGTGATTTACAAGAAGTAAATTTGTCGACTCGATGCTTTCCGCCCAAAATAGGAAGCGCCCATATAAATAGACTGCTATACGCTGATGATCTAATCTTAATGGATCACACTCCAATTGGATTGCAGCAGCAGCTGAACAGTCTGGAGGAATACATGAGGACAAACAATTTGGAGATAAACGGAAAAAAACCAAAATTCATGACTCTTAATTAGCTCCAAAAAAAAAAAAATCGGAAAAGATCACTGCACCTGACGAAAGAACCAATTGAAAAGGTGCCGGAATTTAGATATCTGGGAGTGATCTTGGACAGCTCGAAAAAAGAAAATGCAATGCAGATGCACTTAAAACTGAAGGCAAAGAAACTGATTGGGCAAGGCAAAGCCATTAACAGGAAATTTGGCCGCTTTTCGTTACTGCCTGTGTTGGAATTTTACAAAAAAAAGGTTGTTCCATCATTAACATATGGGGCAGATGCAATGCCAACTCTTCCAACTACATTTTGGCTGAAACTTGAAGCACAATTCAGGAGATCAATACTAGCCCTGCCAGATTCCACCTCTATGGCAGTGATAAGACAGGAACTAAGTTTACTATCTCTGGAAGGCACAGTAAAAATCAATTCCTTGATGCTATTTCGCAAATGCAGAATGGCAGAAGATCAATTTATAACTTGATACTAAGAGAAATTAAAAGTGGAACCAACAAAATGTTAAAGGTCTGGTGTACCCGGAATTGTGAATATCTAGCATCAGTGGAATGCGACGAAGAAACTCTGTTCGTAAATCCAAAAAAAAAATACAAAAGAAATTGAAAGAACTGGACTGGATCAAAACTAAAGAAATAGCATCGTAAAACAAACTAATCCAGCACTTGCCATCAAATACAAGGAGGTTAAACGAAGTGCAGCCTTACATTAAGAAATTTCCATCAAAACCAGCGAGACACCCGATTATGAGAGCGAGATTGAACCTCTTACAAACTAACGAAATCCTATTCATTAGAGGCTTATCATCGAAAAAAGAATGTCGCTTTTGTACTGATCAATCAGTAATGGAATCAATTTGTCACCTGATCTTTGAGTGTCCCAGTACCAGAGGTTTAAGATCATCATATCTTCTGGACATTCTAAGCGAGTTTGCTTTAAGCGACCAAGAAAATTGTTGGGCTAAGTTAATAGGGGGAGACAGAACACGATGGCAACTGCCAACCTTTAACATCGTAAAATATGTAAACTCTGTACTACTGCCACAAACCCCCCCTTGTCAGACACCTAGCAACTAAAAGAACTTCTCTTTTGCTTAAAGAATTCGTGAGAAAGAGAATATGTTTCTCAACACGATCACTTTGTAAAAAATCTTAATGATTAAACACAATAAAAAAAGAAAGAAAACGAAATCACTACTGAACAAGGGAGCTGGACCAAGAATTCAACAAGCCATCCAGACACTGCTGCTTGATCCCAATATGGCGGACATGCCTTCTGTAAACTCAGACACAGGGCAAAGGACATGGGCAGATTCCAATTAGCAAAACACAATACCCACCGGATAAAGAGCGAGTTTAGATATCAGAAATATGGGGAGGTGGTAGAACCATTAAGGTAAGGCCTATCACCTACCAATAATTTATGAGGAAATGCACACCAAATAGAACACACCAACCAGAGCACTCATTGTAGCAACTCCTCCTTAACTGCATCTTTAAAGAGATGCACACGCCTACTGAGAGATTGCTAGGATGGTGTAACAATCTGTTGTGTAAAAGTAAGAGAAAGAAAGGCTAGAAGGAGAGAACCTGCATTGGCAAAACCATTTAGGCCAAATAGCCACAATAAGGTGGCTAAGCTACACCTTGGAAGAGGCAATGCTGCAAGGGAAGGATAGCAGGGATCCTTCTAATAAAAGCCTCTGCCCAAAGGCTGGGAGGGGCCAGGCCTTAGGTGAAGGACATTGCAGAACAGCCATCTGAGGGGCTCTATCCCAGATACTGGTGGCAGCAGCAAGCACACCAGTTCAACCAAAGATGCTTTCAACCTTTGAGAACTCGGGCCTAGGTGTGCGTGGGGGCGGCGAGTTCCCACGCAAAAGGATAGAGAAGAACCGCTAGGGAAACGGGGGCAGTTAAAGGTCCTGTCCCAGTAACATACTGGAGAAAGCCCCAGGGCAAGAGGGGTACAACATAGGGCTTGCCTCAGGAGCAGTTTCAGAGACATCACAGTCAAGGAACCAATGTGACGTTCTGATCGAATGGCAAAGCCAAGGAAAAGAAAAAATGCAAAGACAAAAACGCACGCTAACCTGATATAAAATGTCCTGGAAGTGGAAGCCCCAGAAGCTTGGCATTTAGCATTGGGAATTTGACTTTGGAACTTGAGACACTAGGTCCTTTTAGAGGGATGGTTCCCCAGGAGAAGAAATCCCAAACAGCCGAAACTTCTGAACAGCCGAAAAGTTCAACCAAATCCCCCATTCGGTGGCAAGGGCTGCGAGGGGTGACCCCCACACCCCTGTTCACTGTACTGTGATTGGGGCTGCAAGGGTGTCCCCCGCAGCCGTTCCTGTAAAAAGTTTTTTTTTTTAAATATTAAAATTAAAAAAGGAAAGAACCCTGCACCGCCAGTTCCCCATCACAGAAGTAAAAGGAAATGGGCATTGCAGGGACACAGCGAAGTGTGCCGCCACAAGGTAAGTAGGGGTTTTGGGTTGGGGGCAAGGGCAAAGTCTGAAATGTTCAGAGGAGAGAAGACCGAAAGCTATTTTCGGAAAAATAACTTTTGCCCTTTTCTCCCTCAAACATTTCAGCCAAGGGCTTCCAACCCAAATCCCTTTTATAGGAAGGCCCTTCTCGGAACTTTCTTTATCTCTCCATCTTTAATCCCACTGATACCTGACAATCTCCCCTTGAGTGGTTCCATGCCAGATAGGTTTACTGCTGCCCCTCATCCTTGAGTAAAATAACATTGTTGAAACATCACCACGTGTTTGAATTCTTTGGTATCCAGCCATGACACCTAGTAGCAACACTGGACTTGCCGGCAGGGAAGAACTATCTCTGCTGCTTAGGTTAGTTAATAAAATGCCCGACTTCATGCTGACTTTTTACTATTATGCATTGGTGAGACTGTTGCTGGAATTCTTCAAACATTAAGCATATTTAAATGATCCTTTGTCGTTTCCTGAGGTCCGCTCCTTTTTCATGCATTTTTGTAACTCAATTCAACCTCTCTATGGCGATCTTTTTTAGGATCGAACCCTTCCGGTTTTGCAATCCTTTCTAGCGGAACAGCCCACAATATGTGCCTTTTTTCCAAGTTCGGTTCTGTTTTACTGCTGCCAGGGTCGGACGGACAAGAAATAGGCCCAGACACCCAAAAAAAAGTAGCCCACCCTTGCCTCAAAAAAGTGGCCCACAACTTGCCTCAAAAAAAGTGGCCCTCAAACCATCTGGGCGAGTCCAATGGTGGCAGTATGTGCTACAAGCACATTTTGAGTCGTTTGGGCGGTGGATGGGGCAGCAGAGGCCAACAGGCTTGCTGCGTGCTCCGATGCTGGCGTTGCAGCGGCATTCGGAGTGAGGGCAACTGCCCATTGCCATGATAATCCCCAACCCTGTTCTTGCCTCTCCCTGCCCAAAACACCTTTTCATGGGAACTCTTTGAGCCCTCTTTAATCAAGCCTTAACATCAAACTTAGCACTCGACGTGCGTGCCTTCGTTTTTTCAAAGCAGTCTTCTGTGAGGTAATGACTTAATTTGAGCTGTAAATGCTACTGGTCTCTCATAACTTGGGGACAGCCGTGCAAGCAGCGATCCTAAAAACGTGCTTTAAATGCATACTTGTGCATTTATTTTAATGAAGTATTAATTACTAATATGTTATGATTCAACCTTAAAACCCAAGAAGCCCTCATTTGCTCAAAACCTTTGGGGAAAAAGCCACCGTAAACTTGAGGTTTAGCGTTATGTTCGGAAATCTAACAACTCATTATGTCAATGACCCTACGAATGTTCGATAATAAAGACCATCACTCCTCCCTGTCCTCCCCTCGCATATGCTCCTCCTTTGCGCGTTATGCTCCCACTGTCCTCCATCAGCTCTGGGATCGTTGCCTGGAGTACTTTGCTGCCTACTATACAGCCCATAAAACAATAAATCCAGTCAGTGCTTTGTCCCAGAACCTGCCTTCAACTGTTCGTCCCCCTACTCACGCCTGGGCGCCTTTTAGTTACATTTGTTTTATCCACCCACCAGTCCCCTCAAGGCCAATTCCAAATTCTCCTCTCTGCCCAAGCTGTCACTCCCTCTATTCCAACCCTCACCTCTCCAAGTCCTTGGATTTTATCTGTAGTACAACCAACTGGTTGAAGAGCTCAGCCATGACATCCCGCTCATGCTCTCTAATGTCCAGTGCGCCTTATACCCCAGTGCCGAGAGGGGCTACTCCAGATGAACCTCAACTTTCCTTTCCCAGCAAGTTATCAGGCTCTGAACTTTGAGTTTGCTGCTCCCCACCCGCCGTTACTCAGACTACCTGGCAACCGCCCGCTGTGCCGGTGCAACGCTGTGACCATTGCCCTTACGCAAACAAGTCGCATTATTATAATCGTAGACGCCACGATTGTGGGAGGCATACTTCCACCAAATTATAGGGTCTCTCTTCCCTCATCCTTCACAACCTTGCTGATAGAGTGCCTGCAATTCTGGTGAATAAAACACGATGTTGCCCCTTTTGTCTAGGTGGAATTACAACCTGACAGTGCAAAGTTACATTTCTTGATCAAAATGCAGTCTTCATTTGCTTCAGCAACAGAGTCTCTTAAAAGAACATTGCATCAGCGCTCATCTATGAAAGGTTTGAAATTAGCTTTTTCCTCTTATGCAGGCTGTGCAGCCCATGGACATCCACATTCCTTAAAGAAATAGTGCACAATTACACAAATAAACTCACTTAAGGCATATGCACACCAAACACTGAGTATAAGACTTCAACAGACCTTATTTTAAAATATAATTATGGCAGAAGATGGATGTCCGGCGTTCACTGAAGAGCTACTAGCAGCAAGCTCAAGTCTTTTAGACCCTATGGTAGAAACCTTTTTGGCAAAACGAATGGGATGAAATTACACAATTACGAAAGCGTTTTATGGAGCCACAATGCTAGAATATCTAAAAAAGGCATTACCGCAAGGTCTCGTTATGCACAATGAACCTACGTTTTTTCTGGACAACGAGATTTCAGAGTCAAATGGAGAATATATATATATTAAAAAAAAAGTGAAAATGTACGGATTTGTGGCTTCGCGTATGTTCCCTATACAATTCCAGAGCGTTTCACCAAATTCTGCAGTTACCTGTACCTATGAGGGAATGAAAGTCTCACCTCACAGTTATAATAGAAAATCCCAAGTCCAGACTCCTTCAACACATGAACCAGGGCAATACCAGCATGCTGATGTTGGATCTGTCCGCCGCCTTCTACCTGGTGAACCATACTGTGCTGGTCACCAGGTTGAGGGAGGTGACGGGTTTTGCGACATCGGCAGCCTGGTGGGTCAGATCGTTCATCGAAGGACAACAGTGGAGGGTGAGCCGCGATCTAGCGGATGCCAACGCCAAGGAATTGACCCAATGAGCTTGTCTCTCCCATATATTCTACCACATTTTCACAGTGCCATTTTTGGACTTCCTGAACTCCAATGGCATTGGATTTACGAATTATGCTGATAACACCCAATGTTTCATCCCACTCTCGGGTGTCTTCCTAGAAGATGAAATCAACATTAATAGAATTTACCATCTCATCCAAAACTGGATGTGTGCCAATGGTCTGGCATTAAATACAAGTAAGACCGAACTGATGCTCATGGGTACTGAACCAAAAATGTGTAAATTAGAAGGCCAGTACACTCAACTCCTGATTGGAGACTGTATCATAGAGATTAAAAAGAAGGTCAAGGCGCTGGGGATATACCTGGACTACAACCTTAATAAGAAGGTGCAGGTTAGCAGTCTTGTGGCTTTGTCAGCATATTACATCAAACTTCTGTCCCATGCTCGACCTTTCTTATCAGAAATCAGCAGAGAAACTCTAGCGAGGGCTCTGATAAGCTCTAGAATAAATTACTGCAGCAGTCTTCTGATCGGTTTACCTAACTGCGAAATGAGCAGATTGCAAGTGATGCAAAAAATGCAGTCAGAGTTGTGTTGGACTGTAGGAGATCTGATCATAGTTCAGAGGCCAGAAGAGATTTACACTGGCTCCCAATTAAGGAAAGAATTCTCTTCTGGCTACTGGTGATCTCATTCAACTGTATGAAAAATTCTGGCCCTGGCCATCTAAAGGATCAGTCGGTACCTAAGGCTAGTAAATACAGTCTAAGATTGCACTACGGCTCCCTGCTAAATACTCCCGCCTGCAGGCCAACGCAAGTAAAAACTGGAGCATTTTATTCATCGGCACCCATCTCTTGGAACGGTCTGCCCATCAAGCTAAGAGAAGAAACCTCTAACAGAGTATTTAGAAAGGTCTTGAAAACCCTTTTGTTCCACTAAATGCCTCCAGCGGCAACCGGATCCCTCTCATCTCCTGCCCTCTACCTTGCGTCTCCAGTATATGGCCTTGTGTTGTGTTTGGTCAGCGCCCATAAGCCTCCGAGTAAGTGGCTGCGCTATATAAGTTATAAATAAATATATATTATAAATGGGTATTTCAGCTAGTCTCCAATAAATATGGAAAAGATTGGCTCATTCTCATTGACACAGCCAAAGGAGTTTCACAAAAAATAGAAATAGTTCTAGCTAGAATTGCAGAAGACCTTAAGAAAACATGCCGCTAGACGTATATAAGAAAAGGCTTGAGGAAATACAATCAGAAGTGGAGGATTTAAAAACAGAAATAAACAACTAAAGTCGGTGCCCATGGACAGAATTAGACGTCTGAAAAAAGATTTAAGTAATTTTGAACATGTGAAGGCCTTCCCATATTCTAAAGCAGATTATAAAATCAATGACCAAGATGTAAGAGACAAGGTTAGTAATAAACCAAATGGATGTGTTAGGCCTAGAAACACATCCTTCTGCACTAGCGAAGAAAGCAGTGGGCATGTTTATGATTATAAGAGACAAGGCTAACAAGGGGGCAATAACTCCAATTGGAGCGGTAACAATATGAGCAGGAGATGAGGCAACCAAGAGAGACAAAGGAAGCACACATTAGTGATACATTCATCAAAATACCAACTGTCTAATGAGGAAATGTAACTACTTTATAAAGGTCTTCAGCAATTTTTGCACAAGATCAGGGTTAAAGAACACTTTGAGAACAACCTCTACGAGACCGCACAAAACTGCACAGGTCTGAGGGTAGCCTCCATGTTCACACCCCTGACCAATACATTTTCACCAGAGTCTGTAGCGTTTGAAAAAAAAAATACTTGTACAAATTAAAACAAATGAATTCAAAACCATATAAGAACTTGTCTAGAACATAATTCAATACACTGAAGTGCTTAAAGGAACAGGTCATCATTTGAAAGGCAGACAAAGGCGGGCAATAGTGGTGTTAGAGACAAATATATCGGAGAATATGTTTGATAATTGTCAGATGAGAACGTTACGCAAAACTTGCTTAAAATCCCACTCACGATTGTTAAACGAAGATTAAGAACAAGGTCACTAGGGAAGTTGAAAGGGGTTGGATAGCGTAACAGGACGGACATTTCTTGATAAACATGTAAAAAAAAATATTGCAGGTAACCACATCCTCCCTAAAATACGTACAATTCTGATAGATCCACCATGGCGGCCGATCGTTTCAGGGTTAAATTCTGTCTTGGAACGATTGTCAAAATGTGCAGATTATTACCCCAGACCTTTTGTGATGTCTGTGATACAATGGACATCATCACAAAGATTGAGAATATGGAATTTGTTCCCCATCAACATCTTTTGCTGGCCTTAGACATAATCTCACTATACACCAATAAACGTCTTTGGGAAAGAAAGGATGACGACCCGGTTCCTAGATCCTTCATATTTTTGTGCACAAAACTAGCATTAACCAAAAACATCTTCCAGTTTCAAGGCACATTTCAAACAAGTCGAAGGAACTGCCATGGGTGCCATAATGGCACCCAATTTGGCTAACCTTTTTGTGTAAACTTATGAGAAGTTGTATAATGAGAATCCAGACAATCCTTACTTTAACAACATCTGTGTTTGGAAAAGGTTTATTGAAAATATGCCGATAGTCTGGGAAGGTACAAAAGAACAAGCCTTAGCCTTTACAACATGGGTCAAAAAACAGAATAGATTTCTGCAGTTCACCCATACTCTGAGTAATAGCAAGATCGACTACTTCAACATTAACAATCTTTCATGAGGAAGGCAGATTGAGAATAAAGCCCTTCTATAAACACATATACCGTAATGTCCTGCTGCATTTCCAAAGCAATTACCCACGACGCCTGCATGAGAACTTGCCATTTGGTCAGTTTCTTCGGATCAAACGAAACAGTAGCACTAAAGAGGTAGCACCTTTACCCTGTGAAAAGGTCTGCAACAAAGGGATTCCAATATGGCGCCTGCTTGGAGACATTGAGCGACTGTGTAAGCGTAATAACTCTGTCTAGCGAATACAGCATGTAGATTGTAAGTTGAAGATGAGTGTTTAAATGGCCCCAAATGGGAAGGCAATGTAAAGTTGCTCTGTGCGCGAGTGAGTTGTGGGTCATGCTGGCACATTAAAAATAGCAGGCAAATAAAAATGAGAACCGAGCAGTAAGTAATAACAGAAACGGAAGTCAATAAAGTGATATATCGCTCTAGAGGCCTGTGTACAAATTCAATTTACGGAGCTGGCATTTTTTCCTTTAGATCAGGCTAAGTTTGCTGTTATGTTTCGCAGGATAAAGCTATTATGGCAGATTGAAGATGTATAATGCTTATATTGTTCTGTAAATTAAGTTGTGACGCTTTACTTTGAGACATTATTTACTTTATTGGTAGTTGTTGTTGTTCATTGCAAACTTAATAAAAAGTGTTTTAAAAAAAAAAAAACAAAAAAAAAAATAAGTACCTGGAATAATACCGGAAGAAAATGAAACCAAATAAAGGGAGGATGGACTAATATTCACGTGAGCTGCACCGCTGAAGGTCGAGTTTACTTTCTTATATGTTTAACAATCACAGGGGCTATGAAAGTTATCTCGCCATGGAGTACTGACAGGCTGGTGTAGTTTATAATTGATGCACACAGATTGAAGGCATGAGCAGCATGCAATCCTCAAGAGAGAGGTGAATAGACTAAAGTGCTAAGGTATGTGCTTGATGAGTACAATGGGTTATGGTAGCACTTGGGTGCGGTTTGTCAAAGCTCTGCATATATTCATGTCTATCCATCTGTATGGCCCGAATAGTGGAGGTCTCTTTATGGTGCATACCAGTTCGGAAAGCACGAGAGGCCCTGCTACCCCAAGCATCTAATAAGTGGCGATTCCGTGTGCATCAAACTAGCCACCCAGTTTTTCGATAACCTGGATGTCTTGTGCACCAGACTTGTCTGCAACACTCTTGCTGCTAGGCTGCCTGATGAGTTTGTTGTGCACTGAGCAGTATATCTGTGCACTGCAGTTTCTCTGTTCCTCTCTCTCTCCCCTTGCCAGATCTTTGCCCCCAAAATGCTCTCCATCTCTCCTATTTACTCAAACTGCTACTCTGTAACCTATTCTACCTCTCCCTCGAAGCCTGGAAGACAAAGTTCAGAAAAGATCTCCTGGTCTCCGATCCAGGCCTGCCCATCGCCGACACCTTCGGCAATGCTTCTTCCAGGCAGACTGTCACAGACATCCTCTTTGTCGCTCCCTCTCCGGACCTATGGACTCCCCACATGGTCTCTGTCCACTCCCCTTTCTCTTTTTTGTCACCAATTAATGGTGGCACCAGTTGGGAAGTACTCTTGGCATGCTTCTCATCTTCTCATCCTCTAGATGCATCATTAATATCTATCAGACTGGCACTGCCATGGCTCAGGGCTTTCAGCCAACCTCCTCCTTGATAGGCGTGTTCCATCTCTCATCAACTTCCTACCTTCTCCAACCACTCCTCCCATCTCACCCCTTCTACATCACCGACGGGCATACAACATACCTGTACCCCATCTCGGAAGACCTTCAAAGGCGGCAACCAGCTTCAACTAGCTACTCTCAACTCTCACTCTGCTGTTAAACACTCCTCTGATATTCGTCTCCTTCTTTAAGACGTTGACTTTGACGTTCTCGCTCCCACTGAGACGTAGTTCACTGCCAGCTCTGTCACTGCTTTTGACACAATCCTCCCTGAGGGTATGTCAAGATGTTGTCTCCCGAGTGGACTATACCTCTACCCCAAGCACCAGTTAGAGAAGATTACTCCCTAACCAGTTATTGGGGCCACAGGTAGACTGGAACTGCAGCACAAGATCACCAAGTAGCTAGCAAGGAAAGGGCACTGTTAGGACACCAACAATCTGCAGAACACGAATATTATTGAAAACAGATTGTAACCTACCTAATGGTGGACCAATTGTAGATTGAAGGGGGGAAGGAAAAACGCAGGAACGGAAAAACCTTTCCTCAGGAGGTGAGAGCGCAGAATGAAGTAAATGTTCACAGTCAATATTCCCAACAAATAATGTTCCAATGGCAAATTTCAGGGAGGCAATCCAGAAGAAAAACCAAAGTCCAAAGTACCTTCTATATCCGAGAGAAAGTCCAGGTCACCAGAACAGAAGGAATCCAGGAGAAAAAGCCGGGCTCAAGAAACCAGAAGAAATTCACAGGTCAGCCCAATCCAGAGGAATATCCAAGAGACAAATCCAGAAGAACGAAGCCAAGGTCAAGCACAACAAAAAACAGGAATCAGGGAGTAAACAACCAGGAGGCGGCAAGACGGCCCCGGATCAGGCACGGAGGCGGGTGCCAAGGAGAAGCCTGTCCCCGAGCCTGCGGCAATGGTAAGCACATGACAGGATTAGAAGATCCTCTCCAAGCCCAGGCCTAATCGGTCTGGAGACAGAGCGGCCTTGATCTTCGCTGAATGGGTCCATGCTACTATCATTCCTAACAAGTCTGCAGGCGCAATGGCCTTGATCTTCCCTCAATGGGTCCCCGCTACTATCATTCCCACTCGGACCTAATCTTCCTTTGAATGCTTTTTCTGAAGGCTTGGTGTCTCTCTAACCCTCTTGTTGACTTTCGCCACCATCTACAGGACCCCTGGTCTGGTCTCCCTCTTCCTCTCAGAGTGGTCTAACCTCACCTACTCTCTTCTTGCCTCGAGCTCCAAGGTTCTACTCCTCCGAGACTTCAATATTCACCTTGACTCTCCCAATTCGGCCACTGTACTCTTCCGCAGCCTTTGTGACTTTGTCCCTCACCATTCATCCCTCCAGTCTGACACACCCTTTCGGATATAAGTTGGATGCTCCCATCTCAGCAGACATCCCCATCTCCAACCCTCTCACTACACCTCTCCCCTGGTCTGACCATGCTCTCATGTCCTTGCACCTGAATCTCTTGGGTCCCCTGACTAAGCCCCGGTCTGCACTGCCAGTCTCCTCCTCTGTCTTTCGACAGATAAAGTGAGTGTCAGTGGCTGCTTTTTATGCCACTTTCATTCCGCCTCCCACGGACTCGCACACTAACTCTACCCTTGCTAATTTTCACCTGTCAATCAACAACACCCTGGACATCTTTGCCCGCGTCATGAGGATGCGCATTAAGCCTGCCTCCAAGCGCAACACCTGGTATGACTCCGACCTAGCTTCTCTGAAACGCAAGGGCACAGTTGCTGAGCGGAAGTGGCGGGCATCAGGCACATCCTCTGACAGACTATCCTGCCACCTGCTCCAAAGGCAATAGAGATACAGATTCTCCATCCGCTCTAAGAAGAGGGCTCCTATCCAAGCCTGCATCTCTGGGGTTACCAACAACACAGGCAAACTGTTTAAAATCTGCAAGGAACTCGCCAATACTACTGCAGTATCCACTTTTCACCTGCCTTCTCTGACCCTCTGTACTTCACTGACCTCCCACTTCTTAACTAAAACTCAGGACATCCTGTCCCCACTCTCCTCTACTCCCCTCCCTTCAGCACCCCCCTTCCCTTGCACTCTCCTCTTCTTGCCCATATAACCAGATGAGGTCTCTAGACAAGTCATCTCTATGAAGGTCTCTTCCAAACAGGTGCTCCCCTGCTCTTCCAGAACTATCAAGGATAGCATTGCCTCCCTTGTGCCAGCCTTGGCCAATTCCTGCAATCACACCTTTGCACTGGCTCCTTCTGCTACCCCTCAATCAACCTTGTGCGTCCTCTCCTCAAAATGCCTTGTGCTGACCACTCCTGCGTGGCTAACTATCACCCTATATCCATGACCCTCTTCCTGGAAAAACTCCTGGTGAAACTGGTCACCTCCCAACTGATCAAACACACTGAATCCGTTGGTTGTCTCTAGTAGCACCAGTCTGGCTTCAGAGCAACCAGGAGGCATGGAAACTGCTCTACTGAACACCCGTGAAGACTTGCTCTGAAATCTCGATTCCAACTCTCCATCTGTTCTTATCCTTCAGGATCTTTCCCCTGCCTACGACACGGTCAATCATGCCACCCTGACAAATCGGCTCCATGACACCCTTGGCATCACAGGCCGGGGAACTGGACCGGTTGACCTCATTCCTTTCCAACCGACCTTCCCAGGTTTAACTGGGCCATTTTCTCTCCCCAACCACACTCTCCTCCTGCAGCACCCCTCAAGGCTCTACCGTCTCGCAGTGGCATTTCAACATCGAGCATGCCCCTCTAGCCCAAGTGATCTCCTCCTTTCCTCACTTCCAGTGTTACTCAGATGACATGCTGCTCCCCTTCAAGCTTCCCCGTACTGCCTCCTCTTCCTCCTCTCTTAACCACGACTACTATTCAGGCATGGTGTATGGCCAATGAGCTCTGCCTTAATGCCAGTAAGACTGAGATCCTTCTCATTGGGAACCCAACTCTCACCTTCCCTCTGACCGCCCTCCTTCTAAATTACCGAATGCATGAGCGGACCCATGCAGGCGCTTCCCCATCCAATAGGATGATGTGCACCAACTATGGGTCCCCTTCTCTCACCCTCTTGTGAGGCAGAAAACAAATATGTAATCTTTGACTTCTCTCTATCCTTACTGCGGACCTCGCCAAGAAGGCCCACTATCAGCTGCACCTCTCCTCAGACATTCTCCCTTTCCTCTCCTTCCCCCAAAAACTCTCTCTCCAGACCTCTGGTCCCATCTAAGATGGACTACTGCAACAGCCTCTTCCTCAATCTTCCTTTATCCTCCCTTCACACCGTTCAACTAATCCAGAATAGGACTGCAAGAATCATCTTTGGCCTCTAACCCAGGGACTGCATCTCTCCAGCCCCCAAATCTCTTCTCTGGCTCCCGGTTGCCACTAGGATCACGTTCAAGACCCCTTGCATCATCCACAAGGCTTTCTGGGGCCTGGGACCGCCTACATCCAACTCTCTATCCCTAAATAACTCCCTGCTAAAGCCCTTTGGATGTTCTAGCTCCAACTCTCTGAAGATCAGGCACTTCTCTAAGCAGAGAGAGGGGGTAGGTCCCTCATCTGCAAGAGCCTCCCTCTGGCATGGTCTTCCTGCACCTCTCAGGCTGGATCTGGATCTCCTCAAGTTCCGGGAACTCCTCAAGGCCCTTCTTTTTTTTTCTTCATTCCCTTTCTCCCTCCCCTGCCAACACCCCTGTCTGTCACAGTGACTGGCTGCCTGGTCCCCTTGCATTCTACTGGGCAGAGCCACTCGCCCGCCTGGTACACCCCCTCCTCGTACTTAGCATGTGGACCTGCATTCCCTAGGGCTTGCCCTCCTGTCCTCCCCTTAGCACTCGCCTAGTCCATGTGGTCCCCCCCCCTAAACACCCCCTTTCATTTCACTCTCTTCCCTTTACGCTGCACTTTCGTTCCGACCCTAATACTTTGCGTTCCGCGCAGACCAGCAATTCCCTCTCCCCTCTGCCTTGAACTTCTTGTTACTGCACTTGCACGATCACTATGTCACAAGGCCTAGTAGGACCATTATTGTTATCTTTCTCCCACGTTTCTCCCTCCCCCAATCTTTGACTTGTTGCGCCTTGAAACACCATTTGTTCTATTGGCGCCTTACAAATATCAAATAAATAAAAATTCTAATTAAATAAATGATTAAGTGAGAACCATATGTTGTTTTGCAGGACTTCTATAATATTTATGACCACCTGAAGTCAAAAGAAGAAACATCCACACATTTAATGTTTATTAGAATTATAACGTAAAACATTGAATGTTTTGTGGAATTGTATGGTGGCGGATGCATCACACAGTATTGGACAACACGAGAGAGATGCCCTTGGTTTTTTAAGGTTCAAAGTTCAATTATGTGCTAGATAATATTTGTTAATAGTACTCCTGAAGAAGGTTCTGTAATGAGACCGTAAACAAACTGAAACATGTTGAGAGGATGTAACAGCAGATGATGTGGAGATCTGACTGAGTGAATTCACTTCAGAGGGTAATTATTTGAGAACTGTGAATTTGGACATTTTTTAACATCAACATTGACCCTAGTTTTGTAAAGGAAGAGGTAACACATGCCTGGAGGCACCCACTGTTTGTACTATTTGTGGAAACATTTGTGTTAAAAATAGTTTGTTTTTTTGTAACTGAAAGAATACGATTTTTATATTTGTAGTAAAATAAATCTATTTTTGGGAATTAATAAAGATTTGTTCATTAATTTAAGCAGTCATCCAGCTTGTAGAGTATTAACAAAACTACACAAAAGAGTGGGGCATCCCTAATATGTTGCAATATATATGCTCCCAACTCCATCCAGTGTCGTTTTTTTACAGAGGATAAACATAATGAGCTCTTTTATGGAAGATGGGTTTGATTTTGGGGAGAGACTAGGATTGATTTTGTACATGATAAATTATTACATTGGGCCAACGGGTCCAATACAAGTTCAGATATATCCAATACAAGTTCAGATATATCGCAGACATGCAACTTTTACATTTAAAACACTTGGCTGCAACTGGTAGATATTTACTGTTGTGTGCACTTTTTACACATGCACAAAACACACTTGGCATTGGCTTTGCAAAGAGTCCATGCAAAATGGAAGGACAGGGACATTGGAGCAAATGTGGTTTTAGGCCATTCAGGCATGTTATGTTACTTGGCATTTACATAGCGCTTTATATATCATTGGTATGACCTCAAAGCGCTGGTCGGTTGAACGCCCTCGGGAACCGTAGTTCAAGTTAGCAGAGAGAGATAGTGTTGCATGGTGTGTGGGTGCACCGGATATGTGTGCAGCTGGTGTAGTTGTTGGATGGTAGCTGCTTCCTAGCGATAGGTGTGGTGCTGAAGATATCAGTTGGATGGGTGCAGTCTGGTGGGTGGACACCCAGACTGGGTTCTGGTTGCGCCAGGCCCGAGTTACGCCTATGTGAACAGCTAGCCGGAATGTGCTCAGCTAGCTGCGTTTTATTAGCACGTCACTGTTCATTGATAAAGCCTTTGTAAAATATATCAAATCTGAAGATGTTGCTGTAGAGGTGAACATTAAACATTAGGTTCATATATAGATACACGTTTTGTGACGCTGTAAAAGCTATTGCATTTTATACAATTTTAAATTATTCTACTACTGCTAGCAAAATCTTCAGTTAGAAGTAATCGTACAAATGAACTCAGGAAGGGGGAATAGATTAATGTTCAAGAGACTTTAGAAGACCGTATTGTAGCCATAACCTTAGCCAGCAACAGGACTTAATTTTGGACACAACTGGCAGAAAATCAGGTGTTGCGGACTAAGCTTGCTGCTAGGTACACTGACAGTGGGCAGGGTAGTTAATGGGGAAATGATTAAGACATGTTCAATGATTGCCCCTTCAGTTGAAACAATGTTTCAGTGTTGAAACAGCAATTGAACATTCTGGGATTACTGCATTGGCTTGGTCTGTAGAATACAAATGCAATCAGTTTCAAATGAATATTAAGAAATGTGACTAATGGGATTGCTGTAAAGGGTTAAACGTGACCGACATCAGCCCAGCTGATTGCAATTGCAACGGCTATTTAACTAACATCTTTCGCGAACTGATCAATTGATTATGTACCAGGAGTTGTGAACAGCACAGGTAAAGAAGGAAGCACCTGTGTTGTTATGGCTTCCCATTTGAATGTCAGCTGGCATTCAAACACTTACTAATAAGCCTCAATCCAAAAGCGGGAAAGGGCTCACGCAAATGTGAAAATGATCGACAAAGTTCCCTTCTCAATGTTCTCAATTGGTCGGAAGCAAACGTTTCTTTGCTAAGAATAAAACGGATTCTAACAGGATTGATACACAAACGTCAGATTAGATTTGTTAAGAATAGGATCAGACAGAACAGTGTAGCAACATTACTTTCAAACTGATTGCTTGTCTATTCTAAATACAAGAATTAGGTCTACTTCAGAAGTCCCTAATAGCTTTGGTACATATGCACAAGAAAGCACTAAGCCAATGTCAGCTGGACCGCCTTAGAAAAGCTGCACTCTGTCACCTACTCATTCCAATAACAAAAAAACAGGACCTGCAACGAAACGCAGGCTAGTAGATGGCTGTGGATTTGGCAGATTACACACTTACTGGATTTCATCAGGGCTGTCTTAAACACTCCCCCCCCCCTCCCACTGTAATGAGTTGATTAACTCTATCATCCCACTGTAAACATATACACATTGTGCCAAATATCCTCAATAATCCGGGAGTAACAATTAAAATCTGGATAGTGTGATAAATAAGACATAGGAGACGGACAAGAGAACATGGTTCAAAGATGTTCTTTATTCAAGAAATAAAGGAAAACCTTCTCGAAGCCTCATTTCTGTGTAGGTGCCCTTAGTCTATAAAGCAACAAATAGGTGCTTTTTCTGCCCCATGTGAAGGCATGAAGTAGACACAGGCAAGAGATGAACAAGTTACTTCTTACCTTGTAACGTTCTTTCGATGGGATGTTCCTCCGACGTATTCCTTATCTTTGATAGATCATCTCCAGCTTGCTGGCCTCAGATTTTTTTTTCTCAGTAGAGGGCGCTGCGCGTCAACGTCCCTCGACGGCCTCCGTATCGGCGCCGACGTCACTACGCATATAAATAGACTCGCGCAGCGTCCGTTGCTCAGTTCCGTTTTGACGTTAGCAGTTGCTTTACATGAATTGGTTATTCAACTTGAAGGAGCGTAAGCTGCAACCACAAGAGAAGTATTACTGCGGGGATGGATGGGAGGGGCGATAAGGAATACGTCGGAGGAACATCCCATCGAAAGAACGTTACAAGGTAAGAAGTAACTTGTTCTTCGAAGGGATTGTGTCCTCTGACATATTCCTTATCTTTGATAGACTCCCATAGCAGTGGTGTGCAATTGGAGGTGGGAGTAAAACCCCACATTTCCTTTTAGGAATGAACCGAATGTAATATGGCTTTACCAAACCTAGTCTCTTGACTGGAGGAGGAATCCAGGTTGTAAAATCTTGTGAAGGTATGTGTAGACAACCATGTGGCAGCCACACACACATGTCTCGAACCAGAACCCCTCTTTGGAGAGCCGAGGAGGCTGCGATACCCCTGGTTGAATGAGCCCTAAGATTTTGAGGAGGCTCTTTTCCTGCCAGTTTGTAACATTCCAGGATGGCCAAAATAATCCATCTGGAAATGGTTTGGTTATCGGTAGTCCCAACTTGTGCCCTGAGTAGCCCACGAACAGTCGGTCTGCTTGTCTAATCCTAGCAAGTCTGCTGATGTAAAAGCTTAAAGCCCGCCTTGGGTCCAGCCCGTGTAGCCTTTCTTCCTCTTTCCCCGGATGGGGAGGCGGATAGAAGGTAAGGTCATTTTCTGAGTGATGTGGAATTCAGAAACCACCTTTGGGAGGAAATTAGGCTTCACCTGTAGGACAACCTTGTCTTTATGGAAAATTGTATGAGGGGGTTTACAAGATAGAGCTTGTAATTCGCTCACCCTTCTAGCAGATGTTAAAGCCACTAATGAGACAATTTTAAGGGTGAGAAATCTTAGCGAACAAGAGTGGAGTGGTTCGAAAGGAGTACCCATCAGGAAATTTAAGACTAAATTTAAGTCCCATAAGGGAACTTGGAATGGTCTTGGAGGATAGACATCAGTTAATCCCTTTAGAAATTGTATTACTAAGGGTAGTTTGAAATACAAAGGTTCCTCCGCAGTGTGCTTGAAGATCGATAGCACTGCGAGATAGCCCTTGATAGTGCCAACTTGGGAGGCCTGAATTTGCCAAGTAGAGTAGAAAGGATAACATTGTTGTTGTATCACACGAAAAGGGGTCGATATTCTCTTCTCTACACCAGCTGCAAAACTTGTTCCAACGGCAGCGGTATAAAGACTTTGTTGCTGGCCTTCTGGCCGAAAGCAACACTTCCATGACGTGATCAGGGAGGTCCCAATCCTTGTGTCTCAACCTTTCAGAAGCCAGGCGTGAAGGTTGAGGGTTCTGATGTCTGGATGGAGAACCTGACCTCCCTTCTGTGAGAGAAGATTCTCCTTGAGTGGAAGACGAATTGGAGGGCAGATGGACATGTCCAGAAGGTCCAGATACCACGTTCTCCTGGCCCAGTCTGGGGCAATTAGGATCATGGTTCTCCGGAATCTTCTCAACCTCCTGATCATTTGAGGAATGACAGGGACTGGTGGAAACACGTACAGGAGTGGAAACTCCCAGTCCACTACGAATGCGTCCCCTAGAGCTCCTCTCGGGGGAAATTCCCTTGAACAAAACAGATCGCGCTCTGTTGGTACTGGTGGCAAACAGATCCACTTGAGGGGTTCCCCAAAGGGCGAAGATCTCCTGAAGGACTTCCTGAGCTAGTTCCCACTCATGGGAGACTGTGCCCTGCCTACTCAGAGCGTCCGCCGTCAAGTTCTTCTCTCCGGCTAGGTGGACTGCCAATAGAGAGATTCCTTCTTGGATTGCCCAAAACCAGAGCTGCATCGCCTCTCTGCACAGTGGTAGTGATCCTACGCCTCCTCTCTTGTTGAGGTAATGCATGGCCACTGTGTTGTCCGTCATTATCAGGACATTTTTCTCTTGTACAGATGGCAGAAAACTTTCAGCGCTAGTCTGATTGCTCTCAGCTCTAACAGGTTGAATTGTAGTCTGGACTCCGATGGAGACCAACGACCGCTGACGGTCAAGTCGTTGGTATGGGCTCCCCACCCCGTGAGTGAGGCATCTGTGACTACTGTTATCTCCGGCCATGGTTGCCAAAACAGTTCCCCCTTCAAGATGTTTTTCTGGCAGGCCCACCACTGAAGGTCTCGAGCCACCATGTCCGGAATCTGAAGGAGGTCTGTCATTCTCCCTGAGAATTGCGACCACTGAGTTCTCAGTGCCCACTGAAGAGATCTCATTCTGAGGCAAGCCTCTGGCACAAAGAAGATGCAGGATGCCATGAGGCCCAGCAACCTCAAAAAGTCGAAGGCTGGGAGACGTTGGGCATTTTGAAACTTGGTGACCATCTGCAGAATATCTTGAGCCCTCACCTCTGGTGGCGAGGCTTTTCCCAGGGAAGTCTCCAGGACCGCTCCAATGAACTGGAGTCTGTGATGGCATCATCTGCGACTTCTTTAAATTGAGGGAGAAGCCCAGTTTGTGAAGGAAGTGGCAGACATAATCTAGCTGGATCTGAGCTTGTTCCGAAGATACAGCTCTGATCCGCCAATCGTCCAGGTAGGGGTAGACGTGGATCCAGTCCCTCCTTAGACTTGCAGCCACTACCGACATTAGCTTGGTGAAGACCCTCGGGCGGAGGTCAGCCCAAATGACGGAACTCAAAATTGATAATGAGAGCCGCCAATTGCGAACCTCAGGTATTTCCTGTGTTTGAGATGGATTGGCATATGGAAATAAGCATCCTGGAGGTCCAGAGATACCAGCCAGTCCTGGAGCTGGAGGGCCTGAAGGATCTGAGAGAGAGTTACCATCTTGAACTTGTCCTTCCTGAGGAACTTGTTCAATTCTCGTCCAAGACAGGTCTCAGTCCTCCGTCTTTCTTCGGTATGAGAAAGTAAGGGGGGGTGGGGGGGGGGGGGGAAGAGTACCAGCCCTTGTTCCTCTCCGCTACAGGTACCGGTTCTATGGCACCTTTCTCTAGCAGGTCTACAATTTCCTACAAGAGGAGCGGATCTGGAACTCTTAAGAGAGCTGTTCCCCGGTGGATGACTCTGAGAGATGCATAGAAAAGGCAGGCAGTAACCGTGGGCAACTGTCTCCAATGCCCAAGCATCTGAAGTAATAGCCTGCCATTCCGTCAGATGTTCAGTTAACCTGCCCCCTACTGGTGTTTTGTGAAGAGAGTACTCAGAGCGGTTTGGAGGCGGCTGATGCAGATGCCGAGGGTAAAGAGGCATCTGCTGCTGCTGCGTCTTTTGTGTTTTTACCCCGTCCACCTCGGGTGAATTTCTTCTGACCCCTTTGAACCGGCTGTCCTCAGCCCTTTCCGAATGCGGAATAGAAGCGAAAGGACTTACCTCTCCAAGAGGTTCCTGAGGGGCGATATGGTGTCTGACGGATTACAGCTTCTAAGGATTTTGCTGCTGCCTTTGATGTTTGTAGTTTTTCTAAACTGTCGTCCGCCTTCTTACCAAACAAAGAAGAGCAGTCAAAGGGCATATTCGAGAGTCTGCTTTGCACATCTGGAGCAAAACCAGACTTTCGCAACCAAGCAAATCTCCTGGTTGTTGTACTTGCCGGCATGGCCCTGCGGATACTGTCAGCAGAATCGATGCAAGTATGAAGGGATTCGCACATTGCGTCCTTACCATCCTTAATGAGGTTGAGAAACGCTTCCCTTTCTTCTCCCTCCGGGAGGCAGTCAGCCGCCGATGAAGCACACTCTCAAAGTGTGTGGCTGAACCTTGCGAGCGTACACGTAGCATTGATGGATTTCAACGCCATGCTACATGCGGAAAATACTTTTTTGGCCATAGAGTCATATCTCTCATCATCCCTGTCCTGTGGAACAGTAGGGTAAGCCGATTTACTGCCTGCTGAAGTAGCTGCCTGAACAACCAGACTCTCCGGAGTTGGGTGTTTGGATAAATATTCAGGGTCAGCAGAAGACACCCGATATTTAGCTGATAGTTTCTTGTTAATTGCCAGGATCACCTCCGGTGTTTCCCAGTTTGCCAATATTCTCCTTTGTAATGCCGCATGAAATGGCACTACAGGATCCTCCTGTGGACCTTTGACCAAGATGTCTGTGAGGTCGTCTTGCTGAAAAGCAGGTGAGGGTGTGGACCATCCCATAAACTCTATTATCCTTGCCATAAAGGTTCTATAAGGGGTTTCAGCATGTTCCCCTGGGTCTGGTGTGGCAAATTCCACTTCTGGGGAAGTGTCCAACCCACTTGCTTCCTGTAGGGATTCATGGAGGTCTTTCAACCTACCTTCCTCAGAGGTAAATTCCTCTAGTGCAGGAGTTGTAGATCCCTGCAACTCAAAAGGCCTTTCCTGATCTGAATCCTCTCCTTCATAAATAGAAGATAAGACCCTGAAGTGGTCAGGTCTTGAAAATGGTACAAATCCCATTTCCAGAGCAGAAGGAGCCAGATTTGTCATGATTGGCTGAGAAAACATCGACACAGACGTTAAAGGCTTCGAAGCCATTGAAAAAGGCGTCGAGAAAGGTGGTAGAGGCCTATATGAACTCGAGAGTATCAGGATTCTATTCGAGGTCGTCGACGACATGCTCGAGGCTCTGGGTATGGCCACTGGCTGCGAGGTGGCTGTGGGTTTGTCCTTTCTCGGCGTCAACTCGACTGACCTCTGCATCGAAGAACCCTTATAGATCGGCGTCGTCGACGCCGTTATCGGAGTCGAAGGGATCTTCGACGGCGGCGTCGGAAGACGCAACTCTGCCTTTACTCGAGGGTTTGTGACGCTCTCGAGTGGCTTCTTTCGCCAGGTACTGCGACTCGCGGCTTTTAGATTTTTCGGGTCTTTCACCCAGGGTATCACCATCAGCAATCTTCGAGGGGGTCGAGGCCGCTTTCTCAAAGACGCTTAGCATCTTTTTCCTGAATTCCCCCCACTCAGCCTGAGAGCTATGTTTTGTGGGACAGGAGACCCTTTTTAGGGAAACGGAAGATGAAGATGAGGAAGGGGATCTTCGATGTCTCTTTTTTGAATGCTTAGATCTCGAAGAGTGATGGGAGCTGCTTCGAGATCTCGAACGAGAATGTTTTTTATGATGGCGAGGAGACTAATGTCTCGACTCCGCCGAGGAAACTTTTGAAGAAGTTTTAACTGCCTTACCTCTCTCGAGCTTCCCCTTGCACTCCTTCAAGGCTTTCGCCGTCATGGACATGCAGTCCTCGCACTCCGAACAATGGTGCTCGATTCCCAAGCACCACAAACGGATCCTGTGAGGATCCGTCAACGACATTTTCTTTCCACAGTCTCGACATTTTTTGAAGCCGGAATGTAGAGTTGTCGGTTCGGGTGAGGAAGCCATCGAGTACGAGTCGGTATTCACGAGGAATACATCGGTATATTTGACTGAAGAACTGAGCAACAATATTCCGAGGCCCCACGAAGCGCGGAAAAACGGAACTGAGCAACGGACGCTACGCAAGTCTATTTATACGCGTAGTGACTTCGGCGCCGATACGGAGGCCGTCTAGGGACATCGGCTCGAGGGACGTCAACGCGCAGCGCCCTCTACTGAAAAAATGTTTCCGATGCCAGCAAGCTGGAGATGATCTATCAAAGATAAGGAATACGTCAGAGGACACAATCCCTTCGAAGTATAGTTTTGGCAATACAATTTTGTTAAATTAAAAGAACGTTGGGAAAACGGCCCAACTAGCCATATTCTAAGGGAAATGTCCCTACCTAACAAAAAACTAAGGAAAGTCTGTGTCAGGAAGTCCAACTTAAAAGATCTGTCTGTGTCCAAACCTAACCTGTGTATGGGTTAAAGTATCTAAATAATAAGTGTTCAATAATTGTTCAGAACTTCTCACAGCTCTGGGCTTGAAACAGGGTTCACTTTCCACCACTTCAAGACAGTTCACAATGCAAAGGGATTCCCTTCCCCAAGCTTCAAGTCTCTCAACTTTATCAAAACAGTTCTCAGGGATAAGTTCCAGGTCTTCTGATGGTTAGTTTTCACCGGTTTCACAGAGGTAAATTCCACAGTATACACAAAGAAAAACTTCCTTTATATTCAAACAGAGGTTTCTCAGTCATTATCTGAGTGGCTTTTCAAAATGCATGTGTCCTCGGTTTAGGCGCTGTTTGACCACACGCAACTGATGCACATTACTTGACACTTCTCATCAGTTCCTTGTATAGACAGTATCACTGGTTTGCCAGCTATCATCCTTTAATGCTTTCATGCATTAAAGGAATAGTGCACCCAAAGATTTTGTTGTCCCCATCGTTCGTGCAATTCGTTATAAGCATATGGTGATCGATCGTAAAACAATGTCCTATGCATCTTACCTTAGTTTTCCTCACTTTTACACATGCGAAAACAACGTGTTGGGCACGGCCATCTTGTGCTAATCTTATCCGTGGATCCATTGCGCTAAGTTCAAGTGGGCTCGCGGCAATAAATCAAAACACCCGCCCTTGATGCTGACATCACTAGACACGGTCGGCCCTTTAACAATGCCAATGCAAGTCTCATTACAACATTCTTTGTCTGCAAGTTATTGATGTTTCTCCATGGAAATGGCAGGACGCTGCTTTCCTCAAGAAGTAAAAACAGACCCTTTCGGATCAGGCAACATTCGTTTCTTAGTCAACAGTTTGACTATATTTAGTTTAGATCCCACTGTCTTGTTTCTGTTCAGTTGAGCTGTTTTACTAGTACCAAGCCCCTGCAAACCGTAGCAGAACCAATTTCACTCGTTACTTGCATTTTCTTTAAATCTTTGTCGTACAATGTCAACAATACTGCCCTACCAGTACAAGTTTGAGTATTCAGAGAAGGAAATGATGGGAAGAGAAGGCTGCCGAAACGATGGGGAATCAGACAGTAGTTTGCAAGATCAATCACCCGATCATGAGCCGCAGCCGAGTCGCAGGGAAGACGTTTCAACGTGGTGTACCTGCAATCGTTGCAAGGTCATGCCAACCAAGGTGAAGAACTGCTGATGCCGAGAAAACTCTGGATGCTCCGCCTACATAGCTGAAGAAGGCACCACTGCTTTGGGTTACCGAGCTGCATGACTTCAGGGCAGCCTACCTCACAAGTTCTGTGTTGCGTATTATAATGGATGCCTATGCACAAACTTTGCGGAACAGTTTGGCCGCGCAATCCAAGTAACGAGTAAGTATACGCTCGATCTGATGCAATTTGAATATCATGTTTTTCGCCTACTTTCTCTGAATTGTGATCCAGCTCTCTGTAGAAATGCAGCTCTTCCTTCCCCAGTGCCTCCCACAGCAAGCTCACACACAGCTTTGCCTACCCCCCCCCCGTCAGCTCTGCATGAGCAATGTTCTTACGAAAGTACTGCCATGCTGCTGTTACAATTCTGTAATATCATTTGAAAGAATGTGCTCTGCAGAGAGCGTGAGACAGTGACAAGCCATATCCCAAGTGTACATTCATCTCGACTAAACTGCTTGTGCCCTCTCAACCCAAACCCTTTCTAGTCCTGGGTTCCCACCAGCCCCGACCCCCCCGCCCCAATTGCTTTCATGCTGATACTCATTTGACCCCCCCTTCCACTGACCATTCCAGAACGCCCACCACAGCCCCAATGCCGTGCATCAGTATATTCTCCCAAAAGTAACACGCGTCAACCTATTTTTTTTATTTTTTACAGTATTTATATTGCGCACTGTGGACCCTGGGGCATAAAGGTGTAGACAGTCGATACAAACAAGTAACAACAAGTATAGCATCATCATGGATGCTCTGAGAATAGATTGCTGGCTGAGGGGCTTTGGGTTTAGGCAAACAGGAACGTGTTCAGGTCTTTCTTAAAAATCAGCAGGGAGCTCTGGAGTCTCAATGAAAGGGGGAGCTAATTCCAAAGTTTATGAGCCGCCAAGTGGAAGGCCCCCTTCTCGGCCTTCGAAGTTCTGCTCCTGGGGGCTATCAGTAGGTTCTGACCAGAGGCTCTCAGCTCTCTGCCATACATTTTTTCATTAATGACATCCTGCAGATAAGATAGCATGATGCCCTGTCTGCATTTGAAAGTGATTGTTAGGATCCTGTACTTGATTCGCGCTTCAAAGGGAAGCCAGTGAAATGAATGCCCCACCTCTGTTACATGATCTCTCCGGGTCAGTCCCAGGACTACTCTGACAGCCCTGTTCTGCATGATCTGTAATCTATAGGCATCCCTTTTACTAAGACCTACTAATAGACTGCCACACTAAATCTATCTTTGCCCCAATAATGGCTCTGGCAATAGTTTCTGCGCTTGCCTGCGTAACGAGCAGTTTGAGGTGATGAGCCAATTTAATGCAGTATGCAGAGGCCGAAATAATGCTAGTGACATGACGACTCCGATAGCGAATGATCTAGCGTCACCTCTAGAATCTTGAGTTTCGGGACAGGAGCAATATGGTCGAACCGTAGCCAGAAGGATAGAAATGTGCTGTCCAACTTGCTGAGGGCAACTGAGCTTCCTATAATCAGAAGTTCAGTTTCGCTTTTATTTAACGCCAAGTTGTTGTTGAGCATCCAGGTTTCAATTATTTTAAATGCTCGGTTTAGCTCTGCTTCATCTCGTGAATGACAACCTGAAAGCGGGACAACGCATTAGGTGTCATTCGCGTAATTTGAGAATATAATCCTGCCTCTAGATTTGAGAAGAACGGTGCCATAAATAGATTGTATATACACAGGGACGTGCTCGGCCCTGTGGCACCCCAAAAAGAACTGGGATGGGAGAGGCCTCTGCTGTATCTGAGCATACTCTGCTGTGTCTGTTCTCCTGGAAGGACATAGTCCATGAGACAGCCAAAGGTGAAAAATTGGCTACCTCAGACAATCTAGATTTCAGTATAGAGTGGTTGACCAAGTCGAACGCCACCGACTGGTCAAGCGATACTAATGGGGAGAGAGAACCTTTGTCCTGGCAATCTAAGAGTTTTTACTTTAGGTCGAGAAGTGAGTTCTCTGTGCCATAGCTCTGCCTAAAACCGGATTGGTGTGCGTTCAAGATGGGGTAATTGTTAAGATGTTCCAATATCTGGTTATACGCCACCTTGTCCAAAATTTTCAGTAGGAAAGGTGTATTAAATACAGGGTGATCGTTCTGAGGGTTGTCCCTATCCAAACCAACTGTAAGGCTGGGTGTAACCATTGTTTGCTTCAGGTCATATGGGACCTTACCTTCACTTAGTAAGTGTTAACAAATGTGCAAATAGCTTTAATAAGCGAGGGGGGCAAGTTTTTATTATCAGAGAAGACCAGAAATCCCCTTAGCAACTTGAAGGTTTTAGTTTTTCAATGATTTTTTGTAGCGATTCCTCTGTAATTGTATGAAGATTGAATTGGGCTACTGTCGACTCAATGCTAATGGGCATCTGCTGTAGACTTGAAGCCTTAGCGGGTAACTGCTTCTTTCTTTCATGCATCCCTGTTCTTATTCCCAAGAGTTGTTTTGCATACCGTCTTGTATGCACTACCAGGAGGAATCCCTGGTCTCAAGTTGATCCTTGGGGGGATGGGTGGGGGCGAGGGGAGGATTGTAAAAGTATAATTCACATAATACCGCTTGATAACGAACATTGGCCTAAGCACATTCACATCACACTGAAAAATCGCATTTCAATTAACCTGAATAAGGCTGACTACGTCGCCATTTTAAAATCATCCGCCATTTTGATTAACTCCTGTTTCTGTCTCATGTTAAACTGAGTTTTTGGCTCCAGCAGAGAAAAATGAACTTCGTACCTTGTCAACATAGATGAACTTTTTGAGGCTGCTGAAAGTGGATTGTTTGTCCTGCACTAAGAAACCTTGGAGCTAAACTAGAGTTGAACTGAACAGTAATTTAGATGTCTGTATCAATAGCGTCATCCTCGTGCAAACAGTGAACAGAATGTTGAATAGCTGAAATCGTGTGCCTTTGCAGAAATCTGTGTGTACGTTCCTTGAAACTGGATTAACTTTAAGCTTGAAAACAAATGTTACCATTGTATCGTAGGTGCAGAAAAACATGTCTAGTGTTTGAGGAAAACATTAAACAATGTATAGTTGTTTGAATCTGTATTAGCTATGTGAACTGGCTACAAACCCTTAATGAATATGTAACTCGAAGATGGGCTGGACGATGTAACCAGGACTATGGAAAAGGCATATAAACCTGTGTCTTTGTAGTGTCCAGCACTGTTACCTCCTCACGGTGTCTGCTGGTACACACTGCGAGGCGTTGAGAGCCAGATAGCTATCTGCCAAATAAATTGTACATGTACTCGTGACTAGTCCATTTAATTTTTGGTGGTATTAAGCCTCAATATTTCTTTTGATCTTTCAGGACTACTTCTTGTTCTTTTAAAATTTTAAGAATGTCCTTGACATCTTATGTGGCATTGGCAATAGGTAGATTATGGAAATCTTTCTTTGCACCAGGACTGCTAGTTTATTGTCCTTTACTAGAGTTTTATATGATTGAAGAAAGGCTGGGGAGGGTACAGCTTTCCAGGAGTAAAATGCCTTAAGCGTTGCAGTTTTATGCTTTCTCACCTCCTCTATAAACCAGGGTTGATTTTTGAAATCAGTTTTTTGTTTAAAGTTTTAGTGGGGCTAGGGCATTAGAAATGCTAGCCATATTGCTCGCCAAGCGAGAGTTGAAATATGTAGGCGGGCAAAGGACACTTTTTTTTGTACATGGGGGGGCCCGACTCTGGAGGGTTAGTAGAGACTATCAGGACAGGATGTAGAGTCAACGGCTACCCCTTTCATAGTCGCATAGGAGGTACACCTATATGCTAGCCAAAAGATCACAGGAAAATATGTCATAAAAACAAAGTTTAATTATTGAATGAACAAATATTTAAAAGTAGGCAGGAGCCTATGTAACACAAGAAAGTTAGAATATAAGCGAAAACAAGGGATACATTTGTGTGGGTTATTAGCAAAACACAAGTGCAATTTCATGTACTGCTGCATAAATAGCAGTACGTAATTGTCGACACGTATAATAGGTGTTTCTGGTTCAGATAAGGATGGAACACAACAGGTATTGCGATGTAGAGGCAGGTTTTCTGAAGGTGCCAAACTGTTGTCAGGACATTGATAATAATATGAAGGTAGACAACTGATGTAGGGGGCTTGGTTCACCTAAAGGGTTAAAAAGACGGAGTGTTTACAAAAGTGATCATGGTCATGATAGCTAAGGGAAAAAGGGGACACTGTAGTGGGTGACCTACCTAAGTAACTAGGGTGGCACCTTGAAATGAAGGGATGATTACAGCTGTCGTTAGTACAAGCCGGGATGTCTGTTCCGATACGGCATGGGCTGGTATCTGGAGGGAAAAGGAGGCTGTGTATTAGCCGCCAGTAGTAACCGAATTAATAAAAGGGTGAAACTTGGAGAAAGGCCACAGCGCCTACCTGTCAAAATGAGGTAGTGTCTTGGAATAATTACAGTCTGAATTGCAGGCGGTGTGAACGAATGGAGGCACTGGAAATAATTTGCAAAGTGGTCCCGTATTACGCATTTTGATCTAGTTCCACGCTTTTACTATGATATAATGTGAAAAAAAAAAAAAATAGGCCCAGAGTGCAGAGGAACACCAGGAAATCTCCACAGTACCCAGACCAGCCCTGCTTGGTGCACTTTTCTGCTCCCCATGTCCCCATCCATCCCCCTTCCAGCATCAATGGCATTTCACACCTATGCCCTGCGCTCCCAACGGGGCTGGGTGGGTCTTATATATTTTTTTTTTGTAGAAGCTCAGAAGTAAGAGGAGTATAAAGTCACAGACATTGCTTGAAACCAAAGATGTTGCTTGCTAACCCGATTTCACATTGGAGAAACTAATATCTCAGACACAGCGTGGCACAGTCAACAAGCATTTGTGCAGTGGCCAGAAAATGAATGGAATGTCACATGCAACCCTTACAAATTCAGCCTGGACTATTGCTACTTTGTGCTAGGTCGAACACATGAAAATGAAGACAGTGATGATGCATTGCAACTGCTTTCTGCCCCCTTAACACAATCTACACCTGCTAAAAATGTTTGCCCAAAAAAAAAAAAACAAAGTTAGCTGTTTCTCCAATTCATGTTGAATTATCACATCATGAACTGACAGAGGTTGAAGCTTCAACGAAACTAACCGATCTTGCACAAGATCTCGACTTCAGTTTGGGAAGTCTTGAGGATTTGTCCACCACCCTCGACTCACAAAAATCAGTACTGCAGGACGATTGGCTACTAAAGGAGCAAAAGTAGATTGTGTTTGACAGCTGCCTGATAGAGATTGTACACATGCTCAAATGTGAACATACAATCGGACCAAGATATGTGGGGAGCCATTGGTGAATGTGTCTCGCGTATTACAAGGCACCAACCTGAAAAGCCAAGCAACCTATGTCCATCTCCATAATACAATTACATGGTCTGCTCAACCGATGATCGGCAAAGTGCCAGCTGGGAATCTACTTTGTTCAGCAGCTATGTTCAGTGGATCGACTTTCAGCAAGATTTCCAGTTTTTGTCAGTTTGTAGGTCTCGAGTTCCTTGCTAAAACTCAATACTACAAATACCAAAAGGGAATTCTTATTCCCTGCCATTAGTCATGCTTGGGATCTTGAACAGATGTCAATGCACAGTAAATTCTCTTACACACTTTTCTGGCTAGCTGGCGACGGACAGTGTGACAGTCCAGGATTTTCCGCAAAGTACTGCACTTACCACTTTCAAGACATGGAAAGTAAAACAATTGCAGGTGTCTGAATATTCATCATCTATTGCCATTGAGAAACATGGCTTCATCAAATCCATTCAACTTCTGCAATCCAGGGGAATGCAAATAGACATGATCGTCACCGATAGGTACGTTTCGATCGCGAAGGCCATGCAAGAGCAGTTTCCACACATTCTGCATCAATTTGATGTATGGCACGTTGCTAAATCAATCAATAAAAAAATGTGGAAGAAGAGTTCGGAAAACCTTATAAAATGGTGTCAGTCCATCAGCAACCATCTTTGGTGGAGCTCCAAAACTTATGATCTGTGGAAATTCTACTTGAGAAATGGCGTTCATTGATGCACCATTGTACCAACGTAACCCATGGACCGAAAACCAACATTTCCACGAATGTGCACATGGACCGTTGGCGAGGGAGGAGGGACGGAAGACGAAGTGGTTGGTGCCATGCTCATCTCCACACAAAGCACTTGAAAAGATTGTGTACGATAAAAACGCTTTCCAGAGACCTGAAGGGACTCGCCGATTTCTGTCACACTGGAGATTTGGAGGTGTTCCATAATATGTGCGTAAAGGTTGCACTTTGGCATAGATGGTACGGAGGCGAGAACGATATTAGTTGTACTTGCCCATAACAATGTAGCTAGGGATCAAACGAGAACTTCAGGAAAATTGGGGGTGCCACGTTACTACAAGGCCTTCACAAAACAAAGCAAACAATAGGTGGCCAAGCAAATATACGAGGAAATGGATTTTGGATTTGTCAAAAATCAGACAGGCTTTGTTGGCCATGCATACTGATGGACTGGAAGCCGATTTTGTTTCCAGGACCCATACAATGCCACAACACATTGCAAACAAGCCTTGTCCTCCAAAATCCGAACTTGTCGTAAAGCGCAGTTCTGGATTAAAATGATTTGTAGCTCTCTGTAAAATGCGTTCACATTCACATCTGGAGGTGTTATCAATGCCAAATCATAAATGCCAAAACAATTCAATTTGAATTAAAAAAAAATAATACAATATTGAATTGAATGTGAATTCAATTGAATGTGGGAGGGGGCCCACAAGTCGGCCTGATCTAAAGTAGTTAGATTCCTTTGTTCTCCAGACTTAAATAGCACACATCAGGATATTTTATGGCATGTTGCTGAGGCTCTGAACCGATTGCCTGTCTGATTTGGCAAGTACATTCTGCCTCAATCAATTCATTGTGTAATTCTTTGTGTTCACTGTGTTATATTGGCAATTATGTCGATCATGTGCAATAGCCAATTTCGAAATGCATATTGGTAAATTGAGTGCCACAATGGGTCAGAAGTTAGCTCAGTGTGTTAAGCACTCATTGCAGAGATGTGTGTTCTATGAAAGATTAGAATACCACATTACTGTAAGGCTGGCTGAGCCTTTCCTATGTCAGAAGTTTATAAACCTGCCTGCATATGTACTTGGTCTTGCAGCACAAGAGGTGCTATTATCATCAATGGATCTGCACCAGATTGGGGTTGCAATTTAAAAAACACAGGTCATCCTTATGGTGAAGGTCTAGAAATTGGTTTGTTCAGATGGGGTGTTGTAAAACCTAGGTAATCACCTCCAACGATGAGCAAAAACTTTAGTCCAAGAGATGACTAAGTATCCAAATTTGGAACCAAAGCATTTGTGCTTGTATCCTAGCTTTGCCAGCAGACAATACAGTGATCCTGGTCAAATCATCTAATATCTTGTACATTCTGTACTGTCTTCTGTGAGGTATGCCTCCTCACATGCTGGTGGCATCATTTAGCCCATTACTTGATCTTTTTTCTTGTGTAGGCCATTTGAGTGCAAGGGGTGGTAGACAGAAGGGAGTGGACCAGATGGGGCAGGACTCAGGCAAGCATATTTTTAAGTCTGCTCCTTTGCCACAAAAAAAGCTTTGCATTTCTTTTAAAGTCAAAGGTTTTTCTGCACATTTATAAATGACAATTTCACAAGCCAGTGTTTTTGAAGTATGTAAAGCTTTAAAATACATACAAAAGACCAACCCAGATTAAATCTGTTAAATCACACTGTTGGTATGCTGGTACTTATATACTTCTTTTGATGATGGAGAGAATGAAGCTAGAATCATTCGGAGTTAAACCATTCTATAATATTTTGGTTTAAAAAATTGTCACGTTTGGTAATGTGATTGATTTAATCTTGTATTTAATCTTGTATTGCCTAGCTTCTCGAGATTGCCAGTCCCTAAACCTTTCAAAATTGACAGCCCTTCAGAGAGATTTCCATCTCAGGGTATGATCTTCAAAGCAGCCTCTTTCATGGCTTCACTAGCTATAGTGTTGCTTCTACTATAATAGTGATCACTGATATATTGCGCACCAAAGACACTTTACTCTTTTGATCTCCAATGGCAACACTATTTGAAAACCATGTCCCACTTACAATATCAGTCTGTCTGGATACAGACACCTTCCTGGTAACTTCTAATCTGCATCCACTACCCATGCTATCATATGTGTAGCTTTCTCCTTCCTACCAATTGAAATCCTCTATCCATGCTTGAGCATGTTTGCTTTCTGTGAGGCAGCAAATGTGAGTACCCCGTCTATTCTGGGTTACATGTACTTTTTACATACAGTCCTGCATCAATACTACAGGCTGAATACCTTCCTGGATGATATTGATAAAAAAAAGTCTCCTGTATCTATGCTAGAACAAAAGTAACCTCTTTGTAGACTCAATGTTGGCCTTCACATGGTACTCGTTTATCATTCTGATTAGAGCAAGAATGAAGAGGGTAAGGGGACTTAAAGGGAATAAACATCATGTTTAATGCTGTGAGGCAGCATATCAACCTATGGGTTGTGATGTCTGGGGGTGTGGGGTGGATATTCCTGATCACTAAATTCCTTTGGCTTGGTGGAGGAGGGCCCCAAAAGTGCTTAAGATGGCCCTGGCACCCAGGTATGTGCAGCCTTCTGACACACACTGCGTCATACACAGTGTCTGAACATGCACTGTTTATTGATAAGACTGTGTACATAACTGTATTCCATAGCGGGCGTAAGGCCACAATTGTCTTTTTGCTCATCCGTCTATTGATCGCAGCGTGTGTAAGCTAGGATCATCTCTCCATGTAGCTAATGCTAAGGTCTATCTAACTCACACAAGTTACATTGCGAAAGACAATGAGCCGGCTACTCCATCAACAGTTAATCAGCTTGGTTGAATGAAACAGTTCTGGAGGAGGGTGAGGTTAGCTTTATTTGAAATTTCATTTGAGGCCCGATAAACACTTGTGGGTTGCATCAACACACAATTCGTGAATGTAGACACCTTAACGTGGCGTAATATATCTTTAGATGGATGTTTGAAGCTGTCCTTTCTGTTCTGAAACACTGTTCCGCCTCAATGTCTTTTTTTTTAAAAAAAATCCTACATTCATTGCTGAAATCGAAACCTAAACCTCTCTGCCTTTGACTAGGACCAGTGCCTTATTGTAATTTGGCCTTGAACGCTAGGCAGCAATTGCTTGAACGACATAAGCTTTGGGGAATAGAAAAAAAAAAATATATTGAGAACTGACATGTACCGTCAAGTTAGTGTGAAAGTGTGTGATACCTCGAACAGAGAGGTTGCTTGTGGACACAATCTAACCATGGAATTTCAAGAAATTATGTAAATTCAAGTTTACATAACATTTTTATTGGGATTAAAAACGAGTAGGTTGCGGTGCTGTATGTATAATTAGTAATGGACAGTGGGGTAAACGTTGTCCGTGTGCACTGTGATCGCTTTTCAAAAAGTAATCTTGCAAGCTTCGTTATAATGACATCTGTCAGGGGTTCAAGCTGAATGGTTGCCATGTTTGTTCTTCGTTTTCTCCATGTGGTTCTCCATCCCATTGGGAGCTATACCTACTTCACAGCACTCAAATTGTACGCAACTCGTGGTCTCAAGTAGTACACCTTGTTTTCATTTTTGTGTTAAATATTGGTTGTGTTGTGCTTACGATTAGGTTTGGAACAGTTATTAGTTATACGGTAACTTGCTATAATAAAGAACGGCTACTGAAATGTATTTTATTGTGTTTTGTTCGCAGATACTTTGTACCATAATGCCTGTGCCATAGCTTCCAGGTGCCAGCAGACAGCTTCTGGAATCAACACTGGAGGATTACCATAAGCAGTGTTTTTTTTGTCAGCGTTATGTGGGACGATAAATTTGGCACTATATGTCCATTTGCATTTCTGCCAATAAGGGGCAACATGTCAGCATTCATGATACAAGAATGCGGAGAAGCAAGAACGATCAGCTTTGAAACTGCAAAAAAGACATGTCTTCTCCCACACGGCACACCGTGGGCGGTCATTGAATTGTTTTGCTGTTGTGCCATATGGCAAGACAAGGACACAAAAGGACAAAGCATATTGAGCGTTCATCATAATCTGCGTAGCTCGAGAGTCATGAAATTGTCGTCAGCTCTAATTTAACTGCTAAATAAAAAAAATCCGTTGTTTCCTGGAGTTTATAGTTTCTTGTGAACATTCTTTGAAAAATAAAAGCACTTGCAACATTGCAGACTATGGTTGATGGATTATTTAAATATTCTATACGCAAATGCTATTTAGGGCAAGACAGAGAAGGTACGCTATGTGTGAGGATGTCTGTTTATTGTGTTCATCTTCCTGTTTCTGCAGGTGTGGGTGATGACCTGGCACGTTGGGCTACGCTGGCCACAAACGTAATGAAAATAGGTGGATCAGATCATTGGGACAAGTGATGTCAGCATCGGGGGCAGGTGTTTGATTCATTGCCGTGAGCTCACTTGAACATAGGGCGATCAATCCACGGATAATATGATCACAGGATGGCCATGCCCAACACGTTTTCGCATGTGTAAAAGTGAGGAAAACTAAGGTAAGATGCACAGGATTTTTTTTACGATCGATCAAGCTATGCCCGAACGATCGGGACAATAACATTGTTTGAGCGCACTATTCCTTTAATATAGCTTTGCCAGTGTTCTTTCCACAACTTATAACTTTCCTTCATAGGAAATGCTGTTGGCTGAAAAATCACCCTTTCTTTTCCTCATTTTTTTCCAATGGTTTCACAATTGCTCTTGAATACCTTGTTAATTTGGTATTCCAAAAGTATTCGTTTTTGTTCATATCGATATTCAAAAGTACTGGGTTGGCTTTCGTTCATATCGGTATTCAAAACAAATATCCTCACGGGTTTGTGAGCCCATTTGCTGTGTCCAGTGTCCCCCTCTTCTAGTCTGACTCACTGGTTGTTGCACATGGTGATAAAGTGAGGCTTTTGACCGCCATGATGATTCTCTCTCGTGCAGCCCCTAACTTTTCCTCCACAGCGGCTCTCTGTAGCTTTGTGTATGCCACTGATGTGTATCTCGCAGCTCGGGCCTCTCTTCGAAGCTCCATCGGGTCACGGCTGCTTCCTCGCTGCAGTCTCCCATGGGCTTCCAGCTTCTCTCAGCTTCGCTTCCTGCTGCATACGCTCTGCATCTGTCTGGTGGTCTCGAGTGCTTCTTCTGCCACACTGTATTCCAGCACAGGTCTGCGCTCCTCCAGCCGCCCGTCGACCTGCATCTCCAGCTGCCCCAGTTGCCTCCACCTTCTCGGTTTAAACCTCCCACCAGGTGGATTGGTCACAAAAAGACTAGAGCGCTCACTACCTGTTTGGAAGTTCAGCATTGCCCTTGCTTGCCTCCTCGTCGCAGTACCTAACTGGTGGGTGTTAGGAAGTGACTTACTTAGAAAGTGGGGAAGGGAATGACAATAGCCTACAAAGGCTTTGGAAGGGTAAAATTCATTATGGAAGGGGAAAGGGGGATACCGTGTCTCCCCTAAGGGTACCTCACTTCCTCTGCCTAAATTGCCATCCCCCAGGTAATCCTCCCTCACATATCCACCCCCAGGGTCAGGATCCGGTAGCTTCAGTCTTTCCCATGCCACCTAGTTTGAGGCATTGCCAGGGAAAGGGGTGAGGATACCCTCCAGTTCCTCACACCTACCACTATAAAAGAAATAAATCAAAGAATATAAACTTGGGTTTAGGATAGAGGTATTTCCCCTCTTCGGCAACTTAATGGAGGTCGGTTTTTCTGACCCCACCAAAGAGTTCTCCTGAGATCCTCCAATCCTGCCTGGATTGTCCAAGTTTCAAAAAAATACAATGTCTAGCTGTCTTCCTTTTAGGGTTGCCAGAAAGTCCTGTTCAAGGGGTCAAAACAAAACAGTTTTGGCTTTATCCCTTCTCTGAGGAAATCTCCTCTGAAGATGGGAAGGTCGGTATTCACATTATAACAAAGTCCACACTTAGTCTTTGTGAAATGGTTCATGTTCTCAGCCTCGTTTAGGATGTAGGCTTGAGCAGTCTTGGTCGGTATTCTCTGTTGTGGGATAATACATTCCTTGGTCCCGAGTGGGCTACAGGCCTGTTCAGCCTGGCTAAGTAGCTTGCTTTCTCCATCACCACCTGGGATACTTGTGCATTAAGCAATACATGGGCTTTTGGCCTCTTCAGCCGGTTGTAAGTCTTGCTTCCTCAACCCCTCCTGGGGTACTCGTGTGGTGAACTCAACTTGGGCTATTGGTCTTCTTGACCTTCTTTACCTCCCCTTATGGGTCCCTGGAGCTTATAGTCCAATCTGGGCTTGTAGTTGGTTTAGCTGGGTTCCCCCTTCATGGGCTATATCTATGCCTAGCCCGATTTGAGCTTTGCTGTTTCACCTCCCTCCGGCCGCTTTCAATATGAGCTTGCATTCCTCTTTCCCAGCAGTGGTGATTCTCCAGCGCTTCAGAATCACTGCTAAGTGTGGTTCCATGTCTCAGACCTGGCTGCGGTCTGCACTGCTGTGCTTCGTGCGGTGGCTTCTCATCGAGAAGGACGGGTTCTCTGGGTCGCAGCTTCCACAGGATGACGACCCACTGCTCCTGGGTCCACTTCACAGTCTTCTACTTCGGCTGGGCCAGGCACGCCAAGCCCTCTGTCTTAAAGCAGATGGCAGCATTACGCAGGCGTCCTGGACTCTCCACCCACCATGTTACTGATGTGGCTCTTCGTTCTTCCCCACCCTCATGCACCGCAAACCTAGGGGATTGAGGCTGAGGACTAATACTTGTGCCCCGGGCGTAGCTCGCTCATCGTGGGACAGACGCAGTCAGGCCTCCTTGGTGCCGCTCTGTCTGGTTGGGCCCCCCTTGGCTGCAGCCCGAGCGTGGCAGACTCAGACCCATAATTCACTTCCTTTCATCTATGCTGACTGCCTCGGGTACCCCTCCTCCGTTTGAAAGGATGTCTGCGAAAATGCCGAAATTTGGCAAAGGGGGTGATGTGCTCGACCTGATGCACAGCCAGGCCAAGGACAAGAAATTGGACCTTCCTATTGTTGCCGAGGTGCATGTAACAGTGGCAGCGGACTCCCTGTGTGCACTGCCCTGGTCACAAGGGCTGATCTCCAGTCATGGCTGGTGAATATGAAAATGGTGGTTATCCAGGAAACATTTGGGGAGCTGGCTCAAAAGCTAGCTGATGTTGAAAAGAAGGTCACAGGCACTGAGGCGCAAACTGACGTCACAGTCTAAAAGTCTAGACTTTTATTTATTCCGTTTTATGAGGTTTGTTCTTTGCCAACGTGTGGGTCACCGTAGGAACTACAGCAAACGTATCTAGGAAACCAACAGTGCTGACATGTACCAGTAGCTCAGTGCAAATTAATAACAGTCTCCAAAGCTTCTTAAGTGAGTTATTCCAAGTCGCCATCACTGGCTTCTCCACTGTAGTATAGTACTGCCCAATCTACAAAACAAGGAGTCCGTACTATGCACAGTTATGATTAAAGCAAAGCTAGCTTCATCCACAGAATAGCTCCCCCAAAAGGTGTACAGAAAAGGAGTAGCAACTATGAAGGCTGTTTTGCGCTTCAGCTCCTAATTTCTTCCTTCAGCAATTCACGGCCGCTAGTCTGTCGGTAGCAGAGTGAAGTTGATATTTCCTTGTTTCCGAGTCCCTGTTCATGGGCTTCCAGAGCCAAACAAAGTCCTGCCGTTGTGGCACCACCACCACCAGTTAATGGGGTTGACTGAGGCACTGAAATAGAGCATCACTTCATCAGTGGGCTAAGAAACTATGGCATCGGCAGCCACTGATCGGTTCAATGTGCCAGACCAGGCCACTGCTCCGTCAGTGTACCGCGCAGGAGGGCCGATGTCCGCCTCTGCGCACTCCACATTCACTCACCTTCAACTACGGCATGTTAGAACGGGGTTCTGACTCAGCCCAATCAAGAGTGGAGAGGATAGTGAGTTGAGGGGGCTGTAGGAGTTGGGGTAGTGAGTTAAAGGGGTTCATACATATGTAGTGTTTTGTGGGCTTTGCACAGAAACCTAAAATACAAATATAAGTGGAAAATGCAGTCAGCGCGTGCACCAGATGGGAAATGCACAGATTCCAGGAACAAAACCAAAAAACAAAAAGTCAAAGTTATTTCATTTCAGGATAATATTCCATTTAACTGAATTTGCACCAAATGTAATATATATTAACATACTAACTTAATGAATCCCATTTAACAAAACAAATCCCATATCCTTAACATGGCGTGCAAATTAGTTTACATGGAAATAAAGGTTCTGAATCTAAATTTCGAATGCATGTGGCTTCATTCAATGAGGATTTTAAACGTGCAGCATGGGTTTACTTGCTAGGCTGAACTATGCGAAGAAGGGCATTGTTACATGAGGCCATTGTGTGCAGGAAGCAATGTTACATTTGTAGTTAGCAAATCTGTCGTTTTTCAAAGGGAAAAATACTGAACTGAACGGATAAGTTGACATGATCTAGTCAAAGGGGAAGGATTCTTTATGAGTGGCAGAGGGAGGTTTTATAGGGAACAGAGAGGGTGTGCAAGTCAGACGTGCAGGAGTCACTGGGGAGACAGACATCCAATGACATCCAGCTTGTGTCCGAGAGCTGGGCTGAGGCAGTGCTGGCAGTTGCTGGGGTTGTGACATTCCTCATCGGTGGTGAACCAAGCGAGAGGGTTTTCCACGGTCAGCAGTGCAAGGAATCTCATCAATTTCTAGGTAATTATGGTTTGAAGTGAGGGTGTGCTGGATTTGCCCATCTGATTAGACATTCTATTATAGCAAGAGGGTCCCTACTGCTGTACTACTAAAGTTACAATGATTCTAATCACAAATATATTTCTAAAACGGCGTACCGAGGCCGGTATCACACAATTTTTTGAAATTCTCTGAAAACAAAAAGGGCAAGTTTGTAAAAAAGTTTTAAGTGTTTATTTCACAAAGAGAAATTTGAATAGACTAAATGTGAATGGTTTATCAACAATGAAAAATAAAAAACATAAACAACATAGTGCAATAAACCAATAGCTGCAAACACAAGTGGTTTCAAAGTTTGGAAGTATTAGTCAAGAAGACAAGAACAAAAACACACAAAAGTTCAATTATCAATTTGTTTGGTTTTAGAGAGAAAGCAAACAGAAAATTCAATTGTCAATTTGATTGCAAAAGAGGGAATACTCGTAGAAACTAGATACATGGACTGCAAATAGTGAGAAAAATGGCCTAATTGTAAGCCAACAAGATTAAGTTTTTGTAATTTCTTTTACTAAAAATAGTGAAGTCCAAATTTGCTCCGTTTCCTGTATTCCAATGACAGGTCTGCCTACGTGTACGTGTCACAAAAATAATGGACTAAGAAAGTTCAAGTTGACATCATCAAAACAACGTTTCGGCAAAGGAGCCACCTGTCTGGCCATGAGTTCATAACATAGTAGAAGATTGCCTTCCTCAGGGCGAGATACCTCACAACAACTTGACCCTGCGGGAAAGCAGACATGAAAAGAATAAATAAAACATGATAGGGGCAGTCCCCAGTTCATGAAGTAGAATCGCCCTTATTGTTTAAAAGTGAAAAAGGAAAAGAGAATTACCTAGTTGGTGGGCTGTGGGTAAAATGGAAGGGAACAGGCGTGATAGGGCTTGAAAGCCCAGTGATGGGCACCTGAAGGGTGGAACCGGGGTAATCCACGCGGAAACTGCATCGAGTTTGAGGTCACATTTGAGAAAACACTCACTGGAAATGGAAATGAATGGAATTAGTGTAAGGATAGGAATAGTTAAGGAGAAGCGTGTAGAAAAATACAGAAAAATGTAGAAAAAGCGCTGTCTTTGTTGGGAGAATACTCACAATTGAGTATCCAAAGTGGTTGATCCTGCACAGTGGCATACGGAGTGGTCAGTAAGGTCCGTGGTATACCATCAAAGGGGTGGCTGGTCTCATGCGCGATGACCGGGAGATTGCCCAGCCCAGTAGTCACTTTAATGCTGCATGAGGGTGAAGACCGCTGATTAGTCACCTCACAATTGCATAGAAAAATACGCTGGGTGCTGCCTCTAAGAAAAGGGAAATGGAGGCAGAAGGAAAATGCTGAATGCATTCAGCCCCAGGAAAACGGCTAAAGTGTCAGCAGTTATTGTATACTGTGGTACACAGTCCGTGACTCACAGTGTCTTACCTGATTAGCAACCGAAAAAGCGTAAGCCCAGGAGCTCCTGTTTCATTGCTGCTAATGGAGCTCTAATGAGGCTTCTAAAAATGTGCGCGTGTGCCGTCGGTAGTGCCAGGGGGAGTGTGGCTGTGTTGCCTCATGCCATTGGAGCTTGGTCTAAGGAGCGCACGGATTGGCCATGGATAGCCATGCCTCCGTGTCACTCACAGGGGTGGAGGTGAAATGCCTTCGTGACGGCTGCTTCTGTAACTCTAAGTTACAGGGAAGTTCGCGTGAAGGACCAGGGTGATTCGCTGAGGGTTGCCGTTCTTGTGCTTGGATCAGACGGTTGGGTTATACGTCGGCTGCTGCTGTACCGTTGAATCAGTTGGAAGACCGCCGGAAAAAGGAGCGCGTGAGCGAGCATGACTAGCGCTGATGGGTCAGCCCGAGTGCAGGTGTGTAAGCAAAAAGTCACGTCTGGATCGTGACTAACAAGTAGATAAAGAATTTTTTTTTAAAAAAAAAATGAATAAAAAGTACTGGCAGACCTTCCCAAAGAGATTGCGAGGGTCAACATGAGCCACAAATGAATGTATAAAATGAAATAGATGCGGGAGGCCCCATACAGGTGCCGGGCATCACCTAGGGGTAAAAAGCATAATGAAGAAAGCTAATCAATCAAGGAGACGAAATGGGTATGGATGGGGTTACCAACCTGTGGTCATAAAGGTAACCCTGGGATGAGGCATATTGGCGAGAGATAATGGAACAAAGAAACAAATGAGTGTGAGTGGGATTCCAAGACTGTGGTTATGTTGAAAGGGATTCTAGACTGTAAATGGGTTGGAATGGAGCACAAAACAGAAAGATGAATGAGAAGGAAGCAACAGTGACTTAGATTGGACTAAAATCTTGATTCAGTCCGCTTGTGTAGGTGGATAGGCGATAAATCCAACGAGCCTCCTTCTGAAGGAGACATTGAGAGACATTCGGGGTATTCTTTATCAAGTCCAAGATCCACCAGAATATATCATTGGTGGAATGTTGTAGTTCAAGGTGTGACCAACTAGAGGTGCAGAAATTGTTTTGCACCTGATTCTCGAGCGATGCTCTGAGATTCTAATGTGAACAGGTCGAGAGGTTTGACCGACATAGCGAAGTCCGCAGGGACATTGAATGCAATATACTGCCTGTTTTGTTTTACAGTTTGTCATTGTGGAAAGAGTCCAAGTTTTTTGCCCAATTTTGAACTCCTTTAGTTTCTTAGTAAATTGGCAGACAGAACAGGATCCACCTGGAAAATGGCCTACAGTGGTCCTAAGGTCCCAAAGTCCCATTCTGGGCGAGTCTTTTTTGAGAGAGGAATGGACAAGTTTGTCACGGATGTTACTGGCCCTCTTGAAGGCAAAACATGGTGGGGGCACTTCGGGCAGACTGATTTTTACAATTGGCCAATATTTCGAGATAAGTTTTTTAATCTCAAAGGTTTGAGGCCCATGGGTTAATACACATGTCATTTGTGTGTTGTTCATATCAGGTTTTGAGTTGGGGTTTTGTTTGGGCGTAAGCAAAATGTCCCGATCAGTAAACCGGGCCCTTTTGATCGCCTGAGTGATCAATCTTTTGTGGTAACCTCTCTCTTTTAGACAACTACTCAGTTTGTCTGATTGTTCATAGAAGTCATGTAGGTTAGAACAGTTTCTCCGTATGCAGAGAATATTATCCCGGATGTGCCGGGGATGGTTGATGGAATAATGTAAGAGTATTTCGAGCTGTTTTGCGATATAGGGAACACTTCAATTTTCCTGATTCATCTTTTATTATTAGGTCTAGAAATGGAATTTGAATGTTGCTGAATTCCATGGTGAAATTAATGTTAGGGTCCACATTGTTCAACCAGTTATGAAAAAGTGTTAAGTCAGCATTAGATCCGGTCCAGATGAAGATGATATCATCAATGTACCTTTTCCATTTCGTTATGAAATAACGAAAGGGATTGGTTTGGGATAAGATATGGAGGGATTCAAATTTAAGCATTAAGAGTATTGCTAAACTGAGCGCGAAGGCGGCCCCCATTGCCGTACCCTTTGTTTGCAAGAAAAATTGGCCATTAAATTCAAAGTAGTTTTTATTTAAGGCTATAGCCATGAGTTCCAAGATGAAGTTGTGCGGAACACGGTCCTGGGTATCATACTCCAGGAGAACTTCTTGCATACACTCAATGGCCTGGTGTCTCCTTCAGAAGGAGGCTCGTTGGATTTATCGCCTATCCACCCACACAAGCGGACTGAATCAAGATTTTAGTCCAATCTCTCCTAAAGAGATTGAATATCCATGGTCACCAGCAATTGAGGTGTGCTGTCAAACTCAAGATTTTCAAAGATCGTAATAGTGTCAGTCGTGTCTCTAAGATAAGTTTCGGTTTTGACACTGATGGGTTTTAAAAATTTGTCAATAAATTTGCACAAAGGTTCTAATATGGAACCGCAGCCGGACACAATTGGTCTCCCTGGTGGGTTTTCCAAATTGTTGTGTATCTTAGGTAGCGCATACATAGTTGGAATGCGATTTTGACTAGTGATAAGAAATTTAGATTCTTTTTCTGTGATCCATTTACGGTCTAGAGCGAATTGTACTACGCTCTCAATTTCTGTGCTGATGTCGCGGGTGGGATCCTTCCTAAGTTTTCTGTAGCTGACATCATCTTGTAATAAAGCATCCATCATGGATATATATTGGGTTTTAGACATCACAACAATTCCTCCTCCCTTATCAGCAGGTTTAATGATGATGGAGGGATTCTTGGATAATTCAGTCAGAGCTGAATTTTCTAGTTTAGAGAGATTGTGTCCGATGGGTTTGTGATTGGTTTTGAGTTTGTCAAGATCTCGAAAGACACACCTTTCAAATGTCAGGATTTCTTTCATAACCTCATTATCTTTTGGTTTGAAAGTTGAAGAGACTCGTAGGCCTGCGTCTGTTTCCTGCTCGTTCTCGCCATGTTCATTGAAAAAGACCTTAAGGCGCACTGTTCCCAAAAACCGGCAGATCTCAAGTTCGGTTTCAAACGAATCTGTTTGTTGTGAAGGCACAAATGAAAGCCCTTTCGAAAGGACTTTAATCTGAGATGGGGTGAGGTCAATTTTGGCTAAATTGAAAATAGGTATATCAATTTGAGTAGTTACTTGTTCAGATGGCGCCGTCCCTGAAATTGGCGGCGTGGTTGTTAAGGGGTGGGAACCATTGTTGTCCCCAGAATGGGCCTCCTGGCCCACCTCTGCCTAAAAAAAAGGCTGTGGTGGTAAAAATGGTTGCGGAGGTAAGAGATTCCCGAAGGCTTGTTGTTGTTGCCGGTTCTGTCTAGCTCGATCGTCTGAGCCGCTACTGCTAGAGTTCGAAAAGGAAACCAACCTACGTCTGCCTTTGTTCCGTGGTTGAGATGTAGCCTGTTTTTTAGCAGCTTCAATGTATTCGTCGGTTGTATATGGAAAGATTTTATCTACTTTAAATTCCTGTATATCGAATTGTAGTTTCTAAGTCTTTTTGCTTAGAGTGGTTGACTTAAATTCTTCAAAAATGTTATTGTTTTTTTGTAATTGTTCACGGGCATTGGAAATAGTTGTATTTTCTAAAAACAATTGTTCTTCCTTTTCAAGCTCTTTCTGTATTTCAGCCCCAAGTCTCTGGGCAGTTGTAATTGTAAGGACCATAAGGTCCCTACTAAATTTAATGGCGATGTGACTGAAGGTGGTCATGTATTCCTTATCGGTCAAAAATAGACAAGGTTCGTTGAGGACAATTAAACCTGCCGGAATAGTATCTGGTCTTAAATATTCCCGTAGAAAGTGTCCATGCAATTCTGTCCTAAAATTCTTCTTTTTGAGTTTCAGTATGTCATCACAACACGTTGATTGGGCCACTCCCGCACCAGATCCTGATTGATCAAATATTGAAGGGCCTCCTATAATTTCAGCGGTTTGTTCGAGTGAATAACTGCAGGTTTGTGCTTCTGCCATTCCGTGTTGTTTTACCAATGAGACCCCAAAGGAAAAAATGCAGACCCCGTGAGAGAACCTGCGGAGGTCACTGCCACAGCAGAAAAAGAGGGCAAAAAAAGTCCGACCTCTGAGAAAACAAAAATGGAATGTGTTCTCAGGAATTCTCATTTATTTAGAGGAGCTATAAAGCAAAATCCCCAAGCAAACAGGTTGCTGAGTATATGAAAATACAACTTTGAAACCTATCATGTTTTATTGTTTTCATGTCTGCTTCCCCACAGGGTCAAGTTGTTGCGAGGTATCTCGCCCTGAGGAAGGCAATCTTCTACTATGTTATGAACTCATGGCCAGACAGGTGGCACCTTTTCCGAAACGTTGTTTTGATGATGTCAACTTGAACTTTCTTAGTCCATTATTTTTGTGACACGTACACGTAGGCAGACCTGTCATTGGAATACAGGAAACGGAGCAAATTTGGACTTCACTATTTTTAGTAAAAGAAATTACAAAAACTTAATCTTGTTGGCTTACAATTAGGCAATTTTTCTCACTATTTGCAGTCCATGTATCTAGTTTCTACGAGTATTCCCTCTTTTGCAATCAAATTGACAATTGAATTTTCTGTTTGCTTTCTCTCTAAAAACCAAACAAATTGATAATTGAACTTGTGTGTTTTTGTTCTTTTCTTCTTGACTAATACCTCCAAACTTTGAAACCACTTGTGTTTGCAGCTATTTGTTTATTGCACTATGTTGTTTATGTTTTTTTATTTTTCATTGTTGATCAACCATTCACATTTAGTCTATTCAAATTTCTCTTTGTGAAATAAACACTTAAAACTTTTTTACAAATTTGCCCTTTTTGTTTTCAGAGAATTTCAAAAAATTGTGTGATACCGGCCTCGGTACGCCTTTTAGAAATATATTTGTGATTAGAATCATTGTAACTTTAGTAGTACAGCAGTAGGGACCCTCTTGCTATAATAGGATTTTCAGTCCCTTCCCTTACTGCTTCTGGGACAGCCCCCTCCCCCCTTTTTGCATCGTCTGATAAGACAGTCAGGAGTGGGCCATTTCATGTGTAATATTTCAATGTTAAAAGTGCAAGCAGTTCTGAGCTTCTAAGGTTTTGTTGGATAGTCATAAGGCGTAACTCCTGCCAAGTCCTTCACTTCAAGGTTGGGTTGCCAGGACTGGTTACGGTTCATTTTATTTGTTTTGAAATGTGCCTTTTCCAAATGTGTTTTTTGTCATATTCGCACTAACAAATGTATTCCATGCACAGTTGTTGCCATGTGTAATTGTTATGTTTATCTGTCACGATAAAGACACATTATAAAAATTACTTTGTGTTCTGATGGATTTTGTGGCATTTGGTCATTCTATTTAATCTGCACGCCCACACACAGACACGTGCGCGATATTAAATGCTTCCATGGGAATTATCTGGTGTGAAATCTATAGTTAGAAAGTGAGCGATTGTGCGGCATTTCATTTCGCATGTTTACATCTGTGCAGATCAGCCATCAGGGCATATTTCAGCATTGTAGATAAATTGCTGAAGAGTAAATTAACCGCCCAAACTAAGTGTGATAAGGCCAGTATCTAGTTTTGTAAAAGCCTGGGGGTAAAGAGGACATTTGTTAAAGTATATTCTAAGGAGAGTGCCAACATAAAAGGGGATTATCAAACGAAGTGGTATGCTATAATCAATACCACTATTTACCACCACAATAAGCTAGCACAGATGTTGATATTTAATCCATAGGCGTTTCCCTCACCTGCTGGAACTCTCGAAGAAAATTCCCGCCTTCTGCCCAGCTGGACAACGGCTCTTTCCCACTATAGGTTGATTTGGCTACAAAAAGGCACACGTCATTTTCTCATGTTTTGCTGACTAGCTGCACCCACCAGTCGTGTCCCAGGGATTGCTTTTCTCAGCATCCAAAGCAGGAGTCATTTAGACACTAAAAATACCACTGCAACGTACGAGGGATGCGATTTAAAAATAAGTACTCTATGTGCATAAGGTTATTTGATTAAACCAATTTCCACTACTCCTATCACCTTATACACACCACTCATGCATCCATCAACGGTCTTGAAATCATAGCCAACAAATATCTGACATTTTACGAATATAATTTACTGGTAGTAACAGAATGGTTGTCTCCGCCACTGCTGGTGCTTCGTTTTGCCAAAACCAGTGCATTACTAATCCATGAACTACCACTTTACTCAACATTGTGTTTACTAATATTAAATGTTCCGTCATACCAAATGGTCTCCCTCTTTCGGCACATAAAAAATCATTCCCTCAATAATGGTGGCAAAACACAGTTAGCACTTATTGTTGTGTGAGGCCCCATGAAAGCGATAGCACAAAATCTAGCCAGAACCCACAACAAACGTAACCAAATAATGGTTTCAAATTACTCAGGAAAGACAAACACTTGAATCAGGTAAGCACATCTGAATTCTCCAGTTGCGTCCATCTAATTTCTCCTACATTTTATTGGGGAACAGAGGTCAAGTCATTAAACTAGCGGGGGGCTCATTAACATAGCAATTGAATGTGGTGTAACCAGAAATTAGCATAACAAGGTACCTTCTGAGAAAGGTGGGGGGGGGGACTTCATGCAGGTGGGCGGAGTCCCTCACTTTCAGCACACTTGACTTGAGCCCTGTTGAGGAAGGTCGATAATTGAACTGGATGGTGGCCATGTTCAGCCTCATTTGAGGTTGGGTATGCAAGGATTGCATACTAGACATAGTATATAAAGAGCACTGGTTAAATGGCAGGACATCCCGGCTCCGTACATACTTACCATAACAAAGGTTGCACGATTATTCTTTAGCAACAGGTCAACACACCTTTCATAGTTCACTTAATAAATTCATCATTGTATTTATTAGGATAAGGACATTACAGAAATGTTTACAGAGCATCTCGAGACAATGCAATTTAATTTTATTTATCCACGTACAGCATTCACAAACACATTCTTTATAACACATTAAAATACCTAAAAGATATTTGAATTCAATATGTGTTCCAGGGATTATAGGTAAGACTTGCAAACATAGGGTGATCTTATTATAAGCATTTTACTAAGTCGACTAATGGTTCATTGAGGAAGTGGCAATTCGGCGTTTGTATATTTTTGGCTAAGCACTCCTCAATCCCATGTCCTGTCAGAGTAAATCTCTCTCGACAAAAAGGCTGAGCTCTCAAAACTAAAATCCCTGCTTCAAATACAGCATGTCCATGACATCAGTACTTGTGTTTAAAGTTATTGTTCTACATGTGCTCTCCTACAGTGTTCTGTGCCATTTCAAACAGGGCTCAAGTCGAGGGTACACCCGTGGGGGTGGGGGAGACGGAGTCCCCACACTTTATTCAGAGGGTGGACTCAGTCCGCTCAGCTCAAAGAGAAACATTGGATGTCCTCTTTGAATTTATGAATTAAAGCAGACCTCGGGGATCAAGTCGTCAAGGTTTGTAAGCCAGACACTTCACCACTGCACTATATACCCTGATCAAAAATAAACAACTGAAGGTGACATGTCCCATTTCGGTACTGTAAGTCCCAGGGAAAACATTTGTATTGGTTCTTGGCGTTTATATCATGCACACATTTGAATGTTTTCCAAAACACTATTAGAAGAAAATATCCTGTCTTGGATTTGTGTGTGAGTTGATTTTATGAAAGGCAAATGACATTTGTCCTGCTCATTATGGGTGGTTATGCAAAGCCAATTTAATGAAACATGCATATTTCACCTTGATATGCTAATTCCTGGCACCGTCACATCCCATTGCGTTTGTTGATGTGCCCCCCACCCCCGACTTAAATCTTTAGGACTTGACCCCTGCTGTTTTAGGACTGGGTTAATTTATGGTGGTCAGGAAGCAATTGGCGATACCTATTGTTTCTGAATGGAATTTAGTCCACTGATGCGATCACTGGATTTCCAGATTGGTATACACAGAAATAAAACTACAAACCAAGGTCGTGCAATCATTTTAACAAAATGGACAAAGTGGTTCAGGCTTTTGGCCTGTAGGCGGTGCTGCAGGCAGTCCTTCAAGTTATGGAAACCGGCAACAATGAAACAAAAAGCAAAGGACCTCTAGCAGCATAAATCTGTATTCTCTGGGACAGAGAAATCTTAACCAGTTAATCCAAACAGCACTTCCCACACAGTGGCAGACAGCACTTCCCACACAGTGGCAGGTTCCTGGCTTGAGATTGGCTGCCGTACAAGGCACCGTGGGAACTCTTGGAAAACTGCCCAGCTAGGATTCTCAATTAGGAAAACGACTAGCCAGATAATCACTTCTTTTTATATACATCGGACTTCTACAATGTTCCTGTTCCACGGCCATATCAATGACGGATGTTAACCATTTGCCCAATTTCTGTCACTCAATTTACTAAACCTTGAAAGATAAAAAGTGAAGTTGGCCCTGCTGGGATTCAAACGTGACTTGCAGGTTGAACGCAGATCGTGGCAGAGAGCGCCTACTCAGCAACCTTTTCAGGTCTATACATTTCAAAAGGTCTGCACTCCAGGCTTCAGAGTATTTGGGTTGGAACGCTCACCAAGAAAGGCCCATCTGGGACCGGAGCAGTGAGATATTTCTGCAGGCCAAAGATTCAGTTACCATCTTGTGGAAATTGACTCAGGCTCTGGTCTGATGCCATTCTAGGGTGCCAAAGAGAGTTCAGGAATGTTGGAAGAGACGGTTGGGAAGCGGGCTGTGGGTTACTGAGGTTGCTGCGAAACCTTAATAAAATAAAGCACTCACCTGACCTGTCACTCGCCTGGCCTCCAATACTTCATTTTGGCCACGAGACAGTGGATCTTGTGGAGGGGCCGACTACGCAGACTGTCGAGAGGGGACTAGTGGCTTGCAGTGCATAAAGGAGGCAGGAAGTGCAAGCAGCATGGAAGCAGCGATAAAAGACCCTCCGGCATGCCTGCTGAGCCCATTGATGGCCTGGGCTTTTCAGTAAACCCAGGTGCAAGGTGCAAGCTGCGGGAGGTGACTGCACCGCGGGGAGAAGCGCGAGCTGAAGTGTACGGCGAGGACTCGCGGGTTAGAGAAACAACCTGCGAGCGTGAGGAAGCGTGGCGGCTATTTGGGTTACTACGGTAATCTGTAAACATTATCGTTGGGGCTTGCTAGCATTGACATTTCACAATTTGTGCATGGTAATGGAAACTTTCATTGATCTAGGTGGCATCTCCTTCGTCTCAGTGGCGGTTGCTACAGCCACCAAATGAGGTGTGCTGCAGGTGGAGGTCTTCATTACTCCAGATTGCATCTCCCATGTCTTGGTGCTTGTGGATGCTGATCCTGATCTGGAAAATGTCTTGCTGAACTAGCACCAGCCGTGGACATTTGACTATAGGGCATTGCCATTTGCTGCATTTCCAGAGTTGGTTCTATAGAGTGTGCACAGTAATAAAGTCTGGACTGCAGAAGTGGTGAGAGGAGGATGTCGGTGACTGTGCATCCTCCAGGAACCTTCCTGCCCAATCCGGGGGTGCCACCACCACCCTGGGATGACTGGAGGCAATACTGGAATAATTATTTGGGTGCTGTGGAATACGAAGGAAGGACCTCCACAAAGAAGAAAATGTTGCTTTTGCACTGCCTAAAAAAAAAAAAAATTGTGAATTGCAGCCAATAACTGACGCCCAAGGAGGTGGTGACTTAGATGAGTACCAGAAGACCATCAATCAGTTGGATGCTTATTATGCACCCAATACCAATATAGCTATAAACTGTTTCAATTTCTACACTTGCAAGCAAGATAAAAATGAGTCGATGGAGGAGTATGTCAGTGCGCTAAGGACTCTGGCGAGCACATGTGAATTTACGGTGAGGATGGGGACAGATGAGCTTAGAAAAGGATCAAATCATTATACACAGGAATAATCCAATTGTTCAAGAGAGGTTATGGATGAGTGGAAATCCAACCGGTGAAGATGCAATAGTGATTGCTAAATAGGTGGAGCAAACAGTTGTGTTCATGGACTATACAAGAGAAGAAGAAAGGTAATGTGGGAGAGGCCTGCAAAACTGACTGAAGTAAGGAGCCGGATCAGGTGAATTTGGTCACAAAAAGAGGCCAAAAAAGCACTGTGAAAAAGGAGGACCCCGAAGACGGATGCTAAAAGTAGCAGTGGAAAAAAGAAGACCTTTGCCTTTTCAGATGGGGGAAAAAAGGAAGTGCTACAAGTGTGGTCGAGTGAGCCATTCTGCCAGCTCCAAGCTATGTCCTGCTATCAAATGTGTTCCAATTGTGGCCTTAAAGGTCATTTTGCTGTCGCATGCCGTAGGAAAAAGAAGATGTTGTGCATTCGGGAAGGTGAAGAGAATGAGAGATTAGATGACAAGGATTGTGTAAGTAGTTGTGCAGGAGGCCAGTGAAGACTATTCTCACATGAAGCTGCAGGATCAGTATTGATGGCTTACAGGTGAAATTAATGGTGGACAGTTGCTCACCTTACTCAAGTTTGTGTGAGAAAGAAAACACTGGGGTGGGGTGGGGTGGTGCACTACTTTAAAAGTGACTAAATGAACGTAAAAAAAGTCAGAAAACCTTTTTTGTAGTCAAATAGATTTTCAGGTGCAGACGGGTGAAGTCCCATGACCATTCAAGACTTCAGAAGAACACACAAACAGCAAGACCATTGTTGCCAATAGGTAAACCCAAATGTACTCCAACAGGACTAATCCCTGAAAAAATGTCACATCTCAAATCTCATACCAGAATATGAGAATGGTCACTCTATATAAAGTTTACATCAGTAAATATAGCCAAAACATTAATACATTGGAAAAAACATTTCTTTAATGTAGAACTTAGTGTGTTTTTTTAATATCACACACATATGACATTAGTTTAGATGGAAAAATGAAACCTTTGACATTTGATTTCTGTTTTACAAACGATTCAAAGTCAAAGGAAGACTACCAACCAGCAATGCACACTTCATTTAGAAAACAAAAAATATAATTGAGTGCAAAGTATCTTCAAAAAACCTAGCAGTTGTAACACTAAGTGTCCAATTACAGATGATGTACATTGCTGGCACTTCATAATTGCAGACGGATTTTGGATCCTTTAACAAGGCTGTTAAACTGCTAATTTCTTACATTTCTGTTCTTTGCTTTCCTTGTATTTTTTAGAATTAAAATAAAATTCAAAATTCAACCAACTGTTGGGAATTCCATCTGAAAGGTTGGTGACTACTATGTGCCATCACTTAGGCAGTAAACCTAAAGTCAAGTGTAAATAAAGACTAGTCAAGCTTCTAAAGTCATAAAGCTTATACACACACCAATGTGCACCACAAAGGGGATTCACTTACCCACATCTGTATGGCATGTTGTGCACTGTAATAAAGATTTATTCCGTTGGTGAACGCTCTACAACAAGCGAATTGAAAGTAAATCAGTTCTCCCTCCCAACTCCATATAACAAGTGACTGTTGTATGGAGTTGGGAGGAAGAACTGATTTACTTCCATTGTCCCATTCGAGTGCACTCGGCTTTACCTGTTGCCAAGAACAGGCTTGCTGCTTTGTGTCAATTTAGTCAGAGGACAGGTAGAAGAAACTACAGGAGGCAAGTCTGAAGAGTTTGCTCAAACGTATCAACATCAAAGTCCCTAAAGAATATAAAGGGCCTAGGATTGCTTTGTTGAAAATGTTTCAGGCCGTGGTGGAATATAAAGGAAGGCTGGCACTGATTAACGTGCATGTGTCAAAGAACAGAGTGGACATTTTTGGGTGGAGAGATCAAGCAGTTCGGGGGGGGGATTAGAATCGATACTAGGAGCATTGAACCAGTGGTGTTAGCACACAACAACGCCACGGACGAACAACATTTCCCAGAGGTATTTAATGAAGGTGGGGTGTTTGCGAGGATTTGCTCACAGGATTGTGTTGATGTCGTAAGCAAAACCTGTGTGTCACAAGCTCAGGAACATTCTGATATCAATCAGGGGACAGGTCGAAACTGAAATGAGGAAGCTTCTTGAAGGAGGGGAAAATTAAAGAGTGGAGTGGGTCAGTGCCATCGTTGTGGTGCGCAAGAAGAATGGGAAGATCTGTATGCGCGCAGACCTCAGATGTTAAGAACATTGTGGTTAATAAGTTCCATCAGCCCATGATTGCAGAGATGTTGAACAGTGTTAGAGACACTGTGATGTTTACAAGCCTTGAACTATTGGCCACATATCATCGACGACATTCATCATATCATTTGGACTTTTCTTTATTTGCAGAAGGTCGTTCAGCTGCAGCTGCATTTCAAAGGGTGATGAACAGGATTTTTAAAGGGATTGAGGGTACACCGGTGTACCAAGATGACATTTTGGTGTATGTAAAGAACACTTTGGAGTATGATAAGCAGTTACATGAGGTACTACGTAAATTGAGGGACAAGGGGTTAACGATAGAACAGAGTAAATGTCATTTCAGAGCAAGAGAAGTAGATTATTTTGGACATGTGGTGAGTCTTGAGGGGCATCGCCCCAAGGTCAATGCCATGAAAGTGGTAAAAGAGGCACCGTCACCTAAGAACAAGGATAAAGTTAGAGCATTTTTAGGACTTACACATTATAAAATCCTGTCAAGTATTTTGCTGCATTGTCAGAACCCATCCGCAAGCTGTTGAAGAAAGGGGTGGAATTCGAATGGGATGAGAGAAGTCAAGAGGTTAAATAGTTGATAACGGAAGAGATTTGTAATGCCAAGAATCTGGGGGATTCAAATTGATTGGAGGAAGTGTGTATCATTACTGTGGATGCGAGCGTGTAAGGGTTAGGGGCAGTACTCTCTCAAAGCATCGGAAAGGAAGAGAAAACTATTTGCCATGTGTCCAGAGCTGAAAGCAGGTATTCCGTGATGGAGAGGGAATTGAATATTTTTGAAAGTATCTTTTGGGTCGGTGGTCCTTGGTTAGAAAGGACCACAAGCCTTTGGTTGAGGTACTCACTATCAAAGGGATGAGGAAGGCTACTGCCGGGATTGCCAGAATGTGTTTGAGAATACAGGAGTACGATTTTAGGATGGAACATGTACCCGAGACTCAGAATCGTGTTGTTGATTTTCTGTGCAGCACTCCATGGGAGGTGACGAAGGTTGATCATGTAGCTGTGGAGGAGGAAGAAGAAGAAGAAGAAGAAGAAGAAATTGTGGCTTTCCTCTGGTAAGTGTTTGTAGATGAGTATGCAGTGGTAGGGAAGGAGAAGTGGAAGAATGGTTACTAAGGAGGATGGAGTTCTCATTAAGGTCGTTGAGTGGACGGAGTCCGGATGACCGTCTCAGAAGGACATCTCAGAGGACTTTAACGTATATGGGGAGGTTAAGGTTCAGCTGACGGTAGAAGATAACCTTCTTTTGACAGGAGTCTTAGTGGTGCTGATGTGTTTCAGGGAGAAATTGGTCAACAAGGCTTATGAGTGGCATTCAGGAATTATGAGTTCCAAAAGGAAATTGAGAGTGAGGTATTGATGGCCTGTAATGGATGTTATGGTGGAAAGAGTAGTCAGGGAGTGTGGCCCATGTTGTACTTGTGATAAATCACTAAAGACTCAGACTTTAAATGTTGTTGGTTTCTTTGCCCGAGGGCGTGTGGTCACTAGTGGTGATTGACTCTTTAGGACCATATGAAACTTTAGGCAAGGAATGTACATTTTCTATGGTTTTGGTCGATTAATTTTCTAAATGGCCTGAAGTGAAGTGGGTTAAGCAAGTTTCTAGCAGTGAGGTGATCAAGCTCCAGCAGTTATCCCTTGGAGGTGATGAGTGATAACGGCACGCAGTTCAGTAGCGCAGAAGTGCGGAATTCTGCGGACAAGAAAGGAATCAAGTGGAAATTAAACTTGTTATATAGACCACAGTGCAATGGTTTGGTTGAACGTTTCAACACCGTGTTGGTAGGTGTAATAGAGCAATCTGTGAAGAATGGTATAGAGGTCAAGGATGCTGTTCGGAGAATGCTGTGGAGTGTGAGGGGGAAGATAAATGAAGCGCATTTGAGAAAAACAGTGGTTTATGATACCAGATTGGGGAGAAGAACTAGGCCAGCTATCAAGGTGGCGAAGGGTTTCGTGGGTGAGGATCAGGAGGGGCGCGCATGTGGCCAAAGGTAGATCTAAGTTTTCAGAACCCAAGAAGGTCCTTGAATTGTTGACTAATGTGGTGAGGGTGGAGGATAGGTGCATTTGGAATTTGAATAGAGTGGTTGCGGTGGAAGTATAAAGAATGCTACGACAGTGGTGGACTGTTCAGGTCTGGTGGATGTTTTCAGTGATAATAGTGGTGTGAGAAGGTTGGGTAGCACTACTGTACATGAAGTGGGAGGCACAAGTTCTGCAGGCACAAGTGAGGAGAGTGTTTCGCGTATGGGCGGTAGAGTGAGAATGAGGAGAGAACCAGTATGGTTCAAGGATTATGTCAGATAGTACACTCTATAGTGCAATGCCTCTTAACACTGTTTATGTTGTGTAAGCTTATACAATGTTACTGCTGTATCTTTATGCACCAATTGTTTATCTTGCACTTTGGTTTTGTTATTGGTTCTTTACATTCTGTTTTAAAATTTTGTTTGCTTACTTTCTTCCTGTTCCTTTTAAATTGGCCTTTCCTTTTAGTTTTAGGAGTGGGAGGTGTGTGGAGATTGGCTCGGGCTCCGGGACAACGCCATTCCTACGTGCCATGGAGAGTTCGGGAATGTTGGGAGAGACGACGGAGGGTTACTGATGTTGCTGCAGGGTCTCAATAAAATAAAGCACTTACCTGTCGCTCGCCTGGCCTCCAATACTTCACATCTTCATAAATATGGTCTGGTCTGTGGACTCGATCAAATCTATTTACTGAGTGAAAAAGATCTGTTGTAGTTGGGTTCTACCATTCAGTTGTATACCTTACAACGTAGAACGCATCCCAGTTGTTGATGTTTATTGGTTGCTCTACACTCACTGTGCTGAACCTGGTCATGTAAATGTTATTGTGCGGTCACCTTCAAGGCTCTGCTATGGTTGTAACCCTGCAATGTCACCAGCTGTGGCAGTCGGGTACTGTGATGGTAGTTGTGAGATACTACTAATAAACCTCTTCAAATTTAAGAACTATTCGTGCCATAAGGGTTCCATTAGGATTCCCGAGCCACTGCATTATCTGTCAGAAAGTTAGCATAGAGCAAAGGCTCCTATGCAGTGCTCATTACAATTGTTACGCATTATCTGTATTCATTTATTTTAAAAACCAGGATTAATAAACGTCAATTTGCTTACTGTACTTACTGTTTGTAACCCTGATCGGATATGCAAAACATCAAGAAATGAATGATGAGCCACCAGTCTAAAGCCCTCCTGGTATAGGTTACTTTGCAAACAAAAGCAATTTTTCATTTGCAATGACACAAACAAAAAATCTTTGACTGAAGTTGTACAAAGTACAAACCAAGATGAGGTCACAGTTTAGTTGCACAGGAATCAAAATAATAACCAGTCGAGTGGCAGCTGGGGAATCATTTAATTGCAAAGACATAACTGTTTCCCATGGATATGCTGGCGTGACAGTGAAGTGAGACAGCCCAAACCAACCAAGGCTGGATCAGGGGTGGGTGGTACCCCACAACCTGAGAAAATGTTAAAAATATTAATTGGTTAAAATGGTGCATTTTACAGCACACTTAAAAATTGGGTAAAAGCCACAGTTGGAAATCGGTTTGGTAGAAAAAAATGCAAGTAATTAACAGTGCACATGATGCCTTTTCCCACAAGGTATGCCATTATAAAAAAATGTTTTCAAAGTATGCTGGCCGCACCAATATTTACCAGCATTTGTGAGAAACCTGAGGGTATTCTGACTCCTACTCCCCCTGGATCCTCTTCTCAGATAGCCAGGGAAAGGCCATCACTGTTGAATCCTGACCCTTGTGGTGGAGACGCGAGGGAGTGTCACTTAGGTGATGGGCCCATGGGATTGGGAGTGGGGTGCCCACAGGCGAGACATGGTATCCTCCTTTCCCTATTGATGACCAACATACCCCTTCCCTGGCCTTTATGGGCTATGGTAAATCATATTCCCTCATTTCCCCACATTTGAGCCCTGAAAATACTGGAATGAGGAAGAGGCAACTAAGAGCAATCAACAATCAAACACCATTTGACCACTTTGGTACCGGGACGAAGAAGATGCCTGGAGAGAGCTGCGAGGGTTAGACATGTCCCTTTGAATATGGTCAGGCAAATCTAATCAGGAATCCACACCTGCAACCTGTCAAGTTGTTGTAGGTGTATAAATGGAGAACAAAAGGAACAGCAGAAAGGGTACCAGGGAGACCTGTTGGGGAGAAACCAGCAGGAGATGCGTGACGTGAAGAGATGACTGTGGTGCAACCTGAGAGGAAGCCAGGACGCCGGCCAATGCCCCGAGGAGCTGTGGAGCCTAACGCTAGTTCAGTCATCGGGCTACCACAGATGTGGAAGCGTCAATATTGGGATACATGTTGCTAATCCTGCCAGAAAGCAGGAAAGAAGAAGGCACGCCATCCGCGCCCGTGTCGGGGAATCGAGGTCCCTGGAATGTTCAGGCAAACACACAGAGTGCGAGCTGGATTCGCAGGAGGAAGTCGGCTGGCAAGAAAAGTAGATTGAAGGCAGGAGGCGTGGGAGAGGACTTGAAAAGCCAGTGAGCGTCGGGGAGATCACTCGAAGCCGGGGCGCTTCAGGAAGGCTGTGCACAGATAATTAACTGCTGTACAATTTTTATTGAATACCGAATGGATTGAAAACATGAAACAAAGCTGCAATATAGATGTTGAATAACGAACTGAATGAAAACTCGAACCGCAGAGAAAATATGCATCTTAAACACCTTGCTGAATGAAAACTTGAACCAACAATGAACTACATATATATTGAATATCGAACTGAATGAAAAGTGAAACAAGAACAAGTTCTGCATATTGAATATGGGCAAAACTTAGAACGGATGAAAGATAAAAGGGCAAGTGCCCACTTAAACGCAACCTTCATAAAAGAGCGCAAGTGCGAAAGAGTGGCACCAAAAGGTGGGGTATGAACCAGACCACTGCAATATAGTGAACTTCATGAATTAGTACAGTACTAACAGGCCAAAGATTGGAATAGAGGTGTGTAACACATAATGGCAAAGTCCAGAGTCTGACAAAGAGAAGCCAGGAAAAGTGTGACCCTGTATATAAAGCCAAAAGGCTCACAAAGAGAAGCCAAGTGAAGGTGAACCTGTGTGGGCTAAAGAGACTAGTGTTCCTGGTTGCACGACCTGTAATGGGTAGACCGTGTGGTTTGACAACTGTGCCTAGACCACGAAGTGTAAAAGCCAGACATTGTGAAATCTATCCAGAAGAAGCACTACCAGGGAGTTGGTGAGGCAAAACAGAAGGAGGGTCAAGATGGCCTGGATTTGTGTTGAACTTTGAAAGACTGAAATAAATATCAGTTGAGGTATTGATGTCTTGGGGAAGGGAACCCTGAGACCTACAGAACTACAAACAAACACCGTCTTGAGGACAGAGCCTCAAGACCCATTTCTTTTATACTGTTTTGCTTGAATCTAGGGGAAGGGAATCCTGAGGATTGTGCAGAACTTTATTGCCTTGAACTTGAGAAAGGTAATCTTAAGACTTTGTGAAACTTTCTTGAACTTGGGGAAGGGGAGCTGAAAAGAGTTGGGAGAAACTCAGATTTTGTGTTTAACACAATTTCTTTGATTATTGACATCCCCATTTGTTGTTTAGCTTTAGTTTGGAGGGCATGGATAGGTTTTGGACACAGACAAACTTAAGGTGAACTCTGACTTTCCTTAGTTTCGTTCAGGTAGGGAAATCCAACCTTAGCAAAAGGCGATTTAGGCCTTCACCCATCCTGACATTTGCATGAATAAAATTATCTTATTTTGAACTTTAAGTCTGTTGTCTATTTCTTGTTTCATGATGCCTTCACAATTCCCATATAAGAATATACTCCAGTTTGCACTGCCATAATGCCAGTATGATATAAGAAAAACTGTCCATCTTGGCTCTGCCAATATATGCCAGTATCCTAACATAAGAACATACTCCCGTTGGCTTTGGCAGTAAAAATAACATGCCACAATAAGAAAATATATCCAGACTGGCTTCACCAATATAGGCCTGTCCAGCCACATTACACTATTTGCTACAGTAAGAAAGTATCTAGACTGGCTGCTGCACTACTGGGGCACCTCCTTGCCAAAAACACAAGCACTCGCATTCATTCAGCATACTACACTCGCTCATTCCCACATGCAGCCATCCAGCAAATTCACTCACACACAAACCCATGCAACACACACGCACTTACAGAGTTTTATTTCTGACCTACAGCCCAGATCGGACTCTGCACAGCCTCACTCTGCCTGCCGTGAAGTCCCTGCAGCTCCCGCGAAGAAGAAATAGCTTTTGGGTTCCTGCAAATGGGAAGTGGAGCCAGAGCACCTCCATCAAACCGCCCCAGCCCACCTAATGTTTGGGGAGGTGCAGGAGGGCCCCCTATGCACATTTAGCCGTGTAGCATTGCAGCATGCATCCCAAATGAGCCATGCATGGCTGGGGAAGCAAAACGCCCCTTGGCTTTCATGATCCATGGACAGCGTGCTGGTGTTCTAGAACTGTCAAAGGAAACCACGTTTAAAGCCAGCCCAGAAGTGCTCCCTTAGCTGCTTACAGTAAGCTTTGAACTCTCCTTCCCCGCCATGATTCAAATGGCACAGATTCTCTGAGTAAAGTTACAATTGAAGCTGGAGATCAATGAGGCCACATATTGGTAGCAACACCCCTTTTGCCAGTGCAAAACCTCACAGAGCATTTCAAACTGTGTCACGTTATCTCCCCAATGAAACGATGCAACACTTGCAGATTTCCAATATAAATGCACTATTTCCCTTCCCTTGCACTATGCTCTGCTGCCAGAGATAGCCGTTTGAGTTTATGAGATCAAAGTACAACATCACAAAATGCTTGCAAACACCACACGATTGCAAAACTGTTTACACCGATTTCAGGAGGCTGACCAAGGTGCAACGTACCAACTTTAGAAGCGTTTAAAGTTTTTCATTGTAGGACTCTGGGACAATTCCTCTTTGCTGGCAGTGGCCTAAAGTTCCATCTCGTGGCGATATGCCCTGGTAGGCCTTGCATTTTAAGTAGTCAGTTTGATGATGCCGCTTAGGAGTAACTGAATTACTCTGTTGGAGAGCACTGCTCATATTGTAATGCATTTCCCCACGTTGATCCCTTCCTCACTGCTGCTAATCATGTGACAGCATTCCATCCCCTGAAAGCTGATTTTTCACTTTTGCTATCTTTTGTAGAGCAACGTTACAACACTTCGGCACAGTATTTGAGGGCACCTTGCTAAGGAATCCCCATTTTGTGGGACTTTACTTTTATACCTAGTGTTAGGAAAAGCGTAGTCGCACAGGTCTCTTTTCTGACGATGAGATCTACAGGCTTCACTTTAGAGCGTTGCTCTCCGCAGGCTACCTGCAATGTTATCAGTAGATGACATTCAGAGAAAAGAAATATGTGCCACCAAACATATGTTCTCATCGATGCTTTGGGATTTTTTCTCAACTGGAGTCCAGTGCACTTTCTTGCCCTCTTACCATTCATCAATGTCATCCCTGGGTTGGTCCAGGGCCATTCAGTGAAGTGATGGGAGCAGATTGTTACAGTTTCCTTCCACGTGTGATCTATGGTGTTACGATCAGAGGGCGTTGCGTGTACCACGTACACAACATATGGGATCCGTGTCAATGGTTGAACTGCACACAATTTCGGGAGTCTGGGTCGGGAGGATAACTCAGGAGCAACCCGTTTGTCTTGGAAGCAAGACAGCACAGAGCAACACAGGTGAGGTGGTCCGTTCCTCGTGCCGCGTTTAGAGACTGGTCTCCGGTATTAAGCACGTAATAAAAGTTTAATTAATTTCAAATTACACAGATTGGGTTGCAAGTCCCCTAAACTCTCAGTATACAGCACACTCATTCCCACTGCCCATCCCCTGCATTATACATTACTCTACACTTTCTCCCAGTGTTCCCCTATTTTTGTGGAGCACTTCCGTTACTATTTCCAAATTGCATTTTCGTAAGCGTGCCTTAAAATTGCTCATTCGAGATTTTTCGACATGGTGGAGTTTCTTTTATGGGTAGACCCGATCTTTACCTAAACACCTTCTCCAATATCACATGCCCTCGCTGATTAATGGATGCTTCCGGTGGAATCCGGTGTCGGAGGCGGCTGCTCGCTCTGGTGCGGGTTACGGGCAGTGACGCCACAGGGTGCTATTCCATGATTCACCGGGATCGACTGTCTGAGGTCTGCAGCGATCAGTGGAGGTCAAGTGGCCACTGTGCCAGGTGGCAGGTGTTGGGACGTAGTGATCCTCTGAGCCAGGAGTCTCGAGCCCCAACTTGTGCTGGGGGCTGCCTGCCTGATGATTGTAACAGGACACAGGTGCGTCCTATGCATGTCCATTTATTCTACACTCATCCATATTCATTACTGCTCCTTCACTGTCCCCCCCTGCCTCTTCTGCGTGCATAATAAAGCATAAGGAGCAGAGGGCAGAGCAGACCTGTTGCGGCAACAGATGTACTTCGAGAGAATGATTTGCATTAAAATACAAGGCAGCCACTGAAGAAACGAAAGACTGCCACTATATCTCGCTGACACGCACTTAGTGTGGAAAGCAGGTGTGACCCAGGAGCGTACATCCAGCGATTCTGGTCGTATTGCAGCGAGCAGTTTTATCGGCTTGGACGTGCACCGCCTTGACTGGATACCGTGTGCCACTGCTTTCAGAATAGAGAAGAGCACGGTTAATATTGTGCTAAAGTCGATCAACGTCGGGAAGAGGAACTACAACTTGCGTAGCCATAACATGGTTTCATTAGCACAGAACACGCACATGCAGCACGCCTCATCTGAACAGGTTGACTGTTCAATAGAGACTGTGACTGTGGAGCCACGAAGCAAGATTAGGGGCAAGTGATTTTTCCTTAGATTACAAAGTTATGGATGGTAATTCCGGTATCTCGGTTGCAATTTACAACAATAATTCGTTGCTTAACCTATGTTCTTCTTCCCTGAAGGCTGAGGCTCAACAAATAGCAATGTCAAGCAACGTGCCTAATGTGCCTTCCCGACAAGCAAACTGTACTTGATAATCAAGGTGTTCCTCCACCTAGACTGAGAATAACAAGTTCCCCAAAACGGACGGGTTTATTCCAGGAAGAGAACTCCACTGAGAGTGGCACCGAAGCCAGGACTCGAGCAACTTCATTAAGTGCCGAATTCACACATTTTGCTTTAAAGATCTTTTTAAAACTATGTAATCGTATACATAATGAAGTACAAATACACGAATTCATTCTGGACGTGCTTGAAAAGTAACTAGTGATTTGCTCACGATCTAACGGCCTAATCAACCATGGGGCAGATGCAATCACGAGACCGGCCCGCAGAGTTGTAATCAAGACATTGGGGACCCTGAGCCTATTGAGGAGGTCCTGAATCAACGCAAGTAGAACCTCCTAGGCTGCTTGATGACCCTGCTGCGCAAGAATAACCACTATATGATACCATTCCGTCAAAAAAAGATCGAAGGACACTTCAGTAGCTGAATAAGAGCAAGAGTAAGAGAGCTACGGATGCCCCTCCTCGGCCACACAGGAGGGCTTTAACCGCAATGATCTAGAAAACTCAGTTAGCTCCCCTAAGAAAGCAAACAAATTATACAAAAAGACAAGTGGACATCTAAAGAGGGCTAAAAATAAAACTGAAAACCTTACCAACTGGTTGCTGAAAGTGCCAGAGGGAACAGGAACACGAAGCCTCTGGAACAATACATAGTAGTGCAGTCTTTATTGGATCCGATTAATCTGCAGTAAAAATGGTCTCTATACCTGAGCCTACCCTGATAGTCAATAGAGAAAAACAAAGGGGAAGGGCAAGACTGAAGATGAGGAGGGACCTGCAATTGTCACTATCGCAAGCTTACTCGTATTGGAGAATACACCTGTGAATCGGGGTGGAGTGTTGCAACTGTTCAGAAATCTACCAGCAATAAGAGGACTTGGATGCGCTGACTTTGAATATGTAGAGCAACTAGAAGATTAGACTGCCCCCCGATGTCCAGGGTTCAATACTATACATCAGCCGCAGTATCCTTAGCAAGAGGAAATTCAGTTTCATTATTAAAGTCGGGCTATGACATTGATTTGCCGGTTAAAAGTCTGAATATGCCCGTTATACCATGGTTTTCTGCAGACATTCGGCAAGAGGTGGCCACAAAAGGCTCTGACAAATTGAGTTCTCACCGTACCATGCTTCCTAAATCACGTTTAGTGGACCCAGCTAGCAAGACTCATTGGGATTGGCTCCTTTCGTTGTTACCACCTATGTGACTACAATCCTGATCTGTGATGATAAAATCTGGAACTACTAGTGGCCATTCCCACCAGTTTGCTTCAAATAACCATTCTATAGGCTTGGTAAGCTCAGCAGACATTTTATGGCTGGTGGGAGAGGCCTCTGTGGATGGGTATACAGGTCACCAAATAAAAGCAAGACGGGAGAAGTTGGGGCGACCTTATGGTGGTTTACTTACCCTATGTGCTAACCGTTTTAAGTCATATGAAGTGATAGCTTGTCTCGGGAAGATAGCTCAGGGGCAATGTGCTCGCATTGTAGGCAAGACGACACATAGGAACCCATGTTCGATCCCCGGGTCCGTACTTAGAGACCTCTGGGTACTAAGCGAGTTATAAATAACCATCATATCATAGGTGAGTCTGAAAATGATCACGTACTGTCAGCTCTCATATTAAAAATAAACAGGGGTCTATGTTAATTTGTAACATCTACGACCCCCAAGGTGGTGAGCCTATGGCGCTCTCCAAGTTGTATATTTATGACATCATTCTGGGCCATTAAAGAGGATGGATGGATACTGCTGGGGGGTGATTTGTATACTAAATGCATCAATCATTAAACAGCGAATTGTGATGCTCCGTTAACGACCTCAGAAAATTACCTGGGTGAGAAGAAAGTAAAATCTGCTCGATGCTGGGTGGATTTTTTTGGGGAGCTGAATGGAAAAGTGGAGGGTGGCATACCTGCCCGAAGACAGACGAGATATGACATCCTCTACTATTGATTATTTATATTCCAACCTTAACCTATCTAGCTACAATATCATCATGGCGGTGATTTTTAATGATTACATTGACCATGCAATACTGACTGACAGTTGCAATTGATTTCTCGGCGAAATCCAGATTCATGCTGCCAAAAATACAGTTGTTTGGTCAGATCACAACTTGAGTGCCATTACTAATTATATGTATGCATTGATGGTCGATTACAGCCTTTTAACTTCTCAGAAAGAAGTTGTTGAATGGGTGCCTTCAATCACATTTAGCTTTTTCTCTATTGGTAGTAGCAAATCTGTAAAACATGTTGAAAGAATCAATGAGAAGTGTATGGTAGGTAAGAAAAAACAGCCAAGGCAGGACTTCAGAAGGATAGGTAAAAGTCTGAGAAAAGATGCTGCATTAGTAAAAATGAAAACAAAAAAAAAAAATCGGTACATAAATTGGGTTAAATACTACAACACCTCTAGTATTAATAGGTAATGGCAACAAATGTATGCAAGTTTAAACCCAAAAGAACTGTGGTCTACATTTAGGAGGATGATGCATCCTTAAATGTTATTAATGAAGAAACCTGGTGTAGGTTTCTAGTATAGAATTTCAAGGGCGACATGTATTAAGCAGCCGAGAGACCCAGGCTCAGATGGGGTCTCCAATACTGTCATGAAAGCTAACCTTACGATGTGAGCGGATATCATGTGCATTCCTATTTGGTAAGGTGGCCAAAGGGGGTTATTCCTGACTCTTGGTGAAAGATACATTTGGTACCTTAACTTAAGAAAGGCAAGAGAACGGACCCCGGGAATTGCAGACTGCGCTCTTTACTGGATGGAATGAGTAAAATATTTTCGCGTTTCCTCCTACGTGGTCTTCATGCTTGGGAGCAGTGTTGTCAGGTGATGAGTCCATTCCAGACCGGGCTCAGACGGGGGCAGTCGACGACCTATAGCATCTTGACTTTGAATTTATGAATCCATCAGGCCCAATATATATGATCGCCCATTTGTAGATTTTTCAACAGCCTTCGATTCTGTTGGTAGAGCGCCAACGTGGGTCAAGTTAGAATCTTTGGCTCTCCCTGGAGGCTTGCTCTATCCGTGCAAATGACTTCACTATGATAACCAAGCCAGATTAAGGTTAAGTGGCATCGGGGAACTGTCAGGCCCTGTAGATATTAGTAGGTGGGTTAGACCTGGTTGTGTGCTGGCCCCTCTTCTCTTTTTTATTTGTATTAGACATTAGAGAAGTTGGATCTAGAGTCAGAACTTTCCCACATAGACTAGGATATACGGAAATTGGATGGCTCGCATACACAGACGATTTTATACACTACATTTGTGGGCATTAGTAGGAGTGCACAGGCGGTCTTGGATTATGCCAAAAAGACCAGGCCGACAGTGAACATGAAAACAACTGAAATTATGTGCTTTGGAAAGCCAAAGATCGATAAGAGGGTGAGATATACACACACAGGAAGGTCGGATTGAAACAGTCGGAAATTATGCTTATCTTGGCAATAAGAGAGGAAAAGAAGGGGGAATGGGGAACTTGTGCGAAAACTGAGGCTGAAGGCAAGATCTACGTTGCTTATGGTTAAACACTTTGTCCAAAGGTCTGCTGGGTACAGCCTTGTGGGTATAATAAGGATTTACAGACAAAGACTGGTGGCAGGAATGTTCTATGCCCTAGGGAAGTCCAATAATAATTTAGATAGCTGGGCCAATACACTGGAGGGCTTCTTTTGGTGCAAAATCTTAGGGATATCGAATGCTATTGCAATCGCAAATCGAGCTGGGTCTCAACTATTTGGCAGTCTTCATTAAGATCAGTAGAGAATCTCTACATTGAAATGATGATTGCTGTAGATAATTCTTGATTGGCTTTACTTAAAAAAGTGCTGGTATCCGATTCCTGCCGCACATTTAGGGAATGTAAGTTTGCCAATGAATGCTTCATCGATCTAATTGCCTGGACCCCTGAGTGGAAGCATGGTATAGGGTATTTGTTGAGCTCCTTAAAGTGCTGAGAAATGGGACTGCCTTGATCACGTTGGGAAACTTAAATCGTGGAGTACATTTGCACAGATGCGTTTTTCTTACAAAAAGCACCAACACTTCTATCGGTGCCTACACCAAAACCTAGAAGGACCTAAACGTTAATTAGACTTGTGCTGGCTATTCGAGGTGCATGGATAGATTTGCAAAAGGAAAAACGCACATGTCAACTATGCAGTTATGCTACCAAATTGGAAATGGCTAGGCATGTGTTGACTTCTTTCCCTGTACTAAGTATCTATGCATTGTATTATGGAACACATGTTTCAGATCTAGACATACAGAGGGAGTCTTTTTGGCTGCAATGCATTTTTGCTCGTAGTGGTTCTAGGATTGTGGCTGCCATCTTGGAAATGCATGGTTATAGTATTGAAAAGCCACCCGGCTATCTGTTCGAGACCCACACGGCCCATCAGGTGACTCCAGCATCAAACAACTCTGTGCAACATCCACTTGTCGAATAATTGGGGCCATCCCCCGGCCGAGCACAGGAGCTGTCCAGCATCATGCTACTTTGCCTTGAAAATTATCCCTAAGGGTCAAAACACGTATCGGCTATACAATTAAACACTTGTTGCACACCTAAACCAACAATTTCTGATTCATTACTAAGAGAATACACTCATCCCCATTTTGATACCTGGCGTGAGTGTGAAGGATTCAAGCCCCAAGTACAACTTGCTATCCCAGGACAGTGGGGCATCGTCCTAAGTAAACCCAAACACACGCAGCAGGGTTTTACCTAATCATCTAATCAAGCACGAGGAAGAGGAAGGTGACAGGTCACGTTAAAAACCACCCCAGTGAAAGTTTTAAAGAGAAAAAAAGCCTACAACCTTAATAGCCAAGTACGAAATGGGAGTCGGAGACTTCAAGCAGAAGATAGGAGGCGGGATCCTGGAAAAACCAGAGAAGGGTGCAGTTAACCCTTCCAACTGGGGCTGAAACGGAAGGAGAAAAAAACCCAAGAGAGCTCCAGCTGAGAACCTCTTAAATGGGAGACAGATAATCTAGCGGGAAGACATACTGAGAAAAAGGGCGTGGGAAACCGTCAAACCCAACCTGAGACAGGGAGTATTCCCCTTGCAGACTACGATGTGTGGCAACCCCTTCAAATCCAGAGGTCTACTGTCTTAAGTTACAAGAGAAGTGATTTGGTTCCACAGTTACGTTTACACTTCCCACTTGTGTTATTCCCCAAATAAAGAAACTTCATTTAGCTAGCATTACCGTCCCAGTCTGGTTACCCATTTCTGCCAATTTTGTGACAGGACTTCTGTACCTCTGTAGCTATCCTCGCGTTTTCTTTACTGGTGCAATAAAATGCATTGCAACCACAAACAAATCTGTATGAAAAGATAAATTCAGGCATTTAGCTTGCTTTTCTTGCTCCCCACTATCTGGAATACATCCATTCTATATTATCTGGAATATAGAGTTTTACTGCAACATTGAGTTCCACAAGTGCATTAAATAACAAAGCTGTTAGTGTCATGGCAGCAATGACACCTGCTTTCACGCGGTACCAGTTCCAGTCACCTTTGGATCCTCTGCCCATCTTCCCAAGCAATATCATTGCTTTGCCTCTCTGGTTCATCTGCCCCACTAAATTTGAGGGTAATTTAAAAAGAATATATCCAAAGCATCCAGGTTAATCTGATGTCAACCAGCTAGACATACACACCTTTCTCCGGATCTTTTAGACTTGCCCTTATGTGCTCCACTGCACTCTGCACTTCCTCCTCTTTGCAGACATTCAGCTGAACAGTTTTCATTCGGGCACACTTCATGTCATCCAGCTCCTTGACCCCATCATGACCTTTGTCCTGTGGCAGGGAAACAAAAAAGTAATTGACATGTCTGATGGATTTGTGTTTTGAACTAGATCAAAGAAACCACTGCACAAATACAATCTGATTAACTTCTAGCAGAACCTGTTTAAATGGCTTAAAATATATAATTATCATTTGCTCCCAACAGGTTGGGTAAGGCATTCAAAATTGTTATCAATATAATCTGCAGAAAACAATGAAAATATAATTGTCTTCCATACGGTTTTAAAACTTACATAACTCTGTTTTACATAAAGTGTGAGAGATCAGAAAATAATGCCATCTCTTTACCCAAAAAAGCCAAATCTGTTTGCCCATGATCACTGATGTACCACCTCCCACACACTTCACTGCACACCAACTATCTCCACCCCCTGATTAAAGTCACAAGTCTAGTTTATTGAGCTTCTAGCAAAACAGCAGTTGAATTTGGAAGCCACCCTCCTCTAGAGATGTACCTTCCTTGTTTCAGGTCTACATTGTGTGCCAAGAAGCCATCTCTAGATTATAAATTATGGCCCAAGAAGCTAGCTTCTGATTTTCAAATCCATTACCTTACTTTGAAAAGTTCAGTTACCCTACCCCTTTCATGCAAAGAAAATGCTCTCATAGGACAGCTTCTCTGCCTTCGTTTGAAAGCATTACCTTCATGTTTGGAGTTGCTTGTGATCCTGTGCAGATAGGGCATGGTTTAGCAGTTTAGTCAGCGTCAAGACTAACACACAAATGGTTGGTTTGTTTCCATTATGGCACAAACGAGCTAACAATAAATGGAATGGAATGCTACCCATAGAAATTCACATATTTAAAGACACACTGGCTCAAGAATTTCCATCTGCCATTTTGTTCTCTTTTTTTTTTTTTTTTTTTTTAAAAGAAGGCTGGTAGACATCTCTGTTCACGGCTACTGATCACTAAACAAATTGCGGTTTGCCCCCAAAACACATTTCACCAATTACTTTTCAACAAACTAGGAAAGCCTTTCCATTTTACTTATCGAAAAGCTACCTTTCTACATTTGCTAGCTTTGGATCTGGTCAAAGCAACTGCCGAAGTATTTCTGGTAGCGCACAGTTACATGATGCAGCCTATATATGGAAAACAAATCTCCTAGCCAAGGATTTAAATTAAAACCAATTTTACCTTTATTGGCATTTAAAATTAGAGATTCAGGATTTCTGTTAGATATTTGTCAGTACGCATAGGAGTCTTCGCTCCAGGTTCTAAAACTGTTCCCCAATATGTTCACTTGCTGCTGGTTGCACTTGGGAACCTGAACTCCAGGATGCCACGCAGGTTTCTCTTTTGCTAAATTTTCATTAGCTACAGTTGTGGAATGAAGACCATTCACTCCAAGTTCTGGAAAGCAAAGAGGGTTTCTATCTTTCTTACAATATTCAATTGCCACCGAGTTGTATGTGAGAACCTTCACTCCATGTTCCAGAATGTAGTACACTTTTCTCCCTTTCTACCAATGTTCATTTGGTTGTGTTCACCCAACGTCTCAGACGCAGCATATTTATTTTCTTGCCTTTAATGTTCCAATGTATTACTAAGGCTTCTCTGCAAGCAAATTGTAGGGTTGACTTTCTATGCCTTTCAGGTTCAAATGCGCTAGAAACTCGCATGCCAAATTCCAGGGATCAATGTGTTACTTTCTTTGAGTGGTTTACGAGGACTGGGAACTCCTTCCCTTAATTTCATTGTGCTGGTGTTACAAAGGGAGATTAACCCTTGTATTTCTCCTTCCCCCTGGAAGTTCTTTTCCGGTGTTGTCACTTCTGGATGTTCTTCTCTTCTTCCAGCTCATTTCTGCCTCGGCCTCTTCGTTGTGTGATAGGGGCTCTTTGTTGGCCATCTAGCAGCTTTCACAATGTGAACAGACTTTCGCTCTACCATAGCATTTCCAGACTCTTGCTTCTCTTATTCAGCGGTCCAGTAAAGAACCTTCTGCGCCCCAGCAACTGCAGCATCTCTGCACTCTGCTTTCACTTAACATCAGAGGCGTAGGCAGGATTGTCTAGCAAATGGGGCCTGATGCTAATGTAGAAGGGCCCACTGCACTGACACAAATATCTGTAAATGTTCACACAGTGCTGCTGAGTGGGCATTTACAGATTTTGGGTGGTTCTTGCTCCTCAGGCCCTACCCTGCCTACGCCTCTGCCCTCTGCCCCCAGGGCAAAGACTGGGAAAGGCTAGCTACAGCAAGAGTCTTTCAAATCTTTCACTTTTGAGAGCAGAGTGTTTACATTTAAAAATCATGAACAAGCAGCAATAAGAAAGCATACAGTAGCAGAGGACAGAAAACTGCCCTGCGCATATCAGTACACACCGCAATGACAAATTCAAAGATTTAACTGGCCTGCTTGGCTATTAGTGGGTCATACCTCACAATGATTATCACCTCTCTGTGAAGCAAAACATCCTCTGAATTGGGTTGAAAGATAGATCTAATGTGCCAAAGGAAGGCAACATGGAAATTCAGTTTCCTGCTCTCAGAGGAAGGAGGGACGACATGCTTATAATTCTAAGGGCGGGCATGCTAGCATTCAAAGTCCCCTCTAGATGCGACGCAGTCCAATATCCACAATTTCATCAAGTGTGGCCATGCTAATATTCTCAATTCTATTTAAATGCGTCTGCCGGTCTGGATATGGTGCATCCGGTACGTGCGAGTGGGTGAGTCACTTGAGGGCTTTCGTCTGGGTCTAAGTATGTGATCAGTCTCTGGAGTCTTCCTTTTGTGGCTATTGTCCTTGATATCTTATGCTCTGTCGAGTGGTTAGTTCTTTGGTTTGAGTGTTTGTCCAGATTGGGAGTGGCCAGGATTGGAATCATTTTCATCATTGTTGTAATGTCGGTACATTCTGGTGCATCTCTGTTGTGGTTACCCTGTGAAGAGCTATGATTTGAGGAGTTTCCTGAATGCTAGGTGGTTTGTTGTGTTCCGTATATTCTTAGGTAGGTCATTCCAGGTTTTGGGTGCCTGGTGGGAAAAAGAGGATCCTCCAAGTTTTTTCCTGTTGTAGGGTTTTGGTTCCAGGCGTATGTCGGTGCTTGATCTTAGTTTTCTTGTCAGTTGATGTAGGCGTAGTTTGTCGCTTAGGAATTCTGCACCTTGTTTGTGTATTGCTCTGTGCGTGATGCACATGGACTTGAACTTTATTCGCTGTTATAGTGGTAGCCAGTGTAGTATTTTTAGCGCGGGTGTGATGCTCTTCGGGGTAGCTTGAGGAGGAGTCTGGCTGTTGCATTTTGTATGCGTTGCAGTTTTTTTAGAAGTCGGTCGGGCATGCCCAGGTATAGGCTTTTGGCATAGTCTACTCTGGACATGATGAGAGCGATGATGGTAAGTGTTTTGTTGGCGGAACGGTAGGATCCTTTTTGCTGCTCGCAGGAGGAAGAAACATTTCTTGATTACTGAGTTTACTTGTGGTTGTAGAGTGAGATTGTTATCCATCAGGACCCCTAGGTTTTTTACATTTGATGATGGTTCTGGTGTGGTGCCGAGCTCTCTTGGCCAGGGGATGTAGTTTATGTCTCCTCCCTTTTTTGATGCCATCATTATCTCTGTTTTGCCTGGGTTGATTTTGAGATGGTTGAGGTTCATCCAGTTGAATATGTCACGAAGGCAATTCTCTAGTGTGGTGTTTTCTTCTCGGGTATCTTGTATGTTGAAGATTATTGGAGTATCGTCGGCGTAGTTGTAGCATGTTAGGCCGTGTTTTTTGAGGAGTTTGATTAGTAGGTACATGTAGATGTTGAATAGCAGCGGGGAGAAGGAAGAACCTTGTGGTACTCCGCACGTGGAGTCTCTGGGTTTGGATTTAAAAGGTTTCATCCATACTGTTTCTGTTCCGTTTGTTAGGAAGGATTTGATCCATAGTAGGGCAGTGTCTGTTATCCCTAGAACTTCTAATCTCTTTATGAGGATGGTGTGGTTGACAGTGTCAAAAGCTGCAGACAGATCGAGGAGAATCAGGGTGGTACTGTTGTCCGAGTCTGGTTTTGTTTTTAGGTCGTCTCATATTGAGAGGAGAGCGGATTCTGTTCCTCTCATAGGTCTGAAACCAACTTGTGCCTGGTCTAGTAGGCGATGATCTTCTATGAATTCTTGGGTTGTTTGGTAGACGTACATTTCTAGCAGTTTGCCTATGTACGGTATGTTGGAGATGGGTCTATAGTTAGATAAGTCCTCTACGTTTCCTGTTGTGTCTGAGTAGCGGCTTGATGTAGGCTGATTTGAAAGCCTGTGGTACTTTACCTGTTGAGATTGAGAGGGTGAGGAGGTTCCTGTGGTATTCCATGGGGGTTCCTTGTTTGAGAATAGTTTTTTATATGTCTGGGGGGCAAGGGTAAATAGGAGAGCCTGATTTGTTGCTTTGGTTTACCAGTTTGACGAAAGCATCAACTGATATTTCTGGGAAGTTTCATAGCTTGTTTGCATGTTCCTCATCGGCGTCGGTGGGGTTTGCGCTGCGATCGCTTGGTCTGTTTTGAATGGTGTGTTGGATGGAGGTTATTTTGTTTTTGAAGTGGTCTCCGAGGTCCTCGCAGAGTTTCATCGATGGAATTGGCGTGTTGTTGCAGCCCGGTGGGTTTTTTATTTCGTTTATGATTTTGAATCGTTCTTTCTGAGCGTTTGGAGCTCTGAAGATTCGGTTGTCGTAATGTTTCCTCTTATGAGCGGATCTGTTGTAGGAATTTCAATTTGTTTGCGGAGGTGTTGTTGGTCCTCCATTCAGATTCTAGTTTTAGTTTTTTTCTTTTCATGGCGTGGAGTAGTGGGGTGAACCACTTTGCTGTGGTTTTCTTACGTGATGGGGTGAAGGGCTTTTCTTTGGCGATGTCGTCTAGGGTTGTTGCGATCCAGGTATGAAGTAGGGCAACTTTTTTGTCTAGATCTGCTTCTTCCATGGTTGATGCTTGTGGTTTGCTGAGTTCTAGGAGACTGGTTAGGTTGGAGTTTTTTATGGTTCTCCAATTTCTTTTCATCATGATGGGTTATTTTTCTTGTTGCTTTTTTGTTGGAGCGGCCATTGTGATTATGAATGGAATGATGAGGTGGTCGCACCAGAGTATTTGAATTGGGGGTGCGTGGTGATGAGATCCTTGTTGGCGAAGATTGCGTCAATTGTGTGCCCTGCTGAGTGGGTTGCTCCTTTGACTAGTTGTTGTAGGTTCATGGCTGCTAGTTGGCCGGTTAAGGATTTTTGTGTGGTTGTGGTTTCTTCGTCGAACCAGATGTTGAAATCTCAGAGGATGATCAGATGATTGTACTTGATGGCTAGGGTGGCGATTGCTTCCGTGAAAGCGTCTATGAAAGTCGCATCATAGGTTGGTGGTCTGTACATCAGTATGAATTTCAGGTTAGTTTTGGGGTTTACTGAAAGTCGTATTATGAAGAATTTGCATTTCTCGATGTTTAGAGGATCTTCCATTTGATGGCCAGTTGTTCCTTGTGAATGATCGCTAGTTCCCACCCCTCTTTTGGATTTTATGTTTGTTTGGATGCATTTGAAGTCTTCAGGCAGGCAGTTGTTGAGGGTGATCTTGTAGTGGTCTAGCCATGTTTCGGTTATAAATAGGATGTCTATGCCTCCTTCTGATAGGAGGTTGTATATTTCAGTTGAGTGTTTGGAAATTGACCTTGCGTTTATTAGGTTACAGTGGATTCTCTGGGTGAGATTTTGTTTTGAGGTTATTTGTTGTTCAAGTTTGTGGTTGTCTGTTCGTGGTGTTTCCGCGTTGATGTCCGTAGGATGAAGAACAGCGACGGCTGCTTCTTCATTGAAGCGGTCCAGTAAGTTGGTAACAGTGCTGATTATTTTTGGTGTTTCAGCTGTGATGCTGTTCGGACGGAGCTCAGCCGTGTTTTCTTCATTGAGTCTGAGTGTTGGGTGGGAGGTAGCATTGCTGGTTGTCGGTGCTTCGCCGTATTGTGCGGGGTGTAGTGGAAATCAATGTTGTTCCTCTGTTCTTGTGATGTAAGGTGTGATGGGGTTGGAGCCCACCCACTCTCTTGTTGAGTGCTCCCATCGTTTTTCAACGTGTTTCAGGAAATTCTTTGCATGTTTCGAGGTTTCCGTGTTGGGGTGTTGGTGTACCGTGGTTGTTGCGAGGTAAGGCATAAGGATTTTTCTCTTGTAGATTTTGTTCTGGTTATGGCTGTGTTGGGCGTATTTCCTTCCAGTTGAGCTGCTTCTTGTGGGTTCTGTCGGCGTTGTGTGTTCACGTCTCTTGTTGCACGGTCTTGTTCTCTTCCTTTGCGTCCTTTTCTGGGTCGGGCTATTTTCCAGTTTAAATGCAGGCGTAGTAAAGTAGTTGGTCCTCTATGCTATGTTGTGCAGTCGCAGTGCCCTCGGTTTTTCCTTCTCTGCATACACTGGGGTGTTCTGTGGCTTAGTGTTGCTTTTCTGTCGGTGGGTAGGGTGTTTCCCCTAAGGGTGCACTGTCGGGGGGGGGGGGGGGGGGTTAGGTTGTTAATGATCTGCTGGAATGGGACTTAATTGAGTTAGGTTGTGGTGGGTTTCCGGGATTGATAGAGTACTAAGCACAGTTAGATTATTTGTGAGACTTGTATAGTGGGAGGGAGTCCTATTAGTGCAATTTAAACGACAAACAATGCAGTTTGGAGACAGAGCCCCTGCTAGATTTGAGAGACCAGTATAGTGGGAGAGAGGCCTATCAATGCAGTCTAGAACATCACACAATGCAATTTGGGGACATAACCCCAGCTAAACGAGAGACCTGTATAGTGGGAGAGAGGCCTATCAATGCAATCTAGACATCATAAAATGCGGTTTGGGGACAGAACCCCAGCTAAATTTGAGAGACCTGTATAGTGGGAGAGAGGCCTATCAATTCAATAACAGTAAATCCGTTTGGTGGCATCTCAGCAGATTTACCACCGAAATGCCACTAAAATTGCAATGAGGCCCAATGTCAATTCCATCCCAATTTCTAAACTAACTATTAACGGAAAGGCTTGCCAGGGAGCTTGTGAAGTGCATGTCCATTCTGTCCTGTGCTCTTTCGAACATGTGGGAAAAAGATCATTCATTAAAAAAATGCTGTTGCCCAAAGGAAGAAACAATTTTCGGCATCACATCAGTTTGTTCAAAGATTCTTAATTTCATAACAAAAATGACCTCACAAACTCCCGACAATGTTAAGTTTCTTTATGACAAACTGCTACAGGTTGTATCCGACACACATGTCCAGGAATGAGCAATGAAGTTTATTTTGTAAAACTGCAAAGAACGAGTGGCCAAGCTTATTCAGAGGACGAAGAAATGACACTTTAATTTTAATCTAGAGCACGGGGCTTAAGTCAAGGGTACATGCAGATGGCTGGCGACCACCTACTTTCTTCAGAGGGTGGACGCCGTCCCCCCGTTTATTTTAGAGGCTGTGTATAAAATGACACTGAACGTCTTTTTTGAATGTATGAATTCATGCTGACCTTGGGACTCGAACCCCAGTCACGAGGTTCACAGGCTGGGCACTTCACCACTGCACCATTTAACGTGATGAAAAATAGCACATAACTAAGAGTAAAATGTCCCATTTTGGGGACTGCATATTCCAGGGAAAACATTGGTATTGATTCTTGGAGTTTAACATGCACACCTTTTAACGTTTTCAAAACACTATTAGAAGAAAACATCCTCTTGTTTTTTTGTGTCTCTTGATTTTATGAAAGGCAAATGCCATTCGTCCTGTGCAATTTGTCTGGTTATGCAAAGCCAATTGAATGACATTTGCATATTTCACCTTGATATGCTAATTGATGAGGACGTCGCATCCCATTGCATATGTTAATGAGCTCCCCCCTCCCCCTCTGACTTTTTAGTTTGGTCTATTAGGTTTTGCAAGCGACACCTATAATAGCCAAAACTATTGCATTCAAATACTGAATCATGTGTACATAGGGAAAAGGGCTTTTTTCAAGGGGTGCACAAGAATGACATTCGAGAAAGGACACAGTGTGTTAGGTGCTTGATTATTGATCCGTCCCATTCGCTGTCCCTAGCCATGCCAATCCCTATGGCTAATCCTGCCCATCTCTGAACTCTGAGCTCTTCTTTGCTGGCGGCCATGTTTGATCAAGTTCACACATGCACACTGCATGGTAAATACTGTGCAGCCGGTTACATAGTTATTTATTTCCAGTATTGGATATAATAATGAAGTGTAGTGGAGCAGATGACATCATCTCTAGTGCCTGCCCCCTTACCTGCGTCATACAAGAAGAACAGCAAGAGAGCACTGTGTGTGACGCCATGCATCATCCCAATACCGCACCGAAGATATGAAAGATGTTATGCACTTCGACAGCCGTATCAAATGCACCCTCGTACTGAAGTGGTGGAAGGATGTCGACATTCACCATTGGACATAGAAGAGCTACAAGTGCAAACTAACACGAGTAAAGTGATGTCTTAAAGGGACGATATTAGGATGCACAGAAATGATATGCAGATACTTAAAGAATGTAGGTGTAATTGAAGTAAAGTAATCAAGTCTAAAGAGATGAAACTGTCTATGTTGAAAAGATGAGTGAGATGAAGCACAAAAAATGTAAATATGCAGAAATGCAAGGTAGATGAGATATATAGAAGCTTGCTGCAATAGAAACTATAATGTAAATAGAGCAGCCATGATGAAAAGATGGACATCGGATCGTGTTGAAACTACCTCAGAGACAAAGCGAGACTGCAGAACTGGGAGCCGCTGCAGAAACAGCTTTGTGCGAAAGACAAAGAAAATCTGTTTTACTAAGACCAAGGATGATGCAGGAGGACATAATTGGAAAGCACAGAGGGAGTTAACCAGTTAACCAGGATAAACTAAGAACGAACGGCACATTTATGTTAGATTAAGATGAAGGAAAAAAACATCTGCAAGTGTCAAGTAGTGGACAATTAAAGATGCAAAAAGCATATGTAAGGTGGACCAACCAGGTCTCCAGAGACCAAGAGGAGTAATAGCACCCAGCACAATTAAATCAAATAGCAGTAAATAAAAGGATGCCATTGACATATTTGTGGTCTACTAACACGTGGTGCAAGAACAGAAGACAAGGTCTATTCATTAGGCCTCAGACGAAGATAGTGGTGTACCTTGACTCCCTTTAAAGTCCCAGAGAAGAAAACAGTCAGCAAGGTCAACTACAAAGGAAAACTCTTCGATTGGGGCCTGACCGATGAGAGATGGACTAATTGGGCAAGTGGGTAGTAGTCCGACATTGCTCTCTGCATCTGGGTTTTGTTTTGTTCACGTGCTGCTAGCGAGCCAAATGTCCAAGGTTGGGAGACTATGCCAAGCAATCATGAGATTTCTGGAGCAGCATGCTATACCATGTTGCAAAAGCCAATCTGCTGTTAGTATTTTGCTATAATCAGTATTGTACGTATTTTCGAGGTAGCTCAAGGCGTACTGCTAGATAAAGGGCAGCCAATGATGTTATTAACACTTACACATACTATAAGTATATGTGTTCCCCTAACCAATCCCTCCCCTCGATAGTTTTTTGTTGTTTGCCACATAGGATGATGTCATAGCTGACGCACATTGGAGTAACAAGCCTTTGTGTAATCAAAATGTAAGTGCGAGTGCCTGGACTAGGACTAGCTGTTCACCATATTGCCCCACTTTATTTGAGCTGACAATAAAGTAGTACTTTGCCATAGTCTTTGAGTCTGTGCGCTTATTTGGGTCCGAGATCATTATTGGTAAGTCCATCGAGCACATGAGACGCTTCAAGATGCTATTGCACAGAAGATCTTACAAAAGAAGAATTCTGCTGCGTAAAATAAATGTGTCCCTGACCGCAGGAGAAAATTGTATTATTTGTATTAACTTACTTTGTGCTTCATGTATTTACCTATTCATAAAATTCTTTGCACCAAAGGGAACAATTTCCAAAAGCCACATATGAACTTTAAATAAACTTTCTGTAGCCATGTTTTGTGGCAGCTCGTAGCATTACTAATGCACACCAGCTTTTAAGCACGCTAAGGCCCCATTTGAGCCCAGCAGAGCGTCAGACAGAAGTGCCTGCCCGCCCGCACAATTTAAAGAGAACTGGGTGTCATGTCTCCTCCGTGGCTCCCCCTTCCTCTTGTTCCCCGGTGTTTGGGAAGGGTGCCTCCCCACCCACCAGCCCTGCAGGGAGTCTCTGCATTGCATCCGCCACGTTACCTCGAACAACCTTGTGCTGGTATTGTGTTTGCGAAATGCATCGTTCCAATATTTAGGTGTGATTATATTCATGTCAACATGTGTACATTAGGCAACAGGTAACATTGCATTGTGTTATGCATAGAACTTCGCAGGATATCGGATATGGGCGCATCTCTATGCAATGTGCTGGCTGGTATCTAATGTATATTTTGGAAGCGTACGTTGACTAAAATTAAGGGGTGCCTGAACCTGCTTGTGTGATCCGCCAAGGAGCTTATTTCCTTGCACTATGGCACTGACTGTACAGATTACATGGAGAGATACCCTTTAGGATGATGCTTTTCTGCAGTAGGTGCACACTAGGCTTTTCATTTTAAGCTCCAGGGCATTCTCGGGCCCAAGCAAAAGGGAGTGTTGTGGGTGGAGGTATCCAGCTGTCCCGTCATTTGGTTCATGTTAGCTGTGTCTCCCCTTCTATTCGGCGCAGCCTGTGTAGAAATGGGTGATGCAACCCAGTGCATTCTTGCGATTGGTCATTTTGTGCATGGCCATTAGCTGCCGGGTCAGAATGCGCTCAGGGGCGATACTGGCAGCAGTGGAATACATGCTGGGTACAAGCTCCTGACTTGGATCAACAAACCCTTGTACGGAATGCCCTTTTCTTCGTGCACCAAACAACGCAGAAGCAGATATTGAAGAGTGCTGGGTGAGTGCTCGGACTCCTTGCTGCCTGCTGAAGGGTGCGGTTTCTTAGGGTGTCGTCATTGGCGAAGGCCACTCTGTCCTCTTCAGATGGCTCAAGTTGTCTGATAATCGGTCAGTGTGATACTTGCATCACTCATCCTGCGCCATCTTTGACTTCCATCCTGATGCGCTCACTGCTGTTTTTAACTGTTAATGCAGGAGTACAAGTGCCAGAAAGTAAAGGTAAACACAGGACTGCTCAAGTGATTGGGTTTGCACCGTGACCCACACACAGGTGGCGGATTCGGCTCATCCCTGTTGCTACCTTATTAGCCTTGCTTGAACCATGGGCAAACATGCCAACATGTCCCATTCTGTGCAAGAGATTTTAGTCCGTCCCGCTGTTAATTTTGCATTTTGGGACTTGTACCACTGTATTTTCACAATTCTAAATCTAGGACTACAAGTCCCCCAATGCAACGAAAAATAAGAGCACTGGATTAATATCCCCCAAATGCAATGGGGGCGTTGGCATGTATGGTCTACTTGAAGTGCGCAGTGGAGCAGAAATAGCACAACTCATACAAACGACACACTAACTCCTATTTTGGATCATTTTGTTTTGCCTGATTTCCGGGGCACATTTGAGGCAATACAGCATTGCTAAAATGCTTTTTCAGAGTTTTAGCAAACATTTTGCTTACTTTTTTAAAAATCAATTGTTGCGCTTTGTTCCTTATTTGTGGTTTGTTTATTGTTCTTGCTTTTAGAAGTGTCAACATATACTTCGTTCCATGCTCATTCGTCTTTCCGGTTTATTCCCATTGGTGTAACCATTTCTTTACATCCCTCTTCATTCTCTCCATCTAATGGACTAACCCTGTTCATCTTTGTCCCACCCCGGGCTATTTTTTAACGTTTTCATTTAAATGTTATGTTCCAGTTTCTCTTTATGCACGTTTTGTATTGGGGATATTAGTGTTTAGGTGAACAGCTCGTGTCCATCATACCTAGTTCCCCAGAAATGCCAACAGTTTGTGAGCAACTTTGGACACCTTTCAAGCAGTTGGGTCTCTAAAGAGTTGCACGTTCAATGTTTTGGTGCATGATCACAATGAGGCAACCCGTTTTGAAGGGTGGTGCCTTTTCTTGGGTTGGTAATCCTATTGAAGTCTATGGGATGCACCAATCTTGCTACTGCAGTGAAATTAGTCCCAGGAGGGGGTCGCCCTCCAAATGAGGGTGAGTTGACTGTTATGACTTTGTACTGAACGTTGTTTGGATGTAATCTGGGATGATAAACTACAGTTGCAGGCATGGGAGATTTGTGGTATGGCATAGAGGCTTTACGAACCTTAACATATTGGTTGCACAACGCCCTGCTCTGCTTATTTGACCGAAACACAAGTGTGCATATCTTGAAATGTACATCCATAAAGTTGCAGGTTGCCAAACGAACTTTAATTTACACGATTATTTGCATCAACAGGTGCAGAGTATGTTTTTAATTGACAACGCTAATGAACATGAGAGCCACTGCACACAGGCAGGTGTAATAACGCGTACAGCATATCACTGTGCAGTTGTGCGGTGTGATAACTATATGCAGCTCCGGTGCAAATAATGCATCTGTTGGATTATGTTTATGCATTCCTGTAAATCATATGGCCTTTTAGTTTGGGCCAATAGGAGTTGCTTGCGACACCTCTAAGCTGAAACGATTGCATTGGAGTACAGATAGGGAGGAATGGCATATGAGGAGGGACACTGAGGAATGACATATGATAAAGCCCAAACTGTTGGCATTGCCATTGCTTGTTTTTTTAGGACTGGACCCCTCCAGAGCCATTTAAATGCTGCCATTATTTACACATGAATGCTGGTTAATTGACATAGTAGAATTCTTGCCCACGAGTTCCAATTTTACCATACTAACATGTACAGCACTCGGAATTACAGTCGACTGGATATTATACACAACACGTGTGCTTTTGTGCAGTGAAAATATATCCGCTTTAAATACTGTGGGTCTAGTTTGGTGAATAGAGAATTAAAACTGTATAAAAAGCTGATGAATGATCTGGAACATGCCTAAAGAAATGGCGTCAGTTTTATGTTCTCTTCTGCAACATTACATTTTGTTCAAAGATATCGTCACTATGCCACGCGCTCCCCTCACAGATATCACTATGCCATGCGCTCCCATTCACAGATATCGTCACTATGCCATGCGCTCCCATTCACAGATATCGTCACTATGCCATGCGCTCCCATTCACAGATATCGTCACTATGCCATGCACTTCCATTCACAGATATCGTCACTATGCCATGCGCTCCCATTCACAGATATCGTCACTATGCCATGCACTTCCATTCACAGATATCGTCACTATGCCATGCACTTGCCTTTAGAAGGCACCCGGCAAAGACAGTGAAGCCTTTGGAATGCAGGTGCTTGGCCACAGAAAATCCAAACCCGGAGTCGCAGCCGGTAACCAGGACACCTTTGCCAACAACCTGCAATACAAACACAAACAAACAATTATAGCAACAAGGAGTAAAAGGTTAGGTACATCTGAAAAGTAAATCATGGGCGCAATTGCACACGAGTAGCAAACGGGTGGCGCACGCACAAAGGGTTGAGGCTGCAGTCCCTGTTGGCAATATGAAAACCTATTTTACTATAAATGATGTAATAAAAACATGCTACACGTCATGATATGCGACGAAAAGGAGCCCATGGAACATGCTTGTGTTACTCATAACAGAATGAACCCGTTGGGTATTTATTTATACGTGTATCTGATTTGCACACGGAGCTCTCCTCACCGAACGAGCTTTAGTCACGCAATCGCAAAGTAAACATTGTTTCACATCAGTTGAACCATTTCTAAAAAAAAAAGTTGCAATTACCACTTATGAAACTGTGAAGCCTGCACACATTGGAAATGCAAAACGATACGGCACAGTGCACGTTGGCCATTTACCCACTATAAACAAAGTGCACCACGCGTCACTACACCATTGCCATAACTCCCTACACCACTAGAGCGTGTGTGCTGGTTCTATGTTCATTCGTCAACAGTGTTCATTTTTCTCCAGAAAAAAACGTACTGAAAACAGCAATTTTCTCCACTGCCCTATTAATTTTACACTATTCCCGACCCCCACACCACTTATATACCCTTACGCACAACCCACTATATTTTTTTAGGAGTTTTTTCGAAAAAGAAATGGGGAAAAACTCACCCAAAAAAACATTGTGAATGAATGAACGTCGTAGTGTGTGCATGCAGGGTTTTAACATGGTGACGGGGTGGGGTGTAGGCAGTCCCATTCAGAGAGTATTGTTCATGCCCGTCGTCTATGCAGCTCGCACACACTTGCGTTCCAAGCTTTAATGCGCGTGTTGGGGCATGTTCATATGCTTTTATACTGTGATAAGTAGTAGTAGCGGCAGAGTGCCTGGCCTTGTCCAGGGAGTGGCGTACTATGCTTCCGCCAGGAGTATCCAGACCTTTGACTGCTGGAATAAGAGGAGCATGGGGATAAAAGGATGGGGAAGTGGGACATGGATGTGGCAAGCACAAGGAAGCAGTGATGCAGCGAGGAAGAATGTTTTGTGACAGCATGACAGCCCGTCAGCCCTGTTAAGTGGACCATAGGTGCACATGTGGTAAAGTGGTCTGATAATTTGGTTAAGTTTCCCAGGCGCATTTGGAGAATTGCAGGAGAGCACACAACGTAATGTAGGATGCACGAGGGATCGACTGTATGCTTGGGCAATCCTAGATGTTTGGGGGCTTATTTGGGCATCACTATACATTGTACCCCAGGGCAAACCCCAGAGTTTTGATTCTGTGACTGCCAAGCCTGAGCCAAGAGTGGCAAAGTTATGAATGGCCTGTACATAAAGATGAATGTTGTTGGTAACAGGAGGTAAGGGAATGGAGTGGTTACACTAGAAGAGTAAAATTAAAAAAGGCCTTGCACCTTCATATCAAAAAGGTGAAGAATTGTTTCCATGTAATGTTGGGATAGGCTATTTTAGTTCACGTAAGGCAGGGTGTCGCCGTAGTTGGAAGTAGGCGATCAAAGTAGAGTAATACTTAGCCTTCCATAGTGAGAAAGTTGAGCCTGAACTCCCTATGCAGGATGTGTTCATTAGACTATGTGAAGGCAGAGGTGGGAGTGATTGCGGGAACAGATGGGGTAGGTCGGGCGAGAAGGGCCACGTTTGGTGTGGGTCTGGATGCACATAAATAATGTGCACACATACACATTTCCGTGCACTCAAGACCTAGTGGACAGGTCTGGGCTACAGACATTTGGAATTTTTAAAAGTGAGTGAGTATCTCAACTTTGGCTGATTTGATACAAGTTCCTCATAAGGGCTAGTTGTATGGTGACCTTTTTGACAATTGAAGGAGAATTTCGAGTTCTGCATTCCTGGAATCCTGTTTTTTGTGTTTGGAAAACAAAAAACACATTTTTGCACACTTTTGTTATGTTAAACCGTCATTGTAATTCATCAAATTTGGCTTATGTATGTGGCTAGATGAGGTTTTTGACAAATGTAGGGGAACTTGTATTCACAAGGTCAAAAGTTACAGAAGTAAAGTGTCATGTGATGACAACTATGGTGTTGCTAGAACCGCAGGGCGGTGGTGGGGGAGGGGAAGAGACAGTAGAGGGAGGGGGGGTGGATGATTGGGTGTGTGTGTGGTATAGAATGCACCTCATCAGTGTCCAAGTACACACCTGCTCTTGCTGACTTGCATAAAACCGTCTGTCACATGACAACACAAAGGGAGAGGTAAATCTGTAAAGAAAGCAGAACAAAGTGTTTAGGCAAAAGGTCATGCATGAACAGACCGCAATTCTACCTCTGGACCCACCCACAAGGGAAACCCCGAGGATCAGGTGAGAGGCCACGCACACGTTAACATTAGCCAATGTCCACCTTGACGCTCCTCCCTTTAGTAGCTTGCAGATCAAGGATTGACACTTCAACTATCCCAATGAACTTCTAAATGTACACCAGTTTCCCCGGATCATATAAATGAGGAGACCACAAATAACAGCACCCCTTGCCTGTGCAGGTCCTTGATAATGAGGGGGGGTCATTAACAGGGTATATTGGAAGGGTTTGGTTATGTGTAGGGAGGAGAATGGGGGCGGGGGAGCTGGAGGCTGGCAAGAGGCTTCCACAGACACAGCACAATCAGTAAGCGTTGGCTAGGTCAGGTGTGGAAAGGCAAACAGGAGCCAGGAAGTGCTGCCCTGCAACTGCGCAGACGAGAAAAATGAATCTGGAAAGCCCGAGCAAAGAGATTGCCAGGACAGAATGCAGCCACAGAGGAGTGCAGAGCAGAACTTATGATAGGGCGAGTGACCTCCCTGGCCCCCAGCCCCTCCACCTCAATGTCAAGCCACCACGAACTGAAGGGTGCTCATCGGAGAGCTAAATTTAGGGAGGCTAATTTGATTCAAGTCTTTGGCTGAGGAACTGGAGGGTATCAGACCTGATTTTCAGCCATGGCATGCGTCCGTGTGCGCTGAGCAAAAAACATGCATTCCTGTCTTACACATGTTTTTACTCTGCGATTGTGCTGTATTTGTGGGACGGAGTGGGGGCACAGATCTAAATTAACAATCTAGTCTCCACAATCGCTCTGCCTGACAAATACAGAAGCATCTCCACCCACAAGTAATTCTGATGTGGGAGCAGTTCCTGAGGAGCTCCTATGATATCAGCAAATATTTGTACATGAAAGATTCCGCAGGAATCCATGTTATGCCTCCCACCAGCACATACCTAGGGCAAGGCATTTGTGATAGTTTTTGCCTTGGTGTAAATGCAAAATCAAAAAGGTGATGGCTAGAAAGTTTAGAATTAATGTTAACCACCGGCACAGCTCTGGGCAACCCGGCAGACCATCGCTTTTTAGCCTGCCAAGCCACTACAGAAGGGGAAAACCCATATGCAAATCAGGCTTGGTCCCTCTCCAAAAAAAGGAGCAGCCCAGCCTGAACTGCGTGTTCAACATCCCTTCTGCATGAGACCACAAGCATCCCCAGACCTGGTGTAAATGCAATACAAAAACCTGGTCCTTCCCGGATTTGTGTTACAATTTCGTCCACTAACAGAAAGGATCAAAATTGCAACGAGAAACCTGCATTCAAAGAAGTGTATTTGCATGCAGTTCACTCAGTTCAAAGTCCTGTGAGATCCCAAATGATCTTTATTGTCTTATAGTCATTTGAACAGTGTGTCCTGCTGCGCTGGAGGAATGTATGTGGACAGTTCAGGGGAGACGGAGGGGGGGGGGGGCACATTGTCCTAATTCATTGGTTGGGAGCACCAGTCGTCAACCACGCACACAGCGCCAAATATCAAGGTGGAGAGACAAGACACTAGACTATTGAGTAATCAAGTCGACCCTAAATGGGCACGTTCTTAAAGACCACTCAATGGGCACGTGCCCACTCTGTCACCCAGAGGATGACTAAGCAGCGAATCATCTTCTAAAGGCAGAGCTTGTATTGCAGAGTTATGTGTGATATGGAAACTCAGAGTGGGTTGGAGTGGGCTGTGCGGAGCCACAACCAGCTACACAGGCTTGAATAGGAATGACCAGGCTCTAGGAGCTTCAACATTTTCATGGAGAACAGCCACCATAGAGCTAGAGCATAATGCATTTGAGAAAGCAAGGTATGGAGACATGGTAGACATGCCAGGGCACACTCAGTCTGTCTGAGCATGACCAGCAATACTGATAACAACCTTGCCAGCCTTTCAAGGTAACTAGAACGCCCAGATATATGATGCCCCTTTTATGCACACAATAGGTCTTCTCAATACAATGTGTTATTTACAGTATCAAGGGGCACACTATATTTCTGTCAAAGAATGACAAGCTGGGCTAAGCCTGGAAGGAAAGAATCAGTGAGCTACATGTTAAACAGAACTTCCAAAAAGGTACAAAAGCACAGCGATCACTTGCTCTACTTTTCTGTTCTCAAGACTCACATTGAGTGAGGAAGCGAGGACAGCTTGAGCAAAGGGCTCTTGCATAGACGCCTCATCAGTCAGAGCCGACCTTACACTTGCCTTACACGGCGGTGACCCTACGTGTATGAAAGGATTCTATGCATCATAATTTAAAGGGCTCAGACCTCGTAGTTTGAGGACCTCAACGCTGCAATACTTCAATTTTAAAAGGATCTAATGCACACTTTCACAGTGTGAGGTATTGTGACTCTGCAACCTTTCACTTAATGGTCCTCCTAGTCCGAGGTGCTTCAATGGTAGTACCTCATAAACAGATAGATTCTTATTCCGATAACCTCCTGTTCCGATGGGCTTGGACTTTGAGTTGGGCCTCCCCATGCCACATAGGTGCCAACACCATGTTTTTCAGGTGTGATGAATCCAATGGAGTCATCACTGATCTCCCTGCAGTGACCTTCTCCCATGTAACCAATGGACGGCAGCCACTACCCGATCACCACCCTGGGGGCAGCTATATGAAGGACGATCACATGGGAGGCCACAACTTCTGGGGAAATGTCATGGCTTCATTGCATGAGACATGGTATCCCCAGTTCGCCCATGAAGACAATCCTCTCATACCCAATACCCTCATGGTATATTATCATACATCTACACCTCCCCCTGGAAGAATAAGGAAACCTTTAGATCAAACTTCCAACTCTGGTCTACTTTGTGGACATTAGAAGACCACCATCTTCGGTTCTAAATAGTACATCTACAATTGATTTGCATTTGGTACTATTGAAACTGTTCATCTAAGCCTTTTTAACCAACCATCAACAATGGACTTCTTTTCCCAGAATCACCCGAATATTGGGACAAGGAAGAGGAAAAGAGCAGTGCAGAGCCCAATGAGCGCTCTAGTTTTCCAAAATCACCTGTGTACAGGAAATGTAAAAGACGGGGGCAAAGTGTTATAGGCAGCTGGTGTCACGAAAGCATTTCACCTCTCTGCGAGGCTCGAGAATAGGAGAAGCACAGATTGTTGTGGTGGAGCTGCGCGGCTCACCATTTAGGAAGAAGGAAGACACTGCAAGGTCGGGATGTGCTGTAGAAATGACAGGAGCGGGGAAAGAATCCTGGGCATTCGCTGACCACGAAAAGCAGCACCTTACCGAATGGAGCCTGAACCGAGGTGGGCGTTCTGAAGCAAAGATGCGAGAGAAATCGGAACAAAGATAAAGCAGTCACGAGAGCAAAGAAGCATTCCAACTTTGCCGGCGAACAAGCTCGAAAACGCCAGCAAGAGCCCGTGAGTCAACCCAAGGATAGTGGGGCCCCCAGGGTGTATCGGCAAGCATGCCAAACAATAATAGGCAAGCAGGCCAAACAAGAATAATAGTTAACCGAACAAAAGAAAGACATAAAGCAAATGGACTAATTGTGAATAGAGAAAGTGAATTGCAAACAAGACCACTATTCAGTATGTGAATGTATGGAATGCAAATATATGGGGAACCCGAATCCGATAATATATCAATAGGATATATTAAACAAATGGGAAAGTTCAACTTTCGAAGCAGAGAGAAACATTGTGTAAATATAAGAAGCCCTGGCAGGAGAGTACACAAGGCAATTACAAATACATGGAACGCTCACCTTGTATCCACAGGGAAGCCACCCGACTGGTCCGGAGCGCTTCTGGAGCTGGTTCACCTCCCCCGCGGACTCACGCTGCCGTGGGCTTATCCTGGAAGACCGGCGTTCGGTTTTAGCTACAATCACCTCCTCCGGGGCTCGCCTCCCAAGCGTTCCCCTTGCGATCCCCTCGGAGCCTCCCTCACCTTGCATTTCGTTAAGGTGCGCTCTCCATCCTGCCGTTCTGTGCCGGAGCGCGTCGTGGTTGGGAGTCCAGGCCGGCTGCGACTCCACTCTTGAGGTAAATCTTGATTTTCTGAAGAATGAGTGTCCGCAATTGTTACTTCCCGGTTGACCTTCACCTTCTCTTGTTGATGCAGAAGGGTGATGGAGACGTCGAGCTGATGGAGAGGGCAGTGCTCGAGAAGGTAAGAGAATGCGCAAAGCGCAGCGCTGTGAGCGTCTTTGAATAAGGCTAACCTGTGCTGTCCTTCCTTAAAGGTCGCCGAGAAGTCCTGGAAGGTATGCGGCCAGATGGAAGCAGAGTGTATGATGGAGGATGTCCAGGCAGCAGTCGAACTTCCAGGAGAGCTTTGGTAAGTAGCGGAGTCTGGAGATGATGAAGTCGGAAGACAAATGCTTACTAATTATTTCCCTTCTGGTCTCTCCTCTCTAGGATGTTGCTGGCGGAGGAAGACTAGGTCTAGAGAAGATTCCGGAGTGAGCGAGGTGCTGGATGCAGAACAGGTAAGGAGGAATAACAGTGGTGTTCTTCTCCCAGACGATGCAGGCCAAGGATGCTGCGAGCAGGTCGTTGTGAACGTCACGCTGCAAGTGCCGGTTGATTCACACGGCGCGGATGCTCTAACCTGCACGGGATTTAACCCGATTAATTTACCAAGAACAGAGGGCAACTTTATTATTACGTTATATCAAGCCAACAGCCCTGGTTTGAAAAAGGCACTTTTTTGTGTTGCCAAAACACGTGTTGTGTTGCTGAAACACGTGTTACCATTAAGGGCATTCACCAATAAATCAAGTTTGGAGATACCATCTGACTTACATTTGGCGCATTTGTACGAAGGAGAGCTCTAACAGTATATCATTTCACTATAGAGGTTGGAGTGTGTACCTCCATCTCTCCTGCCAAATGCGACTTTCCCATTGATGTTTGCATGTTTAAGAATTTATTACCAGGTCTCAGAATGTGAAGGTCGACGTGAAACCACTCCATTACTGTGTGGTGTGATCATATGATATTGTACTGACATCATACAATGGCTATGGACTGTCACAGACCAGCTGCTGCTATCAAAATCCCATACAGTCTCATACCATTGCCACCAAATGTTCAGTTACTCAGTCCAGACATTGTGAAGCTGGGGCAACATATTAAAAAAAAATGCCTACACAGCATTCCGTGTGTTGTACACCCGTTAGAAATGAACTCCTTTGCATTTGAGTGTGTACACACCGTACAATTATTTGTAAGACAGTACATGCCACCAGTTGTCAATTTGAGGCTGTGCCATCAGTCATCCAAAACAAGACAAGACAATTGTAGTGGACCTGAAACCACACACACAGACACACAGACACACAGACACACAGACACACAGACACACAGACACACAGACACACAGACACACAGACACACAGACAATGGCAAGCTGCGAGCTACTAGCCAGGCATAAAAAGCCACTCGCCCCCTCAATTCTCCACATACACAAAGCACACCATTGCTTACTCTCCAAGAGTTCATGATCGAGCGAGGAAGGAAACAAGCAGGGAAATAAAGAGTACAGCATCAAGACATGAAGCCAGTGGGAAGGCGGCTCAGGAGTAATCATAATCCAAAGAGGTGCTATTTGAGTCACGTTCTGCTCACTCACTGACTGAGTAATTGCAGAGAGGCGCCCACTCCGGGGGTGTGCCATGGAGGGCCTGAAATGGCTGACTACCATGCCTACTACTCGTGCCGGGATCGGGAGAGGACAGAATGTCTATTTTTTTTATGCCTTGTGGAAGTGCAGATGCCGTTACCGTCCTCTGCCGGGCTCGCCAATACAGGATGCCGTGATCGGGCGGAGAACCTCGCAGGGCGCCATAGTAGGCAGGGTTCACTGTAAGATGCCGGTATCGGCGGCAAGCTTCGCAGGACGCCGAGTTTGGTGAAGTTCAGTGCAGGAGGCCGGGATCGGCGGGGACCATCAAAAGACGCTCCTGGGCTTGTGAGCATGTGTGGGTGCGTTTCTCCTCATCGCCAATTGTTGTACCATTCTCTAGTGGGATGGGATTGCATATGGTGGATTGTTCGGTTTTAAGGCCACAAACCAGGCATAGCCATTGGAGGCTGTGACCTCTCTTTATTTCCCTCTACATCATACTGACTTTCCCATGCTCTAGTAGCGCTTCCTCCCTTCTTCCAGTGCAGTCCCCTTTCCCCGTCATCCTTAAGGTCACTTTTCCCTTAAGGTCGTCCTCTGTCATTTCACCTCCAACACCTCCTTCCCCAAATAACCCTTAATGTACAGAAAAAAGCAGGTACTCTCCCACCACTCCAGTATGAGCTTCACCTATCAGGCAAACCCAAAAAACGTGCATTGAACATTTTTTAAAGGTTTCTATCAATGACTGAGCTTGAAAATGGTTTTCAACTGGACTCAGTCTGCCTTCCGTCGCAACTTTGTCTTTGATCACTTGCAATGTATCTTCAATCGGTAGAGGTGAAACATGTCTGGATTAGCAGCAGACGTCTCCTTCAACAAACCATCTGCAGATGAAGACTCTGCTCTGAACCCGGTTACACTTGATGGCACAGCTCTGCAGGACCACAGGGTGCACGGACTACTGGTAGCAATTGCCCACTGGAGGGGTCAATAACCTGCAAAAGGGCAGCTCCTAATGGAAGCACTCCAGTTCTTCTGAGGCAGGCAAGTTAAGGAGCCAAGGATGTAAACAATGCTGGGGTAGGTGTCCAGTGCCTCCCTGCCTCCCCTGCATCTGTGCAGAAACGCAGATGCACTTGCCCACATTTTTTTCTGATGTGCCCGGAATTGAACCTGGGCCGTGATCACCGCGTGTGACCTAAAATGGCAGCGCTCACTCGTCGGCATCACGTTGCCTAGCAACGCTATTCAGCAGCCGATTTGCCGTTCCATCAGCTCCCAGCCTACTTCCGGGTGCGGCATCCACCAGAAGGCATTAGCCGGATCAGCCCCACAAAGGATCACCACTAAGGATCCGAACCTGTCTTTGCCTGTCTGCGGCTGCGCAAGGCGCAAGACCACTAACGTTAAGAATTTGCAGACATGGATCCATTAACATCGAACGCTCAAAGCAGGAGCAGGAGCTCCTAGCCACTGCTGAATAGTGATCCACTGCTGTAACACCTTTTTGCAGGACACCTCTAGGGTGCAAACTGCAACTATCTGGGTAATTCTTAGCGGGTTAGGCACGGTAACCATTCAAAGCGATTCAAGGTTAATAATCATTATATCTTAAATTACCTGCATTTAGTGTACACGATATCTGCTGTAACTCTGTGACTATCCCTCTGTTAGTGGCACTCACTGGCAACTCTCATCTAAGTGTCCTTTGTTTATGCATCTGATTGTAGTGCCTTCCTGGCTCTCACTACTAAAATCGAATTTAGGTGTCCCCTGTTTATGCATTGGACTGTAGTGCCTTCCTGGCTTCGCAGTCACTGCATCTCACTGTTAAAATCGAATCTAGGTTTCCGTGCTTGGCCATTCCATGCCCCTGCTGCTCTCTATGACACATCCACCTTGGCTTTCACCTATCTGCACACAGCGCTGCCTAAACCCTTGGTCCAACAGCCTGTCCCCGGTCTTGGTGCATCCTGCACTGTTTACTTGCTGTGCACGACATTCCAACCTAACCGCGCTGTATTTAGCAGGACCACAACTTATTGTGATGTTATTTAGTCAACACTAGGCTTGGCTCACTCTGTACCACTTATATTTTTTACTTTATATTTGCTGACACTTAGTCCAATCTGTGCATCTGTACCCACTTGCCGCTTTGGTCACGGATACCCTATCTTGACCTGCGTGAGCAATTCCGTAGGTACCCTACTCAGGTAACCAGGACTACCATAATGCACGTCAGTGCACTCCTTCCACTTTCCTACACTCTAGCCCTACGGCTTGCCCAAGTTACTCAGTTACCTACGGTAACAACCTTCCCCCTCTGGGTTAAACTCGATCAGCCTCCTATCAGTCTTGCATCTCGGAACCTACATCTCCAGGCACGACCAATTGTGTCTCCCAGAATGAGCCCGGCAGCAGCCACTGTAGGCCATATCAACCAATACCTTAATGACCCAGCACTATGGCTGGAACACTTCGCTAGAAAACCCACATCTAACCAACCATGCCCCCTCTCTCTCAGAAATAAGAGACTAGGCACCAGATTCCGCCTACGACACTCCCGCAACAACGCCACGACGCAAACCTCACTCTCACCACCTGGATCACCTTCAATTACTACCACATGCAAATCTACTACCACAGGGGTTAAACTGCCCATGTTTAAGGGTGCCCTGATTAACTCCAGATCTCTCACCGCACACGCATTAGACATAGCTGACCTGATCACCACGTCTGACCTTGACTTCATAGCTATATCCGAAACATGGCTTCATGCCGCTTCTGGCCCCTCACTATCATTGGCCATACTGCCTGACTACGGCATCACACGATGTGACCGTACCACTGCCCACTCCCGAGGCAGTGGTGTGGCCTTCATCAATAAAAATGCTCTTGACCTAAGAGTGGTACCCGACTCCAAACTCGTATCAGCTGAGTCACTGTCAAACTAGCACTAACACCCAACCAAACGGCCACCTTGCACCTTATCTATAGGCCCCCGGTAGTGCACCGACCTTTGTCAGTGAAATTTCCACTCTCCTCCTCCACAAACCTAAAAACAATTCACAATCAATCATCCTAGGCGACCTTAACTTAGGTCTTGGTGACCTAAAAGATCCTGTGGCAACTGACCTGGAGAATGTTCTAACTGACTTCGGCCTCACCTTATACATTAAATAACCTACCCATATCAAAGGTAGAACACTTGACTGGCTAGCTGGCTCCAACTGCAATATTAAGGTTCTTAACAACACCCCCTGCTTATGGTCTGACCATCACATCATAACCTTTAACATTGAAGCAACCCCACGAACTCCGACACCAATAGCCCCACCACTCCCGACTAGAAGCAAAAAAGACATAACTAAGGAGAAACTCCTCCCATTGTTACTCCCATCCCTTAATGCAGCCACCAACACCTGCTCTGATCCTACTTCCTTAGCAGACACCTACAACCAAACAATGCTAACGGCCATTGACTCTATAGCACCCATCAAACTCAGGAAGGCTAAACTACAAGCACATCTTAATTCATGGTTCACCCCACAGTTAAGAATGCTCCGCAAAGCTAAACGTTGTGCTGAAAATCGATGGAAAAGCCACCCTTCTGACGAGCACAAAGATGGTTTTCTTCTTGCCTCACTCCCTTATAAAGATGCCATCATCACTGCAAAAAAGGAATCTCTTAACAACCGCATTCTGCAAGCTGACTCGAACACAAAGGAGCTCTTCAAAATCCTAAAAGAGCTTGAAACTCCAGTCGCACCCCCTGACACTTGCATGAAAGATAGTAAATGGTGTGCCAACATTCAAGCAGCCAAGCGAAAATTAAAGCTAAGCAGGACAGCCTGAAGCATGACAACCGCTCACACTCCCCTGCTAGGGCCCCCCCCTCTAGACACTGCTAATACCAAACCATTTCAATTCTCACCGCTTACCGTTACAGAGGTAGAAAATATCATTCTGAGAATTAAGCCATCCAACTGCCAAGGAGACCCTTGCCCAGCCCCTATTATTAAGGGTTCAGCGCATGATCTTGTCCCATTCATTACAGCCTTCATCAACTCCTCCTTTAAAACAGGTATTGTCCCGGACATCCTTAAGGACGCTTGGGTGATCCCACTGCTTAAAAAACCATCCCTAGACTCAAGCATACCCACTAACTTCCGACCTATCACCACAGTTCCGTTTCTGCTTAAGATATTAGACCGTGCTGCATACCTTCAGATCCAAAACTATTTGGAATCCAACAACTTGCTAGGTCTACGACAATCCGGATTCCGCCCAGACACGGGACGGAGACTGCTTTAATAAACCTAAAAACCCAAATTGAGGTATTAAAGGATCAGGGCAAACTAGCAATGCTACTACTTCTCGACCTTTCAGCCGCATTTGATTTGGTCAACCACCAGATCCTTTGCAAGCACCTCCACTCTGCTGCCAACTTCTCATCCTCTGCTGCGGCCTGGATCAAATCCTTTTTGAGCAATAGATCCATGAGAGTCTTTGCCCCATCCGCAGTCGCGGACCCTTCCCCAATTCACTTTCGTGTACCTCGGGGATCTTGCGTGTCACCTGCACTCTATAACATTTTCACGAAACCACTCTTTGATGTGCTTGACTATCTGCGTGTCTCCTACACTAACTATGCGGACGACACCCAGATACTCATTCCCATCACAGGGGATTATCTAGCTGACACCAAGGCCCTTAACAACGTCTACCTGGTCATCCAAGCTTGGATGGCCCAACACCAGTTGTGCCTAAATGACGACCAGACGGAGCTCCTGATCTCGGGCACTGCACAACGCCTGAGCAGACTAGAATCGTCCTATCAGTCATTCACTATAGACGGTAACAACATTCGAGTCTCAAAAGATACTAAAACGTTAGGTTTCTACCTTGACGCTACCCTATCATTAACCCGACAAACAAATGCTGTCAGATCTGCTTCTGCATACACATGCAAACTCATTGCAGCCTGCAGACCATTTCTTACCACCTTCAACAGTGTCACATTAGCTAGAACCCTCATCATGGCAAAAATTGATTACTGCAGTGCTCTTTACCTAGGCACTAGCCAAGAGAACCTGAATAAACTCCAAACTACCCAAAACAAGGCCATTCGTGCTGCCCTAAAAATTCCCCGCAACCACCATATCACAGAATCTAGAACTAATTTAAAGTGGCTACCTGTCAAGCAGAGAATTTCACTTAAAACACTCGCCCTTACGCACAAATGCCTGGCTAATAAGGCCCCTATCTACCTCGGCAGTCGACTGTCACGCCACTCGACCTCCCGATCACTAAGAACTGCCCAGTCCCACTGTCTAGCGATCCCTAGATTTAAACTGCAAAAAGCAGGGGGCTCAAGCTTCCCTGTCCCAGCTTCCAAGCTATGGAACTCCCTCCCTGCTACAATCAGAGCTGAAGACTCTTACACATTCAAAGCCAAAACTAGATCTTGGCTTTTCGACCAGCTTTAAGTCCTTCTCAGCGCCTTGGTCTTACATACCCTGACCTGCTGACCTCTGTTATTACTTAGCGGCACTGAAACCACTGTAATATATGTAGATAGAATCCTTGTTAAGTCGCCCATTTTTTATGTAATGTTATCCCTGTATATATGCAGATCTGTAACCTTGTACACATTGTGTCCTGATGCCTCCGGGCCTGATGGTCTGCGCGTTATAAATAAAACAAATACAAAGAGAAAGAACGCATTGGGGGGGAGGGGGGCAATCCCAAAGGGAAGAGAACATGATCGGAGAGAACCACTCATGCCAGGCCCAGCCCCTTTACTAAGCAGCACCTTCCAGCCTGATGCATTGTCATAGAAAGAAGAATTAGGCAGCAAGTTCACGGCGGAATTGCAGGCTACAATTAAAAAGTAATCAATGCGAGGATGGGGTAAATTAAGGAGGAACTCGCAGCAATGGGCCCTCAACTTGATGAGGTGGAATGTGGCATATAAGTTCTTCAGCATCACTTTAACAAGACACCAGTGCCTCTTAAGCAAAGTGAACCAAGTATGGAGGATGGTGATGGGCAAAATGGAAGACTTAAAAAATTGCCATTGAAGAGCAAATCTATCATTTACAGGCCTGATCAAAGGGACGGGGGGTGGGGCGGGGGGGAGGGGAGGTGGAGGACTCTGGGGCTTGATGCAGCGCCTCTTTCTGCAATTATATTTAGACACGCATGCTGCAGTCATTATGCTAGATAGGGAGCACAGGGTAGATTACAACAAAACCACCATTTTGCCTTTTTCCTTTGACTTTTTCACAAAGAAACCCCTGGTTTTACACGCTCTACCGGTAACTATTGTGACAACCAAAATAAAGATGAGGAAAAGCTGAATGAGGTTTTGTGTCTGTCTGAACCTCGCCCATTACAAGACCCAGCTCTACTCTGTGAGCCGCAGGAGGGAACATGGGTGTTATAACTCTGAACACCACCATAGGACCAGACGATCGAATGCGTTGGAGTCCCAAAAGTCCACCCCAAGGGAAATTGCTAGAGAAAGAATAAGCAAAAGAATTGTGGTCATCTAAAATGGCGGTGAAAATGAAACCGCTAGAAAGGAAGTAAAGGTGTGATCCGTAAGGACACGGCCATCTCCCAGGTGTCCGAGCATAACAGTACTATCAAAACTAAAAGCCAGATTAGCACTTCTTAAGACTGAAAAAGTGCATTATGAGGAGTTTGAGACACACTCCCCACTCCCCCCATCCACCTCGCATCTAAACTAAAAAAAAAAAAAAATAAGAACTAGGACACAAGCAAATCGGCTCACTGAACTAAAGAACAAGGATGGCGACCTGCTATTTAGAAAAAGGGCATACCTTTCCTTTTTGGGGGATAGGTCTGAAGCCCTTTACTCTTCATAAGGTTAACAAGCAATGCACTCCTACCTGAATAGAATTCGACACAGATATCTAGGCTCGGGTAAAAAGGAATGTGGGACAAGCTAATCAGAAAGGAAATTATTAAAGTGAAAAGCTGTTCAAAATAAATATCACTGCCTGGATGATTATACAACCCTGAATATAAAACTACAATATAATTTCCTGCATTAACTGGGCTGCCCATTTAACGCTACAATTCTGAAAGGAGAGGACAGGGACAGGATTGCCCAAGCCGGTGAAGAATCCCACATGGTGGGCCTCCTACGGGTCACCACCTCACCAGAACAAGTTTCAAGGTCACACCGGAACATTGATGAAGACCTATAGGATGAAGCAGACGGGAAGATGTACTGTTGATGTTGATTGGGGCAGACCAATGGGGATTCATGGCCAGGCAAGCTGCGAATAATATGCAAACATTTAGTGTTCACTAATGTCAAAGCTAGTTAAGATGCCTTTAATCATTTGATTCCAAGCGATACAACTCCCTTTCAGCATGGGAAATGTCCCCCAATTCAGCTATTATTACAGCACTGTGAAGAATGCAAAGCAGAGAACTTTGATTTGTCAAATAATCGGCCAATTTCCAACTTTTCGTTCCTGGCCCAGCAAATGGTCATACAACTGCAACAATTAGTTGAGAAAAAAAATCTTTGACAACGGCCAGGCATTAGGCCACGACACAGAACTAAGCTGGTTGTGATCTCAATCACAAAGGACTTTAGATGAGAGACAGTCTTGGACAGTGTTTCGCTTTGGCCTTTTGGACCTTACTGAAAAATCAGACGGTATTGGGTCTTTTTTCTGACGATCTTTTGTTACTGGACAAACAAAAAAAAATACACAAGTCTGCAAGCCCTCTAAGCCACACCCCTCATGAGTGCGTAGCAAGGAGGGTTTGGGGTGAAACCACTCGAGTGAAAAAGATGGTGGTGGGCGGCAGAGCAGCTCCCAGGAGAAATTTTGCAGCAGTGATACTCCTACTCCAAATTGTCATAGTCCGAGACTTTGAATGCCACACAAAATCAGCCTAAAAAAGCAGTCAGTGTGGCTCTTCAACAGTCGTGATTATGGCATAGAATGCACCTGACAAGTTTGACCATGCCAGACTAAAAACCCAACTTCAAAAAGATCGATGTCACTGGATCATCATTGTCCTGGATGGAATACATTCCACCAGAAAGAATATGCTTTCAAGTCGCATTTTAAGGCAATTAAATGTGATATCCCACAGGGTTCTGCCTATCGCCAATGTCATTTAATGTGGATCTACTTCAATGGCTTCTGTCTGTTCAAATGTATGGTGTGACATTTTTGACATGAGCCAAGAACACCGAACTCCTAGTTAATCTTAAATCTTCGGCAGCTGTCTTAGAAACATACCTTACTAAATTCACAGACTGCCTTGTGGCCATTGATTCTTTGATGGGCTATAACAAGCTTAAACTAAAAAGACTCCACAACCCAAATCATGGTGATCATAGCAAGACCCGAAGCCTAGCCACGAGCTGTATGGCTTAAGGCCCTGGTCATCTCAACATGTGGTGAGGTACATGCAAGCTCCATTAGACTACTTTATGTTTGGCTCCACAGATCAGCTCAGTGACTAAGACTAGCTTTTTCCTTCTTCAAATTGGTAGAAATATGTCCTTTATTATCTTTTCCACATAATGTACAGTGAATTCTAGCCTTGGTCACCTCCAGACTGGACCATGTTACTGGCTCCCATCTGTGCTAACCTAACTTTCGCATATCTGTCCACAGCACGTTCACAACACAATTGGACTTGGCTGTAAGAACGATGTGCCTCAATCCTGTGCACTCTGCACCGACTACCAATGTGCAAGTCTGTGGGGTGAAAAGACAGCCCCAGAGCCACAGTGATGGAGAAGCCATGCTAAGCCCCTATTGCGAGAGTGAAACTGGCTAATGAGGAGTTCCATTGAAATATAAAAGCCAGTACAAGATTTCGACATAAGGTCTAGTGAAATGGAAAGAAAGGATGTAAATGCAGGAGTGCACGTGGAAAGACGACAGTTGAAACACTGCGCATTTGGAAGATAAAACGCAGGAATGATGCCTGACATTTAAGAAATTAAATCAAGTGACAGATTGCGTTCATCAGGAATAAAGAGACTTAATTTCCATTATATAAAATGACAGCCTGTAAAGATGAAGGCCTATTTTGTTTTGGTTTCCTATGTTAACTATGGTCTATCTATGTAGATAATGCCAAGAGTGAACTTATTTCTGTTCAAGCATTCTGTAAAGAAAGTTTATTTCTTGCCAGCAAGCCCGGATGCAATACAAAACGTCATGTGTAAATATGTTTCTTAAATTTAAAATGCCATTTCAATGGTGCATGTAACTGAACTGGTTGAATCTGGAACTGTGAAACCCATTAGCAGGCAGTTGGCGTATTGGGGAGAGGGAAAGAGCTGGCCAATCCGTAGCGTGGGAATTTTGATAATAATGTGTGTCACCAGCAATACAAGAGATCAGTTTTCTATCTGAGGGGGACTGACTTGCTGATCTTTCTTTGACTTTGACTCTTGGGACCGATATTTGAACTTTTGATGTTTCCCTTGACTTTACCACTCTATTGCTGGGCCTTAAACATTGCGTGGGAGACAGAGCCTGGGAAATCTAGAAGCTACATGGGCCTGCCATTTGAGGAGCCAAAGGAAATCTGGGTGCTGGAGACTGCCCTTGACTGACGCCTTTGACCAGATCTGTGCGGTCCTCAAAGGAGCCCTGAGGTTTCCCTGGATTCCCCATAACCAAGGCCTCCCATGTAAGAAGATATATGTCAAAGCTATCAAAAGTGTGTGGGGTTATTTGCCAGGCTTAATCTCCATCCGGCATAGCGGGTGGGGGGGGGGGGGTAGAACTGGGGACATCCTAGGCATATTTTATTAAATCTAATTCAAATTAATTCCACTATAGAAAAATCACCCGATCCATTTAAATTAAATTGTGTTGGGAACTGTGCGTCTTAATCCTTTCAATTCAATTGTGAGGAGGGGGGTGAAGCTCTGTAGATCCTTGGCACATTGAAATGAAGTTAAATCAATTAATTCCCATACAGAAAATCACGGGAGGAGTGTTGTTAAGAGTTTGAAACAAACAAAGTTCATACCAAGTGTGTTAGAGCTGGTACATACAATAAAGTACTTGGGTGACTACCTTTCTGAAACCCCTGTCTTTGTACCGAAGGGGGGTGTCCACTATCCCAAAATAAGTAACCCTAAAGCGCTGCTATTCAAGTGAATGTAGAGGGTGCAAAACGAAATTTCCCCATTTATTTTCTTGCATCCCAAAACGATTTTCCGAAAGCCTTGCGTTTCATGCAAATAAAAAGCCCAAAACGATGTTCCCGTCGAGTTCCTTTCTTGACTTTGCCTTTTTTTAAAAAAAAAAACGATTTTGCTACTGTATTCCCACTCCCTGTAACTTTCCTTCAGATCAGAGGAGTCATATCTAATTGATGCCTGGAGGGTGGGGCTTGCTGGAGAAAGGTGTACTGTGCCAAGCGAAGCAATCACGGTGTGTTGTATATGTTACCTATTGGTTAATTTGCAAGAAATCTGATGTAAAGTGATAACTGTTCATCTCAAAATGTTACCTGTGTGTTGTAGTATTTGGAAGTCCATTAGATATATGTTAGTCGATTGGTGCAAGAAATTTGAATTTATGATATTGTGTAGGGCCACAGCATTGGTGGTTCATGTTTTGGTTGCTAGTCTTCTTTGTCAAACCTTAAATAAATATATATTGTTAGTATACACTGGCTAGGTACCTAGCTCATTGGTGGTACAGAGGGTATTTGTTGGGGTTGCGCGAGACGGGTTGAAGGCCTCACTAAAGTTGAATCTGTATAAGCGCTTTGGGTACAAGCCACCTTGCATGTGGGGGAAAGGAACTCGCAGAGTTGAGAGCGTCCGCCTAATATATGATGGCCTTTAAAGGCCTGATAATATATTGTTTCTTCTATAAAGCTCTGCCTTCTTTGTTGAGAAAATAGTTTGAACCATATCATTCCTTCCCTGTAATCTAGGATCTGATGGAATCTTGCTTTTTGTAACTAACAAAATAGGAAAGTTACGGCAGAGCATTCTCGGGACAGCACGCTGCTCTTTCATTTCATCACGCCATCTACAATCATCAAACAAATGAAACTCTTCCCCTTTAACTCTATGTAAAGCTTCATTATTCCTAGATATGTTTGTGGTCCGAATGTTTCAATGTCATTAAGCTTTTAGAGTGATTATGTGTGCTCTAAAAACCATTATGATTTCGCACTTATACAAAGCCTCACTGGGGCAAATCTCCCTGATACAAAAAGTGTTTGATCAGGTCCAATGGCATATCTTGAAGCAAGAAGTGCTCTGCAAGTTATGGGTGCAGATGTGAGGGCTATCATGGCAATCTATGTAGTACCCTTGTCCAGGGTTAGAAGGAATGGGAGATCTCATCATTTCACATGTCACTACAATTGTATTAAAAAAATGTTTAAAAAGTCTGCTCTCGTGTGCATTCATAGACTTGTAACTTCGGAGGCGAAAATAAGGACAATCTCTCCGATTACACAATCCAACCCAACAGGTTTCTATCCTAACACGGTTCATGGAATTTCTAACAGGGGTGTCCAATTACTATGCAACTTGTTTATTTATTTAGCTAATAATTAAAGAAATGGTTATTGAAGTGGCATAAATGAAAATGCTACATTCATCATTCTTTAATGTGCGATTCTATGCTGCCGATTGTTCCTTCTAAGCGTTTCCTTGCAGCTTAACCTTCTGATGGAGACTATAAATGTGTATCATTACTGAGAAACCCCCTTCTGTCGGGGCTATGATGGTGCATATGAGACCACTGGGTTAGGACTAGCGGCACATTACTCAAGGAGTCAGTGAGGCCCTGGAACTGCTGACATTGCGTTTTAAAACCAGGGTGCCTCAACATTGAGATTGGGCAACGCAGGATCGTGGCCATCCTATGTGTGTGTGGAACATTACTAGCGGTGAGGAAGGAGCTGGCAGGCCTTCGATTTCCACCATAGACGTGACTTCCTGAAATGTTCTGGATCAAGTAATGGGTGAAAAAGACTTAGCAAGAGTCTCTCCAAAGCGAAAGGAGGAGTCTTCTGGGGGGCTGACAAAGCTGTCACTGTGTTCATTATCAGAGGTTTCAGTTCCCTTTCATCACTACTTTGAGTAGTTTAAAAAACTACGATCTTGGGCGCGGGAAACAAAGAAGGGGATATGCTGTCAGCCGGGGTGTTGCTAGGTCTGGAAAAGATCTGGGGCTATGCTAATTTTTGGACTGGGGGATAGCTAGCCTTTTTGGTTGTAACCCCTCAGCTTCAATCCGGAGCTACAACCAAAAAACCTGGGGCTATAGCCCCCTTAGCAACACCTCTGCAGTGTCAGCTGACAGTTTTTCTATTGCATTGCAATGCAGTAAACTGCCTCCGTTGTTGATACTCATAATGCATTGTGTGAACCTGGTTTCTCCAACCGTTCTCTTTCCTGGCAATGCCTGATGAAGGCTATGAAGTGTGCTACTACCAATCTGTTATGCTTGATTTATGCTTGATTCAAAATGGCGCGGACGCGCAATGCATTCTGGGAGCGCTCAGAGCCATGTTGGATATTTACTTCACACCGCAGGGAAAGGTTGCACACATTTTGCTGAAGTGTTAGATTCACAGTGCTGAGACAAACATGCTTTTCCAAACCTGGTACGCGGTCAAGGCCATTTCTGCTGGTAAAGCTAACGTTGTTATGGCTTGCTACAGTTCTCCGTGGGGCATGTTTTTAGAGCAGGGAGGCCCTGCGTTCCTTGGGGGGAGCTCTCGATTGACCCAGCTGGCAACCGACGGCTGTTCCTCAACTGCGCAGGTGCAATTTCCAGAAGGTTCGAGAATTAACAGCCCTTCGTGGAGGGTGTGTATATGCAGAAACCCAGAGGGGGTCAGGTGAGACTTCAGCCAGAGAAGGACACTCTGTATGGCCTTCCTGTGAGCTGTGGTACTCTCGGCCTGGCTGTTCCCGGGGTTTTCCAGCCGCTTCTGGACGAGAGGAGGACTTCTATTATGCTCACGGTGATGTATTTCTTTTTGACTTCTTTATTTCTTCTGTGATCTATGTCCACATTATTTCATGAGATATTTCTATGTACTTGTAAGCTTTGAATAAATAGCCGTAAAGAGCCGATTTATCTTCTAAGAGTGCGTGGTTGTGAGAGTTATTGTGCCTGTCTGTTTTTTGGTTCAAAGTACTTGCTCTATAACTGCATTGATGATTTATGGTTGTTTCATGCACTTTTCGGGGGAGAACAGTACACAATCAGAATTCTATTGCCCCGTTGTCTTACCTTTTGCCACCCTTTTTCTCCTTTAAATGTAGGTGTCTGGCGGTTACATTCGAAAAGGTTCGAGCAGTCCTCGTGGCCAACATTGCTGCGCAGGGCAGAGAACTGGAAAAGAAACAGCTTCTTCCTATGAACACTGAAAAAACAAAGCAAATCACACTGCTGCACATCACCACCTTCCTTGCCACAACAGTAAATAAAACGCGTGAAAAAGGTTACCTTTGAAAGTTTCCCCCTCCAAATTTCAGCACAGGCACTCCAACAACCGTTATATTTTGCAGGTGCTTCAGAGTCAAAACTGACCAGAGAAAAAAAAAATTATACTTCCAAAAAAGAGCATGTATTTACAAAATGAACAAACAGGCACTACCATAAGTTAGGAAAACCCATTTTACATGGAGGGATCTAATATGGAGATGAATGATAAGGTGCAAGTAATACTGATCATGCAGATATGGTTTCTGTACTCGGACATGGTCAATTTATGTTTTCTGTACAGAATCACACTGTTCATCTGTAGTACAACTGCATTGGTACAATTTATCAATATATCTACTCACGCTTGGAAAGCGCGACGCACACACAAGCGCAGGATAAAGGCTGACTCACTCTATAGTGTGCAACGCTCTCCCCAGACTGAAGTCCTAGAAGGTTCTGTAGTCGAGCCTAGTGAATGGTTGGTGACGGATGGAGGGGGGTCTGGGGAGGGTGGAGGGGAAGGGAGGGCTGTGTAGCAGGGACAAGGGGAATGGCGGGGGATTCTCCCACCTCAAAAAGCAATGCAAAGAGGGAAAGGGTGGGGGCAGGCAGAGAGCTGCCTTGCAGGAGGTGGCCAATCAAATGCGTCCTTCTGCTACGCCAACACACAGGATTCAGACATAGAACCTATCTACCTTTAGAAAGCAAGCATTCTCGGGCCTAACTGGCTTCTAGTTATCAATCTATTTTTGTACTTATTGTATTTGTATAGAGTCTTAATCCAAGACACTTTACAGTTTAACAAGGATACATCAAACATGGAACAGTAGAAGCAACAATATACATTAATATTTTGGTTACTTTGTAAAGGTTGCTGCGCAGTGGAAAAGACCAATTCTAAAATGGCTCCCAACGGGAATCAATTTGGGGCTAACTTGCATCAATCATCTTAAAAACACTACAGGGTTACCTTGGCATCCTGGGAGACTATAGTGGAAATCTATAGCCTACCAAACACAGACAGGTGGAATGAGAATTCTAAGATGGCAGACTGGTAGTAGCAAGGCCTGAGGCAAGGGACCTATTAAATACACTGACACAGGAAACACTGCTGGCGGATAACTACCGGGCAGTGGCGGAGCAAGCCGAGGCCAAAATCGTGCACTGGCGTGCCCTTCCATTGTTACTGGCCGGCAGACTCTCACTGGTGAAAATGATCCTGCTCCCTAAGTTATTATATATCTTCTGCAATGTCCCCGTCTGGCCAGGTAGGAGATACTTTGCAAACCTTCATAAAACACTTGCACAATTCCTCTGGCATTCTGGTGCGGTATGTAAGAAATGGTCGGACATGTGTCTGCCCTATGACAGAGGGGGCTTCACAGCCCCGGACCTGCTAAAATATTGGACGGCTGCCCAGGCACAATTCGCTTCGTATTGGTACCCTGGACCCCCACCCCGCCCTCACGTCAAGTTGGAGGTCCTGGCGGGGGCGCGCTGTAACATAATGTCCCTGATTCTGAATAGGAAGTACGAACCGGATTCGCCTATCGATCCGGTCCGGGCCACCGTACAGGCCTGGGGCCAGCTGTTTGCAACTTGTGATGAACAACACCCATATTACAAGTGGCTCCCTGCCTGGAATGTTCCCGGGCTGGAACCCACACACGACACCGCAGTGGCGCGGCACTGGGAGGCGTTGGGTTACCGCGCCCTCACTGACTTTTATCCAGAAGGGAAATTTATAACACTGCAGACGTGGAGACCGGGGCATTCTGGTTCAGTTATGGAGCTCCTGCAGTTCTATAGGCTACGCGCAGCCTTTCGCAGCAGGTGGCCTGACTTTCCTGCTGAGCCCCGGGACTCCCCTGGGGTTGCACACATTGCAAATTCGGGAGGTGCACGCGGAGTGGTCTCCTCATTATATAAACTGTTGCTTTCCGCTGCCCCTCCCCGACCATCCAGGGCATGGGAGGATTGGGCCGCTGAACTGGGGACAGAACTTACTGACCAACTGTGGGGAAAAATGTGCTCTCATACCAGTGGGGTGTCTTTGAACTTCCGTTACCGCACCATACAATATAAACTGCTCAACAGATTGTATTATACACCGGGTAGAATATCAAGATTTGCACGCTCTGACCCCCCGGCTCTGCCCTCGCTGTGGTGCCGAGGGTGCTGACCATTTACACATGTTCTGGGCCTGCCCAGAGCTGGCCACATTCTGGTCTAAGATCATACAGACACTGTCTGCAATTATCGACTCCGAGGTCGACCTCGACCCATTGGGGGCATTGTTTGGGGTGTGGATCCCTGGGGAGCCTAGAGATGTGGTTAAGTTCCTGAATGTGAGTCGTGTGGTGGCCAAGAAATGTGTCTTGCAGGGTTGGAGGAGCTCGACCCCCCCGACATATCAAAAATGGCTGAATCTGCTCACGTGGTCTCGGAACTGCGAGGAGGGATTCCTGGACATGCTCCCGACCCGTTCCCGTCCCCATAATATTTGGTCTGCCTTCAATAGCTATCTGAATTGTTTAAATGACACCTCCTTGACGGGCGGGTCCTCCCGGTCCTCTTCAATCGCTGTTTAAGATGTTGGTGACTCATGCTTTGTTGCTAATTGACCTCCGTTGCCTACCTTCTGCATATAAGTCCATGCATCCATGTATATGTATACTGAATTTGTTCTTATTGTCCCGATGTAAGTGTGTATGTTATCTGCCTCTGTCAGAAAAAATAAAAGTTTAAAAAAAAATAAAATACACTGACACACCAAATTCTGATGCCTCCCTTAATGGCAGACAAATTATAAACTCTGGGCCTCCAGTTGTAGGAGAAAGAAATCACTATAAGACTGAGCAGAGAACTAAAGGGTTTGTTATATGATTTGGCATTTATAACGCGCATGTACACAAGTGTTTCTAGGCGCGACAAAACAAGGAGGGGAAAACAAAGGGAGAACAAAGAAACAATCTTACTAGGCCTTGTGTCATTCAGATCACGCAAGTGCGGGGAATAAGGAGGGGAGAAGTGCCGGGGGAGGGTAGGGGAGACGTGCAGGTAATCCCCCACTCCGACGGTCCACTGTATCTCCCTTACTTCACCCTCTCCTCCTTCATCTTTTCCCTGCATACCCTTTCCCTCCCCCTCTACATTTCTATCTCCCTTCCTGCCTTCCTCATCTCTCCCCTTTCCTCCTCCTTCCTTCCTCGATTATAAACCAGGTAAATTGCCCTACATACCGTTTTGTTAGCTTGTTTCATGTTTGTAAATTGCTTCATTTCATTCTCATTAAGTTCTATGTATCATTGTTGTTATAATGTAAAGCGCTTTGGCATAAAGCGCTATATAACCAAAAATAAATACAAACTCAACTGCAGACAGAAGGTGGCTCATAAGCGCAGAGAGAAGGGGCTGTAGAGTTGCAGGTAAAGACCCTTAAGTGCAGGGGGAGCCCGGGAGGCAGTGCAAGGGCAACTGGACATGCAGGAGGCTGGGCCAGAGTTCTTAGTGTAGCCAGGTGACCAGTGTGCAGAGCAGTCAGGGACATCAGTTGGGGGAACCAAGGGGGGGGTGGCGGGTGGGGGGGGGGGGGGAGAAAGCGGAAGCAAAAAGTAAGGTCTTGAGTGGCCTCCGGAACCGGAGGTGGTTGTGCTCAAGTTTGAGAGAGGCAGGGAGGCACCCTCAGAGGGAGGCACCCTCAGAGGGAGGCACCAGCTGAGGATACAGAGATCTACCCTCCACTCTCAGCCTGAAGAAGCATCTGACCCTCAGAGAGTTGAAGGTGGATGAGCGGAGAGCTCAAGAAGGAAGATGTTTAGGAAGAGTTGGGGGAGGGTAGTGCAGTCCCAGGCCCCAGGAAGCCTTATGACGATGCAAAGGTTCATGAACTTGATCCTTGCAGCCACAGGAAGCCAGTCAAGAGATTTCAGAGCTGGAGAGATCCGATCCCTGGGCCTGAGGCCATGGGCATGCCTTGCAGTCCTGTTCTGGATAAATTGTAAAGGTCAAAGAGTAGAGGCAGGTAGATTTAGAAAGAATCAGTTGCAGTAGTCCAGCCTAGAGATGAGCAGAGCTCTGGAGACAGTGAGCTTCTGGGGGAAAGTGAGAAAAGAAAGAATACCTCAGAGGAGGTGCAGCGGATAGTTTGACTTTTTAGATATGTCGGAGATGTGAGGAGAGAAGGAGAGGGTGGAGTCGAAGAGGACACCAAGGTTCTTAGCCTCACAGGAGAAAGCAGGAAGAGGGCCCATTGTGGGCAGCCAGACAGAGAGAGGAAAGGAGGGAGCAGGTGTAGGATCTCAGTTTTACTGGCATTACTGCTTTTGGTGAAGTTGATCAACAAGCAATGAAGTTAATCAGTTGAAAGTGCGGGTGGAGGTGCAAAAGAATTTTGAGGTGCAGGAAGAGGTAGAGGATCTGAACAGCAAGGAGGCAAGAGAGCAAGAGTTTGAAGGAGGGGGATATGGGGGACATGTGGAGAGAGTGGAAGATAGGAATGAGCGGAGGGAAAAGTATGGACAGAGAATGGCATGGAAAGAGAAATGTGGAAAAGTAGGTTGAAAAGGAGGGGCAAAGGAGGGAGAGGAAGCAGCAAGCAAGACAGGATGAATATGGAAGGTCCACTGGAGAGGGACCGCCCGAAAGCACACCACCAAAAGTCTATTATGTGTTGCCTGGGGGAGGAAGAAGGAGGAATGAGAATGTGGCTGAATGACAAGGCGGTTAGATGAGAGCCAGTTTAAGGGCTAGTGGCAAGGCCCAACAAATTCCCACAGGCACAACTTAGCATCGGCTCAGCGAGGAGGGAAGTAAGACAGGACCAAGTGGAAGGTTGAGGAGCCCAATACAGAGGTGAGCTAGTGCCCCACCCAGCATCCCAACACTAATGTACCTCACCACAGAGGGAGACACTTTGAAACAGGTTTATTTGCAGTGAATGTCAAATAAACGTTTCAAACATCCCCATACTCGCCAGCAAGGTCAAGTACTATGAAATGGTACTTCTCCTTCATAAATCTCCTCACCAATGCAAGTGGGCTAGCAGATTTATTTTGCAAGCCGTGTTGACGAAACCAAAATGTTGTCTGTATTTCCAAAATTAACTAATAAACTTACATACCATGTATCAAGTTCAGGGGATGAAAAACAGAGGCAGATTTTATTACTTGACTTGCAAGCCGAAAAAAAAATGCATCCCGCATCTACTGGGAACCTACCAATCTAACCTGACCTGCCCCCAGATCCCCAAGCCCTATAGGTTATTGGTAACCTTGACAGAATCCAAATGTGAGGGACATACAAGTTTCATCACCCACAGCATATTGAGGCCACCGTCAGGTGTAGCTTAGAATGGGAAGTGTCCTACTTGTTTTCCTGTAAAGAGGGATGTCCAGAAGGGTGCTTGTTGGCTCCCCTAACATTCAACCTCTACCCAACGCACTGCATGATGAGCTGCCATCATAGTTCTGATGGATTGTAAGTGGGGAGGGTACCAATGCCATTGAGAGCTGCTGTTTACTTTTAACATAGTACGCCTCCAATTCTATTCTATTACAAGTTGTAAATGAAATGGAAGCAAAAGTGTCATTTTACAGAGAGGCCCACCTACTCAAATGGCAATCACAATAAGCTAAGAAAATGATTCACAGGCATTTTTCAGCTAGATGAGGAGGGGATGTTGTCTCACCCTGGGCATGATCGATGCTCCCATCAAACGACATCAGGACTTCCCAATTAAATTAATACATAAAGTTGCTTGGTTTGCAGAAGGGGGACATATTTAAGGAGAAGACCTCAACTCAGTCAATCTAAAAGAATTGGATCAATTAAGAGGTGGGCGCAATACAATGATTTCAAAGAAATAAAGGAGCATCTGAGCAATTTGGCAGCACTGCAGCACTGGATGCATGGAGAATAAGGCATTGTAAGGGTGGGCCCCTTTATCACCTCAACCCAAGTGGGCCTACCACTTGAAGAACAAGTGCATGTTTATTGTACAATTATCCTGGGAGCTGTTTGATGGTATTGTAGGACCAAAGTAACTCAAGTCAACAAACCACATCAGTTGACATTTTATATACATTTTTGCAACAGTAAAAACACTCCCAGATACTTTATTACAATCCACCGCCCACATGTGATTGGACAAAACCATCTTCAAAGAAATCTCATCTTTCTCCAATTCCTACGTTTCCATTTGTATCCCTCATCTTAACTACCATCTTCAGCTCATGTGTGGAACAAACCTCTTAGGATTCTTGGTGGGTCTTGACATTGTTATTTAGTTAAACATTTCTATGCAAACATAATTCATTACTTGCAATAACTGGGCTAAGCTCCTTTAACTTGAATATTAATTTGCACATGGCTTGCGTAAATATTTCAAGGTATATGAAGGAGGCTGGGTAAAAAATCTCTCGCCGAATTAGCAATATCTCATTCCCCAGGTCACTGTTTTCATTTGAAAATTTGAATCTAAAATAACTGCCACTTTATCACACATAGTACATCTGAAAATACATTTGAAACTCCTGGCTTCCCATTATGTTAGCCTTGGGCATTGACTCACCCAGCGTTTTTACTGCTGGCTAAATCAAACGGTGAAACCCCTTCTGTCACGCTCCCATGCTTCAGGAGATTACCTCTGCTGTCTGCAATATTTGTCAGACCATAAACTCAAGGGCAGTTTCTGCAGATGAGCAGACCGCAAAGATTGTGAAGTTACTTATTCCCCATCCTGTGTCCTCTGAAACCTCACAGAATCAGTTTCTCAACAGTCAAGGTTCACTTTGCAAACAGCCCAAATTACTGTGTTTTGAATAATATGTAAAAATAAATAAAAACACTTTATATTGAGGTTCGTTCATGAGTTCCCCATGTATGTGTATCAATCTGCATGTATGTTTAATTCTGGCTTTCTATACCCATTTCTTTTCCTTGCATCTACATAAAAACCCTTCCCCGTTTCTTAGTTTTCAAATCATCCCATGTGTGAATTGTGTTACATTTGGTGGTTTTAACATGTTCTCTTTCTGCGCGTGTGCAAGCTAATATGTATCAATTCTAGAAAAACAGTGCTGCTTTAACATATCCTATCTATAATTACCTACACTCGATATATATAAAATTGCAACATCGCGCTCAGTTTGCCGCACAATAGTCATCAATACAGCACGCACAACATAAACCCCTCGCAATCATGGGGTCCCTTCCTGATCACCCTAACAGCATTCGGAGTAAAGGTTAACATTCGACTGGCAGCCATGCAATTCAGAAAGGTCCTCAAAACCCTATTCTTCATGCACTGAAGATCTCCCCAACTCAAACCACCAGCTGATTGTAAGGAAGACATGGTATCAACAGTAAGACAGACACAAGTGACCACAGTGCAAGGGTGTTTATTGAACTTAAAAACACCTTTCTAATCCTAAATCTACAGATGGGAGCAAGCTACGAGCATCAAATAATAACGTAGTCCAAGTAGTGTCTTGTCAAAATAAAAGTGCCTATATTAATAAGTCTATTGCCAATCCTTACCTCTAAATACAAATAGTGTGGGAAACAATTTTACGAAAAAGAAACAAGTCTTCACAAAATGTTATGTCAAGATGTTCAGGCCGTTGGCCTCCCTTCCTCACGTTTTCAGCACGGGACAAGGCGGTACACTCGAGCTTAGCACAGTCTCTGGCTTCTCTAGCATGAAGATACAGTTCAATCATTAGCATCATGGCCTTCTGTGCCCAAGTCTCTTTGTCTTTCAAAGTCTCTTCTTTAAGAGGGCCTGATGCGATAAACAATAAGTTCTTTTCCTCTTTCAGATTTTCACAAGTAATTTCTAAGGCGGTTCACTATTCACCTCGGACCCCCCTCAGCCGGGTTCATGTACTCTTAACACAACATTCGTAAATTATTTATGTATTCAATTTCACTTGGGATAATCTTTCTCAGGTGACTCGCAGTTCACCCCGGATGTTGAGCCCCTGCTGCAGTTGGGCTGGGTGGGACTGCATCTGCTGCCACTGCTGTTGTGCTGTGACAAACCCTTGCTGTTTGCACCATTTGGATTGCTTGTGCCTGAGCTTGTAGCCCAAAAGGACATTTGCACGTGAAAATGCCCCAAGTTCCCGCACATAAAGCATGGGCCAAAAACTCTATATCCTGTTTCCAGTATCCTCCTCTTTCTCCCTGCGGACAGCCTGTCTCCATTGGAAAGAACCCCTCCCCCCCCACCTCCCTGTATGCAATTCCCATGCAGTAGCGCTCCCCACTGTGGTGGCACATAACCCTCCTGCTGTGAACCCTCCTGCAGTGGTGCGTTCCCTATGGGAAACCCTCCTTGTTGGGCGGGTGCCACGGCATCAGCGTCAGGTACGAGCAACACACCTTGCATTGTATATCGTGTCAATTTCTTTTGCACCATGTTATTTTCTGCCTTTGCAGCATTATCTGCTACCTGTCTCTCGCTCTCTTGCTTCCTTCTACAGTAGTGTACTATCATTGCCTGCATCTCTGGCCATCCCTTGGCTTCTATTCTTACAATCTTGTCTAGCGATGCCTGGACGGCCGTCTGCAATCCCTTGACCAGCAGGTGGTAGAATAAGGGTTAGCACTTGTCCCAGCATCTTAGTGTTTTCTGCTTCCAGATATCCTGCACCCGTTTTATATATTCTGCGGGTCCTCGTCAGGTTTCATCTGCGGGTCCTCGTCAGGTTTCATCTTATGTGCCATTACTGTCCCCCAAGTCGCAACTATCGGGGCACATAATTCTCTGGACCTCCCATATGTGCGCTCGGCAGTTTTTAAACAGAGCCCCATCATGGGAATACAGTGTTAATAAGTGGAGAAAAAAAAGAATTTCTAACGAAACATGAATAACGAAAAATAACACATTTTTAAAAGAAACTGTGTGTGGGGATGGGGCAAAGGGTTATGTCTTGTGGGGAGGGGGTTGGGATGTGTTTTTAGCAAGGGGAAACAGGAGCTTGGAGGGAAACCCCCACAAAAAAGAGGGAAAAAACACTGACATGTTTGTGTCGTTATAAATTCCTTCGTTATTCATTTATTTGTTAACAAGACGTGGAACCCCCGTCATGTATGTTAGTACTTAGTTTCACCCACTTGTACCCCACCTGCTCCCATATTTTGGCCCCTCACTCCCCTATTATGGTCGCGAATAAACGTTTCATATACCCTATTGCCAACAAAACCCTGCCGTCTCTTTCCTGAGCACCTGCATCCATTTGCTGCCCCCTGCCACAAAGGGAGGGCAAGCTGCATATTAGGTAGTCTTGTCCATGGTCTGCCATGGTACGTAATGTGCGTCCCCTATCCCCTTCTATAAAAGCAGCATCTTCTTTGCCCTGGGCCCCGTTCCTCCTAGCCCTTTTGCTGCCTGAGCCAGTGTTCTTTTTACCTTCTTTTGACTACGAAGAGAGGTTAACACTCCCTCCTGGGCTCCTCGCATTCCTTTCATCTCCTTTGCTTCACCCCACTTCATTTCCTCATCGTTAATTCATTAGTCGCCCTCTCCGTCACTAAAATCTTCCCCTACTTCTTACTCATCTCAGGCTATACTATCCTTGTCCCCTCCTTCGGCCTCTTCCTCTCCCCGTTCTTGTTCCTCATCGTCCAGTCTGAATTTTATCCTTCACGACAGCCTTTCCTTTCGATCCTCCTTGTCCCCTTTTTCTGTAGTCTTCCTCCGTACCTCCCGTTCAATCACCCTCTCTCCTTCATTAAATAATTCATCCATCTGTTGTCATGTGTTCTTCTCAATGACTGCTAAGTATTTCCTCTCACCGCTTCCATGTGCCTCATCCCTACGGGTCCCTATCCTTTCCCCCCCCCCCCCCGTCATCCCTCCTTCCCCCTCTGGGCTTTCCCACTGCGGGTTTGTATACCCTGCCGCGGGCCGTAATGCTAGATAGACTGCATAAGGTGGGGGTGGAGAGCTTTGTGCTTTTCCCTCCTCAGTCCCCTCTCCCTCCTACCTTGGCCTCTGATTATTTTCCTCATAGTCTCCAAAGCCCCAATATATTCTACCTGCTCTTTAACTTTGTGCCTTCATACTTTGTTATTAAATATGAGAATATATTTTCTATTATTTTACTATTGAACATTCCCTCCCTAATCCATGCATGGAAACACCGACCTGCAGACTCCTGGAATCACTGAAAGTTATACTTTATTATTTCATTACGATAATGGGGTAACTTATCACACATATGGTTGATGGGGTTCTCTCGATGGGCCATTATCTCCCGTCTTGGTGCTGCCCCTATTCTATATCCTAATTTCCCTAGGAAGCTTTTACCCCCCCCCCCCATCTTCCTGCCAACACCCACACTCCCCCTCAGTCACCCGTGTACCCCTTTTTTCTCCCTTTCGCTCTGGCCTTCTCCTCAGGCCCACCCACCCACTCTCATCGGATACACTGGCCTTCTCATCGGATACACTGGCCTTCTTCTCAGACCCATCCACTTACTCCAGGTTAGTTGAGCAACATCCCCCTCCACAGGCTCACCTTCCCCTATGTTAGTAAAGGCACGAGCTGAGTCTCCCCCATTCCTCTTGCTCACGACTACCGCTATAATTATAATTGCATGCTATTATACACAAGGTACCGGTCAATGACCTACCTTGGTCAACACCACAAAAGCAATACGAACAGCACTTACTACCACGCGTGTGTCCCTACCTACTCCTTCAAAACACTGCTGCAACACCTACACAATAAAATAACACCCGTTTCCCCTAATTGGCACAACTATACAATCGTTGGTGCTATGTGCAACTCACATCTACTGGGTCCCGACTCTTACTACACACCTCTCTCCTGCTCTAATGCAGGTGTGCCCATACACGTTCACTCCCTATGGGTTAGCGGGTACTAATATCTACAACTACTACGGCCGATCGTCATCCTACCTTGAATATGTGCCCTAGACACCATAAAATACAATTCCTTCATCCTCCATGGGAATGCAACCACGAGCCACTGCTTTCTTGCACGATTACACTGATGTGTCAGAGATCCTTTAGTCCTCTCAGCACCAAGCCTCCTGTGTGGGCTCACTTCTCCACCTGAGCACGGGCGGCAGTCGGGACCAGGCAGACTTTGTGAATGTGGCGTCTGCAGGGAGTTCTCGGTGCTGCGCGTAGAACAGGTCTGCGGTCGCCGGACCTGTGCCCCCAGGGAGGGCAACCGGAATACCCTCAATTAACCGAGAGAACTTAGGATCACCCTGGGGCCTCCAAAATGTATTACAGGTCCTCTAGAGGTCACAATCAATACGTTACCAGTATTAATCCAAGAAGGAGCGTACACCAGACAAAAGGTAACAGTGTTTATTACAACTGGGAAAGCACAAATCAAACAGCACAGTGGAACAGAACTAGTTGATGAGAGCTGACACACTGGCTCACAGCGGACAGTACTTTTATACCACTAGTGCAATTTGTGTACAGTTAGAAACAGTTGCCCTTCAAACATCACGTCTTCTCTGTTCGCATGTAGCTGACTGGTTAGAAGAAGTCATGCCCCTATAGCTAGACATACGCTAGTTGGACATGATTGGAGCAAACACACCAGCCCTCTCCCGGCTCATTCCCTCAAAGTGTGGCACCACATTGCTTCCTGCTACACTTCAAAGAGTTGCAATTATTGTGCTGACCTCCGGATCTTTATTTGTTCGTCTGCCATTGACCAGCAGCAGGAAGGAAGAAACACGCGACACCCTCAGCTAGTGGTAAGGGAGACATTCACATTGGACCTGTCGGATGATAACCTTCGCAAACACTTGTTGTTCTGTTCCAGGGACACCAAAACCTACCATTTGATTGGCTCTTCTTGGAGCACCCCTCCATCCAACATCCATCCCACATCCTTGTTCCTACACCCGCTGCCAAAGGGTGATTTGAAACTGCCCTTTGTGTCATGAAAGTGCCTGCCTGAACTACGTCCCTTTCTCCCACTCCTGCAAGTAACCGTGGGACTAGCTTGCTGACCTTAATAGTATCACCCGGTGCAGTTCCCAGCGACTGTGGCCTGCTGGAGACAAGCATGAACTCAGCTCCACCCCCCCCTCAGCCGCTGCATACAGGCAATGTGCTCAGAGCTGGCCTACCGTGTGAGGTCCATCTGCAGCGCCCCCATGGAGTGTGCTTACCTACGTTTTTGCCTCCCTAGCATTTACTCAGCAAATTCCCTTGTGTCCATATTATTTTAACTACAGAGTGTCCCCCGCCTTCATCCCCCCCTCACCATGCTGGGTCCCTGGCACTAGCTACAGCGACCCCTTGCGGGTGTACCAGCCCATCCCCCTTGTTCCTGCAATTGGTAGGTGTGCCCCTCTGACTCTGTGCTGAATCAGCAACTTCATTGCATGATCATTAAAATCAGTCCAGGATTCAGGATGACACCCACTGTGAGAAAAAGATAGTGTGCCTAATCTAGCTTTTCATTGTGTTCTTCTCTAGCTCTAGTCACAGATCGCGTCTGCCTTCTCCGAGGTATTTCTTCCAGCAAATCGGCTGCGTGTTGGGCAGAGGAGGTCACGCAACTGCAGGGCTTGACGTCTCCAAGGTAGATCCAGGTCTTTTTCCTCCACAAGTTACACTGCTCTATCAGTGGCTTGTTCTACAGAACAGGGCCCCTCGAACCTAGGCTTGTACCAGGACCGGATGAAGTTAACGCAAGTACACCGGGTTAAAGAGGTGGCTGCTTGAGTAGTTCAAAGCCTGTTAATGATGCATTATCTTCCTCATTCATCATCCTCCACTGCTGGGATTGACGCTGTCGAGAGATCAAAGAAACACTAGCCATCATTGAAGCAATGTATTCACGCATTTCATCACCTAACACAGTGGCTGTAAGTGGGCATCCGTCAACCCTCTAGGGGGAGGAGCAAGTAGAAGTCGCATGCATTGCCACCTCATGAGGGGTTAAATGGTGGTCAGATCCTGGTTGATTGACTACCTCTAGCCTTGTTCGCATTGCGCAATGTAGCCATCCCTTCTTTAGTGTGGCTTTTATTTTTGCAATTTTTTCCTTCAGCAAACCATTCAGGCATTCCCAAATCCAATTCGCTTGTAGGTGATGAGAACAGGAAAACGTAGGCTTGATCCCCAGTAGGGCTGTGATGTGTCAGTTTAGTTTACAAAGTGAGGCCCATTGTCTGAACACACGCCAACGTGGGAATACCCATTGTGGGAACACCTCTCCGACAAGGAATTTCTCTGCACTGCGGGCATCGGTGTGTGAGCATGGACCAGCTTCGATCCAGAGAGAAAAAGGGCATACAACCACCATCATATAGCAGTACCCTTAGCAAACTTGGATCATGTCTACATAATCTACATGGAGATGTTAGAAGGGCCCAATAGGACGCTGTATTGCTTCTAGCACTACGCGCAATGTGTGCCCTGCATTATATTTTGTGCATACTATACAATTACCCATAAATGTGGTGATATACTCTGCCAGATGGGACAGAACCAGTCTTCCCCAATATGTGCAGGAAGAGCATCCTTAATTTTGTTGGAAACACTGGCTGTCCTTTGCTCTCGTCGCCATAATGTACCTGTAGGGGATATTGAACATCCTCTCTTCTCGTGGTGCTCTCCTCTGAAAAATCTATTATTTGGTTAACTGGCAATGAACTTAACCCTTCTCTCAGGATCATGTTACGCACACATATGCTTGTGTTAAATGGGGTGTCAAACTAAATTATTTCTGTAAAATATGCTGCTCGTTTCACTTGTGTGTTCGCTGCTTCGTTGCCAGGGGAGATCAAGACCTCCCCCCCGCCCCCACCCCCATGTGTGCCTGGCACTTCATGACTGCTATGGCTGATGGGAGCTGTAGTGCGGCTACGAATCTAGCCAAAAGGGGCGCGTGCTGCACTGGTGTGCCGTCCGCAAGTCGGAAGCTCCTCCTCTTCCACTGGGACAGTCCAGCATGTACTGTGGATGTCACGTAAGCAGAATCAGAATACACAGTAATCTCTGCATTCTCATGAGCTTCAAATGCCATTATAAGAGCCACTAATTCTGCCGCTTGCGCTGAAAAATGTTAACAAGCAAAAAGCTTGCTTTCACAATTCAACTGTCCCACTCAGCTTGACTTTTACTAGTGCCATCCCAGTAGGTCTCCATGTCGTCTCTCTATAGTTGATAAACCGTCAATAAGAGTACTTCCCATCCTTCGAGGGGATTCTCACCTGCTTTGGGAAGGTGACCATAATGTTCCTTGTACTTAATACAGTCTGGTACGTAGTCTCCCTCCTCTACTGGTTCAGCTATGAATGTACCTCACTAATATATATATATTTGGATGCTCTCTGCGTGGTCAATGTACTCTTGGGCTTTTCAAGGATAGCAAAGAGGGCATGATCCATGTAAAGTCTGGTACTACAGCCCATTGTGATATTCACAGACTTCTCTACTGCAAATACAGCAGCAGCCAATGCTTTTTCGCAACGGTACTGTCATTACATCACTGGGTCTAAATGTCCGCTAGAATAGAAGGCCATTGGTTTGTGCCCTAAGGTTATCTTCTGTGTGACCACTGCTGTCATCACTACTCCTTTGGAGCGGAAGAAGAAATAGAATTTCTCCTTATAATTGGGAATCCCTAGCACTGACCCGTGCATATTTTCCCTTTTAATTCCTCAAATACGTCAGTCATCTTGTGGCCATGTCAGATTACCATCCCCCTCTGTGCCTCCCGCAGCCCACTAAAAGGGCTCTTGTGCATGTGCTATAGTCGAACACCCAAGCCCTACAATAATTACAGAGACCTAAAAATTGCTGCATTTCAGTTTGTGGCAGTGGCGTTCTAAAAATTGCCTCCACTCTTTGTGGGGTTACCTTCCTACCCTCTCGTGATATTAACTAAAACAATAAAACAAAAACAACATCAAGATCCAAGCGAGAATTCGACAACTAATAACCTCTAGTGTAAACTAAAAGGACAATAAGAATAAAATGAGTAAAGTAGATCAAAGGAGTGAAGTGGAAAAAGAATAAATAGTACAAAAGCAGTAAAGCGGTTGAAATTAATGAAATGGATGCAATGATTGCAATGAACGAAAGGAACAAAATAGACAAAATGATTAAAGTAAAAAGGAAGGAAAATGAATACAGGAGATGGATGAATACACAGACAGATGACATGGAATGTATGAGTGCATAGTATAAATGGAAAGTTCAGAATAGACAATTTGAATACATAATTATTATTAGGCATTTATATAGTGCTACAAACCCTCAGGTATCTGAGCGCTGCTTATTATTACCCACGGTGTGTGGTGCTCATTTATCGACCTCCGAAGGATGAAAGGCTCAGTTTGGCCCTGCCGGGATTCGAACCTGCGTTAGCAGGCTCTGCACGGATGTTAAAGCGAGCACTCCTACTCGCTGTGCCACATTAGACGGGTGTAGTGCATGGGACAGATGGAGAACACGTAACGGATCGAATGCACGCGACAAGTGAGATGAGTTGAACCAATAATGCACAATGAATGAACGAAGTGAGTGGAGCGGATGAAATCGGTTGAACGGATGAGTGTGTTGGGCAGATGAGTGCGTTGGGAAGACGAGTGCGCTGGGTGGATGAGTGCGCAAAATGAAAGAGGGCATGGAGCAGATAAGAGCATGGAACAGATGAGAGTGGTGCGGATGTAGGTTGTGTGAGTGGATAATAGAATGGAGCGGATGTAGAGTGTTGAGCTGTTTTAGGGTGTTGAACCAATGTAGGGCGTGATGGGGCTGACCAGATGTAGGGTGTTGAGTGGATGTAGGGTGCGGTGGTATTGAACCAATGTAAGATGCTGAACGGATGTAGATTATGGTGCGGAGCGGGTGTAGAGTGCGGAGCAAACGGGTGATATATGTGCAGGATGGAATGATTCGAGTGCATGGAATGTTTGAAAGAGCATGGCAGTGAACGGTTTATGAGTGCTTGGAACAGTCTGAGTACATGGAATGGATGGATTACATAGTGCTATTGGAGTGGGCCAAATCTCAAACATCTAAGGTAAATCACCATATCTCACCTCAACGCTTACTCTCTTCTTTACACCACCACTCAACTAGAACACAGCGATACTATGGCACCATTCGGTATAGCTGTTCTCGTACCATCATCTGCCTCATATTCCCCCCCCCCCCCCATCACCCTAATTAAACACTGCTGGTTATACACCCTCCAGCCTAGGCGTTCTCCTCAGGCCTAACGCAGCCAGAATCGGTCTGGATAAAATCCTGCCAGAACAAACACATACTCTTGATCTCTCAACCACCACATCTACCACTAAAAAGCAGCTATCACAAGAATGCCACACCAGCTGCACAAATATCGGTGCTCACACGCACCATTGACTCTTTATTCTCTCTACTGACTTGAACTTCGGTTCCCGAGGGTGTTCAACCTACCAGCGCCTTGAGACCATACCAATGGTACATGAGGCGCTATATAAATGCAAAATAACATAACAATGTACAACACCCCCTTTGGCAATATTGCAACTTTGCCTTGTCTACCTTGTAACCCTTGTCTGCTAACACGGTCAGCAACTGTACCAAGTCTTTTTTGACACGGTTCTTCCATTTTATTGCAAATCAATAGACAGTCTACATACTGAATGGCTGTGCTGTCCAAATTATCTCTAGATCCATTTGGAGGACCCTATTGAATAAGGAGGGTGATGCGCAGTACCCCTGAGATAATCTTGTGTGTTCCCACTTTTTTCTATACAGAAAGGATCTCAGACCACAAGAAGTGGTATAGAGAAGAAAGCATTCTTCAAATCCATCACCGTCAAATTGGTAGCTCCCGGCGAAATGCTATATAGTATTGTCGCTGGTTTGGGAACTAACGGGAACTCTGCTTTAACAATTTGGTTCAAAGGATGCAAATCTTGAATAAAATGCCATGATCCCCTTTTGCCTTCTACACTGGGTACTGTGAGGAACCTAATAAGTGTCTCACCCGCTAGTCCCCGGAGGTCTGTTGTCCAGGTGGCCAGGACACAGCCAGCACTACTGGATCCAGTTCCTGAGGGTGGACCAGTGGGGGAGGATCACCTGGGTGAGGGGTCTTCGGGGAGTAGAAGTTAGACACGGAGGGTTGAAATGTGGTATCCCCTTCCTTGTACCGCCTTTCCCCTTGCCTACCCTGTAGGATACTTAGAAGCTCTACCCCTCCCCGTAACCAACATGACTCTCCTACACAGTAACTTACAACGGACTAACACCAGAGCTGTTTACCTGACATGTCCCAACACACGGCTCAGACAGAAACCGGCAATTGACAATAACCACGCACACCTGACGGCCCTTTACCTTCCCCACTGGGATAAAAGGGGGAGAACGGAAGCACACTTCAAGCAAGGCCAAACGCACAAGGAGACAGCTACACCGAACCAGGAGTTAAAAAAAAAAAAGAGGAGAAAGGCGGCAAGACCTACCCTGGCCCTTCCACAACTCATACCCGCGAATCCTCCGAGAGGGAAATACTAAGACCAAGAGTGAAATAAGGCAATTGTGAACCCAACAGAGGGATGCCGCAAAAAGCTAGGAAAACTAAAACCTTGCTTTCTAATGAAAATTAGAAATACATGAACTGTGTTAAACAAAGGCTGTAGTGAACCCGATGGAGGGAGGTACGAGTTGCAAGAAGGATCCAAGCCCGGCGGAGGGAGATCCTAGTGGCGAAGAGCAATCGCCCAAAGTGAAAGGCTACCGAAAGAAGAATCTTGGTTTGTTTGTTGTTGTTAATTAGCAGGCCTTCCAAGACAAGAGACTTTTGCAGAAAAGAGACTTAGCCTCTGAAGGGTTTTGATATCGTTGAACTGGAACTGTGAAACTCGTGCTGACGAGGCCCAGGAGTGTGCTGTGCTCGGAAGTCCCGCCTTGTCCCGTGCTTAAAACGTGGGGAAGGGAGACCCAGCCATACCATTGCGACTTATTATTTTGTGAAAACTTCTCTTTTCTGGTGAACATTTCCCACACTTTTTTTGTTGCAACTTAGTAGTAAGGATTTTTAGTTTACGCCCTTTTATTTGACAAGGCGACACTAGGACTGCCTTATTATTTGATGGTTGTAGCTTGATCACATCTTAGATTAGGCGTTTATCTTGCCCATTATAAGGTTCAATAAACACCCTTGAACTGTGATCACTTGTGTCTGTATTTACTGTTGCCACCATCAGTTACTTACAGTACACAGCGATTCCAAAGGTACCAGAATCCCTTGCTGCACTAACATGGACATTGTCCCATGAATTCCTTTGTCTGCCTCCCTGGAGAAGAGATATTGTTTTGCCCTTGGTCGGATAGAGCCTGGCTTGAGCTTTGTTTTAACAGCTCCTACCCCCCTCCCTCCTATAGAAGGACAACGTCACATGGGCTGTTGGTCCATAAAACACTGAATACCTGCGCTAAGTCTTCTTCAAGAAACGGTGGTGGTGCCTTTTTTATTAAAGTCATTCTCTGTGGCACTTCCCTGTAATGAAGTCTCACCCAACAGGTAATGCTCAGAAAGTACACTGTCACAATGTCTATACAATTGTCTCGAAACAATTCTTCATCTGTCAAGGCAGTCAGTCAGTCTGTGCCCTTCTCCTACTGCGATTACTGTTCTCCACGCCCATCCTGGGTCATCAATCCAATGCAGTACTACTCTCTCATCCCCCATATAGCAGGCCTTGCAAATTCTTAAAAATCACACTAGACCTGCAGGGCGAGTTCCTTAGTTTACATACTCGATCCAAGTGAAATACACTTGCCCCAAGGTAATGGTGACAAAATGTTTACCAATGCTTTTTGTAAAATGGTGCAGGTCGCCATAAGCGCATTTCATATTTGGTGCAATGCTGTCAAGCATGCACAGTGAAACTTGGAATTTACCATTTAGTGCAAACAAAGGTTGTTTGCAGTAAATGAAAAATATGTTTCTAACATCCCCATACTCGCCAGCAAAGTCGAGGATCATGCAAATGCTACTCGCCCTTCATAAAAACTACTTGCCAATGCTAGTGGGCTAGTAGATTATGTGAGCCCAGTATAGCTGTCTCTAGTTCTAGCGGGAATACTTGCCCTTCCTTCTCGTCTAAGGGAAACTCTGATCTAACCAGAAAGGCATTGGGTATACAAAGCAGTTTGCCCAGTATCCATGGAAGTCATACTAATAGTACTTCCACTCCATATTGGAACAATTCATGGTTCACTGGCACCCCCTATGTACAGTGTACCCGCAACATGCCTGAATGAGTTCTTGCACGTTCATATAGTGAATTCCTGGGGTCGAACATACTATCCCTGATCTGTGAACAAAAGGTTCACGTTAAGTCACCTGATCATGTCCCTACCCATTATGCCGACTGGTGTCTGTTGGGAATATAACAATGGCATGGCCAAATTGTGCTCCCCTATGGAAATCGGAAAGCTTGTCAGTTAAAGGAACCAGATCTTTAGCCCCAGAGAATCCCTGCGAATTCATGGCAATGCCGGACATCGGATATCTCCCTTCCCTAATATAGGATCTGGTCTCCGCTGTATCTTCGAGAAAAGAGAACATTTTGTTACCTTTGGTCATACCTACTTGTGGTTCCTCGTTAAGTCTGCGTTTACTGTGGCTACAATGTTCTGCTGTGCTGGTTGCGATGACAGCGTGTATTCCTGTGCCTGCGGTGTGTGTACCATGGATTGATATGACTGGCCTGGTGTCCCTTGTGCAGGCGCCAGTTGCGCCACTGTGTTCGAGTCTGCTCTTGGGCATAATGGTCTGGTTGTTCCGTTCGATTTGCTAGCTGGTACGTCATCCCTCCATTCTGCTGTGCTACACCCCTGCATCTGCACATTCGTGATATGCGACCCATTCTAACGCACTTCCAGCATTGCAGTGTCCCTCCTACACCCCCAATTGGTCTCAGCTATCCTCCGTTAAACCAGTCTCCACCCTGCTTCATTGGGTGTCCAAACCCACTTCCCAAGAGCACTCTCCCCATCCCCGAGGCCAATAATTGGCATCACATCCTCCTGCAAGACTTCGTCCCACTACCTGTGGTCCATTCTGTGCGTTCTGAGCGACTACACCCTCTCCGCTTGTCAGCATCGCCCCTTCCATTGTATACTTCCCTAGCATCTTCTGCACTAACTTTGCTTCTTCCTGCTTCCTCTCGTCATCTGTTTTCATTGCCTTCTACTGCATTCATCGGCAATAATAGTTATCACTTCTAACCCTACTAATTTCTTTAGTCGCTTCTGTACCTGATCTGGTAGCCCTTGGCTTAATATGTGATGAAATAACCACAGTGCTATCCCATGGCTCTCTAGTCATGAGACGCCAATGTTCTTGGAGCTCCTGAATATATTGAAGTGGGTCTTCTTCCGCACACATTTTGCGTGTCATAATCTTGTTTAGGTCAGATGTGTCTGGGTTCTCTACTCTTACAGATTGCCATAGGGCTGCTCTGCAGTTATTGAACGGTGCGCCAGTTATTGAACGGTGCGCCATGTTCTGTGCTGTCACTCCGGGATACCCTGCCCGTTTCCAAACATTGTCAGCCACCTCACCAAGAAAGGCTGAGAATAAGCTCTTCATGTCGCTCACTGCCAAGGTCGTCCCTCCCGTCAACCTTTAATATATCCATTTCCCTGCTCCTGCAGTCAACGAGGGTAGCTTACACCTCAAATTATCCTCGTCCATCTGTTGCCACAGTATATATTGTGGACGTCTGCCACCATTTTCTAGCAATGGATACGGTGTCAACTGTATTCCCCTGTCACGTCTCCCTATGTCTTTGGTAGTTGTGAAGGCTCTCGTCATGCCCTTTTCCGTCCCAGTAAAGCTCTGTGCATATGTGGTAAATTCATCTGCGCTATGGAATCTGCCGCTGGGACACTCAGGATTTCCCTCGGGATCTCCCTTATTATTCTCGGTCTTCCTCTTCTCCCAATGGTCCCTCTCTTTTGGAGCCCATTTCCCCTGGTGGGGGGGGGGGAAACAAGGCCTCCTCCCTTAGTCATCATCACTTTCCCTTGTGTCCTGGACTGACCGCATTGTTGGATGCCATCATCGCTGTCCCCCTCTCCATCTTCAAAATGAAGTCTCCTTAACATGCGTTTCTCCTGTCGTCTCCCCGTCACCTTGTCCACCGACTCATTCCCCCCCCCTTAATGATGACCCCGTTATATATACACTTCTACTGGTCTTCGGCACAGATACACTATCCCTCCTGCTCCTATATAGCACCTGTATTCGCCTTCATATCCCCTCTTCCCAACCGTCATTTAGATGTGTCGGTACCGTCATAACGTCTGCCATCTCCCTGAGATGTCTCTCTCTACTCCTGTCTTTCCCGTTCCTGTCTCCTACCCTTTATCTTCTTCCTCTCTGCGTCAATGCTCTTTAACAAGTCTTTCAATTTCCAACTTTCTCTTTGCTCTCTTCACTTTCAATTGCTTCTCTTTTTCTTCATCTGCATCTCTCATCGCCTTTTCCTCTATTTCCTTCTGTCTTTTCTTCGGTCTACTCTATTTCTTTTTTCATTTTCAGCCTCTCTTGCTCCCCTTTCTCTTCCCCCTCTTTTCTCTCTGCTTCCTCCATTATCTCTGCCCATTCTCTAGCTTCCTCTTCCGTCCCCTTACATTTCAGAACTTCCTCTTCGGTACATTTATGCTCCTCTCCAGTCCTTCCAGCCAGGTGGAGCAATATCTGTCCCCCTACCCACTCGTTTGTCAGGACTGTCACTTAGTTATCCCCACTACGTCTCAATATCTCTTTGCCGTCTCCCTTCAGTTGCTTGCAAATTGCTGCGCTCTTTGCATTTGTCACTTATAGCCTCCATTTTCTCATTTGCCTGCTTTGAGGCTGCTAAGCATGTCCTCACTGCTATATCTGGGTGGTGCATAAACTGGGCTGGTACATCCTGCTGCTGCTTTGAATACCTTCAAGGGGTTGTTAGGGAGAATTCTCTCTTTCGGCTGAATTTCCTAACCTAGTGAGTCCCCCCAGCAGCTTTGATGGATTTCTGGAGTTTGTTTTTTTCTCCTGCTAAGAGTGAGACTCTTTTTCCCACTCTTGGAGATGATTTATGGTGTTCCTTTGACTGTTAATGTGTTCTATGGGCTATGGGGTCCTTTACTCCATAGGGTCTCATGTGTTTTTCCTAAGTGTGTTACATAGCACCCTCCATGCATTAACACAGGGGTGGCATAGTGACACCCGACGATAGACTCCATACCCTGGGACTGACTACTGTCTCCCAGGGCATGTAAAGTCACCATTGGCTTTACTAGTCCCAAATTATGAACAGAAACCAGTACAAACCATCATATTGTGGACAAACTGGTCGGGGCAATTCAATTGCCCTGGGGTCTGTTAGTCGAGGGGGCACGTCTCCGTCCCCCCTGATTGAGTTTTGGCAGGTGGCAGTGGATACTACTTTTTATATTCGACCGCGAATATATCCCTATGGGATTTTCCCCATTGTTTGAGGCTACCAACTTTAATTATTTAATTCTCATAGCCTCAAACATACTGCTGGTTTATTTATTTAATATTAATTCGCCGGTTGGTATTTTTTGCCAGGACTCGATTCTAAAATGGTGTTTGTGTTCTCTTCTGTGACTCCAACCCAAGTCGAGCCCTTTGTTCCACTTTTTGGCGGGCTTCTCATCAGCAGCCTCCAAAAGTGGTGCCACTCTGGGTACCACAGGGGGTTTAGGCACCCTGGAATGAGTTACCTTGGTAACTCATGTCGCACTCTTGTGTGATTGGCCCAAGTGGTGAGCGCATGTTTGATTGACAGCTAGGCTGAGTGAATGGGGTGTGATGCATAAAAGCAGGGCTTTGGGGACTGGAACTTCAGAAGTCGCCACAGGACCTGAAAATCCGATGAGGGAGAAGCTAAGCCGACCTACCACGACGACACCACTGGTGGAGCCCTGCCGAACAGACTCATCACTTCCCGATGACAGAGAAGATCTCCCGGCTGGAGAGGCTTCTTCCCCTGACTGGTGGGCACAACCAGTTTACCTTATTTTCCTCGCATCCCAGGACGTCTTGTGGTCGAATTGCCCGTGCCAAGCACCCCGGCAACCGGATAGCCACTTACCACTGGACCGCGAATCAAAGGACTGCTCCTTTTACCCGAGAACTCCGCGGCTGATTTCTTCCCTGGCAGTGCAAAGGACTCCTGTCTTCCTCCCCGACGAGATCCTCTTTTCCCCCGAACGAAGCACCGACTTGCATCCGCTGCCAGGAACAACTGCCCCCGCTGAAGTATTCTCACCACTTCAAGTTACCATGTCAGCCAGGCCTCCCTTTCTAAAGATTGCTACAAGGTAATAATAATCCCTTAACCTTCTGGACTGGGCTGGCCGCCTTGACCATCTAACAGGTCCCTTTCTTTGGTCCAACTTTTTTTTTTAACCTTTTCAAGACTTTTGTGCATTGCAACCGTGTGACCTTGGACACATTTCGTTCTGATCCTCTTAAAGTGGATCCGGCCTACTGAACTCTAACTTCACGGTTTTACTTTGCCTTCCTCTCTTGTTGTGTTCTTGTAAAAGTGTTGGGATCTGTTTCAATTTATACTCTGCTTTTCTCTCCCTTTTAAAAACAAATTATTAGAGTGCCATCTGCGTTAAGCGCTCACCGCTGTCTGGAAATAAGTGTGGCTTTACTAAATAATTGTCTAATATTCTTTTAAGGGAGTGTATATCTTTTAGTGACCGTGTTTTTGAACTGCTTAACATTAGTACTGGTGTGTTTTACTAGATGTGGTTTTAAATAAATAATTATACCTCTTTTACACCAAGCTCTGGTTAGTGTTTACTTGTCCTACTGTGTTCTTCTGACCTATTGTGAATACTCTGTCTACTGCCTGACTGCTCAACCACAGCTACCAAGTGAATCTGTGTGGTACAGACTGCTACCAAGTGGGTTTACTGCCAAACACCTGTAGTCTTAAATCTTTTGCAGTGGTCCAAGAGGGAACTGCACAGGTTTCTGCCTAACAGGGGTAAATCCCTTGCTTTCTGTGGTGGGTTCTGTGGTGGCGCAGGAGGAGGAGCTGCTGTGTGTCCTTCGCCCTTCCGCATCGCGTTTGCTTAGCATCCACTCTCTCTTGTGTGGGTCCTCTTCCCCATCCTAAAACATTTTCCATAGCTCCAATATAGCTAATCTGTTATTCAGTTTAGTCCCTTTATAGACAGCATGAAAATATGTGATCTATGGTAGCTCATGCCACTGATATCTCCGACACCCTAACAAATGAGAATCTGGACTTGCTGGCCATAACAGAGACTTGGCTCCACGAGGCTGCAGGCCCCGCTATCATGCTAGCTGTACCAGATGGTTACCAACTACTAAGAGCTGACAGACCAAAAACCAGAGGTGATGGTCTAGCAATTATCCATACATCTAACCTACTTATCAGGCTAACTACTACCCCTTCACTCCAGTCATGTGAAATCCTCACTGCTAAACTTCACCTCTCTTGTAACCGCACTCTCACTATCTATGTGCTCTGTAGACCCCCTGGACCGTTAGGCTCCTTTGATGAGGATTTAACTAGCATCCTGACTAACAACACTAAGGACCATGCGCAAATTCTGCTATTGGGAGATTTTAATCTCGGCTTCAACTATAGCAATGATAAACATGCCGTAACCGTAGCCTCACTACTGAACGATCATGGGCTGTCACAAAAAGTCTACCCCTACACATACCAAATGCAGGACCCTAGATTGGGTTGCTGACCTGAATTGCAACATCTGTATTACCAATATAATACCGCAATCATGGACCGACAACCATTTAATTTCTTTCTCTGCCTCACTTGACCTTGTCCACCCTAAACCGATACTTATGGCACCACCACTTTCTACTAGGAGCAAATAAGACATTATTGCAGAAAATCTCGTACCTCACCTTCTCCCCACTCTTGACAATTTAGCTAACAACAACTCAGACCCCACCCTACTTGTGGAAGTCTTCAATAGCGCCATGACAAAGGCACTCAACACCATTCCCCCGTTAAAAACCCGTAAAGGCAGACAGATAGCTCATCTGAATAACTGGTTCACACCACAACTGAAAGACTTAAGGACTCAAAAAAAAAAAGAAAGTTGCAATAAATCTGGCGCCACTCACCTACCGAAGAGAATACAATGAAGTTAAATCATTCCAAATTGTACAAAAAGGAAATTATCAGCACTAAAAAGAATACCTTCAATGATAAAATATCTAAGGTTAAATCAGACACTAAGGAATTATTCTCTATCCTTCGCGAAATGGTATCACCTATACCTCAGGTCGACAATACCCCTAAAGATAAGCCTTGGTGTACAAAATGCCCCATCAGCCAAAATGAGCTCCCTCCAAATCAAAATTGCCAATAAGAAAGCTTCCCTGCTCCTCCCGACTGAGCCCTCACCTCAGCAGCAGCCACCTCTAAATCCTCATAACAATACCCCCCATCCATTCAGCTTCAAAAAATATCTATAGTCGAGACAGAAAAAAACTATACTCTCACTGAAACCCTCTAACTGCAAAGCGGACAACTGTCCAGCCCAAATCATAAAGGATGCAGCCAGAGATCTAGCCCCCTTTATCTCAAAGCTCATCAACGCATCCTTTAAGTCAAACCTTGTGCCCAACAATCTCAACCATTCTTGGGTGCTTCCCTTGCTCAAAAAACAAACCTTAGACCCTTCCATACCAAATAACTATAGACCTATCACCACAGTCCCTTTCTTACTAAATTATCGACAAAGTAGCCCATCTACAAATTCAGGACTATCTAGAAGCTAATAACCTATTAGGCTCACGTCAATCTGGCCTCCGCCCCCTTCATGGCACTGAAACAGCCTTGATTGACCCCAAGACCCAAATTGACGAGTTGAAGGACAATGGTAAAATCAGCTATGCTGCTACTCCTTGACCTATCGGCGGCTTTTGACTTGGTTGATCATGCAGTTTTATGCAACCATCTTAGCTCAGTTGCCCATTTTTCAAGTGATGCCATAACCTGGGTGCAATCCTTCCTTGCGAACTGCACAATGAGAGTCTTCTCCCCTCTAGAAGCTGCTGACCCTATACAAGTCACCTGCGGCGTACCCCAAGGATCATGCCATCTCGTACCATGTACAATATCTTTACTAAGCCCCTGTTCGACAAGTTGGACAGATTGGGTGTCACCTACACTAACTACACAGATGACACTTAGATCCTCATCCCCCTTTCGGGCAACTTCTTGGAAGACTCGGCCTAAGTAAATAGGATATACCTCCTCATTCAGGCATGCATGGCATCCCACAGCCTCTGCTCGAATGATGACAAAACGGAGTTACTGATCCTAGGCTCATAGACGGCTATAAAAAAAACTCAACCCTAGATATGGTTCATTCAACATCGATAATAATGTCATCAAAATGATGCCTGCAGTCAAATCCCTTGGCGTCTATCTGGACTCAGCACTCACATTTAAGAAGCAAATTAACGTTCTAGCATCCTCCACAGCATATACGTGTAAATTAATCTGAGCTTGCAGACCATTCCTATCTGAGGCCAGCTGCATTACACTAGCCAATGCACTTATTCTATCCAGAGTGGATTACTGCAATGCTTTATATGCGGGATCCAACAAGAACATTCGATAAATTGCAAAGGCTCCAAAATAACGCCCTTAGAGCAGCTCTAAACATCCCGAACAGAGATCATATCTCTGCATTCAGAAGAAACACCCATTGGCTCAGAATTAAAGACAAGATTGCCCTTAAAACCCTCTCTCTGACTTCCAAATGTCTCAACAACATAGCACCTCCCTACCTTGTAGGCAGAGTTAACAAGATAACTTCTGACCGACCTACGAGAATGTCAAATGCCTACACTCTAGTGGTTCCCAGATATAAAAGGATCTCAGCCGGCAGCCCCAGCTTTCCGGTCATAGCTGCCCAATCTTGGAATGGACTCCACCACCCCCCCCCTAGATCTTAGAATTGACCAACCCTACTCAAGCTTCAGTTGGAAAATCCTCACCTTGCTAAGAACTAATGACATTTAACCTGACCGCTTCTTTTCCCGTATGACCCTTAGCCTTGCCTACTGCAACGCCTTGCCTACTGCAATGCCCTTTTACGATTACTATGCCTTGCCACTGCCAAATGTTTATTTCTGGTTTCCACTTAGCTTGTATCTCAGAATCTCATTTGGTACCATCCTGATTATTGCCAACAGTTGGTTGCATCCACGCCACCTCTGTTTCAACTGTTTATTACTCACTGTATGTAACTACCTACTCCTGTAATCAAGTTTTTTTAAGTATACCTGTATTGCTCCATAACTAAGTTCAAGTATTCTTGTAATGCTCTTGCCCAGCTACCTGAGGGTTTGGATTTGCGCTATAACAAAACAAACAAACACACACATGGGATCATGTGTTGCAGCACATATTTGGAAAGACTGCCATCCCGTGGGCCATGGCTTCGCCATTTTGCCCTCCATATCGCAAAGTCCATTCCGCGCTAGACTTGCTCGTTTTGTCTTGATATTGCGGAAGGGACTTGCACAAATGTGGAACGGGTGTATATCCCATGGTGGCACATCACTTTGACTGCCGAGACTTACTTGACCTCAAATCAGGAATTTCGACATGTTTGAATACCTTGTACATTTTGTAAATTTTGCAATTCTCGTCAGTTTTCAATGAAATTCTCCAATACCAAGACAGTTCTCAAACCATTCCACCAGCCTCTCTGAGTGTTTTCCACACACCGCCCACCCTGTATTCTCTTAAAGGCCAAATTACAATTCTTCTCCATGTTCTATGAGCCCAAACCAAACGGCATAACACTCCTCGATGATCTGAACATTATTTCATCAAGTTAAAACCCATCATCTTTTGTTTTTTCGACTCTACCCATCTCTCCCCTTTCCATTTTCTCTTACCATCACACCTGTGCCCCCATCTCAGGCCTTCACTCCCACAGAGACACACCAAGTCATATTCAACAACTATGTGCGACGTCACAAGCTCAAGGAAAAACCCCTAATACGTCAAATATATTTCTAGCGATTACAACACCCCAAGACACAACAACACAAATGACACAACACACGCCCATCTTCCTGTCACTTCAAAACACAGGCGATGAAAATATCATGAGGTCCTTCTTCGATATCGCTGCATATAGGAATACACCTGAATGGAGACAACTAAGAAACCACCATCCATGACTTAAGCCAGCGCCTAGGCACAGGGATACATAAGTCATCCGTAAATCTACCTAGAGAACAAGTATCCTTTTTATCTTTTTCTCATTTTCTTTTTTCATCCATAAACTAAGCTGACCGTATAAACTCATCGCCTAGAAACAGGTATACTTTTTATTGTCTTTTTCTTCATTCATCCGTAGCACAGCTAATGCGCTTGGAAACAGGGATCCTTCTAAAAATTTAGAGACGCAACAAACAACACTTTCCCCACCCCAATATTTGTTGTATAGCCAAGTCTATACTTAGACTCCGTGGATCTGCTGAAGTCCCTCGGACACCACCTCTCCCACAATCTCCACTCTACCGTCCGGTTCTGCTTGGCATCCCACGGGAAGCAGGCAGGAATTTCTCCAAGGCGGCTCCTGACCTCAGTATCCACGTAAGGTTTTTCAGTCCGGCCCTCACGAGTCACAATGCATCCCTTCAGGCACGTGGCAGGGAAAAAGAGGTTTTTAATGCCAAGAGTTCTTAGCAACCATCCTCTGCTACCACTTGTATTAGAGTGGCAGGGGAACTATGAGCTGACTCCCTGTTTACTTGCAAGAGGAACTGGGCCCTGGGATTCAGCCATAGGACAAAGTTCACAGTCTTTATTAACAGATAAAATGACAGGGATTGCAACATGAACAACACAACTTTTTTCACAAGCTCTCACTCTCCAGGCGCATGTCGTCCCATTTTGTTGGCTTCTAACGTCACAAAACAAGTTGCAGGGGAAGGGATTGGTTAATCAGGTAAACTACATATAGGTTCTATAAGGGGTTAGTACAACCATTGGGCAAGACATACCTGGTGGCTCATCCTGGCACCACCTCTGTGTTACAAATACAAAATTACAAAGATGATTGGAGGTTGCAACATAGTGTATGCTTGTCGTGGAAGGTGTTTAAGGATTAGACAGAAAAGGTCTTCTCAGCCTTGGACAGTTACCAGGCGAAATGCAACTATTCAAGGTAGTGGGAACGACCCTGAAGGTGCTGTGTATTCCCAATAAGTCACTATCTCCAATCTCCTTGGCCCGGAGACAGAGCTTTTGACCTGTATTTCTTATGTATCATCCTGCTTGTGGTTCGCTGGGGACAGTCTTCTCAGTCTGCCTCGAACGAATAGGCTCCGTCTCGTAGATTTAGGTCACGTGTGTTGGGACCACGATAAGGAGCTCTCCTGCCTGTAATGAGGATTTTTGACTGTGCCCTTTGCAGATGACCCTTCAGATCGGTTAACTGGAAACTTTACACCCCTATTTGTCCATGGCGAGGCTGTGCATGGGGTCTGCGCTGGAAGCTCTGTCTGCATGCTTCAGCAGGATCAATCTGTCAGCCTTATCTTGTATTCTGAAGTTTGCTTGCTGTTCCCATTCACTTGAATGTACTGAGAGACACCTGAGGGTATGCTCACTCCTACTCGATCCAATTCTCAAGAGGCCAGGCAACGTCTGGAGAAGCTAGGGAGGATCACCTGTGTGGAGGGTCCTTTGGGTTTGGGAGTGGGGCACCCACAGGCGAGACATGCTATACCCCTTTCCCTTCTAAACATCAACCTAACCCTTCCCTTGCCTTTATGGGCTATTAGAAAACATCTCCCCACATTTCTCCTATGACTGTACTGGGACGTGGAAGAGGCAACTATGAATAAGAGTAATTAACACAAATAACTCCTGTTACCACTTAAGTACTGGGATGAGGAAGATGCCTACAAGGTGCTGTGAAGGGAAGGCATATCCCTCTAACTACAGTCGGGCAAGAGCACTTGAGAACTCACACCTGCAACCTGTCAAGTGGTGCCAGGTGTATAAGAGGAGATGTAGAGAGCAACATGAGGATGACCAACAGTGAGGCCAGCGTGGGAGAGGCAAGCAGGGGACCCTGCTCATGAGGAGGCAGCCGTGGTGGGACCTGAGAGGAAGCCAGGATGCCGGCAGACGACCCAGAAGACCTGTGGGGCCAAGGGCAAGTTGGGTCGCTAGACTTCCACAGGTGTGGGAGGCTCGGTGGTTGGGAGAAAGCAGCTAGAGTTGCAGAGAAAGAAGAAAGTACGCAGCCAGCATCCGCAGAAGGAAAGCAGAGCTGCTGGTTAGTGCAAAGAAGCACCTTAAGTGCGAGTGGGGCTTGCAGTGACCGGCAAGCCAGCCGACAAAGCAGAAGCAGAGCAACGTAGCAACCAGAGAGCAGCGTAGAGTGCGGGTGAAGGCACTCCAAGGGGCTACGTATAAGTGAAAGAAGTGCTGTATAAAGTAAAATAAAATGCTGAATGAAAAGTTACGTACAGATTGAAATAACCCCAAGCCACAGGCTGAAGAAAAATTAAGCAGCAAAGTTAAATCTTGCATATTGAATACCAAACTGAATGAGAACTTTTGGGACAAAGCGACGAGCTGATAAAAATTTAAAGTGAAATTCTCATTTGAAAGCAACAGATGAAATAAGAGCACAAGTGTGAAAGAGCATGACAGAAAGGTGGGGAATCAATAAGACCACCACAAGGTGAACTTTATGAATGAATGCAGTGCATCAAGAACAAAGACTGGCTTACCACACGATTCATGATACCTGCTAAAATGTTAGCAAACTCTTTACTGCGATGGTGACCGCACGGTCCTACCTTGTTATATCAACACCTGCATGCTGTAAATCCTTATACTTGACCGTCGGGGGGAGGGGGTGGGGGCATGCACTACATGGTGCATTGTTGACGTATATAATGTAACAATTAAAACTGCTAAAATAAAGTTTAAAAAAAGAAAAGTACAAAGACTGTCATAGGGTGTGTGTGTGTGACACATGGTGGTAAAGCCAAGGAGAAGCCAGGAAGGTGTTACCCTACACATAAAGCAAAGAGGACGACAAGGAGAAAACAAGTGAATGTGAATTTGTACACTGGGGCAAATACGGAAGAACCTGTGTGGGCTAAAGAGCCTAGGGCTCCTGGTTGCACAGCATGTGATGGGTGGATCACTGCGCATAGACCAGGGAACCCTCAAGATATTGTGAAACAAGCCAAGAAGGAGCACTTTAAGTGAACTGTTAAGGCAATCCACGAGGAGGGTCAAGCAGACCTAAAGTTGTGCTGAACATTGAAAGACGGAAGCCAAGTATAACTGGATACGTTGGAGTCTTGGGTATGGAAACCCTGCGGCTTCATGAACTGCAATGCGGTCTGGAGGACGGAGCCCTCAAGACCCTTCTGTATGGAACTGTGGTTTCTTGAACTTGGGGGAAGGAAACCCCAAGGATTTGTGGAACTTTCTTGAACTTGGGGAAGGTGAGCTGAAAAGGAAGCTCAGAGCTCGAAGAAGCTCAGAACTTTAGTTTGATCAACATTTCTTTGATTTTTGACATCCCTACGCATGGTTTACCTTTAGGTGTGAGGGCAAGGATAGGTGTTGAACACAGACTTTTTTTAGGTTGAACTTAATGACTCAGACTTTGCTCAGTTCCGTTCAGGTAGGGAAAACTCACCTTAGTATAAGGCAAGTTAGGCCTTCAACCATCCTACGATTTGAGTTAATAAATCATTTTGTTTTGAACTTTAAGTACTGAAGGCATCATGAAGCAAGACTCAGACAACAGATACAAAGATGGAATAGCTTCCATCTTTATTCGTCTGGCCGTCCATGTTAGATGCAATTAAGCATAGGAATGCCCTTAATAGGTCTTCTAAGGCGTCTTGCAGTTTCAGCGTAGCAAAAGGGTATACGTGTGTCAGTCATCTATGTGAGTCATAAGAATTTGCTTTGTGTCTATCAGCAATAAACTAAAGTGTCCGTGTAGATTTGTGCAGAGATGCCCGTGTACTGAATGTCTAACGCATCAATGTCATGATGTCAGCTAGGACGTCATCAGCGTTCTACGAGGTTGCAGTTCATCGACGTGTTAGATTGATGACAGCTGTAGCTCTTCAGTACTGTCATCTGGGTATTATCTGAATGGTTGTTGACTATTACACCTGCGGTACATCACCGATGGTGAGGAAGGGCCCAGAAGCGATGTACATCTCCCTTTTCTCCGTCTCCGGGCTGAGGGTGCGATGGGTGTAATGAGGAGCCTGTGGGGGTCTCCCTCTTCAAGATGCCTTATGCACGTTTTGACTTTGGTGCTCTGGGATTACATTCGACTTTCTGCTTACCTGAACGATGGCCCGTTTACTGACTACCCCGCAAGATTAACCTTCTGCCTCTCCTACTTCTTCCCAAATATTGACCTTTTCTGGTTCAGGACTGTATTTGCGTGGTCTTGCTGACCCTTTCTGCTCAAAGGTTCCTGGGGCTGGTGCATGCTGTGAGGGAGCCAAGAAGGAGAGGGGAGTCTGCAGTACTGGCGAGTGATTCTAATTGAACAACCTATCTTGCAGCCTCAGAGAGCCAGTAGTGTTCCTCAGACCTTTAACCAGATATGTGGGTCCACAGTTCCACTAGATCTTGTCAGCTACCATTTCCAAGCATGTATACATATATTGCCATGTATTATATATTTACATGCAGACGGTTACAGTGCCTTTTCAAGGATGTAATCATTTAAAAAAATGGAATGCAAAACAAAAAGTAAAGACAGCATACAGATAAGCAGACCCACATGACGCATACAATGTGACCTAGTCTGTGCAGATTCCTGAATCAACAACCTATAGAGTGCCAAAAGTTAAAGATACACAATACCCAAAGTGAAAGTTGTGCAGTGCCATATTTAATATATTCCCCGTTACACATAAACAGGTAGCTTAAAGCATACCTCAACACTTCATATAACCCTTTTATGGGCCAAGCATTAAAAATGAGAACAAAATGATCCTATCAGAAAACGAAAGTCAAAATAGCATGCAGTTCAAAACTCAACTTTGAAATATTATTTTTAATCAAACAATGTAGGGTGCTGCATTCAAGCACCATAAATCATTCAGCACTGTCGCAAGCATTAAGCGTGGTTTGCATGAAACAGATACATGCCTTACTGGTCAATATGCCCTAAAAAGCTGGTAAGACAAACATTGGTAAAAGACACAGTTAAAGGACTTCCGGATGGACAAACGTCATGTTCTACCTGAACCTCACTGGTCACTTTGGGTAGATGCTCTACCCATCAGCCTCCCCTTTCCTGGATGGATTAGGTTACCTCCAACCCTGGTTAGCGGGGTCACTCTCAATCTCTCCTCTGTTCTTCCAGTGGGTAATAACCACTTAAAATCAAATTGCTTCCAATGAAATTCCCTGTGATTACTTGTTCGACCTCCTTTAGAAATAAATCAGATGATAAAAGCATGTATCAAAAAATATTAATTCAATTAAAGAGACAGTACCAAGTGTCTAGTGTGACACAATGCAGGGACTTCATTGATTTATGAGAATAGGAAATGTCAAACACACCCTAGCTCGAGGAGTATGTGTTTCCGTTTCAGGTCTATCCTAGAAGTCTAATGTTAAAGACTGAAGTCAAGAACTTCTATTTCTGAGACATACAGTAGATCCAGATTAGTACCTGATAATATATTGCAATTAAATTCCAGAGGCATTTCTCATTTGAATTGCTATATTTGTACTATTCTGAGCCGAGGGCCACTTCAAATTCTGCACAGTTTAATTCAATTCGGTCAAGGGGGTAAAATCCATTAATAAATATTTATTTAGTATAACAGCCTTAAAAAGACTTTGTATTTATATATCTCCTTAAAAAGGTACAATTCATTATGATACTAACCATTCAAACATAAAATCAATCCTAAAATAATCAATGGAAAAGTATTGATTAAAACAATGCAGCTAATGACACCCCTAACCAAGATTTTCTTTGCAAGCCTCCTTTATTTATTGATTGAAACAGTATTTTACTTGCCTAACAAGCAAAGTGCCCACAGGCGAAGGGAGGGAACAAGGGAGTGAAACACATTACAAAACACAATATTTAAGATCAGTGGGAGGAAAAAGGAAAAAAAATGGGATGAACCTTCTATGTCCTGTGAGTATTCAGAACATACCCCCTCTGCCCTCTTCCTTGCTGCACTTGTAAGTGCTGGGCAGTCCAAGCTCATGGGTGAGCCGCAGATGAAGTGCTACAATTCTTGAGTACTACGCGGCCAGAGCAGCGTTAGGTTTAAGTGAGAGCCTACGGGGTGATTGGCTGTGGGAGGTCACGGGCCCCAGACACCAATCACAGCAACGGTGGGATTAGCAGAAGAGAGAGGAAGGGAAGGAGGTGGTAAAGAGTAAAGTCTTAAGGAACTTCCGAAAGTTAAGAAAAGTCATGCTCAGGGCACAGAGGGAGGGGGAGGCTGTTCCATAGGAGCGAGCTAGCTGAGGAAAGCGAACGACCCACCTACCCTCTGTTTAGCAACCGCTTTACACACAAAGAGTTGGTGCTAAAGTAATCTAGTGGTGTAGAGAGAGAGTATTTAGTAAGGTAAAGTTGAAGAATGTGCAGTCCGCGGTCCCTGGGCCCGATCCCAGACAGCCCCGTGGATGATGGAGAGATTTGAATTTAATCCGAGCAGCAACCAGGAACCAGTGAAGAATGTTTAGGGTAGGAGAGATGCAGTCCCTGGGCTTCAGGCGAAGGCTAAGTCTTGCTGCCCTATTCTGGATTAGCTGGAGGGGGGGGTGGGAAAGAGGGGAGTCGCAGAGTGGAAGAAGGTAGATTTCAGGAGGAGGCTATTGCAATAGTCAAGCCTAGAGAGAACCGGAATAGGACAACATGACCAAGGGCAAAAAGTCTGACCCCCCAAAGGTCTGAACCCCATATTTCTGCAGGTATATATGAGGGGGGGTTAAGTTCATAAAAATGTATAGGGGTAAGGTGGGGTGTCTCCATCCACATATATATTTGTGGGAAAATGGGGAGGGGAGGAAAAAAGTAAGACTTTTGGTAGTCAGACTTTTGCTTTCAGTCATTTCACGTAGATCAGAGAGAACCAGGGCTCGGGTAACATTGAGCCTCTGGGGGAAAGTGAGAAAAGGGAGAATTCCTTTGAGAAGGAAGAGCGGAAAGTGGGACTTCTTGGCAATGTCCTGAGTGGGAGGGAGGAAGGAGAGGAGTCTAACTTGACTCCAAGGTTTTTGGCTTCAGAAGAAGGAGCTGGGGAAGATCTCAAGGAGGAAGGCCAGAGTGAAGGGAGCAGGGGTCCCGATGGGAAGGATCTCAGTTTTACAGGCATTGAGGCAGAGATTGTTGGAGGTGCACCAGGACTGGATGGCAGATAGGGTGAGCAGGAAGTTTGAAAAAGAGCTGTGTGTCTGCGTAACACTGGAAGTTGGAGGAGATGAGGCGTGCAAGCAGAGCAAGGTAGAGGTTAAAGAGCCAAGGGGAGAGGATAGAACCCTGGGGGACACCACAGGGGGAGAAGGAAGTGGGAGAGAAGGTGCCCAGGATGACTTGGGAAGAGCAGTCAGTAAGTATGGATGTCAGCCAGTCCAGTGCCCGTTCCGAGATACCAAGGGTATTGTCGAGCCTTTGTATGAGGAAGGCAGAGGAGAGATTGAGAAGGATGAGGACAGTTGGGGAGTTGGAGTTCAGAGATGTAAGCAGCTCTTCACATGTGTTCAAAAGAGCAGTTTCTGTGCCTCTGGATGCTCGGAATTCAGATTAAGGGTCGTGCAGACTACCAACAAGTTCAGTGTGTGAGTAGAGTTGGGACAAGGCCATCTTCTCCAAGCAGCTTCCCCAGGAAGGGGGGTGATGGAAATAGGGCGGTAGTTGGCAGGGCAGGTAGGGTCTGCTGAAGGTTTTTTTAAGGAGTGGGTGCACAAGGAAGTGCTTAAGGGAGGAGGGGAAAAGATCCAGTGTCAAAAGAATGATTGCAGAAATCACCGAGGAGCAGGGCAAGAAAGCCGATGTTATCCTTGATGGACCTGAATGAGCAAGGGGAAACCTGTTTAGAAGAGGCCTTCATGGAGCAGACAGCTCCGGTAACTTCTTCAGGTGTTGCTTTGAAAGGAGGCTTGCCTCCTTTAAGGTAATGTCCTGATGTGAAGCAACAATTAGCAAAATGGTATATAGTAGGGATGTGGTGGCCCTTCAGAAATACGGCTCATAATAACTAATTATCCGAGTGTAACCAATCCCACGTTCCAGAAGCCAAGAACACATCAGTTTTTAGTGATCTAGTGACATTGCAAGATCACAGCAAATGCTTTTGTATTTGCTCAGTTTACATAATCTGCAGGTGCGTTCTCTTCTCACTTTCCAGCACAGCCCTCCCATTACATTCAGCGTATTGACTACATTAAATTTCACTTTCATATATCCTCTAGAGAGGAATACACTGGGAAGAAGTTTAAATAGTGACCATGTTGAATATGCTCAATGGGATTAGGAGTAAATATAAAGTCATGACTGCTTGATTTTGGGGATAGATTAATCGTTAAACAATTAATTGTTAAGCAAACAAACAATCCAATTCTGTTACTTATCAAGATGGAAAACCACTTTCTTTGTGGGTTTACTGAAGCCTTCCCCGATATTAGCCTTGGGATTAAGGCCAAGAATATTGCACCACCCATTTCCTTCCTTCAATTTATCTAAACAGGTCGTTTTTTTTAAACAAGTTTTTCATCTTATCAGCTTCTTCCCCGAGGGGAGCAGACAGGGCACTACAATCAGCATTAACCAATTTCCCCCTAATAGGTCAGAAAACGTATTCATTTGTGTGCTTTTAAAGAGCAAATACCAGCCTTTCCAAGAATAAATTCCATGGGGGAGGTTGGTAGGAAGATTCAATTTAGCCCTCAGACAATGGCTCTCCAGTTTTTGTTAAATCATTGTCTCTTACCACCCTATGTCCCAACCACATACATTATTTTAGGTCTAACCTTCATCTTGTATACGTCATTACTAGATGAACGAGAACAGCCAGCTTTCTGCTTAGCAAACGATTTAATAGCTCCAATCTGATGGCGTGCTGCATCCATTTGTACGAACCAGTTTATATATTGGTCAATGATTACTCCAAAAGTAGTTATACTGAATAACTCTCGCTACCCGCTGATTGGCCCCTCACAGATAAAGCTGTGTTACTCTTTTCTCCTATTCAGCAAAAAGGACATTAGCTTGGTTTTAGAGGTATCAATAACTAAATGCATAGCTTTGGCAAACTCCGGTAAGTGATTTAACGAGGGTTGGAGGCCCCTCGGGTCAGATCTAAAAAAGATAGAAATGAGTCATCAGCGTAGTCAAGCCTGGAGATTTAAGTGGTGCCAATTGTTGGAGGGTGGGAGTCTGACTTAGAGAGATGTGCAGTAAGATCAGAAATATATATGTTAAATACTAACGTGACCAATATGCATCCTTGCATCAGGTCCCTATAAATGGGAAGAGCATCAGATATTGTTCCCTTCGAGTCGAATCTTAATTTAACCGTGGTGTTAAGGTGTAAGGAAATTAGCATCTTTAAGAGACCACTCGGAATGCCCCACGCAGATAGATTTTGCCAAAAAACGTTTGCATTTGATGGTATCAAAATCCAAGCTAAAATCAACATAAGCTAAGTATATTGTTTGATCATGAATACTCCATGTGCTTTCTATTATTGTTATCAAGGTCATGATATTGTTAAGCGTGGAGTGTGATATACAGAAGCCAGTTTTATTAGGTAAGATCTTGTTATGTGCAGCCCACTCATTTAGATCCACCAACAGCACCTACGTAAATATCATGGCTGGTGCATCCACATTGCAAGAATTTGATAGCTTTTGGGTTCATGTCAGATGCACCTTTTACAAATCAGGACAATAATGCTTTCCATCCAGGTCTCAGATCTCAGGCAATTGTCTTGTGTAACTGATCGTAAAAAATAAATAAATAAATAAATAAAAAGAAAGAGGATGCAAAATCCTACCCCAAATCGTGGTGTTTATTTCTAATAGTACGTTTCATATGCCATCAGGACTCAGTGCTATCGAATTCATAATATTTTTAATAAATGTAACAATGGCCCCAATACTAGGTCTCAGGCAACAATTGTCTCTACCTGAAACCACTGGCACCGTATTCTGTGACTTTTACACAATAGAAGTTGCAATACACTCTTCCCAGGCTTCCTTCGAGGAGCTCTCCACCAAATTCATAGTCTGATGAGAACCATTAACCAACTGCCAAAAGGCATGGGCATAATTATTTTTGCATATTTCGATTCATATCTGCCAGCATTCGAGGTTCTGCAGGCGCCTGTATCCACTTAGCCATTTTCAGTAGGCTGATTGTAACAGCGTGCAGTGCACCAACACGGTCCCATTGTCAGTGTTCTCGCATACCATTAACCGCAGGCCTCCCTCTTTCCATCTCAGATTTTACGTTCAAAACAAGGTTTATGAACTCTCGACTATTTTCGAAAAAGTTTCTAGAATTCATTTCTCAATTCGTGTGTTATACTCCTTTAGATAATAGTGGCAGTAATGTTGTCGGCCTTTAGACCACTCTATGTTTGTTAAGATTTAGAGTTAGATGAAACTGTGAAAACACCTTGACTCTCCCAGTCTCCCTCCAACACCACACAACAAAAAGGAAACTTCCTACCTGGTCTTCAATTTGTGGAATGAGGCTATCAGGAGTTCACCTGTTACACCCTTCCTCCGCCTCTAACTCGGCAAAGGAAGGATGTGGCAGGGAAACCCTTAGTGAAGGGAAAAAACCCTGTGTCGCTTGAGAGCGTTGAGTGGATTGGGATTCAAGCCTTCTGCTGCCGCTTCGCGATGGAAATGTTAGTCGTGCAGCTATTTCCGAAGTTTCTCCAATAGTTCGCCGATTGCTAAGCCGACTCTCGGAGGAGGGTTTGTAGAGAGGTTTGGAACCGGCGGGAACTTTGGAAGAGGAAGAAAACAAGGTCAGTGCTCTATTTTATGTAGAAAAGATATGTTGTATGAGTGTGTAAGAGTTTTGACTCAACCTACCCCGTCTGGGTATGCAGGTGGATGTGAAAGGTGATTCCCGGAATGACTGATGGGAGATGTAGTTTGGAGATTCCTATTCAATATACATGAAGGGAAAGTAAAGAAAGGTAAGTATAGCACGGGGCTTCTTGATTGAAGAAATATGAATCGAATGGAGAACCTACGGGCAGTGAGCGGTTCAGAAGGCGACTTCACCAGTAATGAGTCTTTGAATGTTATGAAGTGACAGCGCTTGATAATGGTCAGCCTGTGAAAGAGGAAAGATGAAAAGACAAGCAGGTTTCAATAAAGGGAGGAGGTGGAAGGTTGGAACCAATTTGGAAGTGAAATTCCAGTATTTCTCCTAAGCGAAAGACTTACGGAGCGTGACCACTAAGAACAGTAGCAACGCGCTGAGTCTTCCATTCCGGTGGTTTAAGTACCGTGATCGACTCACAAGGCGGAGTTTCCTCAATGGCTGGAATGGGTTCTAGACCGTCCACTCTATTACGCGACGCCATCTTGGGGGTGACGGTGTGAATGGATGGCATGAAGCGCCATCGGCGTAGAAAGGACCACCGTTGAGAACGGTTCGTAACAATGTTGGTCAATATGTTATTTGCCAAATGTAAATTGAAGTGACCATTTATTCTGTTACTTTTTATTCTAGATTTCTGGAACTCCATAAAATACAGCTCTTCCTGTTATTAATCTCAAGATGTCCAAAGGTGCCACATTCCACTCTAGTTTTGGGTAATGGCAGATACAAGAGAATCACGGGAAAATGGTTGCTCTCTCCTCTAGGTACCAACATTAATCTCCCGATCGGGAAATTACAAGCTTTTATGAAAAAATATTCAAGTGTTGACAGGCTGGAAGCAGACGCTTTGGTGTAATCTCCAGGTATATCACCAGTACATCTACCATTCAGCATTGTGAACCCATTTGCCGGTTTTATCTCATTCCATCGCCTGGTTTATTTTGCAGATTTTGCTGGAAAAATGCAGCAATTTTCTTTTGGGGGGGCTTACCCCCTCAGCTTCTCCTTCCCAGCTATTAACCACCTAGTCCCCACACTCTGTACCCCTTATATCCCTTTACCCCACCCCATATTTTTGTTGAAAAAAGAAAATATTGTTAAAAAACTACAAAAATAAATAAAACACCGGCAATGAATGAACATCGTACCCCTTTTGCAACCCTTGCTATTATTAGAATCTTGCCTGGAAATAGACTCTCATATGTTTAATGCTAAATAGTCTTCATCATCTACCAGCAGTAGATGTTCTGAAGGTATCTTGGTATTAAAATCCCCCGGTAAAATTACTGGGACGTTTCCATTATAATTATACTGTACCAAGATTGTATCCAGTTCTTTCATAGGTTTTAGGTCAAGAGAATTTTTTAAAAATAAAGATTTAGAAAGACCTCTCCGTGAATGAATGGAGCAGTCTTTCTAAATCGAACTGTCACACCTCGGCCGCACACGAATGCGTGCATGGGCTGACAGCAACGGATCGGGGTTGAAAGCCCGAGATCCAAATGTTCAAGGGAGAAAAGACTGAAGATTATTTTTCCGAAATAATCTTTTTTCTCCTAAACATTTCTGACTTGGCCCCTGCCCTACTCATCCCCCACCTTCCACCCCACACCCCTGCTTAACTTGCAGTCGCCGACTGTCCCTGCAACGCCTGTTCCCCTTCACTTCCGTGATCGGGAACCGGTGCCGCAAGGTCCTTTCTTTTATTTATTTTGTATTTTTTTTGGCTTGGCTTTTGGGAATGGCTGTGGGGGGACACCCTGCAACCCCCGCTCACAATATAGTGAGCCAAGGTGCAGGGGACAACCCCAGAGCACCGAATGTGTGATTTGGTCGAACTTTAGGCCGCTCAGAATTTTCAAACGGCCTACATTCAGGCAAATCATGCATTTGTGCTTTTAAACTGGAAGAATTTTGACGTTTACGACAACCACGCCAGGACCCAGAGGCGCAATCGAGGGAGACCGTGTAAGTATGCGTTTGTGTGTGTGTTGTATGTTTGGGTTTGGGGAGTCTTGGGTGAGGAGTGAGGCGGGGTCAATGAGGGAGGGAGATTCAGGGGATGAAACTCCCCCCAAATTTCGAATTAATTGTGCCAGAGAGGGGGTGTAGGACTCGGGTAGTGGGGGTCAGGGAATGTTGTTTTCGCTTTTTGTAGGGTGCCTAAAAACGGTTGGAGAAAAAAAAAAAAAACTGTTTTTGTTAGGCGACTTAAAAAAAGCAAAATTATGACATAGAACCCTTTCATAATGTCCTCACTGTATGAGACTCCGGGAGGATCATATATATTGGCAAGGATTGTTTGATAATTGCCTAGCCAATGTCTCCTCACCTTACCTGTATGGAGATATTCTGTTCAGTGGGGATTTGCCCAAGAGGGATATAATTTTTAAGACTAACCAACAAACCACCTCTAGGTCTACCCCTATTGCCCTACAGAGCATATTTATGTATTGTGTTCCTTCTGTCACAACAAATTGACTCAAGGTCCATGTTTCCTGCAAGGCAACCACAATGAAATCATCAAATGAGTCCCATATCCCACACTCTTCCTGATAATGAGCATGTTACCTAATATTCCAGAATAAGCTGGATCGTTAGGGTCTAAGAATGGCCCTGGTTTGCAATATGCCGGGCAGTCAGGACCAATTATCCTCTTGATTCGTCAAGGGTTCTTCACTGCTAGTCGGGTCAATATAGCATTGTCTAATGTTATGCCAAGATACTTCAACTCTAATTCTGTCTCTATAATTAGTATGAAAAAAAATCTTGGCAATGTTTTCCATCCTAATCAAGTTGATTTTGCTACATTCATAGCCCAATTTTATAAAGGCATCATTATGGGATAGTACCGCCAGTAATATAATTTCAGAATTAAAATGAGCGATGGCTGTAACCATTTTTAACACCTTAGATTTCTCTACCATCATGATGTAATGCGAACAAATGTAATATAGCTCGGTTTAGGATGCATTCTATCAGGTAGAAAAATAGGCTATGAATTTTTAGTGCTCGTCCGTTTGTTACTTCTATCCTTGGCTGTTCAATCAGGTGGCAAGGGTTCTTCTCAAGTGTCGAAAATCTCACTATTGGCTTATTACATTGATCGCCAGTAATAGATTGCACCCTATTAGGTTTTTATCGAAGATAGGCTGCAGTTTTATTGTGCAATTCAGAATTACTTGATATATTATTTATTTAATTGTTTATTTGTACAGTGCTTATACACAAGTGAAGTGCTACAAAGCGCTTCAAGGCGGGAAGGGAGCAAGGGAATACAGTAGTCATTCTTAGGCCATGAAATTCTGAATGAACAAAAAGTAACTATTTCTCCTAGTACAAGTGCATGAAGTGTTTCAGGCGCAACCAAACTAGGGAGGGAAGACAGAGGGAGGACACGACAGAACTTAATAGTCCTAGTAAATTCAGGGTATGCAAGTGTACAGACAGAGGGGAGAGGGAGAGGGGGTGGGGGTAAGTGTGCCCAGTCCAGCATGGGCCTGGGTTAAGTGCAGAGAGGTTACACCTCTCATGGAGCGTAAGGTGCAAGTGCAGTAGTCTGAACATGGTGCAGAGGCCTGGAGGCAAGTGCAAAGACTGGTGGCAGGAGCCTGGGACCTGTGAGGCTCTGAAGGTGAACCCGGCGACCAGTCAGTAAAAAAATGAGCAGAGTTAGGAAGGGAAGGAGGAGTCAGTAGAGAAAAAGAGAAGGAAGAAACTAAGAGGAAGGTCTTGAGGAGTTGCCAGGAACTTAAGGAGCTCTGGCACAAGGCAGAGAGGCAGGGAAGCTGTTCCAGAGGGAGGCACCTGCAGAGGATAAAGAACTACCCCCAAATCTTTGCTTAGAAAAACGGCTCACCTGCAAAGAGGTGGAGGAAGAGGAGCAGAGGGTTCTAAAAAGAAAGTATTTAGGAAGAGAGCGCTGAAGATAAAGCTGGTCCTGGCCCCAGAAAGCCTTGTGGACTACGCAGAGGGTCTTGAGCTTGATCCCAGCAGCCACAGGGAGCCAGTGAAGGGATTTCAGTGCCGGAGGGTCCAATGGGGCTTGAGGCCAAGGATAAGTCTTGCAGTTCTGTTCTGGATGAAGTAAGAAGATTGAGAAAGAGGCTATTGCAGTAGTCTAGCCTAGATAGAACCAGGGCACTGGAGACATGATCCTTTGGGGGGAAAGTCAGAAAGGGTAGAATACCTCTGAGGAGGTGCAGCTTGTGGTGGGACTTTTTGGAGATGTCGGAGATGTGAGAAGAGAAGGAGAGAGTCCTTACATCCATGTCCTTCAAATTCATTAAACTGTCCTCAAACAGCTCGCTCAGGCCTTCATAAAAAGGATTCTTCTTGTGTCTCATTCGTAGATTCAGTACAACTTTCTATCGTTCATGTCATTTTGTTTTTTAGAAATTCACGAAAGTCTGGCTGTTGAATTCACTTGAATCTCCTTAGTCTATTAGTTCAAGGGCACAGACCGGTTTAAAGACTTAGATCTCGTAGTCACTTGAGATATCCTTTTGGTGGTCTTCCGAGCTTTGCGTTTGGTTAGAGTAGATCACCCTTCCTCACTCATTTCAATAGTCACATTAACTGAATTACAGTCAATAAGGCAGGCTGGCCAATCCTTATAATTTTTACTTGTTTTTTTCCACTGACAATTGGCTTTTTAACACTTTCCAAAGTCTCTTTTTAGTTTTCCCTTTAAAATGATTTTTGGTCAATTTATCTTGTTTATGAGGTTCTGTGTACAAGCTCTCCTTCCTGGGAGCTGGGATACAATCATCACTCGTTATAGGTCTGTTAGCGTCTTCCATCTGGCAATTAACTGCTATAAATTTTCCGTTGGTTATGCAGTCAGGTACAATACACTCTTCCGGCAATAGGTCGTTGTCTGAGGTGATCTTGTTTGAATGTGGCAGGTAACATTAGTAAGCATGTACATATTATAAGATAAGGGATTTACAATGACATACAAAATGGCACAATAGTTGACATCAAAGGGAATGCAGCGAGTTAAGCTGGTCATGACTTTGCCAAATCTGCTGAATTTCAAGGGTTTTACTGCAAATCTGCACAACTTAACTGCACCTTAACCATGTACCATGTTTTTACAGTATATTTGCTGACACTTTGCCTTCTATCCCATGAAGTTGACAGCCCTTTCTCAAACGCATAAATGCCAACCCTCCCTGATTTTATATAGTACTGGTTTTAAAATAAACCGAACACAAGACAAAACGCATAGACAATTCATTACTATACAATACAATAATAAACCAATGCCTAAAAAAATGAGGTTGCAAATATTGCTTTTAAAAATAAAATAAAATAAAAAAAAGTTTTACTTTCTCCCTCCTAAAACATCCTGCACCCCAATGCAAGCCAATGATCAAATTGAGTTCTCCCCGCTTCAGTGACAACATCTCCCAAAACAGTGACCTCAAACGTTGGCATGTATGCAATAGCTAATCCGGGTGTAAAGGATTCCTGCACGCTTCCCTTCCACCTTCTATTAAGTTACATAATGCATTCGAAAGGCAGAGTTAATAAATAAGTCAGCCAGCCTTACTTCAAAGAGTGAATGCGCTTCAAAGTCCTCCGATGCTGCCACAGCCGACAACCTCTCACTACTGCTTGCTGTTATGTTGTAAGGTTTTCTAACCTTGGCAGGTTTTCGGGCTTTGAATGCAGTGGAGGGTTTTGTCAATGACACAAACGTAGGACTACGCAGTTTAAACAGCTCCAAAATGCGAGCAGAAGAGGTCGACATCTTGAAAGACCACCCCTTTGATTTAAAGAGAAGACAGTGGGCGTAGACTGCTGTCAGGCGCACAAAAACAGAAATGCCAACTACACAGAACATCTTAGGTTCGTTTATGCGTTTTACGTCTCATTCAGCTTTATAAAGCTAGTCTCTTGTGTTTGTTGTCACACCTTCTGAAACAGCTGGTTTTATTTGTGAAATGTATCTACTCAGTATTTTTCAGTCATAAATAGGCATTGTTACAGTTGCGAAATACTTTCTTAGGAACCTTTTGAAAAGAATAGTACCTTTACAGCCTACACAAGTAAAATGATTCTCTAACATATTAATCTTCTTACAGGATGTAAACTGATCACTCACATGGGCGTCCAGGTTTCCATGGTGAGCTATTTGTTTCGGAAGTTCAGTCTTCCTAAAATGGTCATTTTTCACAGTAGGGGTTGGAGCTGAACGTGGCATGTGACACGTGCCATTGCATGGCACTACAAGTGACACGTTCCACTGCCAAGTGTCTCTTGCGAAGCCAACACGCCGTGGCACGTGTCAGATGCCCCATTCGCATCCTACCCCTTCTCAATGTTCACGCCGCCATTGAACCGAATAACCCCACCTCCAAATAGGTACTAGTCCATTATAAAGCAATATAGTCTCTGCATTCGCTAATATGAAAGATTAAAATGATCTTCTGTCAAGAAAGCGGCCTAGGTTAACAACATTACATGTCAACATAAAACTGCACGAGTAATGAAAGACCTATATTCTCTATGACAAAAAATGGGTCTTGCGGCCTCACTTGGGAATGGGAAAGTTACTCCTTCATATGTTGACCCTATCCTTTTTCGTAAACCAAGTCTGCTGAAATGTACTTGGGTTGCAGGGTGTATTTACCTCCCTCTTTGCACTGGTGCCAATCACGCTTGGTTTCATCTGGCAGGCTGGTGCGGGTATGTATTCGCCCGCGGCGGTGCCCCTCCTTCGTCCTGCCCTCGGCGCTCAGCTCTTGCGGCGTTCAGTTGGTAGAGAGTAGCAGTCATGGCCTCTGTACTCCCGGACGCAGCTGCTGTGCGTCGGGCGGCCCCGCTGGTACTGCTCTCAGTGGGGCTAACGCTGACTCTGGGGCTTGGGCTGCCCGCTGTACTGCGGTTGCTCGCCAGGCTCTGTGGGCTGAATGAGAGCTCGGCTACGAGCTGCATTGTGCTGCTGTACCTTTGCTTGGTGCTACTGTGCGTAGCCCGGCCACCGCTGCCCCGGGGCTCCCTGACAGTGAGTACTCTCCGTGCACACATGTAACCATGCCCCTGCCAGTTGAGTTGCCACTGTTATTGTTCTACTGGTATAACATGTTTCTGTGTGTTTCAACTTGTATCGCTTTTTCTGTTTCTTACTTTAACATGTTTACTTCCGTTGTTTCCTGTTTCGTTAATTTTTTATGGACTTAGGTGTTTAGTTTCCTGGTCCTTTTCTAAACTTGCTGTTGTATTTTAACATATGATGCATATTAATAAGCATTCTCAAAATGACTTCCTGGTGTTTATATGCACATGGGGAAGTTCTCCCTTTTGGGCTTGTGTGTCCCTTGTATTCCTTGCCACACTCTTGCATTGTTTCCTCTGAATTTTACATTGCTATGAAAGATTGCCATCTGGTGAGGGTGAACTAGCCCGAGCTTTCTTGAATTTTTAAAACGATGCAGTCATTGCTGGGAATTGACAAAATGTACTCTTCCCCCTCATCTCCTTTGTGTGTAGGGAAGGGGAGAGATGGATTGGCAATGGTGTGGGTGGGACTGAGGGGCAGAGGTAGGTGTCGAATTGTATGGGTGCCCTGAATATTGGGTGCTGGCTGCTTTGCATAAAAGCAAAGTGCATTTTGGGAACATAATAATGACCACCAATTTATCAAACGTGTGTGATAGTAATTTAAGCATACATTCCTTCTGAGCATGCAATGCGCACTGAATATGGGCTTGGTAAGAAAAAGTTTGCTAGAGCGCAGCTCTGCCTTGTTCAAACCAATTCCCACACTGTGGGTAATTTATATCTTGATGGACGGTCTGCTGATCAGACCCCCTTTTCTTGTAAAGCTCTGTGCCAAAGGCATTGTGCACACATGTGCCCAGCTGCATCCATCTCCTGACTTCTGCAGCACCTGCCCTTTTTTGGCACATGGCAGGCTCAAAAGTCACACAAGCCTTTTTGATAGATGCTGGGACAACATGTCCCTGCAGACAGAGGCTATATTTAACTTCTGCACCTCTGATCTATTGTGCTCCTAGCTGTCTGGTGGTGGGGTAAGTCCTAAGAATATGCCATACCTGGTTTTGGTATGGTGACTGATAAAATCCCATAACTATTAAAGCTGTACATTGATATACAAGTGTCAAACCAATGAGCCAGGTCAGCCATGGAAGGCTGTGTGGATTTGTTGCTAGCTTGTCTGTATCCGCTTCAGCACGTGAGACAAAAGGCCGGATGCTGTTCTCCTTTGATTCCATGGGAGGTTGGGTAATGCTTCCCTTCAAGCCCAGAAGCTTTTACGAGGAAATTTCCTGTGAACCATACACCAGAGGCGCACACACACAGAAAAGGACAGCCTTTTTGCACACCAAAGGATTTCTGAAGCTGCAGACTTGAAAAGGGAACAGGGTTAGAGCGGACCGAGGAGGAACTGAGTTCCCTCCACTTCTATTTGTCACAGCGACAGGGTTTGGACCCCTTTGAGCAGGATTACTTTTGTCCGATTTCCCCTGTTGCCTTTTTATATATATAAGGAAGGGGTCTTCCACGCTTTTCTTCATTCTTTCCTGCATACCAAGAAGAAGACTTCTTGAACTCTGTTGGTAGTGCAGCCCATTCCAAAGACCTCTGCAATAGAGGTGAAGACAGGTGCACCCTGACAGGTGCATCCACACTGGAACGCCCTACGCACGCACCTCAGGAGAATTGACTCTCACCTAGCCTTCCGCAAAGCCATCAAAACCAGGCTATTCGTTTGATCGGTTAACATCGGTGCACACTCAACTTCACCTAATTGTATTGTATTTTGCATTTCAGCACCTTTCATCCTCCGCTTTGTAACCAAGTAACCACAGTGTAACCGTAATCTTACCATGTATATTTCATCTTCGTAACCAAGCAATCACAGTCTGTAACTGCAATCTTGACTATGCACACTTCCTGTAAAAGCGCCTCAATGCCTTCGGGCTGCAGTGCGCTATACAAATGTAAAAATAAAATCCAAGGCATAGGCAGGCTCTGTTCCCTAACCATCCCCTGGAGCCAGTGGGGGTGAACTGCTATGTACTAAGGCCTTAACTACTGGCTGCAGTGAAAAAGGCTCCTGCTCACTGGAGGTGAAGGATACCCTGTAAGTGCCAGCCTTGTAAGCGAGTGCAGCAGAAGGGGTTGCATTGACCCTGGTTTGGCCTCCAAGTAACACATAAACCAAGGGTCAGCCCTGGGCCTTGATTCCTGCATTCAACAGCTTGTAAGCTCCACCGGCCAGGACATCTCTGGCCCAAGCTTCTTTCATGTTGTTGTTGCTTGGACCACACTGCATGTTGGACCCAGTCATCCACCTCACCAACCCAATGCCAAATCACTGCCCCAGGAAACTCCTAGAAGCCAGTATCAATGTTGTTGAGCCCAACAAGATAAGAATATGGTATTGTCAAGAAGCCCTGCCCTGCCAGGCTACTCTTGGGAGCATAGTGACTTAAGCCCCCCATCTCTGCCTTTTACTTGAAAGAGATTTCCTTTGAACAGTAACACATTGCTGCAATTGCTTGCATGATTCACCCCATCTCCAGTAACCAGAGTGTTGTTACATGTATGTTCTGCATTTTCTGTATTCTTCCCACAGCGGTGGGTATTCGTTAATAATGTTCTTAGTTTCATTCCCAAGTGTTTTAAAGTGTGTGTGTGTGTGTGTATGTATGTGTATATATACATATATATATATAATTTTGTTTGTATTTTCGTTTATTTTGGAGTCTTTGTACTATTGTTCTTTGGGTTGCTACTGTTATCACATTCACACCCCTCCCAAAAGTATAGCCTACCCTTGGCCGACGTTACCACAAAAGGCAAAGGAGGTGCATCTCTTGGCTGTGCCGGTTTCACTTTTATGATTGGGATCACTGCTGGTTTTGTAGCAGCGTGGGCTAAGTAGGCGGTTTAGCCACCACTCATCCCTGTACTCCTGCAGAGGAATAGTCATCTCATCAGTTCCTTGGGCTATAACCTATTACTGCATTCAGTGACATACCTCCTTCAAAATGGGTTATAATGTGCTTTATTTCTAACAAGTTACAAGTACTTGTTATTATATCTATATAATGAGCTGAGCACTCTGTCTTGTCTCTTGTTCTTCCTGGGTTCGAATGCACGCATACTCAGCCCACACCCTGTGATTTTCCACTCAAGCACAACGTCACTGTCTTATCCCCCCTTTTGTCACACAATTTTGATAGTTAAATATTAAGTCTTTGCTCTCTCTCTTTCTGTCAGAACTCTGTCCACTCTCTGTTCTATCCTTTCTTTCTCTGGGATACATTCTCTCGTTTCTTCTGCTCAAGTTACTCTCACATGAATGACTCTATTGTCTTACTCATCCCTGTCCTCTGGTGCTTCTGTGTTCTGACCAAGCAGAAGGTTCTTCATTCGCCCCCCTTCAAACCTTCCAGCTTTTTTCAAAGTTTCTCAGTGTTCTGTTATCCTCAACTCCTCTGTTCTGATTAGTGGTCGAAGTAGGCGGTAGCTTAGCTCCTCTACTTTTTTAAATACTGTTCCTATACTTCTATTTTTAAAAGTAACCGTTCCGGAATGGTTTTGTTTTTAAATAAGAGTAGGAATAAGCTGAAACTACGCTTCCTTAAAAAGCAGGCTTGGTTGTTTTTTGCGTCCGCCTGATTGGGGATTCAAGCCTTGGGGGATCAGCTCCAACCTTGCATCATGGTGAGCTATCTTGAAACTGCTGGGTTGCTGTTTTTTTCAGTGGCCTATTTGGGACAAAGCCCATTACCAAGCCACATCATAGCCCTGCTCCTGCAGTAGTCACAATTTCTCTTTTGCATTCAAGCAACTTAACGTGCAAATACTGCAGGCACAGTTGTATGTGGAGTTAATGGGTAAGTGGGATGGGTGGCTTTAGTCTTTATCATGCCCTTAAGAGGTGCGAATGATGGTTGATTAGAAAGGGGAGCTGCATGTTATGGGGGATAATCAATAAAGGTAATGGTGCGTCACTTAAAATGCATTTTGCATTTTGTTTCACTGTGCTTCTTTCAGCCTTTACACAGTGGTGGGGGTGGAACGGAGGAAAGGCAGGACCCAGGTCTGGGGTTTGTTTTGCGCATGGGAGGGGCGTTGTTATGGTGTTTGTGGGGAGTGGAAGCGGGCCAGCAGGGAACATAGTTCCACTACTTCTTTTCGTACACTTCGACCACTTCGCCTAATTGTTGATGTAGTGTCACTCCCTCCAGATTCCATTTCCCACCGTCTGATGCCTGCGCGCAATGCTCTCTGGCTTTGCTTATCTGTACGGGAGCAAGAATGAGTCCCTCTCTTTGTGTGGAAGTCTCACTTTGATCCAAACTCTTCTTTGTGTGTCATGTTCTCTCACTGCTTTCTGTATGCAGCTGGGGAGCAGGTGTAAGTGGATTTAGGTCACCTGGCCTAAGCCCCGCCCACCTAGTGCCTTCCTGGTTGCCGCTCTTTTTCACCACTTAGCAAACCCCGCCCACTTGGTGCCTTCCTACTTGCCGCTCTTTTCCCTATTTAAGGAGCCCTCCAGCCTCTTTTCCTTTGCAGCTGAGGAGCAGGTGTAAGTAGATCTAGGTCACCTGGCCTAAACCCGTCCCACCTGGTGCCTTCCTGGTTGCCTCTTTTTTTCACCACTTAGCAAGCCCCACCCAACTGGTGCCTTCCTGCTTGCCGCTATTTTCCCTACTTAAGGAGCCCTCCAGCCTCTTTTCCAATGCAGCTGGGGAGCAGGTGTAAGTGGATCTTGGTCACCTGACCTAAGCACCACCCACATTCTTAGCCCTGCTTCGTCCTTCCTTCTCATAACTCTTAGATCAAGGGTGTCTCTCGCCCAGGCGTCCAAAGCGAAGGGCAGTCAAAGAAAAGGGCAATTCCTCTTTGGATCTGTTCGGACCAGGAGGATCCAGGGTCCGACCCCCTGCTAAGACAGCAGGTAAGCATGCACCAACATGTGTTTACACCCTCTGTCCCCACAGGCCATCCCCGCCCTCTCTGGTCCCCCTGTGTTGTTCTCTTGTTCCCCCCTTCCCGCACACAGGAGTCTGTCCTGATACATTCTGGTTTCACCGTCTTGTGGCCAATGCTGGATTTTACTTTTATGGACTTCATTGATTCACGATGCGTCACCCTTTCTTAACTCTCATGCTGGACTTCCTTTGCATCTTGTACTCATGGTGGCCCTGAATCATGCTGTTCCCATCTTCATCTTGTATCCTGGCTTGCAACATTATGTGTTACTGCTGACTTCTGCAATTGTATTCGCTCTCTCCTCCTTCTTCTCCACTCTTTTTGACAGCTTACTCTCTGTTGTCTTATCGCCTCCACTCTCCCTTTTCCTATCTCTTCCCCTCCTCTCCTTACTTTCTTCTATGCACTTACTCTATCAGAATTGTCCCTGGACATAGTATGATAGCAACCTCGTCTGTCGCTCCCCCATCCCCTTACTGTTCCTTACCCCCTCCCTCCAGCACTATCTGAAACGTTTTCAGGCCTAGTACGATAGTCGCTTGTTTTGTTCCTCCCCTCCCTTTCTGCACCCCTCTCCCTCACCTTTTTGTTTTTCTCCGGCTCTACCAGAAATGTTGTCAGGCCTAGTACAGTAGTCGCCTGTTTGTTTCCATTTCCTTCCCACTCTCCCCCTCCCTTCCTTATCTATGTCTTAGCTCTTGCACTATGTAAAATGTTGTCAGGCCGAGTACGATAGTTAATTTTACATCCTTACTGTTCATGGCCTGTAAGAATGTCATTGTATTTTCCCTTGCTCCCTCCGTTGCCTTGAAGCGCTTTGAAACACTTTGTGTGTAGGCGCTATATAAATAAACTATCATATCATATGTTGTGGATTTCCTTCCTTTTTCATTGCAGGTCATGCTCTCTCTTATTCTCACGTTGTTGTCTTCTCGATCCTTGATTCCGCTTTCTGTGCAGGCTGGAGATAATTTTGTGTTGGCTTATCTTTTCATTTAGAAGGGGGATACTCCTGTCAGTGTCACACTGTTGTGAGTGGGTCTGTGGCGGCTTTCCCTTTTCTAAACTTCTTTCACATTCTAGCCCACTGTGGCGTGCTGCTGCTCATATACCCTTTTATGTAACAGTTCATTGTCTGGGTCTAAAATGCTGGCTGGTGGGCTGCACGTGATTTCAATGTCTTTTAATACGTTCTGTTTAGTGTTGGAAAAATAAACTATGGGTACGGTTGAAAGGATAAAAATGCACGACTGGCTGAATGCACAAGATATCCACCCCGTAGCACACGTCCCATCACTCCCTCCATTCACTTTGTCCTGATTGCTGTCAGTAGCTACTTCACTTGAGATTCAGTTACCCCAGCCATCTAGTAAACACCAAAATGCCCCACCTACCTTCTGCTGCTGTGCCATCTTTTGAAGGCAAACTGGGCAGTGCAGTTCAAAACCTGCAATCATTTTAACAAATGCAATGCAATACATTCAAAGGCACTGGGTTTTTCTTTTCAAATGCATCCCAAAATCCACTCTCTCGGTATGTGCTCTTATACAAATGTGAACGCTAGAACAGATGCTTGCATTGTTTTGGCCTCCATGGGACATGGTGAGTAACTTGAAGCCAACTGCAGGAGCATGCACTGGATGCAAGATCTGTAGATGTATTAATTTGTTTGCATCTCTGTCCTTGTTTGATGGATCATCGACACATTTCCACCTGTAAACTACACAACAAAATAATAATGGAATCTAGCTCACCAATGCATAGTAAAATCAAAACTGGCAAAGCCAACCTTTTTTGCTTTTTTGAAGGCACGAGATCTGCATTTTCCAGGCACTGCCATAATTGTACTACTGAACATAAGATAGAACAGCTGGCAAATGGTGTTAGGATTTGGGCGTATTATAGACGTGGCGGGCAAATTATTATATCGGAGCCAAAATGGTATACTTTGCCACGGCTTTTACCACACTGCCTCTGCATAGTGGGGTTACTTTTTGTAATGCCACTCTGCATGGGTTTTTCTGCCCTACGGTTACTACTAAAGCAACTTAGCAACAATTAAATGGTTTCCTGTTTCCATACACCCCAAAGTAGCATTACTCAGTTGCCCCATGTCAGAAGCAAGTAGGTTTTCCAGTGAGGGTATTTCCTTAGGACAACATTTCTGACAAGAAAAGGAATACAGTATGAGAATGTAGAGAAAAGAAATGGGACATTCTCATTCTACGCACTTGTGACATGGAACAGTTTGAGAGCTGTAAAGTATTTTGATTTCATTTATCCATTATATACGTCAGATGGCCAACCTTAAAAATGTGCTGACCAGACATGGTCTCTCGTTACACCAAGATGTTCAGATGTATGATTAACAAACAGAAAAGGCCCATCCTAGCCTGAATGGGAAATCGAAATTGGTAAAACATTCCATACATAAATGTATTTATTTAATTTAATGTGATATAGTTTTATAAACAAAAACTTTACACATAATTCAACAAATATACACAATTAATCGTTTCTTAATCATCAAATTCATCATCTTAAGCAACTAAATGAACTCATACAGCAAAAGCATATTTCTTGTTCCAATATAAATAAAATCACTACCTTTTAAGATGAAGAAAACTACTACATACTAAATAATACATACATAAATAAATAAATAGATATCCGTCAATCATATAGAAGAGAAACACATTCTATCCAAACTCTATCCAAACTCTCAACTCTAATTAGATCTTTTGCTCATTTCATACAATGGGTAGGAAGCTGGACTCCACCCCTCAAGCATGAGTTATTACTAATCCGAAACAGTCCTTTCATCGGCCTAGTGGAGTAAAGCGGTTATTATCCTTCAATCTTTTATTGACCATAAACCATACTCGATATAGTGCCAGGTGGAAACTAGCATTCAAAGTGTTTGTGCACATGTACCAAAACTCATCTTCCTTAATGTGGTCCAAATTATGGACGTAACTGCTGTAATGCTTAATATAAGATAGACTCAACCTGGGGCACAGCATAAGGATGTGTCTGGCTGTTTCAGGTGAAGCCTTGTTATTACAAATCTGGCAAAAATGCTCTGTTTTAGGTATGGCACGTTCAGGGCCAGTCACCGTTAACACAGGAAGATGATTAATGCGCAGAAGCAGTATGAAACGCCTTAAGTTATCAGATAGGCACAGATTTACGTACCCTTGGGCCCTTTTGTATGTGTATAGTAGATGTGATATAAATCCCTAACTACTTAAACTTGCTAGACGTTCACATTTTTTTTTTCCGGTCCCATAGCTTCAACCGCTCCACCAGCTGATATTTCAAGTACTCAGCGTTATTATCCCACTTAGGAATCCATCCTATTGTCTTAAATAATGTGGTCATTTCATCCATGAACTTGGACTGTTTGTTCCCACTGATATCCTCTCTCACAGTCACCAAAACAGATTGGCAGCATTCGTATATATTTTGATAAAAAGTTCCGCTCTCTTCTTTAGCACTATATATTTCAGGGAGAAAAAACCCAGTTCCAGTCTCAGAATTGCCATCGGAATACCTTGCGAAGACCTAGAAGCTTCCGCCAAAACTTGCCCTTAATTATCTGAAACCAATCTAAATTGGTATCGACCAGGGCCTCCAACCCATAAATCACCATTGGCACCAGACATTGGATATATAATTAACGGGCAGCCCAGATTGAATGTCTGCTCTGATTACGGGAGAATTGGCAGATCATAGCGGTTAATTTAGCTGCTTTTATTTTACGATTTTTGACACAAGAGTTGAAATTTCTATTGGAGACAAATTCCACTCCCAGATACTTATGAGTGTGTATATTGAATTTCCAAACCTCTAATGTTCATTCGCGGGCGGCTGACCTTGCCATGGCTGTAGAGAATTAATTCTGTTTTGGTGTGATTTATTACTTATTAATTTAGTTGCGCATATTCCCAGAGCTTCTCTGCAGATCGTAATAATCTGCTGAATGTATGGTCAAAAATTACCAAATCATCTGCGTAAGCCATTACTAAGCAATGCTGGGTACCTAGTTTGGGGGGACAATTATGCACATCACAAATATAGTCGGGGATGTCAGATACAAACAGATTGTACAATGTGGGTGCGGTTACACATCCCTGGTTCACCCCCCTTAGTTGTTTTATGGGTCTGATGATAGTTCCATTTCCATCCAACCTCAGCTGCACTGTGGTATTACAATGTAGGAGCTGTGAGGAGCTACGGGCCCGGCCCCCAGAGATCTGGGTGGCATAGAAGTAATCGGACGGCCGGCGCCCCCTAGGAGCAGCACCGCATATCAGCGCAAGGAGCGCATCTACACAGGCTGAAGGCGGCGACACCCGGGAATGCACCAGCGAGTCCGGGGCTTGCGGCCCAGCAACAGTGAGTGTGACGCCACTCAGGAGGGGCAGATGCTGAGTGCCCCACTGCACATCGCACCAGGCAAGATAATACGGCCATAATGGGACAGTGTGCATACAGCCTGAAGAGGGCAAGTCTCTGGCGCTAAAGTATAGGGCCATAACACGCGACCGGCTGGGAGCAAACAAACAATTAGTCAGCCGGTACGCAGCTGCATATGATTGGCAGAAGCTCATCGGAGCTGACGCGCACATCGGGGGACTGAATCAGGTGCGCGCCTCTGGCGCTGGTGGCAGCAGTAGCGGAGTGCGCACACTCCGTACACAACATTGCCTGCAAGCTGGGTTTGGAAGATCCACGCACATTGATAAGCACTATGGATTATGGCAGGAGGCCACCTGTAACCAAGGAGGTGAGGCCCAGAAGGAAGCAAGCACTATAAGGGGTGGAGAGTGGACAGTGGAAATGAAATAGAAGAGAGCAATGCAGATCTGATGAGAAAGAAGGCACTGGTCAGCCACATTATCAATACATTCTGCCCAAAAAGAAGAGGCAAAGCCTACATGCCATGGTGCGCGCAGCACCACGCTAAGGAAGGGAAGTAACAACACACGCAGAGGGGTTAAGCAGACGGAGACCCAAAGGCCATACGCAGAACAATGAGGTAGCACTGGGGCAGAATTGGACTGCATTGAACCCCCCAGCGGATCACCAGACACGGGAACCTCCTGGAGGGAGCGGTTACGCTTGGAGAATACCCCCCCCCCCGAGTTGATGCTCATAACGAAATGACCAGGAACAGTCTGTAGAAGGCAGTGAAAGTGGAAACAAGAGCAAACGTGAGCCACAAACAGCACGCACCATGAAGAGTTGAGGAAGCGGGCAAGCAGATGCGCAGGCTGCGGCGCAGCGTGAGACACCAATTACAACTGCAGCAAGGAGAAGGCGTAGCTCATGACCAGGTGCGGGAACACTGCCTAGGAAAAGTGATCACTAGGGGGCACTGATACCCATAACAATTCAAGGAAGACGGAAGAGCTGGCCCTGGGAAAAAGAATTAGTGACCCAAAGGATAAGTGTCCAAAGATAATACTGACAATGTCTAGCTCGCACGAGGCACACAGGCAGTGAGAGCTGCTAACCCCCCATGAGGCAGACTGGAACAGTATGCAAGCAAGTGCAAGACGGGCACCGCTATAGTAGGCCTGCAGCCACGGAGAAAAAGCTGCGGGGGGCAAAAGACCCGAACACTACTGGTGAAATGGATCCTGGGGTAAAATAAGGTGGAAAAATGTCTGTAAGGGGAGGTAAAACCAAGGGTAAGCATCCCACAATGGACATCTTTGCTAAGTTGCAGCAGACCCTCACCTCCCCAGCACAAGGTATGGATGCTGCACCCGCAGACGCGGCTTCGCCAAGAGAGGACCACTTGATCTCAACAGCCATCACGGAATTGAAAACTTCGTGAGGAATAGAGATGGCAGACCTGAGAACCGCACTGGAAACCAAAATAGATGCAGTGGGGATAGAGGTCGATCTGCTGAGACAAGATGTGAGAGCAATTGCGGAAAGAACGAGTGGCCTAGAGAGCGCAGTGAAAACCAACACGGATACCGGCATAAACAATGCCAAGGAAGTCCACATATTGACACAACAGGTGGCCAACCTGAAGAACCGAGCGGATGAGGCCGAGGGAAGAGCGAAACGCAATAACATACGCGTGGTCGGCCTGCCGGAGGGGGAGGAAGGCCAAGACCCCACAGACTATGTGGAGAACATGATTATACAGGAAACGGGAGCTACCATACTCTCCTAAGGGTTCGCAATCGAACGCGCGCACAGGGCCCTGATGAGGAAACCGCAACCCGAGCCCCCCCTCGAGCAATTATAGCGAAGATCCTGAACTACAGGGACAGAGAGAAGATCTTGGAATTCTTTCGGAAAGGAGGGACGATAACAAGGGCGTCCGCGACTATTACCGCATACCGTGATTACACCATGCTGGTGCAGAGGCAGCGTTATAGATCTGTTGCGATCAAGATGAGACTACGCACAGCCGGCTTCAAATACATGGGGCCTCATTACGAGTCAGGCGTTAAGGGGTTAACGGCGGCGTAAACGGCGCCGACCCATAACGCCTGATTCCGAGGTCCCTTTGCGCCATGGTGAGTTTAAAGCCTGCTTTTTGCAGGCGTTAAAATCCATGGCGCTAAGGGACCATGGTGCTAATTACGCCACCGTAATTTACGGTGGCGTAATTAGCGCCTTCCCCACTCCCATTATGCCCTATGGGGCAAAAATGGGAATGGGGAAGGGGAAATGGGGATTTACCGCCCCACTCACCTTGGAATGGGGCGGTAAATCCGCCATCCACCATGGTGTAAACATAGTTTACACCATGGTGGTAAGGGTACGACCCAGGCGGTAACTTACCGCCTGGGTCGTAATGAGGCCCATGCTCTTGTATCCTGCAAAGCTTAAAATTTTACACAAGGGTAAAGCGTACTTGTTTGACACCCCGGAGGATGTGGCGATATGGTTGGACGCACACGGCTGCCCGGAACAAGATGAGGAACAAGGCCTGGAGGAACACGATAAGTGATTATAAAGCCATGCATGATAAGAGGTGGGAGGGAGGGCCGGGGGCAGAGACTGCAAAACTGATAACAATGATGCGGCTAGAAAAAATAGTAATGGGAAATTGTAACAGGTGACACTTGAACACGTTGGACTGGAATATAAATTGTGGAAAGCAAAATGGGTAGCGTAAAGTGCGCTTAGCTTGATGAGCAAAATACAAGATGGAGACAGCCTACCCCCGGGAATTAGAGTAGTAGGACCGCCACTAGGGCGATATCTCCCTGCTGAGCCGTGAGTACGGCAATTGCTGGAAAAGGGCTAGATGCGGGGGTGCTTGAGATCCAGGGATGGAGCTGGGCAACAGGGGGCGAGGGGTAGAGATAAGGGGGGGTTGAAGGGTAAGTTGGGGAAGGGGGTGGCAGGCAAGAGGAGTGGATGGAGAAGAGGGAACGTTGGGAGTTTGGAAGTGGGTTGGGAGGTGAAGTGGGACAGAGGGAGGTTGGTGAAGTTGATGTGTTTATAGTTAGGGGAAGTTTATGTTGGGGATCGAGCCTAC